>NC_037089.1:60144651-61344651 GCF_002994745.2 Rosa chinensis
TAGTAGGTTTTGTTGGTGGAAAGAGTAGTTTTTGTTGTCAGTGATAGTAGCTTTCAATGTTGGTGACAATAGTTTTGCTTATCTCATCGGAAATCTCACTGGAGTAGCTTTTATTGTTGGTGAGAGTAGTTTTTGTTGTTGGTGACAGCAGCTTTTAATGTTGGTGACAGTAATTTTTCTTACCTCGCCAGGAATCTCACTGGAGTAGCTTTTGTTGCTGGTAAGAGTAGCTTTTGGTTGTGGGGATTGTACCTTTTGTTGGTGGGGATAGTAGCTTTTGGTTTTTAGGACCGTAGCTTTTGTTGGTGGTGGAGAGCGTTGCTTTTGTTGATGATAGTAGCTTTTATTGCTTGTGACAGTAGTTTTTGTGACCTCGTCGGAGGTTACCAGGAATCTCACAAGAGTAATTTTTGTTGCTAGTGACAGTAGTTTTTGGTGTTAATGACAATACCTTTTGTGGTCGTCGGAAACCTTGCCGAAAGTCGCCGAAGTTTGCTGGCGGTCAGTTGGAGTTCTTCGAAGGTCTGCCGGAGACCCGCTGGAGTTCGCTGGAGGTTGACCGGAGATCTGTCGAAGTTGGCCGGAGAAGGGAGAGAGAATGATTGTTGAATTTTTACTCTATTGGCATTTATGTTAATATGTTAGGTTTTATATCCAAAATTAAACACATATTTTAATCTAGTGGCCTTGTGGGGGAAAAAATAGTTAGTGGCTTTATGGCCAAAAAACATTTTAAAATGGCCTTATATGTAATTGGTCCTTATTTCTAACATCGTACCATGCACCTACAGCCATTAAGGATTGGATCTTGGAGTTACTGGGTGTCCTAAATAAAAGCCAAATTGAAGTATTTTTCATGCTTCTTTGGGCCACATGGTCAGAACGCAATAAATTGGTTTTGAATGGTGGGTTTTTCAATCCCATGCACACTGTTAGTTGGTCCATGCATCTACTTTCTGAGTATCAACGCTGCCATCCTGTGAAGAATTCAGGAAGAGGTAATAGACTCAAGACTGCTAAATGGGTGGTTCCCCCAGAGGAAGACTCAAGATAAATTTTGATGGGGCCTTTCAGAGAGCAATGAAGGGATTGGGGGAGTGGGAGTAGTGGCACGTGATGACATAGGTCGCTTTCGTGGAGCATGCTCTCAGATGTTACCATTGTTAAGCTCGGCGCTACAGGCAGAGGCTGGAGCGTGAAGAGTAGGGCTGCTCCTAGCCATACATCAAGGTTGGCGTGAGGTAGAGTTGGAGAGTGACTGTGCAGTCCTAGTTGCTGCCCTCCACCAACAAATGGAGGACAACTCTTAGGTTAGTCAAATATTTAGAGGATTGTAGAATTTTCATGCGAAGTTTTGATTGGATTGAAATTCGACACATTTTTCGTGCAGCAAATAGTGTAGCAAATAGATTGGCTCACTTTGCTAGTTTAGATCATGTTGTGGATCTTTGTTTAGATGAGGCTCCTACTTTCATACAGGATGTTATCTATGGGGATAATTATAACACAACTATGCTTGCTCGGGGTTCAGGTATTACGTCCCCTTCGATGCAGCAAAACTTATTTAATTATATAAATAACGGGCGTGGGGCTGAGCCTCACAGTTAGGCTGGATTCCAAACCTCCCTTTAAAAAAAAAAAAAAAAAAAAAAACACACACACACAGAGACCAACTAACTCTTGAAAGTAGCCACTTCTCCTCATATCTCACACCCAGTAAATTTCCTGCCACTACTGCCAATTGTTGTCATATCACTGATCAATAACCTTCGAACCCCAAATCACTTCCTCTAATCCATTTTTTTTTTTCAAAACCCAAAATTTGATCTAGTTCAAATTTAATTTCATTGAATTCTTTTTACTCAAGCCCCCAATTTTGAATTTGGTTCATCAAATTGTTGACATCAGTGTCATTTCAGCGGCCGGTTAAGACCGAAACCTCCGAATTTGCCTCTCCACATATCTGATCGGGTTTCACTATTGCTCCATATATGCTAGAAACAATGTAACTATTCGGCACACAACAGAGTTGCTAAACATGACACATATTTTTTTTTTGGGCTAATTACTGTTTAGTACCCTGTGTTTTTGGTCTAACATCAATTCAGTCCCCCGACTTCCAATTTCATCAAAAACACCCCCACACTATTATTTCTCCATCCAATAGGTCCATCCGTGATAAATCAGTCAATTTCAGCTGACGTGTTGATCCAACTCAGCCCAGGTGGGGCCCACACGGAAGTGAAATTCCCAAACTGACCCTGGCCAACCAAATATGAAAAAACCAAAATAAATTCCATTCTTTGAGGTTGGGGAGACTCGAACCCACACCAACACCTTTCATTTGCAAAGGCCCAACCACCAGACCACTTGCATGGTATTGCAATATTACAAACGAAAATAATATATGTATAATAGTTTAAAAAACTCTCCTTCTCCACCCACCTCTCTCCTCCTCTCATCTTCTTCTTCCTCTGTGTATTCCCAGTTTGCCGAACTACAGCCCAGACCGGCCTCACTGCCTAAGGAAGCAATCCCAGCGCGCTGCTGCGCACCTCCGCCTCCGCCTACAGCCCAGACCGGCCTCGCTACCCAGACCGCCTGTGGACTCAACCAGCCTGCAGCACTAGACCCGATCTGCTCCAAATCGAATTCCGGCAACCGCCAGAATTCTTTGAATGCCACCCAGAAAGATTTACCACCGTCGTTAAAGCTTCTCTCCACCTCTCCATTTTCTTTTTTTTCGTTTTCTTGAATAAAGTTCTCTTCATGCTTGGCAAAGGCTCCCGCAAAGCTTCCACTTTGCTTTCTAACATCAGACGGATCCACATCATAGAAAACTGGCAGAATTGCATTCCTGGTTCCCATGCATTCAACAATCTTTACGAGTTCATCCAAACACCAGGAGGAAGAAGCATAATTTGGTGAAAGAACGATGATCGCAAGTCCGGCAAACTGGGAATGCACAGAGGAAGAAGAAGAGGAGAGGAGGAGAGAGGTGGGTGGAGAAGGAGAGGTTTTTTTAAACTATTATACATATATTATTTTCGTTTGTAATATTGCAATACCATGCAAGTGGTCTGGTGGTTGGGCCTTTGCAAATGAAAGGTGTTGGTGTGGGTTCGAGTCTCCCCAACCTCAAAGAATGGAATTTATTTTGGTTTTTTTCATATTTGGTTGGCTAGGGTCAGTTTGGGAATTTCGCTTCCGTGTGGGCCCCACCTGGGCTGAGTTGGATCGCCACGTCGGCTGAAATTGACTGATTTATCACGGATGGACCTATTGGATGGAGAAATAATAATGTGGGGGTGTTTTTGATGAAATTGTAAGTCGGGGGACTGAATTGATGTTGGACCAAAAACACAGGGTACTAAACAGTAATTAGCCCTTTTTTTTTGAGAAATTGCTAAGTACGACTTTGAATGATCATTTTGCACTCAGAATAGAGAAAATTTCGCAAACAGTACACCAAGTAAATGCCACTAATAATTCTTATACATAAAATTCTAAACCAAACATTTTGGTACACGAAATCTGAAACTCGACCCCACTATCAGTACACGACGTCAATTTTTGACACCAAAATGTCCATTATGCCCTCAATTCTTTTTTTTTAATAAATTTTTTTTTTCTGTTATTTTTTTTTCCTTCGTTTTTTCTGTTATTTTTTTTCTATTATTTTTTTCTTCCTTCGTTTTTATCTCTTTCTTTCTTTTCAAATGACTAAATATTGGCTGAGTTACAAATATAAGCTGTAGGACCATAAATCTCACCAATTGGAGGGCAAGGGCGGCGTTGGAAGCGAGGGAGTGAACCCGGAAGAAGGAAGAAGAAAGAGATAAAAACGAAGGAAAATAAAATAACAGAAAAAACGAAGGAAAAAAAAAACATAAAAAAAAATTGTTTTAAAAAAAGAAGAATTGAGGGCATAATGAACATTTTGGTGTCAAAAATTGACGTCGTGTACTGATAGTGGGTCGAGTTTCAGATTTCGTGTACCGAAATGTTTGGTTTGGAACTTTATGTATAAGAATTATTAGTGGCCTTTATTTGGTGTACTGTTTGCGAAATTTTCCCCTCAGAATAATATGTTTTGCAATAAGTGACCACGCGTATTAGGGCAAGTAGTTTTTTGGGTTTCAATGCAGTCTATAAGTGACCACTTTTAGGCCCCGTTTGGGATTGTTTCGGTTTTAAAAAAATCAGCTTTTGTTCAAAATTTTAGATTTTATTGTGTTTGGTAAATAAATAAAAAGCAGCTTTAATTGAAAGTTATAGGTCACTGGCAGCAGAATTTAGAAGCAGCCCAGAGGTTACTTTTAGAAGCTGTTGTAGATCAAAACACACTCTGCAGTTGTTTTATGTACTGACAGCACTTTTAAAAATATTATTTACTAAACACGAAACTGTTTTAATTCACAGCTGATTATTCTCACAACACAGCAGCAGCAGTTTTTTTTTAAAGTTACAGCAATTCCAAACTAGCCCTTATTTTTCACGACAAAACTAGTGAATGTAGTAGAATCATATATACAAAATGAGCTAGATTTTCAATATTTCCGAGCTTATACTATTATTCTTACTATTCATATTTAGATATGCACTCTTCACAGTTTTCTGGATGAGTAAAAACATGAACAAATGAAACTCAATTGTGCGTCATTCACTAAAGTTAATGTGACAATACTATAGTGTGATAATAGCATTGACCGGAAGAAATTAAACGAAAAAAGTAGGTTTAATTGCTTGTTGGGAAATTTCATTTGCTAAAACCGCTTATGAATCGAGGAATCATAAAGTAGGCTCCCGATCCACTAGCACCACTAACATGGAACATCAGCACAACCTACGATATGCCCTATATAATTCATATTAGATTTTGTTTTGAATCTAGCCACTTTCCCTCGAGATCCAATTAGTGTTTAGATCCACTATATTGATCTCCACTGTCGGTTCTTTTTTTTATCATCAATTGTCATTTACTGATCTTTCCATGCAAATAATTGCACTATTATGCAATTCATTGAATTATAAAGCCTATCTTTTTGAGTCGGCAAGAAAGGTCATGATCGAGATAGTGAAATGATTTGCTTTTCCGTTGAATTATTTTGACCAGGAAAGCATGATTTGCAGATGAAGGTATTGCAGTGTGGTATGGATTTAGCTCGATCATGTCACACATATGTATGGACAGCCTTGTATATTTTGTTGCATGTTTACTCCTTTTGCTTCCCAATCATGTCAAAAGGAGCAAAAAATGGTATCCAAAAAAGCAAAAGCATTACGCACGTACGTAGCTAGGCACCTTGGATATGCATGATGATCTTGAATGGACTTGGTACGCTATGATGGAATGGTATGGGGTGCTTTAGTTTCTGTTCCACTTCTCTTTTCTGTTTCATTTATATAGAAACAAACAGTTGTCCACTTATGCTCGGCTGTGAAACAGATTTAAGGACCGTGAGTCACGCCGCATATATTATTATGTATTTTTTTTTGAGACGTCATATACATTTTTTACTCACAATCCATCAAAATTGTTCCTTAAGCCAGGTGAGTAAAAACTTGTCCCTCATAAAAGAAATGACGCAACTATTTCCACCCTACTAAATAATTTGTTCACCCTACAATCTGTTTCAAGTAAATCTCTATTTTGTGTTTGGCCCAAACACTATATGTACTTACATAGGCATTTGCAAGCATAATTAGCTATAATGAGCCATGCTCATGCTACTGCCAGCGGTACCAACTCCCGCCAAAGGAGTGACCTACGGGAACACAGCCAAGCAGTCTACCGCCTGAGCCTCGGCTTGCCCCCAGATCACCGCCACGTGCCGCGCCAAAACAGCATCAGAAGCTCAAGAAGCTGGGAACTGAAGCATATCAATCCCACATCGAAAACATGAAGAAGATCAGCTCCTTCCTCACCTATAAAAAGTTCACTCTTCTCTCCTCATTAATTACGTATTTAATACTTACCTACTGTTACTTTGTCAACAAAAATACATTGAATAACTTAGGCATCGGAGAAGAGAAGACTGCATAGCGCGGTCTCCCTCTGACGCCATCTGTATTTCACTTGACAGGTAGCGAAAGCTCTGAGAATATCATAGGTAACGGTCCGCCCATCGGACCAGCGTTAACAAAAGGTTTAGCTACCGCTGAACTTTAAACATTAACACTAGGTTACTTGACCAAGTGGCCGGTAATAGGGTTTAAAAGGTTCTAGATATTCCTATTCAATGTATGATCACCTTTCCTTAATTGATTCGGATTCTATGCATTGTAATTCTCTATATAAAGAGGCCCCTATTATCAATGAGAATACACAACAATTTTCTCTCAATTTCTGATTCCCTAAAACACGTTATCAGCACGAGCCCTAACCCTAGCCTTAAAAATCGAAACCCTAAAATCGTAGCCTTCAAAACCCTAGCAACTACCGCTCGCAGTGACCCTGCAGCAGACATAGCATCGCAACTCAACGCTAACCCTACCAGGTTAGCCTCACTGCCCCTACAGCGCTCGCGAACATTCGCCTGCTCTCACGCTCGCTCGCCTGCGACACCCCGCTACCCCGCGACACTTAGACCCCACGAGCGCGCCCTGCATCTGCCACCCCCACAGCCCTACGCTCGCTTGCTGTCCCCGCAATCCTATGCTCGCTCGCTGCCCCTGCAGCTACTACGAGCCCCAGCGCTCGCTGCTCCCCGCGTGCGCGCCCTGCAGCCCGTGGCCCCACAGCTACGAGGCCCCGCAGTCCAGCGGCCCGACAACACCCGCAGCCTACCCTCGCAGCTCCCACGTTGAGCTAGCCTCGCCCAAAGCTCGCCTGCCTCGCATATCCACAAGCAGCCTGTTTTCCAACACGCCTGCATCAACACGCGCGTGTTCTCAAACCTTGAATCAACAAGTAAGTTTTTAAGATTAAAATTCCTGTTTTTGAAGTTTTTCATTCATTTTTTTTTCTCGGGGACTTGCAACCTCCCTTCTTATACCCCCCCCCCTTTCTTCTTCATAGGGGAGACCAAAAAGCCGAACTGTGGGGGTTCGTGCTCACTCTAAGCTTGGGACTTGTAGAGTCTTCCAAACTTAGAGTTTGTTGAGATAAAAACGATCGACCATAAACATCATTGTTTTGATATAATCTAACGATCGACCATAAACATCATTGTTTCGATATAATCTAACCCCTCTTGGAATAGAATTTCTTGAAAGCGACTACGCTCAGAAATTCCTAATTTCTTGGAAGTGACTACGCTCAGAAATTCTTATTGTTTTCGTGGTAGCTTATTTCGCTCCAAAACTAACCCTATTATCTTGTTATTTTTCAGGATGAGTAACCTGAACAAGTTGAGCTTTGCTCCACTAGAGACAACAAGCGTAGGATACCACAAGTGGGTCTGTGATGTGCGCCATCATCTTAAGGCAGATGGGATCCTGAGTATGATCCAAGTGCCAAGTCAGGATATGCTTACTCCTCAACAAGCTGCTGCTTTTGAAGCAAATAGAACTAAGAGAGAGGCTAATGAAGTGAAAGCCATCCTTCTCATGACAAGGCACATGAATGACGCACTCCAGAATGAGTACTTCAATGAGGAAGACCCAAGAAAACTATGGGTAGAACTCAAGCAGTGTTTTGGCAACATCCGTGATTCCTTGCTTCCAGACTTAGAAGTGAGATGGCATAACCTCCGCTTATGTGATTTCAAGTCTGTACTTGACTAAAATTCGGAAGGACTTAGTATCAAGTCTTTAATGGAATTCTATGGGTAGAAAATCACTGATACGATGTTGATCGAGAAGACTCTCTCTACCTTCCCCGTCTCTACATTGATGGTAGCCAAGAACTATAGGATTGATGTCAATGCTAGACACATCACAGGATTTCATGATCTTATTGATGCCATGAACGTGGCTGAAAAGCACGATAACATACTTGTGAAGAACTATAATTCTAGACCCATGGAAGCTAAGTCAGTTCCGGAGTCTAATTATAGTCGCACCCCTAAGAGAGGTCGCAAGGAGCGAAACCCTAAGGATAGGGATAATTCTCGCCCTAAAGAGGAAGGAAACCGCCAAGAAAGGCGTGCACAAAACCGTGGTGGTAAATGTGTGATAAGAGAGAGAGGCCAAGCCTCCGGCTATGGTGGTGAAGCTACAAAGGAAAGAAACGGTCCCCAAAACGCTTTTAAAGCGCCTCGATAAAGGGAACCTGACCATAAAGATGCTTGTCTTAGATGTGGACTACCTAGACATTGGGCAAGGGAGTGTAAAGCATCCCAGAATGTTGCAAACACATACAAGATGTATCGTGAAGCAAGGGAGGCAAATTACATGGAACAAGAAGATCAATATGGCGATCTTGATCTAAGGGTGGAAGACTTCAAGGATCAAGACCCAGAAACTGGTGATTTTGATTAAGTCTTTTTTATTTTCCAAGAGATGTAGGCAATTGCCATATTATTTTTGTAGTAGATGCCAATGGCTTAATCTTTCTTCAAAGTAGGCATACTGAATACAAATGTGATGTCTAGGAAGGTTTTGAGATTAGTGGTACTTAAGAGAGCCTTGCTCCACCGACATCTCTCTACTCACCTGGTCACATTTGCGTTGGAATTACCGAAAGAAGTTAGACCATGTACATACAAGGGAGTCTCAGCTAGGTTTAGCACTAGCCACTGAGCCCAATCGGTACTCCCAGGTACTACGCCATGGGCCCGGTTCACACCCCACCATGGCAGGCTTCACATAAGATGCCACCCAGGGCCCGGGGCAAGGCCAGCACAGCCCATCTATCTTTACAAATACAAGACTGATATGGCATCAGAAGAACCTGTGTCCCACATCGAGGATAGGGGAGACTCCCTTCCCACGCTTGAATATAAAGATTACAGCACAACCACCTTGGATGGGTAAGAACTCCTTGATCCATGATTTATTCTACACAGCTATTAGTTTCTCACTCAGGCATCGGAGAGGTATAGACCGTCCGGTACGATTTATTCCTCTAACGTTGTGTACTTGATACAGGATTTAGGAGCCGATCGGTGCCCCAGGCGGTATAGCATTCTGTGTGAGGTACCCAGAGAAAGCCACCAGAAACAGACCACTACCATTGTTTTGCATTAGCTAGTTTTTGGATTAGATTTTCTCTAGTGAAAGAGACAAGGATGTAATCTCATTGGCTTATTAATAAAAGTTGAGTTCTTTTCTTCATGACTCCTTTTTAATTACCAGCTTTTCTTTTAGGAATGGATTTTGGAGAACTACAATGTTTTGCTGATAGTGTGACTACGCACACCATTCTACGCCATAGGCAATTATTCTTAGAGATGTTGCCTACACATTCCTCTGTGACTACGATGGCTGGGCCATCAGGTTTAGTTCAAGGACATGGAATGGCTCAATTTCTATTGCTAAATGGCACCGTGATTAAAGTCACATAAGCTCTCTACACTTCTAAGGCAAATCGAACCTTATTGAGCTTTAAAGATATAAGAGCCAACAGATTCCATATGGAAACGCATACTGAGAAGGAAAAAGAGTTCATTTGTATTACCTCTAATGATTGCGGACATAAGCGCATCTTAGAGAAGCTTATGTGTTAGTCTAGTGGACTTTATGTCACTACAATTCGACCAATTGAATCCAATAATGTCATAAGAGAAGATCTCTTGGATTCAGACATATATTGGCTTTGACATGACCGATTAGGACATCCTGGTCGTGATATAATGATTCGTATACTAAACACTTCACACAGACATTCATTCTTCAGAGTGAGAAGAAGCAAGAATTGAAAATTGATTCCATGACTTAGTATGACAGCAGCCACTACAGCATCTGGCGCTGCAGCTGCCATAGGGCTGCCCAAGTCCCTTGTGACAATGCCATAAATGGTGCTACGCATGGATGTCCCTCCCTTGGTCAAGACACCATGAATGCCACTTGCCATAGTTCCAACACCATGATGGGTGATGTAGTCACACATTTGGCTTCTAATAGCACTACAAACGCTCAGGCCCAACCAAAATCCTCGTTGGTTGCTTCTAAGGCCCCTCGCTTATTTTACAAAGCCTGTTCCTTCAGGAAATTAGGACCGAGACAGTCCTATTCAAAGGATCCCAAAATACTCATTCTGTTCTTACAGAGAATCCAAGGGGATATATGTGGACCAATTCAACCATCATGTGGACCTTTTAAATACTTTAAGGTATTGGTTAATGCGTCGACATGCTGGTCACATGTCGCACTGTTGTCCACTCGAAATGCTGCTTATGCTAAAGTCCTCGCCCAGATTATCCGTCTACGGGCCCACTACCCTGACCATCCAATTAAGTCAATTTGACTTGATAATGCTGGGGAGTTTACATCGAAAATGTTCGATGCCTATTGCATGTCACTAAGGATTGATGTAGAGCATCCAGTTCCCCATATTCATCCCTAAAATGGTCTCACAGAAGCCGCTATCAAACGACTACAGATGATAGCACAGACATTGGTTATGAGCACCAATCTCCCTGTTTCTGCTTGGGGATATGCAATATTGCATGCAACGATGCTAATTCGTCTACGACCCACTGCAACCCAATTTTACTCTGCGTTACAGCTAGTGACTGGGTACGAGCCTGATATCTCGCACTTACGCATTTTTGGGTGTGCCATTTATGTGCCTATTACGCCACCACAACGTACTAAGATGGGTCCACAACGACGAATGGGCATCTATGGTGGCTATGAATCTCCAACTATCGTCTACTATCTTGAACCCTTGACAGACTATCTCTTTACCGCTAGATTTGATTATTGTCACTTTGATGAGACAGTCTTCCCATCGTTAGGGGGAGATAAGAACACAGATGTTCAACAGGAACGATATGAATTGTCGAGGTCTATCCCCACTATGTCTCATCTCGATCCCCGTATCGCACAGTCCGAACTTGAAGTGCGAGGAATAATCGAGCTCCAGAATGTAGCAGATACTTTGCCTGATGCGTTTTCTGATGTTGCCAAAGTGACGAGATCACACATACCTGCTACAAATGTGCCTACAAGGATTGATGTCCCAAACACTGGACATAACGCCACTCTTGCGACACCAGGAGATGGAGCCATTGCCCAGAATGGCAATGACGTGGCCTCTATGGTTGTAGGTCTGGCGAGGAAGCGTGGTAGACCAATTGGTTTGAAGGATACTTGCCCTAGAAAGAGAGGGAATGAGGCACCAACAAATCCTTTGATCATCGATACTCAAAATCCGTCACATGAGAATATTCCAAATTATGGTTATGTCCAAGAGACATCATTAGGGGACGCCTCAATGTCAGAACCTATCCCTGAGAAAGTAGAGTTCTCTATAAATTACACTAGTGTACATGGGACGTGGGAAAGAAACTCCATCATCATTGATGAAGTATTCGCGTATTCAGTGGTGCGTGAGATTATTGAGACCGATGACATCGAACCACGCTCCGTTGATGAATACTAACGTAGAGCTGACTGGCCAAAATGGAAAGATGCGATCCAGAGAGAACTTGATTCTCTAGCGAAAAGAAAGGTATTTGGCAACGTTGTACCAATACCACCCAACACCAAACTAGTTGGTCACAAATGGGTATTCGTTAGAAAATGTAATGAGAGAAATGAGACTGTAAGGTACAAGGGCTCGCCTTGTGGTGGAAGGCTTCTCACAACTCTTTGGAATCGACTACGAGGAGACTTATTCTCCTGTAATGGACGTCATAACGTTCCGCTACCTTGTCAGTTTGGTAGTTTCTGAAAAACTGAACATGCAGCTTATGGATGTGGTTACTGCGTATCTATATGGGGATTTAAATACAGAAATATACTTGAAGGTTCCTGATGGACTTTAGTTACCCAAATCAAGTGGCTCTAAACCACGGAACACGTTTGCTATAAGGTTGAAACGTTCACTATATGGATTGAAACAATCCGGACGGATGTGGTATAACCGTCTAAGTGACTCTACTTGATTGGTAAGGGATATGTCAACAATGAACTATGCCTATGTGTGTTCATAAAAAGGACAGGTTTCGGATTTGCAATAGTAGCGGTTTATGTCGACGACATGAATATAATTGGCACTCTTAAAGAGTTAAGGGAAACCGCTGAACACTTGAAATTCGAGTTTGAGATGAAAGATCTTGAGAAAACACTGTTTGGAACTTGAGCACCGTAGAGATGGTATCCTGATTCATCAATCAGCTTATACCCAATAACCCAAAAGATGTGTAAGCGTTTCAACACTAACAAGATTAAGCCTTCAAGCATCTCAATGGTCGTCCGTAGTCTTGATCCAAAGAATGATCCATTTCGTCCAAAAAATGACGATGAAGAAGTGTTAGAGGCAGAAGTGCCCTACCTAAGTACAATAGGCATATTATTATACTTAGCACAATGCATAAGACCGAACATCTCATTCGCTGTGAACTTGCTAGCTAGATATAGCTCTGCACCAACACGACGTCATTGGATTGGTGTTAAAGATATCTTTCGATACCTATGTGGTACGATTGATTTGGGCTTGTGCTATCCCTACAGAGAGACGATGGATACGGACCCATCAAGTGCCAGGGACGCTACACATGGTGGCCTGCGTTCCCTCTCCCCACCCCAAAATGATATAAGTGTTTTGGGAAGGTTTTGCTGATGTTTGGTACCTCTCTGACCCACATAAAGGTTGCTCCAAACTGGTTATGCGATATCTTGGAGGTCTACAAAGCAGACCTTAGTCACTACCTCTTCGAATCATGCAGAGATTATTGCTCTTCGCGAAGCAGTTCGTGAATGTATATGGCTTCGATCCATAGTTACACATGTTCGAAGAAATTGTTGTCTGAAGTCTACCACAGATGCGCCAACGAGCATTTATGAGGATAATGCTGCTTGCATTGAACAAATGAAGCAAGGCTACATCAAAGACGACAACACCAAGCACATATCGCCCAAATTCTTCTACAATAAGCAACAACAGAAGCTCCTCAAGATCAAAGTAAACCAAGTGCTATCTGAGGACAATGTGGCAGACTTGTTTACTAAGTCATTGCCCAAATCCACGTTTGAGAGACATGGCAAGAATTGGCTTGCAGAAATTATCTGAACTCCCATGATCGTAGTCATCAGGGAGAGGCGCAGACATCAGGGGGAGATGCCTACATGTTCTTCTCGATGAAATGAAGGGACTATGAAATCAAATGAGTATACCAATTCCAATTGGCAGTTTACTTTAACACGTTATCAGCACGCTCAGAGCCAATAGCCAAGAAAAAAAAATCCTAATTTTCTAGTTTCTTTCAGTCAGAAAAAAAAAAAAAAACCCCAAAACTCTAAAAGAAAAAAACTTTTTCTTTTTTGCCGCCATCCAATTCCTATAAAAAAAAAAAAAAAAAAAATCGGTCCAGACCGGCCTCCTTTGCAGCACGCCAGCACCGCCTCTGACGCATAGCCACCAGCGTCGAGCCTCCGACGCACAGCCTCTCACCTTTGCAGCAGCCCACCCGCGCCTGCACAGCCTCCCACCACTGGCCTCGACCAGATCCCCGCGCCTGCTAAAACCACCCAGCGGTCTCCGCGCTTGCATCACCGAACGGAGCTGCTTCCTCGCCTTGCAGCAACACGCACTGCCTCAGTACAAGCATGCAGCAACCCCGCTCCAGCCTGTAGCAGCCCACCAAACCTCATCGGCCTCACACCTCACCGGTCAGACCGGCCTCACCTCACCAACCCCTTACCTCCGCCTCCGCCTTCGCCTATAGCCAGGCCTGCACCAGATCCCAGCAGCAGAGCGCCCAGCCTCGCATCCCCGCCGACCTGCGTACCGGTGCCCCCACCCCGATCCCCACGCTACCGCCCACACAGCCACGCCCAACCATCTGTGAAGGACCAGCAAACTAGAAGGAAAAAGCGCGAGGATGAAGAGAGAAAAAATAAAGAGAAAAAAAAAGAGGAAAAAGGTGACCCGGCCCAAAAGAACAGGACCGGCCCAAAGATAAAAAGAGAAATAAAAGAAGTGGCCCAGAAAAAAAAGAATCCCGGCCCAATTAAAAAAAAACAGAAAAACAAACGGGCCTTGAGTGGTGATGCAGCCTAGCAGAAACAAAAGAAAAAAAAGTAGGCCTGCGGCCCAGAGAGAAAAAAAAAGAGAAAGCAATTAAAAAAAAAAAAAGGGTTTTGTGGCCCATTGTTGAAAAAAAAAAAGGAAGCAAACCCAGTTTTTTTCTCATGCCCAAAAACATCTCTACGCACGCCTGCATCAACACGCGCGTGTGCTAGGATTGTTTTATTTTCTCGAAATCAAGTATGTTTTTTTTATTTTATTTTATGATTTTAACAAAGCATGCTTTATACTTTATTGTTTATGCTTTTATTATATTTTGTTATTACGCATGTTTTGTTCGATAATATTAATCCTCTTACAGCATGCCTTGTTATTTATGTTTTAAATAATTATGTTTAAGCATGTTTCAATTATGCTATAGTTTATACTTTATTTTGAACATGCCATATATATTTTGTTATATATTATTTATGCAATTCTGAGCATGTTTTGTGAATTTTATTTACGCTTATATAGTTATTCCTAAGCATGCCTTTAATTATGCTATTGTTTATATTTTATTTTACGCATGCTATATTATTGCTATTATTATGTGTAGTATATAATTTGTTGTATATTTGTGAAATTTGAGCATGCCATGTAGTTTATTTTTTATATGCTATATTTAAATGTGCTATGATTATTTTTAATGCAACATATCAATACCGTTTGGCCATGATAATGAAAATTCATGCGCATTATACACACACTTACTGTGATAAAGTATTTTGACATAGCATAAAAAAAATGTGACCATTACGAATCTTGGTTTTGAAATCTAATTCATACGTTTGGAAAATAATTCACGTGGATGTCTTTATGACTGCGTAATTTATTTCTTCTCTCTTGTTTATGTAGACGGCTGATCCAACTCGACCTGAGTTTGACATTTTGGACTCAGACGGACTTGAGTACTATTGTTGGGTTTCCGATGTAGAAACTGCCTTTGTGGCAAGAGACTACACTGCCACCATCAAAACTCCCACTGACCCCAAAGACGATGGACCGTCTGATAAGGTGAAAGCAAATGCCTTAATGTTTTTGAGGCGACATATTGATCCTAGCCTACGCTGGGAATACCTTCAGTTGAAGACACCTAAAGAACTGTGGGACGCCCTTAAGGGACGTTTTGGGAACATTCATGACACCTTGCTCCCAGAACTGACCGTTCAGTGGAATGAAATCCGCTTGCTTGACTACAAAATGGTCAATGACTTCAACAAGGACATGTTGCGCCTAAAGGCACGTCTAAATTTCTGTGGAAGGGAAATCACAGAAGATGATATGATCCAGAAGACTCTTTCCATTTTCCCTACTTCAGCAATCATACTAGCGAACCAGTATAGGCTGGAGTATGATAACAAAAGAATCACAACCTTCAACAAGCTGATCAACCTACTGCAAGTGGCTGAGCGGCATAATGAGGTTCTGTTAAACAACAATGCCAGACCTGTTGGAACAAAGAAAATTCCTGAGGCTAATTATGGCAAAATGAACGGTGGAAAGAACCCCAATGCAAAGGGGATTGGACGTGCTGATCCCTATCCATGTGGCAACAATGCATCACATGGCAAGGGACATGGTGGTCATGATATGGGTCGTGGAGGGCCTCCCAATGTATGGCGCAGAGATGGTGGCGCTGGCCCTAGTGGTCATGGAAACAAGGTGCAAAGGGCACCTAAGAACCCTTCAGTCAAACATAATAGAGTTGGCAATGAACCATGCTATAGGTGTGGAGTCATTGGGCATTAGTACAAGAACTGCCAAGCAAGCAACAGAGTAGCAGCCAATTACAAGAGGTATAGGGAGTCTAAAGAACAAGAGGCTCACTATATGGAAGAAGGAGGCCATGACCCAAACGTCAACCTCACAATTGCAGACTTTAATGGCAACAAGGAACTTGCTCAGTCAACTGATGCCCCAAATTTTGACTTATCTGCTTTATTTACTTTATTTTCCAAAAACAGTTGTGAAGGCATAATGCCTCATTCTTAATTAGACTATTACTTGGTCTTAAAGTTTATTTCAATAATGGTTTGATGAATTAGAACAAGACCTTGATTTGATTATCGTTGGCTCATTAATAAATTTTGAATTTTATTCTTAAGCTCTGAATTTATTCAAATTTATTTACTACACATATTTACATGGTTTGAAATTGCAATATAAAGATGTAAAGCAATACATCTAGAGGAAAAATTATTATTAGAATGAAAAGATTATCATTCTACTAAAATAGAATTACTCTAAAGAATCTGAGATATATTTAAAGTCAAAGACGCTCTGTATGCACCAAGAGCTAATCGAACCTTGTTAATGTTTCAAAGCAATTTGTGCCAATGGTTATCATGTAAAAACACACCGTGAGAATGGAAATGAATACCTTGATATTACATCTAATGACTGTGGAAGGAAACACATCTTAGAGAAACTTATGAGTCAATTTAGTGGACTGTACCTCACTATGATTCGGATCATTGAATCCTATACTGTCACCAACAATGAAATGTTAGACACTGACTCATACAGGCTTTTGCATGACCGCCTATGGCACCGAGGTCATGACATGATGATCCGTATTTTTCAAGAACTCACAAGGACATCCCTTATTTCGAGTGAAAAATGGGAGAAAGATCCGCCACACTGCAAGATGTCGGTTCTAGGATTGCTCAAATGCAGTCATTGCTTTCTGAAGTACCAAAAGCACTACCTCCCTCCCATTATGCCTCATTGACTATTTCAAAGGCACATCACTCGTTTTGCAAAGCCTGCTCTTTAGCAAAAACAGGATCGAGACCTTCCTATGCTAAAGATACAAAACAAAACATTCCATTCTTACAAAGGATACAAAAAGATGTCTGCGGACCAATCCATCCAGAATGCGGACCAGTCAAGTACCTTATGGTTCTGGTGGATGCTTCGACAATCTGGTCACATGTCGTTTTATTGTCCACAAGAAATGCTGCAATACTCCTAGCATAGATTATAAGTTTAAGGGCTCACCACCCTGATTACCCTATCAAGTCTATAAGGCTTGATAATGTTGGAGAGTTTACATCAAAAGCATTTGATGATTATTGCATATCTATTTGGATCGATGTAGAGCATCCTGTACCCCATGTGCATACACAACATGGGCTCGTAGAAGCCACCATCAAAAGGATACAGATGGTGGCTAGGGCATTGGTTATGCGCACCAATCTGCCTATATCTGCATGGGGTTTGCAATATTGTACGCAGCTTTACTTATTCGTTTAAGACCCACAGCTAGCCAACCATTTTCTGCGTACCAGTTGGTAACTGGATATGAGCCTGACACTTCACACTTACGCATATTTGGTTGAGCAGTATATGTGCCTATTGTGCCCCTACAACGCACCAAAATGGGTCCTCAGAGATGATTAAGTATTTTTGTTGGATACGAATCCCCAACAATTATCCGCTATTTGGAAACCTTGACATGCGATCTCTTTACCGCTAAATTTGCGGACTGTCACTTTGATGAGACAGTCTTCCCGTCGTTAGGGGGAGATAGGAAAAAGGATTTTCCAAGGGAACGACAGGAATTGTCGTGGTTTGTCCCCACTCTGTCTTATTTTGATCCCCGCACTTCACAAAGTGAAAGTGAAGTGAAAAGAATAATCGATCTTCAGAACGTAGCAGATTCGATGCCTGATGCGTTTACTGATATCGTAAAAGTGACGAGATCACATATATCAGCTGCAAATGTGCCTGCAAGGTTAGAGGCACTGCAACCGCACTTAGTGGAGGTGTGGTTGAGGCCGTGGCTCCCCAAGGAAGAGGGGCAGGTCACTTGGTTCGATTGACACTCACCCAAGGAAGAAGAGAGTGAGTAAGGCACAAACCAATCATCAATGTATAGAATCCCTTTCATGAGATTGTCTCTGATTATAGTTATGTCCATGAATCAATACTGGAGGACGCTCCGATGTTAAAAATGATTCCAGAGGACAAAGAAATCTTAGAGGATTATGAGAGTGCGTATGAGTTGATAGAAATATCTTCCATACACATTGATGATATATACTGTTGCTCAAGGAATCATAGAGCACGATGAAATCGAACCACGCTCTGTTGCAAAATGTCAACAAAGAGAAAATTGGCCTAAATGGAAAGAAGCAATCCAGGCAGAATTAGATTCTTTGACAAAGAGACAGGTATTTGGTCCGGTAGTGCTAACCCCACCAAGTGTAAAGCCTGTAGGACATAAATGGACCTTTGTCAGAAAGCGTAATGAGAAGAATGAAGTCCTAAGGTATAAGGCTCGCCTTGTGGCACAAGGTTTCTCACAATGCCCTGGAATTGACTACGAGGAGACATTCTTTCCCAAAATGGACGTTATAACGTTCCACTACTTAGTTAGCTTAGTAGTTTCCAAAGGACTGGAAATGCAGCTCATAGATGTGGTTACTGCATATCTCCATGGGGATCTAGATTCAGAGATATATAAGAAAGTGCCTGATGACCTTACATTACCCAAGCCAAGTGACTCTAAACCACGGAGTGCGTTTGCAACTAGGTTGAAACGCTCACTTTACGGATTAAAACAATCTAGGCGGATGTGGTATACCCGTCTAAGTGACTACTTGATTGAGAAGGGATATAAGAACGATGAATTATGCCCCTGCGTATTCATAAAGAAAACAAGTTCCGGATTTACAATTGTAGCAGTATATATCGATGACATGAACATAACAGGTACTCTTGATGAAATAAGAGAACCGCGAGCTACTTGAAATCCGAATTTGAGATGAAGGATCTTGGGAAAACTTGATTCTATCTAGGCCTTGAACTAGAACACCGAGTTTGTGGAATATTAATCCACCAGTCTGCATATGTCCAAAAGTCAGGCGATATAACATGGACAAAGCACATCCTGCTAGCACTCCCATGATCGGTCAAAGTTTGGATGCAAGGAAAGATCCATTTCGTCCAAAGGAAGATGATGAACAAGTGTTGGGAGCTGAAATTCCCTATCTAAGTGCAATAGGCGCATTATTGTACTTAGCCCAATTTACTCGACCAGACATTGTATTCTCAGTGAACTTGTTAGCTAGATTTAGCTCAGCGCCAACGCAGCGTCACTGGAATGGTATCAAGAACATCTTCGATACCTAAAAGGAACCATTGACTTGAGACTGTTCTTTCCTTACAGAGAGACAAGAGGGACCGCAGATGGAACTGCAATCCTTGAAGAAAATATTGATGGCGAAAGTGCCACTCTCTACACCGAAAGGCCAAATGATGTTTTGGTTGGTTTTGCTGATGCTGGATATCTCTTTGACCCACATAAAGGTCGTTCCCAAACTGGTTATGTATTTACCATTGGGAACACGACGATATCTTGGAGATCAACCAAGCAAACCCTTATGGCTACCTCCTCGAACCACTCAGAGATCATTGCTCTACATGAGGCAGTTCGTGAGTGTGTATGGTTAAGAGCTAGCATCACACATATTCGAGGGACTAGTGGTTTGAGTTCTACCACTGAAGAGCCTACTTGCATTTATGAAGATAATGCAGCTTGCATCGAACAGATGAAGCTAGGATACATCAAGGGTGATAATACAAAACACATATCGCCAAAGTTTTTCTACAATCAGCAACAACATGCCTTCCTCAAGATTCAAGTGAATCAAGTTAGGTCTGAGGAGAATGTGGCAGATTTGTTCACCAAATCATTTTCTAAGGCCATATTTGAGAAACATGTGAAAAACATAGGAATGCGAAGACTTTCCAAGCTCCCCTGATTAATGTAAGTATCAGGGGGAGGTGTAGACGTCAGGGGGAGTCTAACACACACATGTCATACTCAAATGTAAAAGGTGCGTTGTGCTCTTTTCCTTCGACCATGTTTTATTTTTGTCCCACAGGGTTTTTATTGTTACTTGGTAAGGTTTTTAGTGAGGCAACAACTCATGCACCATTTCGTCTTTGACTTGGCACAAGGGGGAGTGTTAAAGGAAAAACATATTGTGTGCCTTCGTCAAAGCAACTGATGGAGAGGGAATCAAGGAATCAGTGATTACCATCAATCAGCACAATTATAGATCAATCATCATTCAATGTATTTAATGTAATTAATATTTCCGTTGTATCTCTATCCCTATATAAAGGGACTATGAAATGAAATGAGTAGACCAATTCCAATTGGCAGTTTACTTTAACAGAAAAATAATTTTAGTTAAGGACAATTTTATGGATAAATAAAATTTTACCCAACAAACATCCCAATTATCATCTTAGTTTTTTATACCAATAAAAAAAAAATTATCATCTCAGCTTCTTCATCGCTAGTCTACCAAATAATTAGTTAGACGAAATTTTCAAGCTATAGCAACAAGTGAAAAGAATTGTTGGTTAGTATTATTTTGTTCTACTTCATGTGACTCAATTCTATGTCATAGTAACTGATGAAGGAAGAAGATAGAAAAGAGGAAAAAAAAATGAAAGAGTAAAAAGAAACTAGAAGGCATGGGGTTGCAGCACGATGGTGTGCTTATTATTATTTTCTTTTTGTTTTCCAGTTTTACATTTTCAATGGTGCTATATATATTTTTTAGGGAAAATTTCACAAACAGTACACCAAGTAAAGGCCACTAATAATTCTTATACACAAAGTTTCAAACCAAACATTTCGGTACACGAAATCTGAAACTCAACCCACTATCAGAACACGACGTCAATTTTGACACCAAATGTCCATTATGCCCTCAATTCTTTTTTTTTAATAATTTTTTTCTGTTATTTTTTTTCCTTCGTTTATAAATGACTCAAGTCATTTTTTTTCTTCTGTTACGCGAGGTGAGGAAGGCGGCGTTGGAAGAGAGGGAGTGAGCCAGGAAGAAGGAAGAAGAAAGAGATAAAATGAAGGAAAAAAAAGTATTAAAAAAAAGAACTGAGGGCATAATGAATATTTTGGTGTCAAAAATTGACGTCGTGTGCTGATAGTGGGTCGAGTTTCAGATTTCGTGTACCGAAATGTTTGGTTTGAAACTTTGTGTATAAGAATTATTAGTGGCCTTTATTTGGTGTACTGTTTGCAAAATTTACCCTATTTTTTTATTTTCTAAATTATTTGAGGGTGAAATTGGAAGTTTCAGGATAAAAGCTTAATTGTAGGGTGAACAAAGTATTTGATAGGTTGGAAATAGCCTCACCCTAAAACAAATGACAGAAATCGCAATGATGATTTGAAGATTGCAATCCTTTATGAGACTACTCCATATAATGTCTTAACCCTCATTAATCTATTTTTAGTTTTGATATCAGTTTCAACAATTCGAAAAAAGTTTTAACTTAAGTGAAGAAATCTCTTTATTCTAGAATAACATGGACTAACATAATCATTATCGTATTTTAGTTGTTGTTGAAAGGATAGTGATTTCATTAGATTTAATAGCGGTTAGAACAGGTTAGAGTACTCTATCATAGGGCTGTCAATGGGTCATGTCGGGTTAAGATATTTGTTGTGTCGCAAGATACAAACTCAAACCCAACCCATTTAATATTCATGTCAAAAATTAAAACTCAAACCCAACCTATTTGTTAAATGGGTTACCCATTTCCAACCTGCTTAACCCATTTAATAAATAGGTTATGTTGTGATAGACAAAATGATTTTAAGGGTTAATAATGCGATCCATTTAACTAAAAAAATGCATAAATTAATTAAATTCACTAAAAACTCTACAAGATGAAGAATATAAATAATTATATATAATTCATAAATAATTAAATCCAATAATAATAAAGCAAAATATTTCAAATTGTCTAATCCGATGATCAAATACTCCAAACGTCCAAAATTTCAAGAAGAAGTATAGCATAATTGGGTTATACGAGTTCACTTCCTGTTGGCGGGTTGACCCGTGGCCGACCTATTTATTAAATGGGTCATGGCGGGTTGACGCACGGCCGACCCGCTTTTTAATCGTGCGGGTTCAACCTGCTTTATTTCGTGCGGGTTTTGAGTCGTGTTATCGGGTCGTGTCAGAATTGACAGCTTTACTCTATCATGTACTTGAATAGAAAACAGACTCTCCCGAAATTCTATCAGAACTGCTTATGCACAATGATTAGTCTAGGTGTGTGAGTTAAACTCATAATCTCTCATTTTACAAAAAAAAATAGTTATGTCACTAAATTAAATGATACTAGACAATTTTCAGTAATTTGATTTGAACATATGAGAATTGTAATTTTATGTTACAATTAAAATGGACAAAAAAGAAGAAGTTCCCTTTATATATAATAGGGCTGGGCATAGTAAACAAAGTTACCGAACCTGGTCCGATCCCGAATCGGAAAATGGCCAGACAGAATGGGACTGATTTTTGAATTTGTCGGTTTGGGCCTGTCCCAACCCGAAACAGTTAAAACGGGATGGGCTTCGGTATCATATATTGAAACCCGAATTGGGCGGGGCCCATACTGAATTATATAAATATTATATTTATTTTGATTAATTCAATTTATTTGATTACATATTGGTCCATTTCCGAGTCTATTCTTCTAGTATAGACATGAGCACACTGAATGCACGCTCATAACAGTCAACACCCACTCAATAGCTCTCTCACCCTCCCTGTATCAGTCTTAATTCGATCCTTAATTCTTGTCTTCTTGAACCTAATTCTCTCACACTCTCACTCTCACAACCATCACCAATTCATCAAAATCCTCATCTCGTCTTTGATTCACCAATTCGTGACGATCATCATTCATCAGTCATCACAAATTCTGCAATTCAACATCACAGTTGAAGAACAATATGTCTAGAGGGAATAAGGTAGTGGCTCGACCTCGACCAACAGCTTCTGGTCTTGAGGATTCTTCCACAGCAACATCACCATCTTATATATCCTCGAACTGGTAAAGCTTCCATAGCACAGCAACAACTATTTCAGCATATTGAAGCTGCTAGTCAACCTCGGGCTACTGAAGTTGCAAAAGCTGCAAGTCAACCTCAAGCTCCTCCATCTGTAAGTGAGTGTCCTTCTATTGCATCTGGTATCAAATGTAGTTTTGTTTGGGGCGCGCATTTTAAAGAATATAATAAAATTGAGATTCAAAAAAATGCTGAGGCAAATGATATTGAGATTGGTCATAAACGAGCTTATTGCAAACATTGTCTTCGGGGAAAGGTAGGAGATTTTGCTATGCATAGTTCTAAGAATGGGACTTCTGGTATGATTAGACACATAAACCAGAATTGTAGATATTATCCACCTAATGTGGATAAATCTAAAAAAAAATGTTGCTGGTGAAAAATCAAAGGGCAATACATTGACCAGAGTAGCTTATAACCAGGATGATTATCTAGAAGCTTGTGTAGAGATGATTGTGATTGATGAGCTGCCTTTTAGTTTTGTGGAAAAGAAAGGGTTTAACAGATTTTGTGACAAAGTCTGCTCTCTATTTGATGTTCCCTTTAGAAGGAAACTGTACAGAGCCTTTCTAGGTATATATGACACTTCAAAGAAGGATTTGAAGAAGATTTTGAAGTAGTATAGGTTGAATCTCATCACTGACACTTAGACAGGTGTTTAAAATGTCAATTATATGGTGCTTATAGCCCATTTCGTTGACAATTAATGATTGAAAAATGCATAAGAGGGTCATTAGTTTATGTGTAATTCAAAATCACCAAGGGTCAACTATAGGAAAGCTTATAGAGTCATGCTTTCAGCAGTGGGGATTGAGAAGGTGTTGTACATTACGATTGATAATGCATCTGCAAACAAGTCTACTTTATAGTGGCTTGTTTCTAAGATGAACATGTCTTCATATTACCAGCAAATATTTAATGGTAGATATATGTATGTGAGATGCACTGCTCACGTACATCACTAATTTGATAGTGAGACATGGGTTAAAGAGGTTGCAGAAGTTTGTGTTGGCACTTAGGAATGCTGTGAAGTTTGTGAGATCTTCTCCAAACAAGTTGGAGGCTTTTAAGAAGGTTGTGGAGAGACAAAAAATTCCATGTAGGGGATTGGTGTGTTTAGATGTGCAAACTTGGAACAGCACCTATCTCATGCTAGAAGTTGGCTTGAAATTCAAGAAGGCTTTTACTTTGATGTTGGAGGATGAGGATAGCAGCTTTGCAGCTTACTTTAAAGAACCAGAGGATGAATATTATGAGGATGGGAATGTAGTACCAAGCAAGAATAAGAGAAACAGGGTTGGACCACCAGAAGGTGGAGATTGGGATAAAGCAGAAGTGTTTGTGGATTTCTTAAGGGTGTTCTATGATGTCACATTGAGGGTACGTTAGTGCTTTATTGTACCCTATTGTGCACACAACTTTCCATGATGTGATTACCAAGAAAAATATCCTGTATTTGGGCCTGGGCCTGGCCCGAAACCGGTCAGGTTCGATACCGTCGGTATCAAATCTCAAAAAGTCCCTTACCGACCCGGCCCGTACCGAAACATATTTTCTGGCCCGAGATCGGGTATACCTAAAAAGTAGCCCGTCCCTATCAATGCCCAGGCCTAATACATAATACTGAAAATAGCGCCAGCGCTATGCCGTGGGATTGTTATTGTTAACCATTTTATATGCAAGGTTTATTGATAAAAATACGATAGATAATTTTGGGAATGAAGGCTTAAAAAAGGCTTTCCAACTTAAGTGGACTATGACCGATTTGTGAACAGAGAAAAAAAAGGCTTTCCAATCTGTTATACATGTTCAAATGTTGCCAAGGATTTCAATTTGCAAACATTTCAGATGTAAAAAGGACTTATAATCATTAACAACACAACCAAAAAAGAGATGTTAAAAACACTATATCACATATCAAACTAATAATCTTTTAACAACACATATAAATGAACAAAACTAAAACTTCTAAATAAACTCGCCGGCAACCTCATATCGAAGAAAAGCAAAATTTCAGAATTGAAGACAACACATACATATGACAATTTAGGCAATTAGAAAGATCAAAATTATTGAAAATGGAAAGGAAGAGCCTCTCTCTCTAAAACTAGAGAGAGAAACCAGATCTCAAATACAAACCCGCCTCCTCCCCTACTCTCTCACCCAGATCTTGATCCTTCTGGATCTAGATTGACGGTGGAAGAGTTGGGGGAGGCCATACCAACTCTGGCTTTTACCCAATTTCTCTCCATCCCTACTGCTCATCTTTTCATTAAGCTGTTCCAGCTCCTTTCTCACCCTTGTGGTGATTTTGTTACCCATTGTGGTGAAATTCTGGCGATGTCCAGCATGGGAGGACTCTGTTCCTCGTTTTGTTCTCTTCTTTTCGATCCTCTCACTATCAAACATTCCCATACGTTCTAGGTCAAAATTCAATCAATCCCACAACACATCTCCTATCTCTACCCAGAACCTCCAAGAGGGTCCTTATGGCTACGATCACAAAGTGCATGTCACTTACCTAGGCAAGTATGGGTGCTCACGCATGAGTTTTTCACCCCCCATTCTCCATTGTTACTGTTTATGTTCTTGTTCTATATCCTGGATCTCAGATCCTTGTCGACAGCCGTGGTTACTTCTTGGTCTTGTTGGTGGAGAAAATGATGCTTTTGTGAGGGATCTCATCCTTTTGGTTGTTGGTTCTCCTTTGATCTATATTTTGGAATTGGTTTGGCATCGGTTTATCACGACGAAATTTCTGGGTGTTCTGTTTTTGGCGGCACCTTGGCTACGGTGCGTGGCTCGTGGCGCAAACTGGATGGTAGCAACTAGGGTTTCGGCAGTGGGCTGGGCTTCTTATCGGGCCTATGTTTTATCTTTTATTGTTTTAAGGATTAATTTTCTGATACTAACTCTCTTAGAGCCCAGGAGAAAATTAATTTTTCTTTTTAACTTTTGTCTGTATGGGCCTGTCAATCAGACTGGTTATGTGTTTCTTTTTACAACCCATTGGGCTAGCTTGGGCAGCTTAATTGATCCCCCCTTAAAAAAAAAAAATTGGAAAATTGTTGCACGTTCATCATGTCCACCAGGACCTTCCTTGAATGCAAACTGAAAAGTCCTCCACATCCTTTTAATGTATCCTTTAATTGCTTCATATCAGTTTTGGTTCTAGTAGTCTGTCTCTCCACTGGCCTTTGCTTCTCTTCTTTCCTGCATCCACATAAGGTCCATTTCAAAGTCAGTTAACCACTCTTTCTAATAGGGCCAATGATATAGGGCCTCAATGAGGCCTAAGATTTATGGCCTCAAATTCTAGGTGTCATGCCATGTAAGCAAATACTAATTTTATTTTCCATTTCACATAATATATCTTGCCACATCATACTATTGCAACACCAACTTTACCCTTTTATATTTCCTTTTAGATGTTAGGGGTGAATCAATTACATTAATGAATTTAATTAGGTGACGAAAAAAAAATCACCTATTAATTATGCATTAATTTTAAGAGATATGTGTACAAATTCTTTAACCAATATTTTCTTCATTTATTTAAATTCTTTCCTATAATTTTTCTTTCCAAATAGCATAAATATATTGAATTAGGTGTCAAGAAATAGGTAATAACTTTATTGATTAATTTCATCCAAAAAAATAGCATTAATAAATTGAATTTGGAAAATACATATGTCTAAATTAAGAGGTAAGAAAAAAAATTTCATGTTAGTAGCATTCATTAATTATCATCTACAATCTAAATATAAGGAAAATAAACAAACAGAAAATAACAAACTAAAATATAACGTTTAAACCCTAGCTACATAAAGAGAAGAGAATGAACATAAGAACATATATAATGATATAACTATGTATTTTTCACATTATATTTTCAAAATTTACAGAAACGCAACAAAGGTTGAACTCATATACATGTATTATGCAAATCTATTGATCAAATGTATGTGCAAATCTATTGATTGAATTACATGAAATTTTTCTATTCTTGACATTGTTATTTAAATCTAAGCATAAGTGTAATGAAAAGAAAAGAAAAAAAGACAAAGTACTTTTTCTTTTAGAAAAAAAATCCAAATAACTTGGAGTCATTAGATTTTGGAAGGCTAAAATTGTATTTTTCTCAAGAATTACATTGCATGATTTGACAAATAGGTGATGTGTGTAGGTGACATGGCATGACACCTAATATTGAGGCCATAAATCTTAGGCCTCATTGAGGCCACAAATCATTTTCCTTCTAATAATGATTCTTATTGTTTCCAAAGTTCATACACCGAGCTAAAGATGTGAAACTTTCTGACCAAACTATCTTCATTGCCAGCTCCATGCAGCCTGATACATCCTTTGAATCCTTATGGGATGCTTATTGCCAATAACCAGATTTCCAACCATCATTGTTTTTATGGATTCACAATACATTTGTCCAATTAAAGACAAACAAAAATTTAGAAAAAATATGAAAGAAACCCGTAGAGGTAGAATGAAAAACATAGTTATCCGGATATCTACTACCATAACATCTTATCTGCAGCAACCACTACCTAATATATGATTCAACTGATGCGACCATTTGGCCATTATTAACCAAGGTGAGGCTTAGTTCATCGAAACTACTTTTTAGAAATCAGATAGTTTTGGGAGTTACTATTTAGTTTTATTTACACAAATATCCAATAAAAGCAACATATTTTCTCACGCCATAAATGACCAATCGTAGACTTACAATCAATTTATATTAACTATAATTATTTCTCATTCAGCATTTCTACATAAACCAGGAAGCTGACCAAAGCAAACATATTAATCATTACATATCTGCTTCCCCTTTCCTCCAAATTATGAGCTACTAAAATAGTTTGAAGTATTAAAACACAACAACATGCATTAAACTATTAAAGCAACGACAAAATAACTTTGGCTTCCCCAGTGATATTAACATTTATTAATAAAGGGCAATGAGTTGAGGAAAGACTGCACATAGCAAGCAAGCAGTCTCGTGAGAGTACGGATCCTTCAACGTTACATAGGCAGTACATGCACATTCACCGGATATGTAATTTTTCAAACCAAACCACAAAAATATGATGCACCGAAAATAAAAAAAAAAAGGTAAAATTATGAGCTCTCGCACAAATTGCTCATCTATACCTCACCATTTCAACTCTTTCAATTGAGCTAGAGAAGGAGAAGAAATCATAGACATCCCTCTCGGTTGCTCAAGGAGACAAACCCATAAGTTCTACGGCAAATCCACCGTGATTCAGATTCTTTGAAAACCTAATAAGGAAGCAGATTTTGCAAGCGAACTGGTTACAAAAGAAATTGAAATTAGGTGATAATCACAAACACGAAAGATTAACAAAAAGCAACTACGTACGCACCTCATAGTTTGCTGTCTTGCTACCGTGACTTTGGACTTTCAGTATATACTCGGCGAATGAAGCAGAACACAGGGGAAACTATTCATTCAGGAGAGCAAGAGAACGGAAAAAAAAAAAAAAAAAAGGCGCAAAGTTTATATCTAGGGCAAATGGCAATAATTTTATTACAAAAAGAGCACAAAATGGTCATCTAATATACCGGCTCGGCTCGGAGCCGCAACTGTTACTAAGCCGTTGTATGATCAGTACCAGGCACTCCATCTTTTAATATGGAAAAGACTACAGTACATTAATGTACCGACACATCAAGTAGACTAGTTCAATATAGAGGTAGACTAGCTCGGTACAAGGGTAGACTGACTTCAGCATAAGTAGACTAGTCTACCCTTGTACTGAGCTAGTCTACCTCTGTATTGAACTAGTCTACTTAATGTATCGGTATATTAATGTACCGTAGACAATCTTCTTTAATATATATAGAATATAGAATGTCAGCACCGTTCTTACAAAATTTGTTAGCTAGGTGCGCTTTTTGTGTAGGGTGGTCCTTCTTTTCTATTTCCCTTTGTGAAGGACTAAAGAAAAGAAAAGAATTGGAGCTCTAAAAGAATCACTCAAAAGAAGAGAAACAAACAAAATATCGTTCAAACTAATTAGATCGATGGAGGTTATGATCAAGTTCAAATGTTCAATATTGCGTTTTAGGTAATGATGCGCGCATTTGTGGGAACTTTCTATTAAGATATATATGCAGTACGTAGTACTAATTTGAGTTTTATATATTTTGAGAATAACGCTACATATGCATGTAGTCTCATTAATATCTATCTTTAAGCACATCCCTAAGTCTACAATTCCATATGTATGCACATATATACAGATATACATATTCATAAATATGGATAATTCAACAATGCATAGTTGTATGTCATATACATATAATTTTATTGTCATTATGGGAATTTCCTCCAACAACAGTTTTAATATACACAGTATCATGTTTGGCCAAATTTTATGCTTCGATCGAGACCTCATTTTCAATTCCGAATTTATGTTGGGTTGCCTTTGTTTATCGATCACTTGGTAACATAAAGGTTAAGCTTGAGTATATGCGACATAAAAATTTAGAATTGGAGTGGCAAAATTGGATTTTAAAGCACATGTAGCTAAAGGTGCTGAGTGTTTTCTGTTATCCATGTCTTATTCCTATGCTGATATTTTTTTTTCCCTTTGGGTAGTCCAAGTATCATGTTTCAGATAGTTCGGTAATCGGTACGTTTACCAGTTGGTAGTTGAATGACATATAATTCGGTTGCTAATTTAGCTACGATGCTTCTTTGATCTGGGATGTTTAGCTTTCTTCTATTCTTTTTCCTAGATGAACAATCGTAATTTGATTCTTGAATTCTTCAGTAATAGATTGCAATTGGTTCGGATATAAGGATGATCTTAAAGGGCATCAGTCATGGCTGTCATACGCAAAAGCACTTTCACTTGAGGAGTGTGGAGTCCATTTTCAATAATTCCTAACATTATGAAATAGAAGCAAAACTAGTTCCAATCCTCTACCTTGGCAAAAATGGCCTCGCTGGTCGATCAGGTGGACTTGCGATGTTGTCAAGAAGCTAGCTGTGGATGATCGAAGTGCTGCTTGCTCTAGAATTAGAGAAGAAAGCTTAATTGGCTCTCTCTTTTGCTGCTTGTGACTTGGTGCCATTTATATCTGGAAACTTTTCTCAATGGGCTAGCAGCTATTGAGTAAAAATTACACACAGTGAACGAAAATGTCAACAAATATAATTTCACTCATATTCATTAAAAAAATAGAGTTTTAATCATTTTGGTTCGACTCATTTAAGACAGAATGTGTCTCTTAATTACAATTCCTTGTTACAGGGAAACACCCTTTAATTCCATTTATGAAGAAACCAATTGATATGATGTGTGTTTGTTTGTTTTTGAGGCTGCACTCGGATATTTGAATGGGTTACCTGCGTACCATTGTAGAGGGATCAAACTACTCGTAGTTCAAGAGTTCCAATGAGTGGATTACTCATTGGAGGGTTTTGATTTTGGAATGAGAATAGTGTTTGGGACGAGTTTGGTTGAAGTGGACCAGAGATTCGATTTTGTGTTTATGACGTAGTTGCATCTAGATAAATTTGGTTCTACATTGCCTACATACCCTATTACCCTTTGCGGGATCAGACCACGTGTAATATCAGCAATTAGAATTTAAATGGGTAGATAACCCATTTATTTTTGAATTTGTGTTTGGGAGAGGGTTTAAAGCCCTTGAATTTGAGTTGGACTTTATTTGTGTGATTTGAGAATGAATTTGATTTTTCTAGTATTTGGAGAATTTGACTAGAGTCATTGATTCATTTGAGACTGACAAATTTGACTGGTGGAGTCAGGAATTCTGTTTGGAGTTGCGGTTGCATCTAGTGGGTTGCTAGATTGCCTATTACCCTTTGCGAGATCAGACTACCATAGTTCATGGAGTTTGGATTGTTTTTGGTTTTCTACGGATTTATTAACGATATTTTTGTTGGATCCGTCCATTTGAATATTTTGTGTACACCCCAAATTTAGTGAGGTGTCTAACATGCTGGGCTCTGAAACTTGCACCGAAGATATACTACTTGAAGACGAACATTTGATCTGGACACCGAGACGAGGATTTGAGTTTGGGTCCAAACGGGCTTGTGATGTCACCCGCTTGCTTCCACAGAGGCCCACTTGGTATTTTGGCTTTTGTGTGTACAATTTGAAATATCAACTTCAAATATATTAACCAATTATTTTTATTGTATGCCGCACAAGGAGCGCTGGACTTTGGTCTTCAATTTGCCTCATCCAGTCCTTAATTTGTTATCACTTGTTCATACCTACACTAGCAAGACTAGTTTGCTATCATCACCAAGCATAAGTAACACCCACTTTGGGACATCCACGAGACATGGCAAGGCCCAACCGCGACATCCATCGTGTAGCCCTATGTTCAAGCTACGCCACGGTATCCGGAAGTCACAAATCCGCCACCGGGAAGCCACCTTTCCGCCCTTGCAAAGTTGCCCTCACAAACATAGCTTTCTACATATTAAATAGACTAGAATAGTAACTTTGCTTGTCCCACATCGAAGAACAAGTAAATGAGAAGCATTCCTTCATCTATAAAAGGAATGCCTCCTCCCACAACTCAACACATTCATTACATCTCTTGTAATCTTGTTAGGCCGCAAGGCTCGACGAACTAGTATAGCTTTCAAGTGGACGTAGTCTCCCGCTCATGCGGAGGCGAACCACTATACATCTTGTGTCAATCTCTATCTCTCTCTTTACGTTAATTAGATCCCCAACGGATCCAACCATTAACATTGGCGCCGTCTGTGGGAAGCCGACACGCAAAGGCTTCGTCACCTACCACGAGCTTTGGCCGATCAACGCTCGTTCAACATCAAATCGGGGCCGGTCAACACCCGGCGGGGTTGGTCAACGCCCAGCGGAGTTGGTCACACTTGGTCAACGCTCAACATGACTGGTCAACGCCAGTCAAGGGTTGGTCAACGCCCAACCCATGAAGGTCAACCGCTGAACATTAAAAAAATAAAAATAAATAAAAATAAAAATTTCTGGGCAGCACAATTTTCTCTAGGCACCCAGGAAATTGCTCTGTGCACCGCTGAACTGTGCTCCGCCGGGGAAGATCCGCTGCACTGCTAGCTTTTCCCGCCAAAACTTCCATCTCGTCACACCCACTACCTGCAGCTGCTCCGCCAGGCTTCGCATACACGCTGGCGCTTCAACTCCCGCTGCACTTCGCAGCTCGAAGCCCACTCCCCACAAGCTCCGCTAGGCTACGCTGCACGGTCTCGCCTTGCAGCTCACCTGCAGCTCCGCTGGCCCAGCTGCTCCGGTCTCGTCCAACTGCAGTCTGGACACCAGCTCCGCTGCAAGCTCGCAGCCTCCTCCGCTGCCCTTCGCAGCTCCGCTCTGCTACACTCCGCTCCGCTGCAAATCCTCCGCTACGCATGGCACCGCCGACCTTCGAGTCTCCGCCACCCAAAAGCTCCGCTGCCTCACATATCCGCCGAGCTTGCACCCACGCAGACTGCCAGCACCGCTCCGCTAGCCAGTTCCGCGTAGCCCCGCTCCGCTGAACTTGGAGCTCCGCTCCGCCGAGCTTCGTCAGCGGCAACCTTCGAGTCTCCGCCGACCTCCACCGCTGGGGATCACCGGCGGCACACCACCGCCCAACTCATAAACAAACGCTCCACCGACCACCCCTGCGCTTCACAGCCGGAAGGGTCCCCGCTGAACTCTTGGGCTCCATCTCCGCCGAACTGGTTCACCGCGGAACTGGTGCCCCGCCGGCATTCTCCACTACTCCTCCATGCTCCAAGGGCACCGCTGACCACCTCCTCCGCTTGCATCTGCCTCCGCTAGAGCTTACCGCCAGCATAACAGCAGCTCCTGCCACGGTCCGCCAAGATCTCCCAGCGGCAAAACCACCGCCCAACTTCCCCGCCCAACACCACCTCTAGCTCCATCCTCCGCCGAGCTCCAAGTGCTATCTTCGATCATAATGAGGCACCGCTGGGCGCCGTGACGCATAACCCACTCCGGCCTCTGTTACGCCATTGGCGGAACTCCTCCGCTGGCCCTCAATTGGTCAGTAGTATCTGGGCAGCTCTCTCTCTACGGCAAGCTAAGTTCTCCCCCTCCCCCACATCCAACCTTCTCCTTACTCTTAAAGCACCACGTGCTTCTGCCATCCCTCATTATTGGTGGCCACGAACACTTACTACATGGGACACCTCTCCACTTTACATACATCTCTGCTTATGTTATTGACCTTATATGTGGTGAACGTGCTAGAAGCAATATATGCATGCCTGCCATGCATGACTCTATAATTTGGTTTCTGTGATGCCAACATCACGTTCATTCATGCTTTGTTACATGCGGACGTCATGTATAGTGCCTCTTATTTTGTTGCCATCCTTCGATTGCTATCGGTCCACTAATTGAGCTCATGCTTATAAACATATATCTTATGGGCAGGAACATGTACACACATGTATATAGGCGGCTACATGCATATATCAAAACAATTTTACCGCCATGGATCTTTTTCATCGTTGCACGTAATGGGTTTCATTCCCCACAATTTTGACACTCCAAGTGGATGTATATGCAAATTATTTATGTTGATTTTACACATCCGCATATTAATCATCTATTTTTGCAAGGCAATACTTTATCCGCCACAAGGCCATGCTTGGACAACTCCAACTTCAACTCACTCCAAATCGGCACAAGATAAGTCACACCATCTTGTCTTTACGCTCTTACAATTTGAGCTACCGCCGATGCCATGACTATACATGTCTCTATAACACTTAAGCATGCCTACAACATGTTCATAGCAACTTTTCTACAAGTACATGCTACACACATACATGCTTAAATTCACTTTCATGTGACATTCATCTAGAACCTTGTGACACTTATAGCTCAATTAAACATGCTCGGATAAATGCTTGCGAAACGGTTATGACTCGCTTAGGTATCAAAGCATGGCCGCGACTCGCTTGGGCTACGCCCTGCACGCTCATACAGCGCCTACACCTAACTTGCTCGAACACCTAACTCGCTACACTTATCCAACATGTTTTAGTTGCGCTCTCGGTTCACAATGCTTCTTACATGTGGTCTAGCCTCCGGGCACTACACTTGTTCACATTTTCTTATCTGTGGTCTAGCCTCCGGGCTCCACGAGTCTATGGTTGTGCACCTCCGATGTAACTACATATACGATTTTTTTTTGGTCTTTTGTGATGCAGGATAGCGAGTCCCTTCTTGCTTGCGGAGCTCGGGGACTTGTAGAGGCCGTGCGCCTCTCGGATGTTACTTATGCTTGATGACTTCATGATTTGAACTCCCCAACCAAGAAGCTACTCTTACTCGGGGACTTCGGGGACTTGTTCATACCTACACTAGCAAGACTAGTTTGCTATCATCACCAAGCATAAGTAACACCCACTTTGGGACATCCACGAGACATGGCAAGGCCCAACCGCGACATCCATCGTGTAGCCCTATGTTCAAGCTACGCCACGGTATCCGGAAGTCACAAATCCGCCACCGGGAAGCCACCTTTCCGCCCTTGCAAAGTTGCCCTCACAAACATAGCTTTCTACATGTTAAATAGACTAGAATAGTAACTTTGCTTGTCCCACATCGAAGAACAAGTAAATGAGAAGCATTCATTCATCTATAAAAGGAATGCCTCCTCCCACAACTCAACACATTCATTACATCTCTTGTAATCTTGTTAGGCCGCAAGGCTCGACGAACTAGTATAGCTTTCAAGTGGACGTAGTCTCCCGCTCATGCTGAGGCGAACCACTATACATCTTGTGTCAATCTCTATCTCTCTCTTTACGTTAATTAGATCCCCAACGGATCCAACCATTAACATCACTTTAGCTAGGAATCCATCAATTGCCTCTTGGATGAATGGACCCGTGTCCCATCATTTGGGTGGTGGCAAAAAGCTTGCGCATGTCCAAGAATGAAAGAAGAGCCATTAAATTATAGAGAAAAATTTAGCTACCGTCTCCAAACTATTTTGTCAAGGCCAATTTGATACCCGAACTCTCAAAAGTATCAATGTGATACCCAAAGACCTAAATTGGTATCAACGTGATACTTCCGTCCAAAATTTCTGACAGCGTCGTCTGTTTGCTGACGTGGCAAGCACATGGGTCACAAAAAAAGTGAAATGACCAATTTACCCTTCTTTTTTTTAGAAAAATTCATCTACCATCCTCAAACTATTTTGCCAAAGCCAATTTGATACCCGAACTCTCAAAAGTATCAATGCGATACCCAAATACCTAAATTGGTATCAACGTGATACTTCCGTCCAAAATTCTGACGGCGCTGTTTGTTTGCTGACGTGGCAAGCATGTGGGTCCCAAAAAAAAAGTGAAATGACCAATTTACCCTTTTTTTTGTTAATTCATTTTTTTCCTTTTCTTTTCATTTCTTTTTCTTCCTTCTTCTTCTTCATTCTTCTTCTTCTGGGATTTTCTTCTTCTTCTTCTTAGGGCTTCACGACACCAAGCAGCTTGGGGCTGAAGCTTCCAATCAAACCCGATACCGGTTGAAGAACCTGCTGGTGCTGAGATGATCAACGACACGTCAGCGTAAATTGGGGCTGCCAAGTTGTTGAGCGAGACGAGGCGTTCAGCCGAAAGGTACCGTGAGAGAGTGGTCGTCGAGCATGGTAGCGATCTTGGCCCCGAACGGGAGGGACTTGAGTGATCAGACAGGGAAAGCGATGGGAGGAGGTGATTAATCCACAGGAGTGCGAGGGAGATGGATTTGTAGCAGGAATTTGAGAGGATCTCGGCGGCGTTAGTGATGGTTTGGGCGGAGGAGAAGGAGAGGAGAGAGAGAGAGAGAGCAGGAGAGAGAAGAAGAAGAAGAAGAATAGCTAAAATGGCTTCCCTAGAACTGGACAGCCTTCCCTTCGGAGACCGTACGTACTCCGCCTCGACGACCACTCTCTCACGGTACCTTCCGGCTGAACGCCTCGTCTCGCTCAACAACTCGGCGGCCCCAATTTACACCGACGGGTCGTTGATCATCCCAGCACCAACAGGTTCTTCGACCGGTATCGGGTTCGATTGGGAGCTTCAGCCCCAAGCTGCTTGGTGCCGCAAAACCCTAAGAAGAAGAAGAAGAAAATCCCAGAAGAAGAAGAAGGAAGAAAAAGAAATGAAAAGAAAAGGAAAAAAAATGAATTAACAAAAAAAAAAGAGGGTAAATTGGTCATTTCACTTTTTTTTTAGACCCACGTGCTTGCCACGTTAGCAAACAGACGACGCCGTCAGAATTTTGGACGGAAGTATCACGTTGATACCAATTTAGGTATTTAGGTATCACATTGATACTTTTGAGAGTTTGGGTATCAAATTGGCTTTGACAAAATAGTTTGGGGACAGTAGATGAATTTTTCTATAAAAAAAAGAAGAAGGGTAAATTGGTCATTTCACTTTTTTTTTTTACCCATGTGCTTGCCACATCAGCAAACAGACGGCGCCGTCAGAAATTTTGGACTGAAGTATCACGTTGATACCAATTTAGGTCTTTGGGTATCACATTGATACTTTTGAGAGTTCGGGTATCAAATTGGCCTTGGCAAAATAGTTTGGGGACGGTAGCTGAATTTTTCTCTAAATTATATATTGAATTTTACAATCTTGTTTTACAGCAAACTGAGCATCAACGACAAGCATGGAATTTAGCGTGGCTGGGACTTTGTTATTTGTTTGTGTGATTTGCAAAACAAGTGATCAATATCTCTTTCAATGTGACAAAAGTGGAGCTGTGGCGTGTGGAGCTTCGGTATTAAGAGAGAGAGGTTGCCATGGGCCATGTAGCTTCGTCTGCTTTCCGTCATGATAGTAGTGCAATAGTTGTTTTTCATTTGCAAGCCTCAGACTCATTGGTACAAGAGATGACTTTGTTGCCAAGGTTTATTACCTTGAACATTGACGACACAAGAGCTACAATTCGAAGCTTGTTGCCTCTGATCGTTATTGTTGCTTGTGTGGTTTACATTCCCTGATCCAGTGGTCCTTTGTCGGAAGAGCACAATCATTTGTTGAAAGGTGTTTCTTTAACTTGTTAGAGGGTCAATGCTGTAACTCTGTCTTGTTGACATCTGCGTATTACCAGCTTCCTCCTGTTGTTAGGTAGTCACTACTCAGTATCTCACTTTGCTTTCACCTATACGCAGGACGCACTGCTATAAAGGCATTAAAAGGTAGAAGTGAAGTTCTATACTCTCTCTAGGCTCACAATATGTTTTCGTCGCCTATATGCAGGACACACCACCATATAAACATCGAAAAATAAAAGTGAGCATGGAGTGACACCGCAGCTATGAATGAGGACTTGATGTCGACTTTGTGTCTGTTGGTGAGATTTGTGAGGATGAGAGCAACGAGGGACTCTTGGAGAGAGGATAGACCATCAACTTCTTGTTCGGAGTGCTCATAGTCTTACATGATCACCCACTACGCTTCTCGTGGTCTGTTCTTAGCTTCGAATTTTCTCTTCTTCCCTTCCTTTTCTTTCTCTGCTCCTCCCTTGCTTACTGTTTTTCTTTTCCTTCTCCCCCTGCCTGTTTCTCTCTGCTAGCTGCCCTATGGCTTTTCTGCTCTCTGTTTTTTTTTTTTCTTTCCCCTCCCTCCCCTTCGTTGCTTCTACTTGCCTTCTTTTTATAGAGAAGTGATGGATGAGGTAGAGTCAAGTATGACTTCAATTTGAATTTAAAATCATGTCAATCGGTTTGACCAAGTTTGTAGGCCTTTGGTCCACTCCCATCAACCTACTGGGATTTAAATTGAATTCGTTATGGCTAGCTTACATTTGATCTTATCATAATTGAAAATATCCAACTAACCACCTTGGACATTATCTGAACGCCTATTCTTTTTCAATTAATCAACCACTTGTTCGTTGAAGTTTGATGACCTTGAAGTTGAATTCAAATGCAAATATCCAAATTATCTGCCTTCACTTCAATTTGAATGACAAGGTTGTGCTATACATGTTTCTCATTGGTTATTTTGTTGGTGATAATTAGGAAACCAAGTAGTCATCACAATGATTTGAACCAGTATCTTTATCTCCATTGCTTCATCTTTTGAACAAACAAGTGAGCTTGTTATGTTATTTTCATGCAAAAAGCAACGCCGTATATTGTCTATATAAAGGCCCTTGTTGAATTGGGTTTGTGATTTTTTTTTTATCTCAACAGCAGCTAGCTTATCAATGGGGCTCGTCACCGCCTCCAGTATTGCATAACTGCAATTTCGAGGCATCTCAAAAGTGTTCCATTAGTTCTCACTATACTCTTTTAATCAAATACATCCTACTCATATGATTCTATAGATCCCATCTTCAAACGAATTACAACTCACTATGGGATTGACTAGAAGTTGTAGGGGAATAGTGAACCTTGATTGGATCCAGTACCTCTTTCACTTCCTTCATCTTGGCATCAAAGTCATCTGCCTCTGCATCTTCATTATCTACTAACCATTCTACAGTCTCCTTTATTGTGGTAAAAATCACCCTTTGGTCAATGGAGTCCATCTCAACTCGGTACTTTTTCTGATGAAACCAACGCCACCGCTTTCGTGACAAGTAGGTGAGAAATTCATTCTTTGCAACTGCATTCCTCAACAATTTGTCGTCCTCTTCTGCGAATTCCTGGGCCTCCTTCACCATCTTGTCAACCTTTTCCAAGCTGAAATGTGCCCTGATGTCAATCATTATGGAGGCAGATTCCATGGTGTCCTCTGCCTTTACTTTCACATTTAAGATGCCAATGGCATCAACTCTAAATGTAACACTTGCTTTGGGAGGTTCCCTGCAAAATTCAAGGAGATTTTTAGTTAACAAGTTAGTAACAGACTAATTACCATGATCTAGTAGCTACACTTCCGATATCTAATTACCATGATGGTCTAGTAGTTACACGTTTTAGATGAATCACTCCAATTGCAATGCAATCCTTTGTCAATGGTCGTGCACCGGCATAGACCTCCAAAGTCCTATTGCCATCCTTCCATGTGTCAAATTCAACAAGCATAAGCATCTTTGTCGGGATACGGGTGTTCTTTGGAATAAACGCTGCCATTATACCATTTTGATCGATGCCAAGGCTGAGAGGAGAGCCATCAACAAATAGGAGGTCTGCAAAAATATCAATCAGTGAGATTCTTTAATGACATGCCATGCATGAAACTAGTAACATAGAAAAACGGATAACAAATTACCATCAATAATGGATTTAATGTCCAAATGCACTTGGGGCTGGGTTCTCAAGGCTTTTTGAGCCTGCTCACACTGCATTAAAAGCTTCCTCACAAGCTTCTTTGATTTTTTTACATCCTTCTTGTATATCCTCTTGATCAAACTGATGAAATGATCATTTAGCCTATCCGCCAAGTGTCCAAGCACTTGAGTACCTCCACTATGCTTTAACTCAGCAATGCCATCATTAGTGGTTAACGTGCTAAGAAGATATGAACCGCCACCCATGTCAAATACAAAAATGCTTTCTCCTCTCTTTGCCATACTGAAGGCAATAGCTGCAGCAGTAGGCTCATTGATTAGCCGAGCCACATTGAGGCCTGCAATGGTGGCTGCATCCAATGTAGCCAACCTTTGGGATTGGGTAAAGTGAGCTACAGATAACAAGTATATAGTTAGTGTACAAAAAGGTTGCAGTACTCTTGACCAGCAAGATCACAAGCAATACCCAAAGCTATCAAAGAAGCTACTTCTAAGCTATCAAAAGAGCTGTACTAGTCTTCACCCGAAAGTGCATCAACAAATTCTCACTGCAAGTTACTCAATAGGTCAGGACAACACTGGTATGTAGATGCAGCTGAAGAATACCACACATCTATCAGATTAACCTCATACTTGTCATCCCAAAATTTATTAAATCAGACTAGCTATATAACCGGCCACTTCCAATCGAACCAAAAATGCAAGCACAAGCAAATATGGAGGGTACGTAAAGCAGGATGAGTAATCCTAAACAATACCTGGAACGGCTATGACAGCGAAATGAATCTTCTTCCCCAAATAAGATTGAGCTGATTCTTTCATCTTAATTAATATTCTAGCACTAATCTCTTCAGGGGTAAACACATGCGTTGCACCTCTTATCTTCAACTCAACACAAGCCTTTCCATTTTTGTTGACAACCTTGAAGGGTAAGAAATCAATTCTGCTCTGAACCATAGCATCATCAAATCTATTCCCACCAAATTAAAAGCAATAATTAAACCTTGTACAACATGGAAACAAAAGAAAAAGAAAACAAATAAAACTATATAATTAACATGAAGAAGAAGAAGTTTGCCTACTTTCTTCCCATGAGCAGCTTTACATCAAACACCGTACGCTCTGGGTTGAAGGGGGCTAAGTTCCTTGCCTCCTCTCCAACCAAGCACTTGCCATCATCAGGGTGTGATCTTACTGCCTCTGTCATTCGGTATCATCTCGACCTGACCATTCTTGTACACGGCCACCGACGAATAAGTGGTTCCGAGATGGATACCAATCACCTCATCATCCACACACGATCCTAACCAAAATTGAGAAAGAATAATCAAAAACGGAACCCGGCCTCACCAAATTAAAGTTGACAAGAATGCTAACCAAAATTGAGAAAGAATCAGAAATTGTATAACCAAACCGGTAATGCAGATGTAGATTTCACAGTTTTGAACTCATAAATCAAGCACAGAACAAGTTCGATTCGGGATAATTTCGAAGCTTGGTAAAGAAAACGCACGCAATCAACACAAAAAAGTCTAGACTCTACAGCGAAGAGGAGTACCAAAAGATTCAGCGAAGAGGAGCACGAAGACGAGGAGCACTATCATCTTCACTAGCACCGCCATTCCTTCTTTCTCCCTACTGCTCTGAATTGTGAGACTTCATGTACCTGAAGCGCGCCTAAACTTTTTACTCCTTTTGCAACATCATCGCGGTAAAAAGTTAAAATAAAGCTTCTAGATCCTATGGCAGCCTTCCTTTTTTCTTTTCTTTTTTTTAAATGGAAAATGGAGTTTAATTATCCGCAAAGAGTAACTATTCCTGTATAATCATTTTTTCTCACAAATTTACCCTAGTAGAAGTAATTCATTATTCTATAAAAATAAAATTAAAAAGTAATTTCAAACTATAGATAGTTTTAGTTGCGATATATGAGACGTGACCAAACTCTAGATTATAATATACATACTAACATAAGTTCTAGAAATTAGAAGTAAATTGAACCTACTCATCGACTCATTACAAGAATACTGACACTTTAATCATTGTCAACAAAAAATCTTACGTGTTATAATTATTTTTTTCCTTTATAAATATTATAAATTTTCTTCTAAAAAAAATTATAAAATAAATTTACCACTAAGTAGGTTATTTTAGAGGCTTTTCACCAAAAAAAAAAAGTTATTGCAGATTTTTATTTACGGACTTGCCATTCGTGGATATTTGAAAATTTAACTATGTAAAAGCCATTTGCTTGGTTTTTCATTTGTGAGCCATGGCTTGCCAACCCTCGGGAGTTTTGGCCTTCTGCCTTCGGTGTTTTTCTCCCACCTATCGTCAGCTTTTGCTGGATCGTCTTCGAGGTGGGAACGTTTTGGGGTGTGAACCTGGTGCCAGCTCTGGTTCGGGGCGACTTTGTTTTATCCAAGGGATCCGGTGGCTCTGCGTGTTGGGTTTTGAAGCAGTGGCGGAGGTTCTTGCTGGAGGCTTAAGTTGTTGCGGTGGTTGGGACTGCGTCTTGCCCAGCAACAGTGGTTCTATTTCAGTCCATGTTGAGTGAATATGGTCCATTGAAGATGCCCGCTGAGAGTCACTGATAGCACAACTACAGACCATAGACAAGCGAAATGCAAATGTGGAAGATTTCTGTAAGAGACTATATAGTATATATATATGTATATCACAAAATGGTCCTTGTAAGTCAGCCAAAATGGGAACTGTCCAGAACGAAATAGGCAAAGTGAACAGTCAAAGTTGCAGACCTTTACACTTGTGAAAGCCTAAAGCTAGATGCCTACTTTGGGCAACAACTATATAACAAATGTATCCCCAAATACTCACCTTCAGATCTACAACTCATCTTTTTGAGAGAATATTAGTAGTAGTGCTAGTTTCAGGCAAAATGTGTGATCTCTATTTTTACTAGTTCTCTAAGCTTCTCCTCCATTTCTTCGAAATCTTCCTGCTCTACCGTATCAAATTTAGTTTCCAACAATGCGCGAGCCTTCTCTATTGTGCTATGAAGCTTCCTCCGCTTGTCCAGATTGGAAGGATACATAATACCTTTTATTGTATTAGCCACGTCTGCCACATCCTCAAGACTGAGCCTGGCAAGTACTTTATCCCTTGCTTTGACATCCTCTTCAATGGTCACATGTAGAATCCCATTTGCATCGATATCAAAAAACACTTCAATTCGGGTCGCTTTGTCGAATCTGTTGCAAAGTATAGGAAAGCAGATTTCAATATAAAAAAACATCTTGACAACTGCTAGACAGAAACTCACCCAAACCAAGGACAAAATAGTTGGTAGTACTGTGGTTACCTTACAGGAATTCTTTTAATCTCAGAACATTCATTTGGCAATAGTCTTCCTTCACATTCATAGGCCTGATGAATGAAACATACATTAGTCTAAGCAGGTAAAAGATGCATATGCATTAAGCAAACATTCTAGTGGTACTAAGTTGTGATTTTGTACCACAACGGGGGCTGTATTATCTTTGGTTCTGAGGAAAAGTTTCGTTGACATCTTATTTGGGATAACAGTGTTCCTTGGTATACATTCATGCACCCTGTCACCTATGTCCATACCGAGAGTGAAAGGAACAATATCACGCAAAATAAGGCCTGTCAAAAAAAAAAACAATCAAGTCTCACTGTGACTATCCATTCTCTCATGAATGGTGAATGATCTGGTAACTGTATTTTTTTTATAAGAAACTGTATCAATCAATACCTTTGGTTTCATTCCAGCTGTCTCCACTACAGGCTCCACCCAGAACTGCAGCACCGAAGGCAATGGCCTCATCAGGATTAACACCCTTGTTTGGTTCTTTCCCATTGAAGAAGTCCTTCAACAACTGTTGCACCTTAGGAATTCGAGTACTCCCTCCAACAAGCACAATCTCGTCAATATCTGTTTTTGTCAGGCCTGCATCTTCTAAACAATTTGTCACAGTCCCGATGGTCTTGTTAAACAACTCCATGTTCAACTCCTCAAACTTAGCCCTGGTCAATGGCTCCGAGAAATAATCAATACCATCAACTAGAGACTCAACCTCCACATGGGTTTGGTGCTGTCTACTCAAGGCTCCCTTTGCTCTCTCACAATCCTTGCGAAGCTTGGCAACAGCCTTGTTATTTTTGCGGATATCATGGTAGTACTTCCTCTTGATCAATGTGATGAAAAAGTCAACCAGTCTGTCGTCAAAGATCCTACCTCCCAAGTGAATGTCTCCACTTGTCGCCATTACTTCAAAAAGACCTTTATCAATGTGCACGATACTCACATCTAATGCACCCCCTCCAAGATTATAAACCAGTATATCCTTTTCTTCAATATGCTCAGCAATGGTGCTTGCATCCTGAGCAGCCTGCCCCTGCACATTATTGAAACAAACCTTCAGAAGAACTGAAAAACAACCCTACACCAATGATTAGAATAACTTCATTCTGATAACAAAACAAACAAGATAATGGGAAACTGAATGGAGAAGTCATTATGGAACTGGTATCTGGAGAGTTTGTAAAAATTGGTTTCCATATATTCTCACTGACTAATCAATTGTTACATCAGAGATCATATATAACAATATTACATTAAAATGATTTCTTCTATCTAACTGAATAAATCAAAGCTTTAAGCCCTCCAACAAGGCGTGGCTGATCATGAGTATCTGCAGTCCACAATGATAAGGCTTTGTTGAACAGCTTTGGAGTTGGACAACAATGGCATTCTTAAGATAAACAACAATACAGTACAACCAAACCCACCCAATACATTCCATCCATTAATAGATGAAAAATAGCATTGAAGTATGTAAAGGCCAATAGTTCCTTCACAATTTAAGCATTATGCTCATGCCCGACTACCCAATCTTTACAGCCTTGAAAGTTGAAACCCCCCATAACACCCTTGCAGCACCGTTTGCTCTGCTTAAAAACCCCTAACAGAGGCACACGACAATGACAATGCTCCCAAGTCTCAAATATGGAAGTCCACCCAAATCTTATATATGTTTCACATTACAACATATGTTGTTTGGAATTTTCAGGACCCATTTTTATGCCCTATAAGCAGTTCAAAGTCATGCATTTCTGATTACCATTTAAGAGAATACTGGTACCAAATTTCCATAGAATTTTGTTTCTAATATTAACCATCATGCATTCTCTAAATAAATTGCAAACTGTGCCTCTAGCCCATCAAAGTCAACTTTTTTTTTTTTTAAGGAAATTATCAAAGTCAACTCAGTCAAGCATAAATGATCAGTTCAAAAGAAAATAGGGTGTTCATACCTCAGCTGTTTCCGGCATCTTCATGAACATTGCAGCATTGTTTCCACCGGTGAATGCCATTCCAGACGAAGCTCCTGATAGAGATGATTGAAACAACAGTATCAATCTCTTCAGCAAATTTGAAGCGGAAAAAGAAAGGAACAAAAATTAGGGATATGAGTAATTTCGAGTTATAGAAACCCTATCGAAAGTTCTAGGGTTTAGTTACCTGTGACCAAGATAAAGAAAAGCAGAATCGCCATCTTCAACGCTATTAGTTAGTGCGACTTTGAATCTTGGTGTGTGTGTGTGTCTTTCTGGTGAATGTGAATTTGAATTGGGAGCTGGCATGGGAGGGTTTCTGAAAACTTAAGGAGGGCGGATCTTTTATTCCCTATGGCTCTTGACCACTGATGCTTCACGAATACTAAGCGTTGGTGTAATCCAACGGATAACAGAACTTGGCCGGATGACTTCAAATAATATATTTTTTTAGCGCCACCATCACACATTCTTTTTTTTTTTTTTTTTTTTTTTTTTTTTTTTTTTTTTTTTCTTTTTTAAAGAGGATCAAAGGATTTCACTCCTACCCCTATGGTGACTCGAACCCATGACTTCGTACATAGGTAGTGGGTGCTCTAACCACTGAGCCACCATCACACATTCACACACACGGTATTCTTAAAGTTTTTTTTAGGCTAAAAAACTAATCCGTGCTGGGAGGAGGGGGTCAGCATATATAACTTTTCATTCCCGCTGGTCAGTAAGGATAGATTGAGATTTAACTCCAATAAGCATCAAAATGATTCGAACCATGTGTGAACTTAAACACTTGGAAACTCTTACCAACTTGACCACTTATAGTTGTTAATTGTCAAAATTCTTTGTTCAACAACAAAAGGTCTTTTTTTCGTGTAAAAAAAAAAAAAAGGTTGATCTTTGTGTAAGTTGTCGAACCACAAACCAATAAAAATGCGCCACATAAGCAAGTGCATAAAATTTATATACCCTTAATGAGAAATTCTTAGTATGGCAGTCATGCCACGTGGCTGGTACAACTAACCAATCATGTTTTTTTTTAATTGTTTTAAAAAACTAGCCATATTTAATTAAAATGAAATATCCAAAACACCCTCCTCCTCTGCATAGACAATGATTGGTTAGGCGTACCGCCACATGACACGCATGTCCTACCTAAAAATCTCTCCTCTTAATCTTGTTAATCCAATTCCTCCATCCACTTTGGGTGGACTTCCATACTTGAGAGCATTGTCATTGTGGAGGAATTGGATTGACGTAAATTTGTCTTAGAAGCATTAGGCTCCATCGACACCTTGGTTCCGATGGGTTTGGGATTCAGGAATTGGATTGACTATGACAAGAAGTGGTGGAGGTCATGGTAGTGAATTGACTCGCCTAACAGACGATAGCAAGCCATATAAAGAGTAAGGGCAGCAAGATGTTGGTGGTGGGCCTTTGGGCTTTGATCCTATTTCAATTTGTTGATCTAGGTTTGTGTTATGAATTGGACTCTATGAGAAGGTGCGGCTTCTCCTTTATTAGCTAGGGTGAGGCTATTGCCACCCTATAATTTTCTTTGTTCACCCTACTTGCTCATTGCACCCTACATTTTAATTTTAATTATTAGATTTACTTATCCAACCCATTTCTTTTTCCAGAAATATCATCCATCATATGACATATCAAATTAAAAAAGAAATTTTTTTTTTAACAAAAATTTCTCATTTAATTTATATCAATGAAAAAAACGACCTAAAATATATTAAAGTTTTCTAATAAAATCATAATTTGATTTACTTCCATTTTTTATTTTTTCCATTCAGTTTCAATGTTCATTTATTCCAATCCATATTAAAAAATTATTAAGTGCTACTATGAGCAATGAAAAAAAGATTGATTTTTTTTTAGTGTTTTAAATTTTTTACTTTCGGTGTTTATAAAGGTATTATAAATATTTTGATGAAGTTAACACTAATGGTTTTGTGAATTGAATAACGAATTAACGATGAGGACGCAACAAAAAAAAAATTGTAATAAATTGAAAATTGGATGGAGAAGATGAAGATTAATGTTATCAGAAGAGGAATTAAGTAGTTTTGTATTTAATTAGTTATGTATTTAGTTTTCCTTAAAGATTTAAATTTTAGAAAATTAGTATACTTACCAAATTGCCATGCCTATTCAGCCTAATGGGGAGAAAATCTCCACCAAGTCTATCAAAGAACTGCTCTACACCTATTCAAAAAGATCATGAAAACATGGACAACATTAAAAACTACAAGCAATGTAATCATACACTACTGGCCCCAATATTCGCATAAATCTCGCTAGGACACGCAATTGTGGTATGAGAAGCTTTGTCATAATAGCTAATAGGGCATGGTTATTGCCACCCTACAATTCTTTTCGTTCTTCTTTAAAATTTTGGAGTTTGCTGTAAATATAGGGAATTTGGTTTTCTCTCTCCTCACTTTCCCTAAAATAGAGATAGTTATAGGGAATCTGTTGGAGCAAAAGAGACTAATTTTTCCCTAAAGTAGAGAAAAATCAAAATATAGGGAATCTGTTGGAGATGCTCAGTCTTTCAATAATTCAAATATTTGTAGGGTGAACGAAAAGAATTGTAGGGTGGCAATAACCATGCCCTATTAGCTATTATGACAAAGCTTCTCATACCACAATTGCGTGTCCTAGCGAGATTTATGCGAATATTGGGGCCAGTAGTGTATGATTACATTGCTTGTAGTTTTTAATGTTGTCCATGTTTTCATGATCTTTTTGAATAGGTGTAGAGCAGTTCTTTGATAGACTTGGTGGAGATTTTCTCCCCATTAGGCTGAATAGGCATGGCAATTTGGTACTTCGAGGGCTTAAGCTCTGGTGTACACAATTTTCTAACAATGACCAAATGCAATCGCGCGAATATATAAACATTCACTCCTAAAAAAACAAAAACACAAAATGACCGATTCAGGACTATAGTAATTTCTCCCGCAAAGATTCCGTTTACTAAACTTAACAAAAAGTAGCAGACCCAAAAAAAAATGCTCAACAAAAAGTCCAACCCAAAACCGCAGAATCCGATATCCAACCCATTGCTCGGGTATTTGACCCATCAGCACCTTTAAAGCGACATCACTGCAGACGCAACAAAGCACGAGAAATCTGGACGAGAGAGAGAGAGATGTATGTACATAATTTATAGATAAACATCCTTTTATCCATGATATCTGAATCTAAGAATGTAAACCCATCTTGATTATACACATTGGGGACCTGAGGTAACAATAACTTAAACAAAACAAAATGAAGCTAAACCCTCCAGTTCTTACTGGCCCCTGGAGAAATTGCAACACTGGATTGCAGAGTGCTGCTCTCACCTCCAGCTTTTCATCAAAATCATCATTTTCTACCGCTCATTTTCTTCTGTAGGTGAGAACTGTGAGATATTATCAAGCTTATTCCTCGCATCTATTTTTACCTTCATGCAATCCTCCTTGGCAAGCTCCTCAGATTCCCTTTCTCTATCTTCTATCTTCTTGACATATACATAAGTTAATATGGTTTCATACTCCTCTGTTACCTTCTCCTCCAACTTCCTGTGCTCAGAGATAATGCCTGCACGTCGCTGCACATCATTGAAATGGGCCATTAGAAAGCAATGAGAAACAATAACCAATGATTACAGGAAGCATCATTGTGGAAAAGCAATAGCAAAAAGAATTAGAAGGAATTGATCAATAGAGTCTTATGCAACAATTCTACAGAGTTTAAAACAAATCATTATTAATTTTGTTTTTTAAATAATCCAATGCATGAAAACCTTAACACTTTTTACACCTCAAGGTGTTAAGGCACTAGATCAAAAGAAAAACACTCGCCTCCTGTTTTCGCTATTGCCAGCATTGACTATAACTAATCTTTCACCACTCTAATAGAAACTAACATAATTTCTGAATGTATAAAATGTATCTAACAAACAATAACCAATCTTTTAACAGGTCCAATAGAAACCCTTGATGCAGAATAGCAGCTAATCTAGTCCACATGTCTCAGACCTCTGCTGACCTACTATGGATACTTATACCATTTCCAAGCAAACTGATTTGTCTTTCACTTTGCATACTCAAACAACTAACAGAACTAATCCTTAGCAGCTTGGTCCAAAGGGGGCAAGTGGCCCACTTAGGCTTTGCCAAGAAAAAAAAAAAAGAACTCAGTTAGACAAGCAGTTGTCTTTCCTTTCCCTATCAGTGGATTGACCACAATAGATTCCATCAATTAAACGAATAGCATTAAAATATGTAAGCGACCAACAGTTCCCACACAATTCAAGCAATCTCCCCACGTCCTACCCTATATTCAATAGCTTTGAGTCTCAATTCACATGAAACCTTCAGATAACGCATTCATCTTTTGCTCTGGCCACAAAGCTATGCAACAGGAGGCACACTATCATGATGCTCTCAGGAATGCAGTAAGAAGAAGAATACTGCACTTTGGCCAATTTCCTTACTTTGTGGTGCCGAGAAGGAACTAAGGGACCTCATCCTTTTGGTAGGAAACTAAATATGGAAGCCATAGGGCTTATCGCTAAAACTAGTGCTATTTCATTAGGCTAATAAAACCATGGGCGGATCCAAGTAGTAGCTTGGGCGGGCTGGAGCCCGTCCGAGATTTTTAGGTTTAAAAAAAAAATTAGATGTATACTTTAATTTATGTGGGTTTAAATGTTTAATTGACGTGGGTAAGTGGGTTTAATTGATTTCAAAACTTATCAAGGTCGATCAATGGGTCTTCTTTCTGCTATGCAATTGTTGTGGGTTTAATTGATTTCAATACTTATCATTTTATCAATTGTTGTGCTATCTCAATATCTCGGCCAGGAGCTTGGCCTCGAGTAATCAATTCAAGTTTATAGAGTTAACTTTGCAGATTGGGCTTGGGTTTATTTGCTAACTATTTCGTCCTATCCATGGCTTTATATTCAGAACAAACTTTTGGGTTGAAAAAAAAAACTATATATGTGATGTATATTTTTTGTTTATATGTATGTTTGTTTAATGAAGCCACCCAAACTCTCAAATTATCGAAGTTAAACTCCTCTCTGGCTCTTCCATTCTCTCCGTCCATCACAAATTCTCATTCTTCTTCTTCGCAAAAAGGCCTAAATTACGGACTAAATTCAATCTTTGAACACTTGAACTCTCAAGTTCTCATCTCCCCACTCTTGCATTCGCACACATGTGCATTATTGTACTAAAAAAAAAATTTTGGGCTTCGCCCAAAGGGACACATAAATATGTAGCCCTCCCTATTTTCAAATCCTAGATCCGCCACTGAATAAAACAAAGGAGTACCCCCTTGGTGCTGATTAGCACACTTAACAAACCATTAAGATGGAATTTCTATTTCTCTATTTGATCTTTGCATTCTCTACTTTTTGTTGATGATCAAATTTGGATTGCAAGTTGTGTGTCGCATTGATAAAAAGTTGAAAAGAAAATAGAGAGAGAAGTTGCATACTTTATTGACCTCAGCTTGCTCCTCTGCACTTAGTTCCAACTCCTCTTCTGCTATTGCCCACAAGGCAGACCTCTGGTAATCACACTCAGACGAATCCCTAAAAGTACAAAATCAAACAAAATATGATCTAGTCGAAAACGAAAACGATAACGAAAACCCACAATCTCTTGCATAATTCGAATTGTCAATGAAATTGGTTTACCTATACCATCTGACCCGGTTCATGTTAGGAATCGGTCGTTTTCGGACGGAATCAATGGGTTTACCACTTTGCACCTCGTGAATCAAACGGTCGACGTGATCAGTGAGTGCAACCCATGAGGGTATTATTCTAGTGAATCGGTCTACACACCATGGTTTTCTAGCCTCCTCCGCACTAAACCATCAAAACCAAATCAAGCATTAGCAATCCAAATTTTTTTTTTTTTTTAAAATGCCTATTACAATCTAACTTCAATGCTTACTTATCCCCGAAAAGCAACTCTACGCCGGAAAGTGGGCGTTGTCCACGTTCGAGAGCTGCTATTGTTTCGTTTATCAAGCTCTCTCCAATTAACCGATCCAGATCGTCAAGCGGTGACGGATTGGAATCAATCGCGCCGGCGGTCCACCCGAGCAAGTCGGCGCGGGCGTCGGCTAACGCTACTCCAAACAAAAATTCTGCATAATTTTCAAAAATCAAAAATCGATTCCAGCGTCTAACAAAGATTGAAAATAGATTTTGACAAATTTAGTAGTGCCTGAAACAAAGAGAAGCAGAATGATTTTCTTCAGCACCGTTCCTGTGGTCTTTCTATATTCCATGGCGCTACTTTGATCTGTAATTTTCTGTAGGAGTTAGGGTTTTGATGTATAGCGCCAACTTGATCGAATAGATCTTTAGGGTCAGAAATCGAAAAAATCTCCTATTGCCCAGTTTTTTGAGTTCCTTATAACTTACGGAGATGTATATTTGTATTTAGGGTCCTTGTATGGTGTAGGAGTTCTTAAGTCATAATGAATAGGATTTTCGGAGAACTCAGCACCTTTTTCCTAAGAGAAATTTTAAATACACACCCCTAATTACTTAATACACATCCCTATTATTTTATATTTCAAATTAGATTTTGTAGGTAGGTTGAATGACCAAAACAGACATCTATGCATTAGAAAGAAAGAAAAAATAGTTATATTTTCCTTATATAGAATAGTTTATGTATAAATAGTTAGATAAACACAACAAATTTCTATACATGGCCTCCTAATTTAGTATAAGAATAATGTTGGAAACTATCTAATTTAATTTTTTTTAAATAAATTGTAATTAAATGAGGTTAGATTGTTAGAAGCCATAATATTTAGAATTGCAAAATCAATGGTATTAAATGTTTTTAAAACGGATCGTTTTACTCCCATTTTTTAGTTAATTTCCTTTTCTTTCTTTTTTCTAAGAGATACAATTAATCCATTTATTTTCTAATATAAAACATCACGGGTGAAAAAACTTTATAATTGTTAATTTGTTTGGCCCCTCTAATGACAACTTTGTAGTTCCACCATTTGAGAGAAACTAGTGATATAGTTGTGGTTAAATGTTCAACTCATAATTTTATACTTGATCAACATGGTGTTTGGTGGATGAGAACTCAAATAATATAAAACCTATTTATGTGCATTTATTTAAAGGGAACAATAATAAATCTTTATGAATTTTTGAATAAGTAACACAAATAATCAATATGGTCATTTAAAAACATCAATATACTAGAATATACTAATCATATTAAATAGTAGCCTTAATATAGTCAAATAATAGGATATTTCATGATTTTTGAGATTAAGGATATTTTAGGTACTTTTGGTTGTGTATTTAGTAGAATATTAGAATAAGAAATTAAATGGGTGGTGTGTTAAGTATGGAGTGTGTATTAAGTAATTAGGGGTGTGTATTTAAAACTTCTCTTTTCCTAATCCTTGTATAAGAAAAAGAAAAAAAGGGCTTTTCCTAATCATATTTGATTCTGATTTACGATAGATTAGCTGTGATCAACGTCTATATATATATATATAACCCTATGACCCGGACGAGTACAGATAATCTATCTAAATGGAGAGGCGTTATTATGCGTTGCAAGCGAAGCAATTAACGGAGCCGTGCTCAGAAAGAATAAACTGGCTTCAAATCATATTACGGCACTTGAAGCGGATCCGGAGCAGCCGTGAGATTAATGATCCGGTTGTTAATGATGAAGTAACCATCATATCTGCCAAACGCTGGTTCTTGTACTTCACTAATATCAAGATACTATCCTATTACTCAACCAAACAAAGAAGAAAAATTGAATCCTATAGGAGCAAGTGTAGAAAGAGAATTGGTGAGTCTCTTTCACGCATGGTGTCCCGGAAGATGAGCACCCAAACGTATGTGAAGAGGCATTCAAGGTGCTTGACGTGGTCGTCTGCCCGGAGCTGCCTGTTGGAGTGGACTTTGTGGATGTGACTGGGCGCATCTCATTGGGTACTGCCGACGATGTTCATGATATGGTTTCGAGGGAGTCGATGGAAACGTACCGGCCAAATTTTATTCCGGCAACTAAATCATCAATTGAGGGTATGGAAAAAGTGAGAATTGAAGATGGTTTGGAATTAGAAGCTATTACTGGACAGATGCCTTCGTGTGTTATTTGTATGAAGAGCCTTGAACCAAGGCGTAGACGACGACAAGGAGGAGGAATCAAGAAGAAGAAGAAGAAGAAGAAGAAGAGACCCACCATGATTACTGTTACCCGCTTGCCAGGGGCGGATCCAGGAATGAAACCTTGGACGGGCTGGATTTCTTAAACAAAAAAAATATCGACGATGCGAGAGAATTTTATTAATTTTAAAAAAAGGTACACCTCCCGAGCCTTACCCCTCAAATGCATATCTATACAAAACTAAAAAAACAAAATCAACAACAAAATAAACGTTCGAATACTATCACGCTCATTCACTGGATATTTCCATATAGCACAACGTAAGCCACAATTTTATATACACAATGAAAAGAAAAGAAAAGAAAAAAGTACCTTGTAAAGCAATAGATTTTAGCTACTATAATAATGGACTCAAGTTTTTGCCATTCACTTTGTGTTCCAGTTCATAGTTCCAATTCATAGTGCCATTCACAATTAAACAAACAAACATTGACAAGCATGCTGCACGTGCTCTTCTTCTTTCCTTTTTATTTTTTCTCCCCTTGCCCACTCACATGCTGCCATGTGGCAACCCTATCCCATTTCTCACTCAAATATCTGCCGCCACACCTTAATTGAGGACTCTCTCATTTTTTTTCTCCAGAAGGACGAAGAGACCACTCTCTCTCTCCTTGAACCTCCAGAGCCGCACCAAAACAGAGGCAGCCCCTTGGGCTGCTCTCTCTCCCCCCTTTGTCCAGCTTCATGCTTGTCTGGAATGATTTCTGATGGGATTATGGCTTGGGAGAATCAAGAATGGGAGATGAGTCATTGCTTGATTTGCTTCAGGAAATGGACATCGAGGCTTTTGAGGCTGGATCTGAAATTGACGGAGGCATGAGGCATCTTCGAACTGTTGGAGTGGGGAGTTACAAGAGTATACATCTAATTTTTTTTTTTAGCCCAAAAATCTCGTACGGGCTTGAGCCCGTCCTAGTCTGTGCATAGATCCGCCCCTGCCGCTTGCCTTGCTTTCACCACTTTCATGGAGATTGCATTGTTAAGTGGCTAGATATCAGCCACCTGTGTCCCATGTGCCGATACCCAATGCCAACAGCGGAAGTGGGCCAGCCATCAAATCCCTAACCCTAACATAGCAAGGCTGCATTGGTCTATAGGTGTTCTGCCACGTCACCAGGTGACCCTCACCTAGGTGGATAACAGAATTTTCGATTTAATTTCCTTCAAAATCGAAATAAAAGAAAGCAACTTAAACTTTAGTTTCTTTCAAATCGAAACATAGAAAACAACTCACTTTTGGATTTCTATCAATCGTACCATAGAAAACAACTCACACTTGAATCCTATCAATATAACATAGAAAGCAACTCACACCTTGTTTTCTATCAATCGTACCAAATCGTTAATAAGGAAATCAACTTGCACCTTGTCCCCTTAAAAACTGTTAATAAGGAAGCAACTCACATCCTGTTCCCTAAAAACACGTAATGTCATGAGTTATCAATAACCAATTCCCGTTACCCCATGAATTACCTATATGGCAGACAGACTAGATGCTCTAACTGAAAACGTAACCACTCGTCCTGCCAAAGACGTGATTACCTGATATTCTGCCCAAGGTCATAGACCTTCGTTCCTCGGGCCGCACAGTCCCTTGGAGAAAATCATTAAGCAGTCGCACTGGACTCAAAATCATTACACAAATCTCAACGCTTTTGAAAACAATCGAAATCAACATTTCCATATGTTTGGACCCAAAAGGAGCATTTTGGCCTGACAAGGCGTGTCTAGGAGAAATTGAGCCAATGTCAGTGGCTCAAGCTATATATTGTCGACAAGTTCGAAATATATATTTAGAGGCTAAATAAAGCCTACTATGGAAGCATGAAAAGTCAAGTTTAGCACATTTTCCTACTTCGACTAGGAGAAACCGAGCTAAACAAGGAAGGAGGGGCGGAAGACTAACCAAACAAGATCTAAATAAATTGAAACTTTCCAGATTAATACTAGACATCCCAAGGATAATTTCTTATGAAGAGTGCAAGATATAATTTCAAGTGGAAAGCCTTCAAACAATCTGTCCAATTTTCTACATAAGCAAAATTGGAAAACTGGACCTGTAAGAGGTCCAGCAGAATTTCCGTCCCAACCACATGGAATAAAGCTCTGAAAATTTGTCACATTAATCTACACTCATTTTGGATCATTTGATATGCAGAAGTCGAAGGCCCATTTTGAGTTATTGGTGGAGATATAGCTGCAGAAAAATTGGAGCAGTAAGTGCTTAAACCTAACATTCCATTAGTGTTTAAGTGCTTAAACCTAACATTCCATTAGTGTTTTAAGTGCTCAAACCTAACTCATCATGATCTGTTTAAGGCCAACCACTATGGCTTGGTAGCCTATATATAGAGGCTAAAACAACAATCAATGAACAAGACCAACACATTCACAACAAACATCTCTAAGATGATCTAAGTTCTCTTTAGAGCAACCTCTCTAAGAGCAACTCCTCTCCTTCTCTTTCTCTTACCGGTGATCACACTCCAAGTCCTAGTCTCCTTAGGAGCCGACTTTCAGTGCCACTAAACCCTCTGTCAACCTACTTCGGTCCTAGTCTCCTCAGGAGCCGATTGTAGTACCACGACCACAACAAAGAAGACACCAACACATTCACAACAAACATCTCCAAGAGGATCTAAGTTCTCTCTAGAGCAACCTCTCTAAGAGCAACTCCTCTCCTTCTCTTTCTCTTACCGGTGATCACACTCATAGTCCTAGTCTTCTCAGAAGCCGACTTTCAGTGCCACCAAACCCTCTGTCAACGTACTTCGGTCCTAGTCTCCTCTGGAGCCGACGGTAGTGTCGCGACCACAACGGTTACAGAACCAGCCAAGCAAGGGTAACGCCCTAGCAACCCAGCCAAGCTAAAGTCACGCTTTAGCAAGATCTCAACACTTCCTGGTGATTTCGCTCTGCTCAATCTACAATATTGAGTATCGATTGTGTGAACAAGAAGAAACTACAACAAAGTCCTCACCACGAGGCACAAAGAATCCTGCGACAAGGTTGGTGCTCTCCTCGTCCTCAATCACTGAAAAGAAGTCAGGTCAAGGGACACCCCCGACGACCGCACCCGAACTGTGCTGGCACGCCCACACAGAAAAGAGACTGTTGACCAACTCAAGAAAAATAGGAGCCAAACATTTTAAAATGTTTGGCTCCAGAATTTGTTGCAGCTGGTCAACAGTCGCTTTTCTTGCTCGGGCGAGCCAGCACCGTTCTGGTGAGGTCGTCAGGGGTGTCCCATGACCTGACTTCTATCAAGCGATTGTAGATGAGGAGAGCACCAACCTCGTCGTGGGATTCTTTATGCCTCGTGGTGAAGACTTTGCTGAAGTTTCTTCTTGTAAATCACAATCGATACTCGATGTTGTAGATCGAGCAGAGCGAGAACCACCGGGAAGTAGAGAGAACTTGCTAAAGCGTGACTTTAGCTTAGCTGGGTTGCTAGGGCGTTACCCTTGCTTGGCTGGTTCTGTAACCGTTGTGGTCGCGGCACTACCGTTGGCTCCGGAGGACACTAGGACCGAAGTACGTTGACAGAGGGTTTGGTGGCACTGAAAGTCGGCTCTTAAGGAGACTAGGACTTGAAGTGTGATCACCGGTAAGAGAAAGAGAAGGAGAGGAGTTGCTCTTAGAGAGGTTGCTCTAGAGAGAACTTAGATCATCTTAGAGATGTTTGTTGTGAATGTGTTGGTCTTGTTCATTGATTGTTGTTTTAGCCTTTATATATAGGCTACCAAGCCATAGTGGTTGGCCTTAAACAGATCATGATGGGTTAGGTTTGAGCACTTAAAACACTAATAGAATGTTAGGTTTATGCACTTAAAACACTAATGGAATGTTAGGTTTAAGCACTTAAACACTAATGGAATGTTAGGTTTGAGCACTTACTGCTCCAATTTTGCTGCAGCTATATATCCATCAAGAACTCAAAATGGGCCTTCTACTTCTTCATATCAAATGATCCAAAATGAGTATAGATCACTGTGACAAATGTTCAGAGCTTTATTCCATGTGGTTGGGACGGAAATGCTGCTAGACCTCTTACAGGTCCAGTTTTCCAGTTTTGCTTCTGTAGAAAATTGGACTGATTGTTTGAAGGCATTCCACTTGAAATTAGATCTTACACTCTTCATAAGAAATTATCCTTGGGATGTCTAGTATTAATCTGGAAAGTTTCAGTTTATTTAGATCTTTTTTGGTTAGTCTTCCGCCCCTCCTTCCTTGTTTAGCTCGGTTTCTCCTAGTCGAAGTAGGAAAATGTGCTAAATTTGACTTTTCATGTTTCCATAGTAGGCTTTATTTAGCCTCTAAATATATATTTTGAACTTGTCAACATTATATAGCTTGATCCACTGACATCGGCTCAATTTCTCCGAGACACACCTTGTCAGGCCAAAATGCTCATTTTGGGTCCAAACATTGCCCCCCAGACCTCGAAGTCAAAGGTCTCCGTCTTGACTGAAGAGGTCTTGAATCAGCATTGCTCTTATAATGTTGTTGCTCCAAAAGCCACTTTTATTGGCTTGATTGAAATTAGTTTACTGATTCCATATAGGCCTCCAAATAGGCCATAAAGCTTGAATGCCACAATCTGAATTGCCTTTGTCATGAACTGACGCTTTCTTTGCCAAATTTATTGCCCCCCATGTATCTGATGTCTGGCATCCTTTGGGCAACCTTACTGAAATGGCCAGGTGGGAGAGGGCGAACAAGAGAGGCATAATCCATTTTGGCATGAGCTACTCCCACATAGTGGTTTAGGCCCATTTGCACGCACTTCTGGATTCAAGAACCTGTCATGAACGTTGTCCCCTTTCTAGACACCATTTCACATAGGCTATACTTACTAAGATGAGAAAGGTCATAAGTGTGAAGACAGTTCAACAAGTGTTAATAAAAGCCGCCCTTAACCTTAAGGGACCTGAACTAGGCACTAATAAGGAGTTTAGGCCAATATTAACAAAAGAGACTTCACCAATTCCGTTATGATTCACAACCCCTTACGACCACTTGCTGGTCTAAATTCTCCATATCAAGAGCTTCAAAGGACTTGTACTCCTGCATATTTTGCAGGCGTCGAATTCCATCGTATACGCACAGGCCTTAACTCGACATCAAAGTCAAATGGCCTCCAAATATATATTAGAAATTAGGTCCAAGCCACAGCTAGGCCAGACACTACCTTCACATCTAGCGATGCACAATCTTAGAACTCTTTTGTATTTTCATTTTTCTCTTCTTTTTTTTTTTTTGATGAAAAGAAAACTAGAAACGGAAAATTAACAGAAAATTAAGAGCAAAGAAAGAAAGAAGCTAGCAGCACCATGTTTGGCTAACCTCTAGAAGACCACGGGGGAGGCCATCTATGCTTCACTCCAAGCTCTGATGTATCAAAATTTGTAGGGTAAAAATCCCTCCTGTGATAGCTTGTAGGAAAAGAACAAAGATACTTCGCGTTGAAGAATTTGGAGGAATTTGGCTCGTGAGAGGGGTAATCTTGACCCCCAAGTATCCTTATTGGTTGGCGAAGCATGATCTTCAATAGCAATTTTGGAGATGACAGTGTTCCAAGATCGGTTTTGTCACCAACCACCATGTCATAGAACATGGCCTCTCTAGAATAAGCCACAGATTGGCTATCATATTTGACCACTTGTTGGTCTAAATTCTCCACATCAAGAGCTTCACTTGCTGAATAATTGTAAACAAGAGTTAACTTGTATTGATGATACTCAAATTTACAGTCACGAAGGACAACTTGGCCACTAGAATAATTGTTCTGGCCATTAATGCAAGGTGGGTTGCAAATGTATCCTCCATGTATATCAAAGCCACCGCTTGGCCCTGAAACACTGATGAAGAATTTGAAATTGAATTGATTAATAAAGCCACAGATTGGCTTTCCAAGACCACAACTTAACTGATAATTATGTTGGCCATGGCTTAATTGGTTAACTCCAACATGATGTCCAGAAGCATGGCCAAGGCTAAATTGATAATTAAGTGGGCCATGTTTTGATTGTTCCTCTTCATGATCATGATGACGTCCAGCCGCAGAGTCACAATTAAATTGATTATGAACTTGCTTCTGTTGATCAAAAGGATGATCATGGGCCGTATCTTGCCCCCCCATGCATCTGATCAGTAGCCACATATTTGGCTTGATCAGTGGAGAAATCAAATATTTGTTCAGAGACAATTGTATTGTCAGAAGAACATTCTTGTGGACCGTCTTCTCCATGCACAACCTCTGTGTAAGGTTGTCACTCACCAGTGAGACCCTTAGGTTGATTGCCAGCTATAGACAAGTTAGTCTCAAAAACGACCTCTTCGCGAGCAGGTTCTTGACGTTCCAATTCACCTTATGTTTGCTGTGCCCCTATCTCAAGCCTCTTGACCGAAATTGTGAACTCATCGAGCCGTCGACGGTCCTCCGCAAGGGCTTTTCTCAGATTCTCATGGTATTCGGTAGAATTCTTTTGAATGATATCAAGCCGCTCTTCTATGCTCGCATTCTCTGGAATGGGAATGGGCACATAGCCTTCTATCGTCGCCTTGTCATCTGCAGCAGCGACGTCACCATCAGTTTTTATGCGGCTTGTAAGTGGAGGCTTTGCGCTTTGAGAAGTTTAGGATTTTGCACTTCTTCTTCTTAAGAAAAACAGGCATGACTTCAGGAATTTCTTTTGGTAAAGATTTTTCTCTGGCATCCCAATGATGGTGAACACAAAAAGACTCTGGTGTAGTCCCACTGGGAGTGCCAAAATGTTTGTTTTGAAGCCCTGTGGTTGAATGTGCCTCAAGAGAAAAACTTATGATGTAGTCTCACTGGGCGTGCCAAAATGTTTGTTTTGAAGCCCGGTGGTTGAATGTGCCTCAAGAGAAAAACTTATGATGTAGTCCCACTGGGCGGGCCAAAATATTTGTTTTGAAGCCCGGTGGTTGAATGTGCCTCAAGAGAAAAACTTATGATGTTGTGCCACTGGACATGCCAAAATGTTTGGCTCCAGTTTTGTTGCAGCTGGTCAACAGTCTCTTTTCTTGCTCGAGCGTGCCAGCACCGTTCAGGTGCAGTCGTTGGGGGTGTCCCTTGACCTGACTTCTTTCAAGAGATTGTGGACGAGGAGAGCACCAACCTCATCGTGGGATTCTTTATGCCTCGTGGTGAGGACTTTGCTGAAGTTTCTTCTTGTAAATCACAATCGATACTCGATGTTATAGATCGAGCAGAGCGAGAACCACCGGGAAGTAGAGAGAACTTGCTAAAGTGTGACTTTAGCTTGGCTGGGTTGCTAGGGCGTTACCCTTGCTTGGCTGGTTCTGTAACCGTTGTGGTCGCGGCACTACCGTCGGCTCCCGAGGAGACTAGGACCGAAGTACGTTGACAGAGGGTTTGGTGGCACTGAAAGTCGGCTCCTAAGGTGACTAGGACTTGGAGTGTGATCACCGGTAAGAGAAAGAGAAGGAGAGGAGTTGCTCTTAGAGAGGTTGCTCTAGAGAGAACTTAGATCATCTTAGAGATGTTTGTTGTGAATGTGTTGGTCTTGTTCATTGATTGTTGTTTTAGCCTCTATATATAGGCTACCAAGCCATAGTGGTTGGCCTTAAACAAATCATGATGGATTAGGTTTGAGCACTTAAAACACTAATGGAATGTTAGGTTTAAGCACTTAAACACTAATGGAATGTTAGGTTTAAGCACTTACTGCTCCAATTTTGCTGCAGCTATATCTCCACCAAGAACTCAAAATGGGCCTTCGACTTCTTCATATCAAATGATCCAAAATGAGTGTAGATCACTGTGAAAAATTTTCAGAGCTTTATTCCATGTGGTTGGGACGGAAATGCTGCTGGACCTCTTACAGGTCCAGTTTTCCAGTTTTACTTCTGTAGAAAATTGGACTGATTTTTTGAAGGCATTCCACTTGAAATTAGATCTTGCACTATTCATAAGAAATTATCCTTGGGATGTCTAGTATTAATCTGGAAAGTTTCAGTTTATTTAGATCTTTTTTGGTTAGTCTTCCGCCCCTCCTTCCTTGTTTAGCTCGGTTTCTCCTAGTCGAAGTAGGAAAATGTGCTAAACTTGACTTTTCATGCTTCCATAGTAGGCTTTATTTAGCCTCTAAATATATATTTCGAACTTGTCGACAATATATAGCTTGAGCCACTGACATTGGCTCAATTTCTCCGAGACACGCCTTGTCAAGCTAAAATGCTCATTTTAGGTCCAAACACCATGATCATTGTTTTCCGAAAAGCCACAAAACAATAAAACAACATCATTTCATGCATATTGTTTTCATACACAAATCTCAACGCTTTTGAAAACAATCGAAATCAACATTTCCATAATCATTGTTTTCCGAAAAGCCACAAAACAATAAAAGGCATCATTTCATGCATATTGTTTTCATCAATCCACAACCCACCAAAACATATATATTTCACGTAAATATATATATACGTAGTCATCCGCTCAGGAATGCCTACTAATACCAACTATAGTTTGCAGTTACTAAATAACTCTCAAAATAAAGGTATTTCATTCATTAATGAACCTTGTGAGATTACTCACCTCGAAACTCCCGCTACGTCTTCAACCAAGAACAAAGCAGCCAATCCCCAAAAATAGCCGTCCAAAATACTTCGTCAAGTACCTAATCACATACGGTTTCCACTCAGTAACAATTCACAACCGATTTAAGTCTGAAACCACTGTTTGGAACTAAAATCCCCCAAAGTGGCGCAAATCGAGGCAAAAACACATCCGAGACCTCCCAAAGTCTCCGAAATACGTCCACGATCGATATGACCAAACCACAAGTAGATCGGACGCTCGAATCCTCACGGATCGAATAAATCAACCGGTATGAAATCGTAAAAATCATAACAATTTCATACGAACTCCAAAATATGCGTATTATATATCAAAACGCCCGTATCGACGAGTAGAAAACATATAATACCAGAAACAGCCTCATACATGACCGGAATGCAGCCACAGGCAGTGGCGCACCACTGCCGTCCAAAACTCAATATTTCACAAAACTCCCAATATCAAAGTTCTTCATCTAAGCATACTTGTGAACTTTCATAGCTAGTTCGAAGTCAGAAAACAAGCATAAAGGGTCGAAAACTACCTCACAAGCTGTGAACAGTCATCCAAACTGAGTTGAACCAAGTTTTACGTGAATCGATCCAAACAACCACCGAGGATAAGGAGGCTGCTCTGAGCTCCCCAAGCTCAACTTGAAGCCCCGCCGACGTCGGAGATTGGAGAACCGATCGGGTCCGAAAACACTCAATTGCGCTGCCTTGCAGCACCGACGTGGAGGAGAATCGACGCTAGAGGACACCAGAGGGACGACCAGACGGAGGAGACGATCCTATCTGGAAAGTTTCGTCACCGAAGACCGCCGCAGTTCGCCAGAAAAGCCGGATCGGGTCGGGTCAGTCGCGGGCGAGGAGAGAGAACGGAGCGTTTCTGATTTTTCTGGAAATGGTAAATGTGAAATGTAAATAGTAAGTTTCCGAAAATGGAAACTCTTATTTATAGAACTTTCCCAAAACTTCAAATGCTCATAACTTTCACATACGAACTCCGATTGACACGTTCCGCATGTCCACGAACTCGTAACGACGCGCTCTACAACTTTCGTGAAGGAAGTTTTCCGAGAGTCCCAACGTATAAAAAGTCAAACTTCACACGACCCCCTAAACTGTGAAATTCGAATAATTATACGTATGAAAATCATTCCATCTCACATACAACTTAAAAAAATAAAGCACAATACCAAATATCCATACAAATGGTCCATTATTAATTACCAAAATTACATAACGAAAATCCAGGTCATCACACAGGGACTATTTCTAACTTTTACCCAAACCGAGCTAATGAAATGTGAGCACCCTAAAATGTGAAATGAGATAATGAGACAGTACAAGTGTCATGTTGTTAAATGAAGTGGGGATTGCATCACCCTATATAGAGAGAATTTGTTCCTTAAAAACAAATTATAGGAGCATTTTAAAGATGAATTACATGGTAGTTTCCTTCCTCCGTTGGACTGCAAGTCCTCAAGACGTACTACGTACATGGTAGTTTTAGGGCAGAAAGCCTGAATATGGTTTAAGGGCACAAAAGGTTATATAGTTCAGTTAATGTCTTAAGAGAATTGCACAACTGTAGTTGAATTTAGTTGCATTATCTTTTGTCGTGTATTTCCATCAATATATTAAAACGCTGATGTGTAACCTAAAGCGATTTCAGAAGAGTGAGAGCCTCACTAAAATGTAAGCTTTGCATTGTTTTAAAAATTTGGATTAAATTCAGTTTACTCCGTTGAACTTTAGGCCTAAAATCAGATTGGTCCCTCTTTCTGAAAATCGATTACGATGGTCCTTATACTCTCAAATGACATCACCCGAGTCCAAAATTTGAATTTGGCTCGAAACATGACGTCAGCTGCTGAGTTGGAGCCAACATGGGGGTCCAAAATGAGGGCAAAATGGACATTTCAAGTTTTTCTAATTTTCTCTCTCTTTTTTTAATTTTATTTTCACTCTCTACCTGATCTTCTCTCTCACTCTCTATCTCTCTGTATCTCTCTCCCACCCTCCTTCCAATGTCGAGTTCCACTCACTCTTCCCTCCACCTATGTTCGAACCCTCCGACTCCTCGTCAGTCAAAATCAGAATCTCCACCGGGTGAACCGAGCTAGGGATCCTCTCATTGAGATCGATGCCGAGTCCGAACCGCAATTGTCGACTCAGTTCCGGAGTCCCGGAGTTCGTCGATACTTGAATCAATGAGTTCCACTACCTGCGTTGGGGTTCAGATATCGAGGTCATCGTCTTCAACGTCGGTACCATTGTTCACGGTTCAGATTTTTCAATCTCTGCTCTCTCGAATCGGACGGCTCAAATTCTTCGGCGAGGTTCTATTTTTCTGAGACACATCAACCCAGTCAAAAGCATGTTGGTTGTGGGCTTCGAATCACCAGTTCATCATCAACCCAGTCTCGACAAGGAATTCTAGGAAACTGAGTTGGTTGCAGTCAGTTCTCGAAGGTATATTCCCAACCTTTGAATCAAAGTTTTACTCTTGTGGTGATAATTGGAAGCAAAGCAACTGAGTTTGGTTCGATTTGGTTGAAATTGAATTCTCCCTGGTTATTGATTTCATCAGATTGTCATAGCCTTGGTGCTTAATTGAAGATGGGAGAAAATTTTGATGAGATGATGAATCTGTTATTGGTAATAGGACTGGAATTAGTTACGCCATGTTTTGGAAGCTTGGCTCGAATGTCTTATAAACAACTGATCGAAATCGCTCATGGGCTTGAGAATTCTAAGCAGGCTTTTGTCTGGATTATTGGGAAAGTGTTTGCATATGAGAATGAGGATCATGAAGATGAGAAAAATTGGCTTGTGGGTTTTGAGAAGAGAATGAGGGAGAGTCAGAGGGGTTGTGATAAGGGGATGGGCTCCTCAGATTTTGATGCTAGAGCATAAGTCTGTAGGTGGGTTTGTGAGGCACTGTGGGTGGAACTCGACAGTGGAGGGAGGGAGGGAGAGGGAGAGAGATACAGAGAGATAGAGAGTGAGAGAGTATAGATCGGGGAGAGAGAGAAAAAAAATTTTAAAAAGAGAGAAAAAATTAGAAAAACTTGAAATGTCCATTTTGCCCTGATTGTGGGCCTCCATGTCGGCTCCAACTCAGCAGTTGACGTCATCTTTCGAGCCAAATTCAAATTTTGGACTCGGGTGATGTCATTTGAGAGTATAGGGACCATCGTAATCGATTTTCAGAAAGAGGGACCAATATGATTTTAGGCCTAAAGTTTAGGGGAGTAAACTGAATTTAATTCTAAAAATTTTATAATTAGAATTTCTCATAGATCAACAACATTACAGAGCATACTTTGGTGTCAAGCCAGATTTGAATCATGTTAGAGAAATTTTTTTTCCCTCTATTTGCAGTCCATATAGTTTCTATTTGAAACTTTTCTTTTGATTGCTGCACTGTACAAATATGCAGTCATCACCTACTATTTTGTTAAAACCCTTGCAACTCAACTTTAGCATCATGCTGATCCTTTATGCAATACAACAACTACTCTCTTCTATCACGATACGAAATTCTTAAATGAATATTGAGATGCAAGCAACATAAATAATCTGGTCTTTATAAGATAGTTTTTTTTTTTTATCAGATAAACAACTCAAATGGTACAACTAGTTTTTCGTGAGTCGAACTCACAACCTCCCACTTAGAAAAGGGAGACTATGTCACTAGACCAAATGGTACTGGGCTTTAAAAGAGTATTGGTTTTGATTACGATTGCTGATAATAATATAATTCCAGAATTGCTACAAAGGTTTTTTTTTTCTTTTTCTTTTTCTATTTTCTTTTTGTGAAAAAAAGGTGAAATTTTATAGTCTTGTTCAATGCAGAGGACGTGCAACATATCCAACACTTTTTCCTCAAGAATTCCAGTTCTCTAAAACATTCAATCATCTGATCACCGGCTTCTAAGTTTTTGAATCTTGCCATAAAAAACAGAGACGCTATAATTGGAAAATTGCGCCTTTAATAGTTTAATTAATTGATTTCCACTATATAGCCTGGCTTTCTGTGACAAATTGATTCTTGATGACTCAAAACCATCTCGACACAATTTGACTTTAAAGTTTCGACTACCACATTTTAGACTACTAATAACATCAAGAGAACTTTAGTTGGTGGTTTTTAATCATTAATTGAAAAAAGATATGATTTAAAAATTACAATTAGACCAAATAAGAAAATACACACTATGCCAAAAACTGCATCACACTACACTTTTTAGACAACGAAAAAAAATTTTCCGTTGTGTGATCACTGAAACTGCTTCACACAACAGGTTTAATGAGATTGGCGTTGTATAAGGAGGTCGTACATCAATTTTTTTTGGGTCCAAGATTATTGTACAACAGTTTTAAGGATTTGTCTGTTGTCTGAATGTAAAAAAAATTTACCCCTCACTTTGCTCAAATTTGGGTCGAAATTTTGACTTACCTTGCACAACAGTATAGTTGTATATGTTGTATGAGAGTAAGTTGCAAACTAACATACAACACATTTTTTTGTTTCCATTGTGCAAGTTTGGAAGAAAATCACATGTACCCCAAAATGTGAGTGAGTAGCCCCAAAAAGGCCAATATTTGAGTGAAATGCTGGTACACGACTGTAAGCTCCTACAACGGAATGGCTTATTTTTGTTGTGTGAATGTGCGATGGTAATCCTAGGCGGGAGAAATGAGTTTGTAATTTGCATTAGGCGGGAGATTTGGTTGTTGGGTCCCCAAGATGAAGTTTCAGTGTAGACTATCAGACAACGAAAATTTATTTATGTGTTGTCTGAATTGATTGTACAAAGTCAAAAAGTAGACTTAAATAAAACATTGTCTGCCACTCTAGCATTAAGTAGCATGTTGTCTCCCATAACTCAGACGTTTTCAACACTAAGCTAGCTAGTCTTCGAGAAAAAAAAGAGTAGAACTCATCTTCTTCTTCTCAAAGCAGAACCTGCAACCGTCTTCTTCTCTAAAAGAATCGATCGAACCCAACTTCTTCTCAAAACCCATCTTCTCAAAACACCATCTTCTGAAAACATTGGATTGGGGTTCGATCTGCTGAATTAGGGTTTTCAATTTGGGGATTTGAAGGAGGAGGAAAAAGGGAGAGGGGATTTCTCGGGTACATTATTCAATAAAGCTAGAGGAAGAAGAGGAGGAGAAGAAGACCCAACAATAACAACAACAACAACAACGAGGTTACTAGGAGCAGCAGCAGAAGAAGATCATCGTCCAAATCCTCTGCCCGAGTTGGTCTGTTTGTCGAGGTCTCTGCTTTATTCCCATAATTTATCATTAATTTCTACTACGTCTCTGTTTGGTTTCCTAGGATAAATAAATAACTTGAAGAAAGTTTATTGAACTGGGTAAACATTGATTTCATTTGAGGTGTTAGATTAAGATAAAGTTTAGATTTTTTTTGTTGTTCTGAAGTTGGTTTCGGTTCTTGAGTTGCAGGGAGGAATCCAAGTTTTAATAACAACAAATCTTGGTCGAAATCTACAAGGGATTCTAAAAAATGGAATGTCAATGCTGTAGGATATCATTACTCTTCTATTAAACTTCAGGTGTGTTTTCTTGGCTCAAAGATTATTCTTTTATTATGACCTCAAATTGCAGTTCGTTTTCTAAGGGATTTCCCATCAACTTCGCATTTATTTTGTTTTCAGGGAATTCTAGTTTCGAAGGATTTTGATATACGAAAGGAAGCAGGTGGGTAATCTTTGCAATCCGTTCAGAAGGAATATAAGGCCCAGGTTTCACAGAACTACCTTGAAATTCATCTCTTTTGGGCTGGAAATGGGACTTGCTGCGTACCTGATTTTGGTACTTATGGACCTGTTATTTCGGCCATCAGTGCTACACCAGGTAATAACAATATAGCATACAAATTTCAGTTGCAAACTAAGCATATACATTTAGGTTCTGATGTATGTTATTACAAAGTGCTTCTATGCTGTTTGTTGACTGCAATGCTTTTATACTTGCAGATTTCCCACCTACTATCGTTCCGAACCATCCAACTAGTAAGAAGAATAGGATGGGGCTGATTCTGGGGATTGTTGTTGGTGGTGGAGTACTTTTGATTCTATTGTTGTTGGTTTTCTGTATAGTTCAAAGAAGAAAAAAGATTAACACCAGTAAAAATGAAGGTAAACTGTTAGTTTTATTATTTTCAACAAAATTTGACTTCTGAAAAGGTGTGTAGATATTTTCAAGTATTATTATTTGCCAACATAAAGTTTCATTGTATTTTGCAGTAGATGGTAGTTAAATTAATTAACTTAGTTTATTTTGGCAAGCTAGCTCTTTTTGTGTGTGCATGTGTATTTGCAAGTAAATCACTTCTGTATGTACTTGCAAGAAAGCCTACAAACTATTTAAACATATGCTACTCGGCACCTATTAACCCAGCAAAGCAAACTGATTGCGAGACAGGCATAATAACTTTTTATTTGAATTTGCAGATCTGTTGGGAATAGATATTGGACCACTCACTTTCAGTTTTTCAGAGCTAAAGACAGCTACAGATGACTTTAGTCCAGCGAATAAGATTGGAGAGGGAGGATTTGGACCTGTCTATAAAGTAAGTTGTTGCTAAGTTGTTGACCTAATGAATGACATAGCTAGTGTGGCTGTAAATGCTCATGTCAATGCCCGTGTGTTTCCTTCTTGATACAAGTGTTGATCAACATAAAGCACATGAACCTCTTGCTATTGCTGTATATATATAAATTGAATTGATATATCTCTATCTAGATATTAGCATTTATGCATTAAGCACAAAGTTAGTGTGGAAGATAAGAAGCTTTATCACTTCCAATTGTATAGTTTTAATATAGATCGAATTGATTTTAGTTTAGTGCTGAAAACGAGTAAACTTTATATATAGATATGCTTATCTGCATGCCTGTCCAACCCGCCAAAGTCATTAGTTGCCAGGGTCCCATTTTTACTAATCGTATATCTGGTAACGAGTATATAAATTTTATAGATTAAACTATTATTCTGATTCTTTGTTAATAGGGTACTCTTAATGATGGAAGAGTAATTGTCGTGAAGCAATTGTCTGCAGCATCGCAGCAAGGAAAAAATGAGTTTGTAGTGAATTTGCATGGATTCTGCACTGAGGGAGTTAAACGGCTCCTTGTCTATGAGTATCTGGAAAACAAGAGTCTTGATCATGCATTATTTGGTATCATGAGAAATACATTGTCAATTGATTTATTACAGCCTTAGGTACTTCAAATATTTGAACTAATGATTTATATTAATTTTGACATATATATGAAAGCAGGAAAAAGAAGTTTGAATCTTGATTGGTCATCGAGATTTGATATATGCTTGGGCGTGGCTAAAGGTTTGACTTATCTCCATGAGGAATCAAGGGTACGAATTGTACACAGAGATGTGAAGGCCAGTAATATTCTGCTCGACTCTAATCTCGTCCCCAAAAAATATCAGATTTCGGTTTGGCCAAGCTTTATGATAATAAAAAGACCCACATCAGTACTCTTATTGCGGGAACAATGTATGTGAGATCTTTACTTTGTCACCTTGACTATTTTTGTTTTGAAATATTAATGGTTTAGCATTTCCTTTTTGTTGTACAGATATCTTCAGCCGGTGACAAGTAATCGACGTTATTATTGTCAATTATAATGCAGTGGGTATCTTGCACCGGAATATGCCATGCGTGGACACCTAACAGAGAAGACTGTTGTGTTTGCCTTTGGTGTTCTTGCTCTAGAAATTGTCAGTGGTAGACCAAATTCTGACCGGAGCTTGGAAGGCGAGATGATTTATCTTCTCGAATGGGTAACAACTTTATTTATGTACCTCTAGAAATTTTCAGTTTTACTCTTGATATGTCCATTGTTTAGTGATTCTGCCTCTAAAACTTAGGTTCATGAGTTCATCATAATGTATATGGCTAGCTTCTTGTTATCTACCGCGTAGTTTCACATGTTGTTGCTTCTTAGGCTTGGCACTTGCATGAAAACAAACGCGAAGTTGAACTAGTACTTCAGGTGGATGCAGATATTTATGGATCCGCTAAAAAGACGCTTACCCACAGGAGATTGGATGTCTATCATGGAAACGTAAGTCGCTCGTTTACATATTGATCACACATGCCTCAAATTTATGAAATCTGTTTAATACACTTGTTGCCTCCTTTCATATATAGTACATCATTGATCATATTGTTGTTTTGGTATAGTGCTATGCGTATGTATAATGCTGAAAAGAATAGGCAAGGCTGGAGTTCAATCCAATGGAAACGTTTGGTTGTAAGCAGTTTCACCACTTATACTTTCCAGAAAACAATATTTCATTTTTTCTTTTCACTTATTGATTCATTTACTTGTCTTTAGGGCATTCCTCCCCAACCTAGCAATAAGGAGTGCTGGTACTTTATCATGCGATACATGAGAGATATCATTGAGGATAAAGATTTGTCATTGTTTCCTTCCAAGGTATCAACATAGCTATAATTATAGTCACTGGACTCAATTTCTCATAACTTTGTTATTATGTCCATGCCTTATTCACAAAAATGATTAACTAATTCTTTTGATATAATAAACTGATTTCAGTGGGAGAGGAGAGGCAGCAACCAATACACCCAAGCGCATATTGATCAAGTGCGAAATGAGTGGGGGAAGTTTGTTGTCAACAAATATGTGCATGAGCCATGAAGTAGCGCGCTTGTTGCTGGTCCATTTTTGCTAAGGAAAGCATATTTTTTTGTGCTTCTCTGCTGGTACATTGTCATGCACCATGTGTTGCATGTTTTGGAACAATCGATATATATGTATTAGCTTTTTGATGTCCCAAGTAGATGGGCATGAACTAGAATGTTTTTATTGTTTAAAATGTTATGTTCAATGATTAGTGGTTTGCAATGTTTATATTTGATGGTTTGCAATGTTTATATTTGGTATGTAAATGGATCAAATGCACAATTTAATTCAGGAATGAGATATGTTCAAATAATCAGACAACAGAACATATATAGTGATAACTGCCTGTTGTCTGAATGGCCAAAAATGAGGACAAATCACACTACAATCATTCATATCACACATCGGTTTTTAACAAATCACTGTCTTCTAATCTACACTCACACAACAGAAGCAATTAAACTCTGTTGTCGCAAAGTTAATCAGACAACGGAATAAATTAAATTATTTTGTCCCAAAGTTAATCAGACAACAGATATAGTCCAAGAACTGAAGTTTGAATATCAGTCAGACAACACACAAAATAAAAGTCTGTTGTCTGAGAAGCTCAACAGACAACAGCTTCAACACTAGCACTGTTGTCTGAAGGCAGCGCCGCAACTGCCGCGTAGCTGCGCTTGGCATCTGCCGAGCCACCTGCCGAGCCATCTGCCGAGTATCACACAACATGTTTAACACATACACGTTGTCTGTATGTTTCTCAGACAACTGTGTTCCACCGTTGTCTGATTTTTCATCAGACAGCGGTCACCTCTACAACGGTAGCACTCCAAATCAGACAACAGTTTCTGTCTGTCGTCTGATACCACTTTTGGCATAGTGACAACAAATGGCAGTTCATTAGGAGGGTGTTCTCATATTCGTGTTGATACTTGAGAGAGAATTTATGTGTGTTCTCATTCGGAGGATTAGGGCTTCATGCTGATAACGTGTTTTAGAGAAACGATATTTGAGAGAGAATTGCTGTGTGTTCTCATTGATAATAGGGGCATCTTTATATAGAGGATTACAACGCATAGAATCTGAATTGTACAAGGAAATATAATCATACAATCAATGGATATCACTAAGATATTCACCGAAATTCTCTCTAATTAAAACGCTATTACCACTAGGTCAAGTAACCTAGAGTTTGGGCAAGACACATATTCTGGATTTACTTGAACACTCCCCTTGTGTCTCCCAAACGTGGTGCTCCTCTCGTTGCCTCAATAAAAACTTTGCCGAGTAACAAAAACCCAGTGAGACAAAAATAACCTCGGCCGAAGGGGAAAAAGAGCACAACACACCCTTCACGTTTCGAGACCATACATGTAGACACCTCCCCCTGATGTCTGCATCTCCCTCTGACGATCGACTACTGTCATTGGAGTTCGGATAACTTCCGCAAACGATGCTACCAACATGTTTCTCAAAAAAGAAATTTAGGTAATGACTTAGTGAGCAAGTCTGCCATACTGTCCTCAGATCGAACTAGTTTACTTTAATCTTAAGGAGAGTTTGTTGTTGCTGATTATACTTGGTGTGGTCACTTTTGATGTAGCCTTGCTTCAAAACAAGAAACATTATCCTATATGCTCATAGGCTCATCTGTGGAAGACTTCAAACCACAATTGTTCGAACATGTGTAACTATGGTTCCAATCCATATACATTCACAAATCACTTCGTGAGGAGCAATAATCTCTGCATTGTTCGAAGATATAGCGACTAGGGTCTGTTCTGTAAACCTCCAAGATATCATGGTCTTTACACATGGTGAACACTTAACAAGTTTAGGAATGAGCTTTCTATGGGTCAGAGAGATACCCAATATCAGCAAAACTTTCCAAAACACATGTCATTTTGGGATGGGGATAGAGAACGCAGGCCAGTGTTGGCGGCGTTCCTGGTGTGTGATGGCACCGAATCCATCATCTCTCTGTAGGGATAGAACAAGCTCATATCAATCGTACATCTCAAGTACCGAAAGATATATTTTTCACCAATCCAATGGTATTGCTTTGGCGCAAAGCTATATCTAGCTAATATGTTCATTGAAAACAAGATGTCCGGTCTTGCGCATTTACCTAAGTACAATAATGTGCCTATTGTACTTATGTAGGGCACTTCCGCCTCTAGCACATCTTCGCCATCATCCTTCGAAGGAAGAAGCTAGGATCCCTTTCAGGATCAAGACTACGGACGATCATGGGGGTGATTGAAGGTTTGACAGTGTCAAAATGCCTAAGCATCTATCAACACGATGCTCAAGTTCCAAACCAAGACATAATCGTGTTCTCCCAAAATCCTTCATCTCAAACTCTGATTTCAAGTGTTCAGCGGTTTCCCTTAACTCTTTAAGGGCTTCCAATGAAGATCATGTCCAACATGAACCGTGATGGAATCCGAAACTTGTTATGGAAACGCATAAGCATATCCCTTCCCCATCAAGTAGTCATCTTAGTGAGCATTTCAACCTTATTGTAAACTCGCTCTGTGGTCTAGAGCCACTTGACTTGGGTAAATGAAGTTCACCATGAACCATCATGTACATTCTGTATCTAGATCCCCATAAAGATACATAGTGACCACATTTGTAAGCTGCATGATCTGTTATTCGGAAACTACCAAACTAACAGGGTAGTGGAGTGCAATGACATCCATTACGAGAGAATATGTCTCATCGTAATCAATTCCAGGGCGTTTTATGAGAAGCCTTGCGCCATAAGGCTAGATTACCATATCTTTTTCTCACTACGCTTTCTAACGAAGACCCATTAGTTAACAACTATTATGTTAGGAGGTGTTGGCATCATTGGCTCAAAAACCCTCCTCTTCGTTAGAGAATCCAACTTAACCTGGATAACATATTTCCATTTAGGCCAAATTTCTCTACGTTGGTATTCATTCATCAACGGAGCGTGGTTTGATATCATCGGACTCAACAAACTCATGTGCAACCACATCATCAAATATGATGGAGTTTTTATCCCACATCTCATGTACACTCGTGTAATTTTCATAGAGCTCTATATTCTCAGGAATAGGTTTTGATGTTGAGGCGTCCCCCAATAATAACCATAATCTGAAAGATTCTCATGAGACGGATTTTGAGTCTTGATGATCAAAGGATTGGGATGTGCCAAAGTATCCTTTGAACCCACAGCTTCCCACGCATCCTAGCTGGGGCCATGGCCTAAAACCCCAGAATGCCACTCTCTTTGGCATTGGCGCTATGCCTACCTCCGTGTAGGGTGGCGCTACGTCCTCTAGTAGGGACTTCAATCCTTGCAGGCATGCTTGCAGCATATTTGTGTGATCTAGTCACTTTAACAGGGATCGAAATGAGACATTGTGGGGACAGGCCACGACAATTCCTATCGTTCCTGCTGAACATCCGTGCTCTTATCTCGTCCTAACGATGGGAAGACTGTCTCATCAAAGTGACAATCCGCAAATATAGCAGTAAGGAGATCGCCTTGCAAGGGTATTAAGTAGCAGACTATTGTTGAATTCTCAAATCCAACGTAGTTGCCCATTCGTCTCTAAAGACCCATCATAGAGCGCTGTGGCGGCTCAATTGGTACATAAATGGCTCACTCAAATGTGCATAAGTACGATACTTGTACCCAGTCACTAGCTGTAATGCAGAGGTAGATTGAGTAGCGGTGGGTCGTAAACTAATTAGCATAACTGCATGCGATATTGCATCACCCCAAGCAGATATAAGGGGATTGGTGCGCATTACCAATGTCCTGACTACCATCGTAGTTGTTTCCACGAGACCATTTGGGTGTGTTCATGGGATTACGATGTCTGACATCAGTCCCAATGAAACAATCATCGAAAGTCTTCGATGTAAACTCTCTAGCATCGTCAAGTCCAATTGATGGAATAAGATGATCCAGGGAGTGAGCCCGTTGTCATATGATATTTTCTAGGAGTGTAGCATAAGCAGCATTACAAGTGGACAATGACACAACATGTGACCAACGTGCTTGTGTGTCAACCAATCATCATCAGATATTTAAACGTCCGCAAGTTGGTAGAATCAGACCACAGAATCCCAATGGATTCTATGTAAGAATAGAATAAGTATTTTCATATCCTTTGCATAGGACGGTCTCAGTCCTAATTTCTCTAAGGACCGGGCTTTGTAAAACGAGTGATAGGCTTTAGAAGCAACCAATGAGGATTTTGGTTGGGCATGAGCGTCTGAAACGCTATTTGAAGCGAGTTGGTAATTGCAGCATCACCTGGGGAGCCATCACCATGATGGACGCCATCCATGGTGTCATGGATAGGGACTATGCCAGCCCTAGGCTGGTGGTGGATGGCGGTGGTGCCAGAGGCAGCGGCGGCGGTCACACTTAATCCAAGAATCAACATTTGATTCAGGCTTCATTTCGCTCGAGAGAATGGATGTCCGTGTGAAGTCTTTTGTAGACGGATCATCATATCATGACTAGGATGATCTATCCTATCATGACAAAGCCAATATGTGTCTAAATCCAAGAGATCTTCTCTCATAACTTTTATTGGATTAATAGCTCGAATAGTGACATAGAGTCCACTAGAGAGACACATAAAATTCTCTAAGATGCGCCTTTGTTCGTAATCATTAGAGGTATTGCAAAGGAACTCATTTCCGTTCTCTACATGCGTTTTCGCATGGAATCCGTTGGCTATTCATTGAGTATGATTTGCCCTAAGAGCGTAGAGAGTTTCTGTGACAGTAATCATGGTGTCATTTGGTAAGTGGAACTTGGGCTATTCCGTGTCCTTGAATTAATACTGATGGCCCAGCCATCGTAGTCACAAAGTAATATGCTCAGAATCAAAATTGAGTCATAATGAAAAGAACTCAAAATTTTATTCATAAGCCAACGGAGTTACATCATTGTCTCTTTGACCAAAGAAAATCTAATCCAAAATGCTAGCTAATGCAAAACAATGATAGTCGTCTAACTTCTTTCGGTAATTCCAAAATAAATGTGACCAAGTGAGTAGAGAGATGTCGGTGGAGTAAGACTTGCTTAAGTGCCACTAATCTTAGAACCTTCCTAGACATCACACTTACTTTGGGTGAGCCTACTTTGAAGACAAACTAAACCATTGGCATTTATTACAAAAATATATGGAAATTACCTATGACATCTCTTGAAAAAAATAAAGACTTGTACAAAAATATATGGCAATTACCTATTGATCCCAGCCAAATTTGTAGTCTTCAACCCATCACTCTAGATCATCTTCTTGATCTTCTTGTTCCACATCATGAGCTTCTCTTGCTTCACAATATGCTTTGTAGGCGGTAACAATTTCTTCATGAGTTCTACAAATGTGTGCCCAATGACCAGAAACTCCACATCGAGAACATACATCTCTTTGCTCAGACTCCATTGATTGAGGTGCTTTGAAAACATCATTTAGATGGCTCTTAGTGTTGGTAGGGAAACCCACATGGCCAAAGGCGTTGCCTCCCTCTCTCTTTCCACGTTTACCTCTTCGGTTCCGTGTTTGCCTATTTTGGTGGTTACCTTCCCAATTAGAGAGATTATATGGACCAGAACGTCCAGAAATATCCCTAAGATTAGGGTTTCGCTCTTGGTGCCCTCTCTTAGAGGCACGACTATAATTGGATTCTGAAATATGCTCTGTTTCTATGGATCTCGAATTATAGTTCTTCACAAGGATATTGTCATGATTTTCAGCGACATTCATAGCTTCAATAAGCTCATGATACCTTGTGATCCGTCCTGTAGTAACATCGATTTGATAGTCCTTAGCAACCATCAATGCAGAGACGGGGAAGGTAGAGAGAGTCTTCTCAATCAACATCACATCTATGATCTCTTTACCACAAAATACAATTAAGGATTTAATGCAAAGTGCTTCCGAGTTGTAGTCAAGAACTGACTTGAAATCACAGAAGCGGAGGCTATGTTATCTCACTTCTAGGTCAGGAAGCAGGGAGTCACGGACATTGCCAAATCTTTCTTCGAGTGAGACCCATAGCCTTCTAGGGTCTTCTTCATTCATACACTCGTACTGGAGCGAATCATCCATATGACGAGTCCTTAGGATGATGGATTTCGCCTTACTTGCCTCTAAGACTGCTCTATTTGCTTCCAAAGCTTGAGCTTGCTCAACAGTTAGCACGTCCTAGCTAGGCTCGAGAATCGTATCCAGGATTCCATCAACCTTGAGATGCTGGCGGACATCATGAACCCACTTGTGATATTCAGAGCCAGTTGTTCCCAATGGAGCAAAGTCCAATTTGTTCAGGATACTCATCCTGAAAGAGAACAAGAAATTAGGGTTAGTTTCGGAGCGTAAAAGGCTACCACGAAAACATATAAAATTTCTGAGCTTAGTTGCTCCCAAGAAATTATGAATTTATGAGCGTAATCGCTTCCAAGAAATTAAATTCCAAGAGGTATTGGATTAAATCGAAACAATGACGTAAGTGGTCGATCATAAATTCTCTACAAACACTAAGTTTGGAGATCTCAACAAGCTCCAAGCTTGGAGTGAGCACGAACCCCCACCGTTCGGCTTAATTAGGTCTCCCCTATGATGAAGAAAGGGGGGTAGAAGAAGGGGGTTTGCAAGTCCCCAAAAAAGAAGTGAAATTGAATTTAAAAACTCTAAAAAACGGGAAATTTTAGAAAAAAATACCTCGAAATAGGTCGCCGAAAAATTTGATATGAAAAAAATCACCGGAAAAAGTGCTAGGAAAATTGGCCAGAAAGTGGCCGGCGGTTGTTGACAAGCGTTGACTGTTGACCGACGTTGACCATGGGTCGACCGAGATGACGTGGCAGTGGAGTCCAGTGCTGACGTGGTAGTGGGTGCCTCGGATGCTGACGTTGCAGATGCTGACGTGGCGATTACATATTCTGCTGACGTGGCTGTGGGGTATGTGGGTCTGCATCAATGGGCTTGGGCTTCTAGGCTTCTTGGGCTTCTGGGCTTCTTTTCCTTTTTTTTTTTTTTTTTCTTTCTTCTGCCGGCTTTTCTGTTGGCCGGTTCTACTACTTTTATACTGGTTTTTGGTATTTTTCTTCCGATTCCTAGATCCTGGTATCGAAGTGCTATTGCAGGAAAAGTTTGGTAGCAATCGGAGGTCCGGAAGGTGGTGAACCGGTGCAAGGATCCCTTTTTTTCTTCTTGGAGGGCTGGTTCGATACTTCCGGTGGCCGGTTCGGTGGTTTTCCGGCCATTTCTGGAATCCTTGGATTGAGGGCTTCAATATATGCTGCGGTGGTGGCTAGGGTTTGAAGGCTACAATTCTAGGGTTTCAGGGTTAGGGCTTCGTGGTGATAATGTATTTAAGGAAAACTGAAATTATGAGAGAATTGAGTCGTACTTTCATTGATAATATGGGCCTCTTTATATAGAGGATTACAAGGCATAAAATCAAAGTTCTACAAGGAAACGTAATATTACAATTGATTGGATATCTCCAAGATTCTCCGATATTATCTCTAATTCTAACCTTATTAACTCTAGGTCAAGTAACCTAGAGTTTGGGCCCAGACACATATTCTGGATTTACTTGAACAAGTTGGTGGTTTTTAATCATTAATTGAAAAAAAGATATGATTTAAAAATTACAATTAGACCAAATAAAAAAATACTGCAAATGGCATTTCATACTAAGGGTGTTCTCATATTCATGTTGATACTTGACCAAATGATATACAATGTATTCCAAGTTGAAACCGAGAATTAGTTGTCCAAAATCATCTCATAAATGAGGGGAGGCGATTACAGATACCACAGGCATAATATCTGTCTCGGTACCCAGATACCATAAAATTTAATATCATATGAAAGAAAACATATAATTTAGATGGATGTATCAATTCTCTGATAAAAGTCGTACCCAAATTGTTTCTAACCTTAAAACTCAAGTATTTGGGAACAAAAATTTAACCATGAGCAGAAATAACCCTGAGATATCACCAACAAAATCATAGCATTTGACAATCCAAAAGTTTTGGTTTGACGGAGAATGAAACATAATAATGAAATAATAGGGATGAAGTAGATAAATAAATTCAAGAGGGCCTGCTAGTCGGAAAGCACCCTTGGTTAACATATAAAAGATAAGTGTCAACATACATAAAAAATTCTCTCTCTTTTTTGGGAGCTGCTTACTCTTAGATAGAGCTTCTGCACTATAGCTAGTGGCCTAGTGTCACCTGTTTTTCTTTTTTTTCCTAATCCTTTCAATCTGTTATCTTTTGATACCAGTTTTACAATCCTCTGTTGGTCTTCTCCCTTGTTTTCTCTAGAACTCTCTTTTCCCTCGTAATTCCCTCTTCAACTTAGTAATCATTTGTTGATTACTTGGCTTCCAACCGTTTCATTTTGAAAATACCCCCGTTCAATCAAAGCCACAGCTGGTTAACATGCATAATCCCCTTACCTTCTACCATCTGTAATGTCCACACCTGTTACTCCTTGCTTTCCCTGCCGTAAACCCTTATTAATTTCCTCTGTTTCTTCCTTACGCGTGGCTTCCTTTGTCGGATTGCATGGCTTTTATAAAGCCTCCTCATGCAGGATGCTTCCATGCCAAGCGGTTTATTCACAATAGTCGTAACATGGTTACCTCACCACCCCACTCTCCTACCTCTGTTCTATCCCCTCCTTCCTCCTCCCCCTCTACTACCTCAACTTATATACCCCTGCATCCAGCCCTCCTTCCTGTTGAAGAGATCCCTGAGGGAGAACTCTTCATCCAACTCCCTCCCCAGCCCCAGATCAGTTTCGAGATGTTGAGCGGCGCTACCAACGAAATGGAACATATTGTTCTACGCCGTGGGCCTCTCAATCGGTTCATGCTGCTGGACCAAGTCATCCTTCAGGCAATCCCTTACAGGTGCCTAGAACCCTAGTTCTGGCTCATCCAAGGCAAGGCTTATGGCGTCCACCTGCTCCACCTCCTGCCGCCACGTCATCAAGGGAGGGCCCCTCCAACACCAAATCTATCGATAAGGGTAAGGCAAAGGTGGATGATTGGACTTCCACGTCACCATCAGTGTCACCATCTCTGTTGGGTTCCCCTAATGTGGATGACATGCAGATGGCTATATATCTATCCTTGGCTGATATGGCAGGGCCACCTTGTGGCCAACATGACTGCACTTTTGATACACTACCCATACAGCCCATTGCATCTATAGGTTTGGACCACTTTCCTTTGTTGGGTCTTCACCATGACCCGGTGGGTCTCCAAACCTTTTTGGCCCATCATGAAATCCTACTTGATCCTACAATCTTAACTTCAAACCCATCTGACCCAATCCCTGATCCTTCACCCCATCCTTATCTAGACCATTTTCTTACTCACTCACATCTATTCCATCCTTATCCAACTCATATCCCCACAATTGATCCGCCTCAACCTTTTCTTCCTCTCCTACCAGATGTCCTCTCTAGTTTACCTTTGTCCGTGCCTCCCCCAATCCTACCCATGGGTTCTTTGGCTCTTCTGGCAAATCAATTCCAACATTTACAAGTGCGGAAGAGGTTATAGGAGGCTATGCAGGAAAATACTAGGCAACTCAAGAGGCACGAGACTTTGATTCCAGATATTGATGTTCCCATGGTTCTAGTTCAAAGATCTCAGATTGCATCTAAACCAAGGCGAGGTAGACCTCCTGGTACTTCGGCTACTAGAAACTCTAAAGGAACTGGCCGCCGGGGTCGTCCTAAGAATGTTCTTGTCTCCCAGCTCCCTCCCACTCATGAGGCTACACCTCAATTATTAACTCCGGAGGGTACATCCTTTGCCTTAGTTTCTTCCTCTGCAATGAATCTTTCTGTTATGGATCATTCTCCTGCTTCCTTGGTTTCAATTGATCCAGATGTTTGTTCAGTTGGTGATCCCATTCCGTCTTCTGCCCCTTCTGATGGTAAGGGTAATGGCATTGGTAGCTGGCCAGGTGCAGCTACGAGTTCCGAATGAGGATCCTCTCTTGGAACTGTCAGGGACTAGGGTCGACCTTGACAGCAAAGTCACTTCGTCGACTTTGGAGGAAATACGATCCGTAAATTGTCTTCCTCATGGAAACACATCAAAAGGAGAAGACGGTTTCTTCTTGGCAATGTCAACTTAAGTTTGATCACTTGAATGTAGTTAATCCTGTAAATACTAATTCTGGGGGGTTAGCTATTTTGTGGAAATCTTCAGTATAGGTGTCTGTCGTAGAATATAATCTCAATGTTGTGGACACCCTAGTGTATTTTGCTCATGAAGATTTCACTTGTAAGATATCATGGGTGTATGGTACCCCAGAAGAAAAAAATAAGAAGACTTTTTGGAGTTATATGTCTCGTTATTTCACTGCCCAGTCAATTCCTTGGCTTTGCTTAGGTGATTTTAATGATGTGTTGCATATAACTGATAAGTGGGGGGGGGGGGGGTGGTCTTCTTTTCCTCTATGGCGAATGAACCTGTTTCGCACTTTTGTCCATCAATGTGCTTTGAGGGATCTACAATCTCAGGGTCCATTTTGTTAAAGTTAATGCTTTATTCCTTATGTTTTTCTCTTTATGCTTTAACTCAAGTAAAACTCAAGTAGTTGTTATAAAACCATAATTACTTTGACTTTTGTGTCTAAAGTGTGGTGTCTAATATGGCAGCTGCATCTCTAGAAACTAGAGAGGGAATCTGATCAAGAAAATATCAGAACGTAGCAGTGAGCAACAAAGTGTGTTGCAGCTTTTTCTTTCAATAAAAATCATCTTCTTGCATCTGTGTCTATACCATCACTTCTATATCAAATATATATTGGTGTATGTGTGTGATTGAGTGCAGGAGATAAAGATCAACTGATCTAAGAAGCTAATCAAGGCAACGTACCTGATTGGAGTTGTGAAGAGCAGTTGCATAACAAGGTAGCAAGCTTGGATCAAAGGAGGTGAGTAATAGCTCAACCCCAACATCTGGTATCAGAGCTTAGTCTGATCAAGGCTAAGCTGGGTGTTGTGATTTCTAAAAAAAGAAGAAGGAGCAATTAATCAAGTTTCTTGAAGAATCAACCATGGCAAGTTCAAGCTCAAGTGGTGATCTTCGAACTCCAATATTTGTTGGAGAAAAGTTTGATTTCTGGAGAATCAAGATGAGGATAATCCTTAAATCCTATGATATTTGGTATCTAGTTGAAGATGGTTTTGATAATCCGGCAAATATGGAAGGTTTGACAGAAGCTCAGAAGATGGAGCTGAAATCAAACATGAAGAAGGATGCTAAGGCTCTTGCAATAATCCATGGAGCAGTCTCAGAAGAAATCTTCCCCAGAATCTCAAATGAGGAGACTTCAAAATCTGCGTGGGATGTTCTAGATGAAGAATACAGAGGTACTACTGAGGTTAAAGCTGTGAAACTTCAATCTTTACGTAGAGATTTTGAATATACTAGAATGAGAGATGGTGAATCTCTTGAAGATTATCTCACTAGGCTAACAGATATAGTGAACCAAATGAAAGCTTATGGAGAAACTCTAGATGATAAGAGAGTAGTTCAGAAAATACTTATTAGCTTATCGGAGAAGTTTGATTCCATAGTTTCTGTTATTGATATGACAAAAGATATTGAAACTTTAGGGGTTCAAAAAGTCATTGGTTCTCTAAAAGCCTATGATCAAAGGTTGAATAAGCGTGCTGAAAGTGCAATGGAGAGTGCCTTTCAAACACTTAGCCTTAGTTCAAAGAATTCTGATCAACCTAGTTCTTCTCAAGGCAAAAGCAATGTGCCTAAGAAGAATTGGAAAGGCAAAAACAAGAAGTGGGAAAAGAAGAGCAGCAATGAAGAAAAGGGTAGTTCAAGTTATAGTGCTATGGTGAAATGCAAAACTTGTGAAAAGTTTCACATTGGTGTTTGTTGGTTTAAAGGAAAGCCAAAATGTCAAAACTGTAACAGGTTTGGACATGTGCAAAAGGATTGCGATCTGAACAAGCATCAAGCAAACTTCACCGAAGAGCAAGACAATGATGGCAACATGTTCTTTGCTTGTCAAGCAGCAACTATACCGGAAAATGAAAATGTTTGGTTTGTTGATAGTGGCTGCAGCAATCACATGACAGCAAATCAGTCCATTCTTGTGGATATTGATAAATCTGTGATCAAAAGAGTGAAGATGGGCAATGGTGATCTAGTACAAGCAAGAGGAAGAGGAACACTTGTTGTTGAAACAAAGAAAGGAAGAAGATTCATAAGAGAAGTGTTGTTGGTTCCAGAATTGGATCAAAACCTTCTAAGTGTTGGGCAACTTCAAGAGAATGGTTACCCGGTACTTTTTGATGATAATTTGTGCACAATCTATGAAAAGAAAAAGAAAATGCAGATTGTGGCAACCATCAAGATGGAGAAGAACAGAAGTTTTCCTATCTCTTTCAAATATCCAAGCAACATGGCTTTGAAGGTTGATGTTCTAGATGACTCTTGGCTTTGGCATAGGAGGTTTGGGCATCTAAATTTTCAGAGTTTGAAGCAACTACAACAGAGGAATATGGTGCATGGTTTACCAACAATTCAAGAAGCCAATGAAGTGTGTGAAGGTTGTGCCATTGGGAAGCATCATCGAGAATCATTTCCTAAAGGGAAAGCTTGGAGAGCATCTACATCATTAGAGCTTGTCCATACTGATGTGTGTGGTCCAATGAAGACAAAAACTCATGGTGGCAACAGGTACTTCATAACCTTTATTGATGATTTCTCTAGAATGACTTGGGTGTATTTCTTGAGACAAAAATCAGAAGTGTTCACTGTGTTTAAAAAGTTCCAAGTGATGGTGGAAAGGCAAAGTGGGCATCTTATCAAGGTCTTGAGAAGTGATAGAGGTGGTGAATATAACTCAAAGGAGTTTGATAAATTTTGTGGAGACATTGGGCTCCAAAGGCAACTCACAATGGCCTACACTCCACAACAAAATGGAGTAGCAGAAAGGAAGAATAGAACCATAGTTGAAATGGCTAAGTCTATGCTGCATGAGAAGGGGATGACACATGAATTTTGGGGTGAAGCGGTATACAGTGTTGTCTACCTAATGAATAGGTGTCCTACTAAAGCAGTGGAAGATAAAACACCATTTGAAGCATGGAGTGGTAGAAAACCATCAGTGAATCATTTCAAGGTGTTTGGTTCTGTTTGTTTTGCTTATGTTCCAAAAGAAACAAGGCAGAAACTTGATGATACAAGTGAGAAGTGCATTTTTGTGGGTTATAGCACACAAAGCAAAGGCTATAGACTCTACAATTTGAAGAAAAAGAAGGTGATAATCTGTAGAGATGTTATCTTCAATGAAAAAGCCTCTTGGGATTGGAAGCAAAATGCAGTCCAAAGTCCCAACATTGAAATGGAAGAAGAGGTAGAGAGTCAAGAAAATGAAGTTGAAGTTGTTGGAGGAACTCCACAACAAGTGACTCCAATGGGCAGTCCACAATCACAATCATCCGGATCTTCATCACCAAGTTCAACTCCTATAAGAATGAGGGATTTGAATGATGTCTATGCAAGCTGCAATTTCTGTGTCACAGAACCAGAAAACTTTGAAGAAGCAATGCAAGATGAAGCTTGGAAGAAAGCAATGGTTGAAGAGATAAATGTGATTGAGAAGAACAACACATGGGAGCTTGTGAACAGACCAAGTGACAAAGAAGTCATTGGAGTGAAGTGGATTTACAAATCAAAGTTGAATCCAGATGGTTCCATTCAAAGGAACAAACCAAGACAGGTTGCAAAAGGGTATGCACAACAACCCGGAATTGATTACAATGAACCATTTGCACCGGTAGCAAGGCTTGATACAATAAGGAGTGTGATCTCCTTAGCAGCTCAAAAAGGTTGGTCTCTACACCAACTTGATGTGAAATCTGCATTCCTAAATGGAGTCCTAAAGGAAGAGGTCTATGTTGATCAACCGGAGGGCTTTGTTGTTAAAGGAGAAGAGATAAAGGTGTGCAAGTTGAAGAAAGCTCTTTATGGGTTGAAACAAGCACCTAGAGCATGGTATGGAGAGATTGATTCTTATTTCATTGGGAAAGGCTTTCAAAGAAGCCACAATGAACCTACTCTCTACATCAAGATTGAAGGTAAAACTAACATCCTCATTGTTTCATTATATGTTGATGATTTAGTTTTTACTGGAAGTGATGAGAGTTTGATTAAGAAGTTCAAAGAAGAGATGATGAAAAAATATGAAATGAGTGATTTGGGTCTGCTACATTATTTTCTTGGAATTGAGATTTGTCAGAATGAAGATGGCATATTCATATCTCAAAAGAAGTATGCAAAAACTATCCTAAAAAAGTTTGGGATGGAAGGATGCAATTCTGTTCCTACACCATTGGTGGTTAATGAAAAACTTCAAAAAGAAGATGGAAGCAAAGAAGTGGATGAGTCAATTTATAGAAGCTTAGTTGGGAGCTTATTATACTTGACTGCAACAAGGCCAGATATTATGTATGCTGCAAGTTTACTATCAAGATTCATGCACAAGCCTACTCAAATTCATTTTGGGACAGCAAAGAGGGTACTAAGGTACATTCAAGGTTCAATAGATTTTGGTATTATGTTTGAAAGAAATGTGGTGCCAAAACTATATGGATTTTGTGATAGTGATTGGGGAGGCAGTGTTGATGATTCAAAGAGTACTTCTGGCTATGCTTTCACTCTTGGAACAGGTGTGTTCTCATGGCAGTCCAAGAAGCAAAAGACAGTTGCTTTGTCTACTGCTGAAGCTGAGTATGTATCAGCATCATTGGCAACTTCTCAAGCAATATGGCTGAGAAGTATCATGGAAGATGTTGGTGAAAAGCAAGGAGAACCTACTCCAATACTTTGTGACAACAAATCTGCAATTGCGATGGCTAAGAATCCGGTGTTTCACAACCGAACCAAGCACATAGCTCGCAAACATCACTTCATCAGAGATGCTGTTGAAGACAATGAAATTGATGTGGTATATTGCAGGACGGAAGATCAAGTAGCTGACATTTTCACCAAGGCATTGTCAAAAGAAAAGTTTCAGTATTTCAGAGAGCTACTGGGAGTCAAGAAACAAAGCATTAAGGGGGAGTGTTAAAGTTAATGCTTTATTCCTTATGTTTTTCTCTTTATGCTTTAACTCAAGTAAAACTCAAGTAGTTGTTGTAAAACCATAATTACTTTGACTTTTGTGTCCAAAGTGTGGTGTCTAATATGGCAGCTGCATCTCTAGAAACTAGAGAGGGAATCTGATCAAGAAAATATCAGAACGTAGCAGTGAGCAACAAAGTGTGCTGCAGCTTTTTCTTTCAATAAAAATCATCTTCTTGCATCTGTGTCTATACCATCACTTCTATATCAAATATATATTGGTGTATGTGTGTGATTGAGTGCAGGAGATAAAGATCAACTGATCTAAGAAGCTAATCAAGGCAACCACTACTAAAAAAAATTGCAATTGCTTCGCTTTTTTACTTCGGCAATAGTTGCCGTCGCAATTGATACCTTATTGCCACGGAAATTGTTCCGTCGCGATTAAGTCTTATCATTTGCGACGGAAAATCTTTGCCGTAGTAATTTTGTGCTCAATTGCGACGCTTTCACCCGTTGCCGTCGCAAAACTTATATGTATATGTATTTTACAAAAAAAAAAAAAAAGAACAATGGAAAGGGCAACACAATAATGTCACTATATTACTCTTTTTTAATATTGGTATTAGTGTGCATGGACATAAAATAAAATTTTCGATTTTAATTATAAAGACATTGACCTATACCAATTTGCCTCCTAAAGTTGTTTGACTTATACATTGCATTTAAATTGTTGGTGTTCATTCTAAAGCAACCATGAAGTAGAAAATAAATTTGGAGAAATCAACCGCTTGATGGAGAGATTGTAATGTTTTATGGTGATTGTAAAAAATCCAACCAATTTGGTTCTCGTTTCGAACTCGATCAACTAGGTCAAACTTAATTATTTTTATAAACCTATATTTATATATCATACACTCCAAAGGGCAACATCTATCAATTAAATGAAAATAGGAAAACCAACCGTTGGATGAGATTATTACAATAAATTATGAGTGTGGTAAAAAATGTAGCAAATTTCACCATATTTTCGAATCCGATCGAATTGGTCAACTGTAGTCACTTGAATGTCTTCTTAGTTGACCGATGGGGTGACGATCGCGAAACATGCTTATTTTTTCACTTCACGTTTGTAAATATTCTATCAATAGATGTGCATGGACATAAGATAAAATTTTCGATTTTAATTATAAAGACATTGGCCTATACCAATTTGCCACCTAAAGTTGTATGACCTAAACATTGCATTTAAATTGTTGAGGCTCATTCTAAAGGAACTATGAAGTGGAAAATGAATTTGCAAAAATCAACCGCTTAATGGAGAGATTGTAATGTTTTATGGTGGTTGTAAAAAATCCAGCCAATTTGGTTATCGTTTCTAACTCGATCAACTAGGTCAAACTTAGTTATTTTTATAAACCTATATTTATATATCATACACTCCAAATGGCAACATCTATCAATTCAAATAAAATAGGAAAACCGACTGTTGGATGAGATTATTATAATAAATTATGACTGTGGGAAAAAATGTAATCAATTTTACCGTATTTTTGAATCGGATCAAATTGGTCGACGGTAGTCTTGACGCTAGACCAAAAACTTGCAATATTATTTTCGATTAAAGGCTTGCTCTCCTTCTATGCTGTGATTATGCTAAAAGCGCCAAAATTTTTGGCCAAATGTTAAACTTCCCTCTCGAATGAAAAAGAAAGAGATTGAAGGCCGGTCAAATTCTGCTCGCTCTTCCCCCCCCCCCCCCCCCCCCGCCTCTCTCTCTCTCAAAATCCCCTCTGCTCCCAAAACCCTAACCATTGCCACTACTCCTTCTCCACTCGCAGCCCTATCCCCGCCGCCCAGCCTTCCTCCTCTTCTTCTCCGGCGGGACCGCTTGCAACGGCGGGGCGGATCCAACCACGGGCTTGGTAGGGCTCAAGCCCTACTGGGCTTTTTGTACCGCGACTTGGAGTCTTGGAGCACAGAAGCGCAGAGCAGTCCGACTCAGCGACCCGGCTATCTGCAAAAGTGCAAGGCTGGAAGCCTAGAACCAGCACCCATCTCGAGTAGTCCGGTCTCCGAGCTCCCCACCGCCACCAGCCCACCAGCAACCCATCTGGGCCGTCTGGCTGTCTCCGTGGTATCTCACCATCTCTCTCTCCCTAGTTCTGATTTCTGAAGTTCTGAGTTTTTATTAGTAAATAATCGATTTCCTGATTTCCATTTGATGATTGATCTTGTGAAGTTGTGATTTTTGTCTTCCATTTAATCTATATCACTATATGTCTATATCAGTTCTGAGTTCTTGTTGGTTTTTAAGTTTTATACTTGAAAACTTGAAAATTGAAATGGGTAATGGCCAATGGTTTCGATTTCGGTTGGTGCTACTGTCCTACTGATGTTGATGGTATAATTGCTAAATTGCTGATTTGCAGAAATGATATAATTGCTTGGCCTATGGAGTATGGAGTATGGATACTGATTAACTGATGGTGACATGGTGTATTGATGTTGATTACTGGATTTTAATAAAGGTAATGGTACTGATTGAGTGATTGGGTTGTTAGAAATGGGTTTGATAACTTGGTTTCCGTTTAATGTTGATTTCTTCTTCAATTGCAGTTTGTAACTCTGTATGATTCATGATTCATGAGGAGAAGGCCTCAGACCTCAGAAGGTAGTATTTCTGTTAAGCTCTTTTATTCGTAAAAGGTAGTATTAGTTTGATATATCCGAGCAGAGTGCCGCCACAGATAGTAATGTTGAACCAGTGATATCTCTGATTTGAGCCTCTAATTTTCAGCTACAATATAACCTTATTGTATTTTCTTCATATGTAAATTTCATATCGGATTTATTTGACATTTAACTTCCGCTTCCATTTGCAGGTGTTTGCTAAAGATGTTGAAAAAGACTCGGTTGTATTGATGGCTGCAAGAGCTTCAAGGTTGGAAAATCAAGATGCCATTGATGCAGCAATTGTTGCAATGCTGGCTGATTCTAAGGAGGTAGTAGACCTTATAACTGAAAATGTTAATGCAATTCTTACAGGCTTGTAAAAAATGATTTTTTTAGAGAAACTGGACAAGAATATGTGATTCAATGTAGTGATTTCTTTATTAAAGGTTTCATTGAGCTGAGTTTTTCTTCTTGCTCAATTGTAAGGCACGAGCCGGAATTACAGAAGTTCACTTCCTTCCTTTCAATCCAACTGATAAGGGGACAGCACTTACATACCTAGACAAAGCTGGTAAAATGCACAGAGTGAGCAAAGGTGCACCAGAGCAGGTACTTAATATATCAATTCAAAATATTGAAATCATATCTCACATGGAAAATGATCTAACCTTCCAAACCCTTCTATTTTTAATTTTGTAGATACTCAATTTGGCATGGAACAAATCAGATATTGAAAAGAGGGCACACACAGTAATTGAAAAATTTGCAGAACGTGGTCTTCGATCCCTTGCTGTTGCACGGCAGGTAACCAAGATTTAATCATGTCCCTGATAATAGATTTCTCTTCCTCTGATGCTAATGGATAATGATTTCTGTAATTTACCTGAAGTACCTGCTGGAACCAAAGACAGTCCTGGTGGACCTTGGGAGTTTGCTGGTCTTCTACCTTTGTTTGATCCACCATGTCACGACAGTGCTGAAACTATTAGAAGAGCTCTAGATCTTGGTGTGAGTGTTAAGATGATTACAGGTATTAAAAAGTGACCTTAATTTTCTGTTTTCAATTCAATGGAGACTGCTCAGTGTAATAAACTAATTCACTTGACTAGACTTTTGATGCAACTTTTTAGATTCTTACTGATTCCACTCCAGCCGCATCAAAATCTAACTCTAATTAGTTTTCAGTACTTTTTTTTGACTACTCTATTTGCTTTACTTTCCCAAGGCGATCAACTAGCAATTGCTAAAGAGACAGGGAGACGACTTGGGATGGGATCAAACATGTATCCATCATCTTCATTGCTTGGTGAAAATAAGAATGGGTTAGATGCAAGTCTACAAATTGATGAACTCATTGAGAATGCTGATGGTTTTGCTGGTATCTTTCCAGGTAATGTTGGTTATGAACTTGCGTTACAGTTTGCTAACGTACTTTGCATTGCTTCTATTTGACTAGATGCTTCACAAATCTTCTATAACATTTTGCATAACATTTTTGCTCTCAAGTTTATTTTGCATTTCTGGTGTTTTTGTTTTTCATTAAATAGACCCATTTGCAATGCCTATGAGATTTTGCAGGTCCACCAGTCAGTTCAGGAGACTAACACAGATGATGGTGAGTTTGGGTTTGACTGCAATGTGGTTTGATATAGCATCTGTTCTTTTTACACTGTAAGCCATAATACTGACTGTTATGTATTGGATTTAGGGATGGTTTGCAAATCCCCAATCTGAGCACGACTCTTATCATTTCATTTTCGGCACAATGGTATGCCTCCTCTTGGAAAGGTACTTTTATTTTTGAGCATGTTAGTTTCTGTTCGATTTCTTATACTAGTTTTGGTATTTTTCTGCATTTTGATTTACATTTGTAGTGGATTTTCAGGGAATTTGAGCTTAATTTTTGTCAAACTTTAGTTTTGAACTGTGATTCTATTAAGAATTATAATGGGTTCCAGCTTCAAACAATTTTCAGATTGTAGAGGTTTTGGTTTGGGGTATAATTTGTTGACTGTAAGCTTGCTAGTTTATGCTATTTGATTTTGGGGTTATATGTGTTTCTTTGATTTCCTGTTGGCATAATTCTAATTGTCGAGCCTATACCGCTTATTGACAATTTTTGTTTCCTCTTGCAGCAAATGCAAGGGTTTGGCCGTTGTTATTACTGATTGGAACACTAGGCGATCCAAGGGTATGGGTTGTATTGGTCAAATTGAAGAGTCTTGTAGTTATCTTAGTTGAAGATTTAGCTTGTGCTTTTATATGGATTGAGCATGGCAATGATGTTCAATGAGTTTTCTTAATGTGCAGTCGGGATGGACCATGTGAGGATTCATCCCAAGTTTCTGCATTCCAATGCAACCAGTCATAAGTGGGCTCTTGGAGGTAGATTTGAATTTGATTGATCTACGTAACATTGATACAGTTTTGATTGATCAACAAAGTACTTTTCGTTTAAAACCCTTCTCCAAACAATCATGTTAGTTGTTTGTTCATGCAGATGGAAATGGTTTTAAAACAAGTACCATGAGGCTTGGGGCAGACGTGATTGTGTTCACTCGTTGTTGTGGAAAAGATGGAAAAAGGTTCTTTTTTTTCTTTCTTTTTTTGTTCATAGTTGTTTTGCTTTTTTTTTTTTGTAAGGTTGGTAGTGGTTATTTTCTTCAGCCTATCAACAAAGAAAAATAAGAGAGGGAAAAAGTGTCAAATTGGTTAGGTGTAAGATTGAGAAACCATGCGTGCTTGTAGGCTTTTCCACAAATGAGAATGATCTAGAATTGTAGATCACTTTTGCTCAGATTTTGGTGTGCATGTGCACAGGCTTCTGCATTGTTTATATAGTTGGATTTTATATTTGTTTTTTTTTTTTTCGCAATCAGTAGTTGATTTATAATGGGGAAAGAGGGCACATTTGTGTTTTATTAGTCATTAAGTTGGTCTTGGTTAAATCAGTAACTTAAAAAAAAAAAAAAGTGTCAATTGTTTTTTTTTTTCCGCAGTCAGTAGTTGATTTATAATGTGGAGTGAGGCACATTTGTTTGTTAATAGTCATTAAGTTAGTCTTGGTTAAATCAGTAACCTTAAAAAAAAAGAAAAAAGAAAGGAAAAAAAGAAAAGAAAAAGGTGTGAACTGTTTTCCCGAGTTTTGGTGCATGTTTACTCTCTCACTCTTTCTCACCCTCTCTCTCTCCCTCTTTACTTCTGAAACTAATAGAGACCTTTTGCAATTGCTTATAGTGCTACGCATAGCATTGGATTGCTGTCTTACACATTTTTGAGGAGCACAGGAAAGGAAGATGCTGTTGTTCCCATGGTAATGACATTTATATTGTCTTTGTCATCCTTGTCTACTTTATGCATATTGTCATCTAGTGTTTTTATCCAGTTATTTCATTATTGTCTGTCGAAACTTAAAGATTAGGCTAGAATGAAACAACATAAGCCATTTGTAACATTTTGAGGCATCATTGATGTGGAAACCTTTTGAAATTAAGAGTTAAGTTGATTCTTTCCAACTGGCCCCCCTTTAGCCACAGGTTTGGTGTATTTCATGTTCATACTCAGGCATGAGTATTGGCCTGCTTGGATAGTTTACGTCTGCTTTAATCATTCTTTAACTGTCTTGGCAAGACAATTTGCTTTCAGTGATATTATGTTGAGGACCTTAGCTATTGTCAAACCAGTGTTATTTGGATGGGTTCATTGATTTGGTTTTCTGGTAGTTGTGCTTTTACTTGTGTAACAAAATTTTAGTATTGCAGTTGCAATCATGGAGGGAAGTTCATTTGGGTATTAATAACTGCATGGTTTCAATAAGCATCTGTAAATAAGATCTCACAGAAAATTTGGATATGCGATGCATTTTATTAATAACTTTGGTGACATGGTGGAGAGGTGGACTATGTTTTGTTTCTGTAATGCAACATTCAAATGACTTAACTTGCTATTCTTGTTATTTCTTTAAATGCTTATACATATGCTTTGGAATTTAGAACTAAGTTTGCTGACATATGCTCCCGTTATTTATCTGTAGGTCCACTGGAAATAAGCTTCTGGAATGGTTTTGTCATTGTATAGCAAAAAGAAACTTTGCTACAGCGCTAGCATTCACTTACTAAGAAATCATGTATGTCAATCTTGTTTGTCTATATGTTTGTTGAGAAAATATATATGTGCCATTGCATTTGCACATATTCTTCTTACACCCTGTTAGTTCTATTAAATGAAGTGCCATGATCGAGGTCATATTTTCTGTCCAAAAAAGCCCTACTAGTTTTGTCTTTACATTATGTAATGATCAACCAAGTATATATTATGTATAGTAATATCTTTCTTGCTTGCATTAGTTCTTGGTTTTACGATTCTGATCTTGTTACTTCTTCACTACATACGTATTTCACCTACTTCATGTGCTTTTATTCAGATATTGAGTCTGCCAAAGCATCGAGACAGCAGCTCAAAGAAGCCAAAAAAAAAGCTGGAGTTTCCTAGGTATAAGCTGGCATACAATTACTTTGGTGCTGCAATTCTTTATCCTCCTGAACTAGTACATAGGTGATGCAATCTTTATGTATGAGGAAATTTTAATCAATGTACGTGCCACAAATTGTAATTGTTGATACAAGGTTTTGATTGTTGGTTGGTTTAATTATAATGGATTTGATATTGTAGTTTAACTTCAGATGCACGTATAATAGTTTTCATTTTTGCATGTTCTTGAAATGAAAATATGGTGCAATTAGCACTGTATTTTTTTTTTTAAAACAAATTTCTTTTTTTGCGACGGCATCCTTGCCGTTGCAAATACCTCCACATGGATTATCCTGAAATAGACATTGCGACGGAAGTCACCGTAGCAAATGGGCCGTCGCAAAACAATAAATTTGCGACGGCAAAAGACTACCGTTGCAAAAATACATTTGCGACGGCATTTTACCGTCGCAAATGGATTTTGTGACGCCACCTATTGCAACGCCAATATTTCCGTCGCAAAAGGCTCAATTTTCTGTCGCGAAAAGTTTTTTCCGTAGCAAAAGCCCAAATTGCCGTCGCAAAATAGGCGTCGCAAAAGCAATTCTTTTTAGTAGTGAACGTACCTGATTGGAGTTGTGAAGAGCAGTTGCATAACAAGGCAGCAAGCTTGGATCAAAAGAGGTGAGTAATAGCTCAACCCCAACACATTTTATACTTGGTATCGGTATCGGAACAACACTGTGGTTCTTAAGGAACGTTTGGATCGCTGTTTGGCCAATGCAGAGTGTTGCTTTGCTTTTCCTCACTCACAGGTTTTCAATCTTCCCATAATTGGGTCCGATCACCGTCCTCTACTACTGGACTCTAGGCCCCAGGAATCCTACTCTCCCAAGTTGTTTCGCTCTAAGCATATTTAGACAACTGCAGATTCTTGTGAGCAGGTTATTGCAAAAGCTTGGTTGCATGCTTCCCCAAACATAGCTCTGCCAACCTGGATTGGTCCTGCAAACAATCTCTATTAGTCTGGAGCAAGAAGATTTTTCCTAATTCACATAAGAAAGTTGAAGATCTGCTGATTACTTTGAATCATCTCCACAACGCCACGGATCGTAACTCTGCCTCTCAAATTAGGAACGTGACTTTGGAAATTGAACAGCTTTGGTTATTGGAAGAAAAGTTTTGGCACCAGCGCTCTCGTGTGTCGTGGCTCAAATTGGGAGACTGTAACTCCAAATTCTTCCATCAGAGTGCAACTCAAAGTCATCAACGTAACAGAATCCTTCGACTCCAAAATGCATTTGGGATTTGGATGGAATCTGATATTGAAATCGCCAAGGTATTCTTATCTTATTTCAAGCAGTTATTCTCTTCCTCTAGTTCCAGAGATTGGTCGGATGTTATTCGATTGGTTTATCCTGTCATCACTGAAGAAATGAATGCTGGTCTTCTTTCTGAAGTAAGTCTGGACGAAATTCGAGCTGCAATCTTTCAGTTGGGGGCTTTAAAATCTCCGAGTCCAAATGGCTTCCCCGGAGTTTTCTATCAGAAATATTGGCATATAGTCAACTCTCTCATCTTCCAAGCTACTTCATCCTTCTTTTCCACTGCTAAGGTTCTCCCCAAATTGAATCAGACTCACATAGCCTTGCTTCCTAAAGTTGAGCACCCTGAAAATGCTTCTCAATTCAGATCAATTGGGTTGTGTAATTTCTCATATAAGGTTTTCTCTAAGGTGCTGGTTAACCGGCTTAAACCTCTAATGCCGGTCATCATATCAGAGAACCAATCAACTTTTGTCACAGGTAGACAAATCAAGGATAATATTATTATAGCTCATGAAATGTTCCACCATCTCAAGCTACTTCGTACTGTCGGAGGGCTGGCTTTTGGATTGAAGCTTGATGTTAATAAAGCTTATGATTCGGTGGAATGGGATTTCTTGGAAGCAGTACTTCTAAAGCTTGGCTTTCATACTCATTGGGTCAGGTTAATAATGAATTGTGTGAGATCGGTTTCGCTATCGATTTTGGTTAATGGAAAACCTTCTGAGTTCTTTAATCCAACTCGTGGTCTGAGGCAGAGGGATCCCCTTTCCCCTTACCTCTTTTTGTTTGTAAGTGATGTTCTCTCATCTTTAGACCAAAAGCCTTGTCTGCTCCGCTGGTTATCTCTGGTGTGCATTTCTCCAAATGGCCCTGCCATCAGTCACCTTTTGTTTGCAGATCATTCGCTCTTTTTCTTTGAAGCGGCGATTGCAAATGTGTTCAATCTCAATTATCTGCTACAAAGTTATAGTGATGCCTCTGGCCAACAATTAAGTTATCTGAAGTCGTCCTTGTTCTTCAGTCCAAATACTCCACTGGCATTGTTGGTTTTTCTGTCCACTCAGCTTGGTATTAAACCAGTTTCGAACCCAGGAAAATATTTGGGGATTCCGACTGTCTGGGGCAGATCAAAAAATGCAGCTTTGGCTTATGTTCGTAACTCGGTAGCCCAGAAGCTTCATGGATGGAAACAGCAGATTCTAACTCAGGCGGGAAAGGAAGTGTTAATCAAATCAGTAGCAACAACAATCCCAGCTTATCGATGAACTGTTTCCGGTTTCCCAAATCCCTCTGTGATAAAATTACTTCGGATATGGCTCACTTTTGGTGGGGAAATAATTCTGCGAATGGTATTTATTGGAAATCCTGGCAAAAGTTGTCCCTTCCTAAATCTCAAGGAGGAACGGGTTTCCGGAAGTTGGAGGATTTTAACCGCGCTCTTTTGGCAAAGCAAGGGTGGCAGATTCTTTCGAATCCCTCGGCACTATGGGTACGGCTACTAAAAGATCGTTATTTCCCCTCTTCTTCGTTCTTAGAAGCTACCGTTGGTTCTTCTACCTCTTTGTTATGGGCGAGTCTAATCCATGGTCAGCAGTTCCTTAAATCCCACTTGTTTTGGAGGGTAGGAAATGGTCAACAGATTTCAGTTTGGAATTCTAATTGGATCCCACGGATGCAACCGTCTACTCCACTCCCAACGGTGATATCGAACCTCTCTCTCACAGTATCATCTCTAATAGATTGGTCTTCTCTTTCATGGCACCTTGATCCTATGCAAGAAGCTTTGTCTCTGAATCAGGTACAAGCCATCCGGGAGATCCCTCTTATCAACTCGGCTATCTCAGACAAGCTGGTTTGGCCATTGACAAAGACTGGGATATACACAGTTAAATCAGGTTACCATGCAGCTCATTTGGTTTCTTCTGGAGGAGTGGAGCCCCATCCTCACAATTCTCACATTCCGGATTCAAGTGTCTGGGGCCGTTTGTGGAACTTACATACTCTTCCTAAAATTAAAAATTTCCTTTGGAGAGCGATGTCAAATGCTTTGGTTACTCAGGCAAGCCTATTCTTAAGAAGGTTAGCTCCGGATCCAATGTGTTCCTTCTGTCTCATTTGTCCTGAGACAATAGAGCATATTCTTTTTGCTTATCCATGGGTTCAAAGGGTTTGGCACATTCATCAACTTGGCTATCGTCCTAACCTCCAACATCTTTCAACGTTGGATAGTTGGCTTCAGTATCTGACATTTCCTTCTTCCTCTGGGAAATCCCATCGAAGCGAGGTTATGACTCATCTCAGCTTTCTCTTATGGCGTATATGGAAACATCGGCGTAGTAGTGTTTTTGAACATACTAGCCCAAATCCCATTCTGGTTGTCTCTTTGTCTTTTGATGCTGCTGTGGAGTTCATTATTTTTGCAGCGACTCCTCCTCACCTTCCAGACTGTTTGACGCCTAATGTGAGACCACCACCTAAGCCCAAATGGTCTCCACCGCCTTACCATACAGTGAAGATTATTGTGCTACATCCTAGTCTGAGTCAGTAGTAGGTCTGGCTTCAGTAGCTCGAAATGGAAATGGGGTTGTGAATTGTGATCGGGTGTTCACATCTTTCTGTTTCTGCTCCGTCTTTGATCTATGCTGAAGCTATGGCTGCTAGCTTGTGTGTCTATGTGGCTCATAAATTAGTATCTCTTTATCCTACTGGTGTTTCCTTTCTACTTGAATTGGATTCACTCCATCTTGCCCAACTCTTAAACGACTTCACTCTATCTTCAGATTGGTCAGTGTCCCCTCTGATATATCAAGTTCGAGATTGGACAGTTGCTTTACCCTCATCCAGTTGGTTATCAACCAGCAGATCGGCAAATCAGGCCGCTCGTCATCTGGCCTATTTAGCTCGCAGGGGGATGTGTCCGGATGATTGGATCAATCATCCTCCTTCCTCCTTATTTCATCTCCTCCTTTCTAACGTTGTTTAGTCAGTCTGTAGTTTCATTTCAGTTGGTTTTCTTTTAGCAAGTTCTTTGCCCTGTAATTTGATGCCAGTTCCTTGGCTTTGTTTTAATGCATTTCTTCTTGTCAAAAAAAAAAAAAAAAACATATAAAAGATAACCGAAGGTCTGTACTGAAGCCAATGTGAAACTACAAACAAAGATATGGGCATAAGCAGCGATGCAATCGCTAATCAATAGGAAATCAAAGAAGAGCCCGCTGAGAAGAAGTTTAGATGCTTTCAAAAATAAATACAACTGGTTCATTTTTCATACAGTACAATGTACCACCAAATAAAGTAACTTCAAAACATATTGTCTAACTTTTGAAAGTGGACATACCTAACATTGTTATTTTGCATCATGTACATCAAGTACAATGTGCACTTCCTCACTACTTTTCTGTCAATTACACCGAAAATCATATAAAATAGAAGAGATTCAGACCATATAATGTTGTATAATGCATTACCAGAGCAGTTAAGCAATGACTGAGTAAATAAATTTAGAAATATATATATATAACAAAACTGTACCAGACATTTAAGCTAAGTGCCCAAACTTACAAAACTAATCTACAGCTGCATATGATACTCTGTACAGTCGAACATACAAAAAAGAAAAAAAGAAGGAAAAAAGAAGAAGAGAATATACATGCATTCAGTCATAAGTAACTCAAAGGGTAAGCATCCTATTGTAGAATAAACCATTGAGAACATACAAAGAGTTATAAGTAAGAAAAGATATGACATACGTCATGTAAATAAGAGAAGTCTTCACAATCAATGAAGTTAATTTACAGAGATTTAGATCATCATGGAAATATTATTACAAGCTTTATAATTTTTCTTTACACCTGGCCGGCTGTAATGGTGTTGCATAAGAATAATATATCAACAACATCATCAAACGATAAACTGTAGTGACCAACTTTCCTGGTATTCTGGTTATCAAAGTGTGTGCTATGGAAGAGTGGAAAGGAAACCTTGAGAACAGAAAACATATATAAAAGGAATAGGTACTTGAAAACAGTGAATCTCAAGGAAAAACAAAAATAAGTCTAAAATTCAAGTGCTAAGAAAGATTAGCATACTAACTGTTGGCAAAACAAAACTATATTTCAGCCTTTCAGGGCATATCCAAACACAGAGAGTATAATGCCACTAACATTTTCTTTTTGATTCTCCACCATGATATAAAACAGAATAGCATTAGACACAGAAACAGAGTAAGGGCATAAAAAAAAATGCAATAATGACAAGCTGATACAGACAAAGTGAATCACAGTAGTAAACCTTTAATTGAATCAAAGAAACGAAAAATATTAGTATTCAACCAGTGTTCGATGTCCATAATATGCACTGGGAATGAATGCCCAATACGATATTAAAAAAGGAATGATTCAACCCTTATGCACATCGTAATTACATTTAAAGCAACAATTATTTTTCAAAAGCTGCTCATTCATCAATTGAAAGATAACAATTGCAATGATTATAGGAAAAAATGTTTACTTGAGTAGTTCAATGGCAGCACAACACCTTACCTCAAATAGGAGAAAGTTATACAACTGTTTTCAACAGACAGAAAGAACTAAGCAAAGCTAGTGATTAGATTTCTCTAGGAGAGGCTTTATAAAATGTACCGAATCCAAGCTAGTAAGCAGAGATATTAAAATCAACGCAGAAATCGGTAATAACATAATAGAGGGCATTGCCTGTGAACTATCCCAGATGTATGTATTATGGTACAGAAATTGTGATCTAGGCAAGCATTTCCATAGGTAATAAAGGAAATTTCCTCTGGAACTATCTGAGGCACAGTTACTATGGCAGCTAGCCAATGGTAAGGAAAATATGTTTCCACAATTTGTTCTCCCATACAACAGTATTACAAATTCAATTGAAATAGTAAAGTAACTTAACAATTACAAATATACATATACAATGAAAAGACAACAGAGTTTTAGTACCTGTGGCACTTCATAAGGTTCATCATCAATTTCCTTTCTTCAACTACCAAGAATCACAGAATGATGATACAACCAGGTATCCAGCATTCCGACCACATATTTCAGAAAATAAGTGCAGAAAATGTTGACTCAGAATCTAAACTTTACCAATTACCAAGAATCACAGAATGATGATACAATCACGTATCTAACATTCCGACCACAAATTTCAGAAAAAATGCGCAGAAAATGTTAAGTCAGAATCCAAACTGTACCAACTGTCATATCCAGGTTTTTCATGCTGTGATCATGAACAAGGCGGGAAGATATGAGTTTTAGTAAACATGGTAGCAGGCAACCTGCTGGAAAAATAGCTTTAATCTGGGTGCTAGAAGCAGCCCTCTCAAAAGTCAGCTAGCTCGAAGCACTAGCTGGCATAGGCAGACTCAAAATAATAGTCACAAACCATTCAAAACATAGCACAAAAGACGTAACTGCACACTGTTTCTTCATTCTAAAGATATTGAGAAGTACACCCTATTTTATACAAGAAGTAGAAGCAAGAATATTCAGGACAATGAGAAGCCCACTTTGTATATACAAAAGTGGATAGGTATTTCTCCAACTGGACATTGTGAAACCTAGTTCATACGAAAAGTGGATAAGGTATTACTCCACTCAGATTCAGAAAAGCAGACCTACGATTTGAAGACTCAAGAAAGTATACTAGTTTGTGCATTACTCCTGCTCAGAAAATTGCAGATCTTACACTTGATTCCTCCTGAAATAGAAACAGCAAGACATTTTAGATTCAGCTTTAATTAACAGAACATGGATTCAAAATGTGAATCTTGCAAATGCATGCTTGAAATATACCTGTTTCTCCTTGCAAACAAAAACTGGAGCCGGCGACGAAGGCTCAGACTCAATACCAGTAAGCTGTTTCTTCTCCACCTCGATACAATGCCTCAGTGTCGTCGGAACCTCCTTCTCAGGGACTGCTCGGATTATCAATTTCTTCTGAATCACCATCATTCTGCTCAAAATCTTGAGCTGCCACCATCTCCACGTGATCCTCCACCTCCTCAGGTAGCCTTCTCCGAATCATGTAACGGTGAGCATCGTCCTCCGAACTAGAATCATCCACTTCCTCAGGTAGCCTTCTCCGAATCATGTAATGGTGAGCATCGAAGGTTATGAGTATAAGAGAAGAGAGGCTGAGATCAAGATTCACGACTCCCATTCAGATTCTGATTCTTCTGGAAGAGAGGATGGTTATCAAGATTCTGATTGGGAAGAGGATTCTGATCGCTACATGCTTCGCAGGAGAGAACCTGAGCTGAAAGATCATGAGGATTCGGTTTCGGATTCAGATTCAGAGGACAATGCTGACCGATTTGTGGTCCGCAGAAGACTACCTAAGGTGGAAGATTCTAGTTCGGACATGATTCGGAGAAGCTACCTAAGGAAGTGGATGATTCTAGTTCGGAGGACGATGCTCACCGTTACATGATTCGGAGAAGGCTACCTGAGGAGGTGGAAGATTCTTGTTCGGAGGACGATGCTCACCGTTACATGATTCGGAGAAGGCTACCTGAGGAGGTGGAGGATCACGTGGAGATGGCGGCAGCTCAAGATTTTGAGCAGAATGATGGTGATTCAGAAGAAATTGACAATCCGAGCAGTCCCCTGAGAATGAGGTTCCGACGACACCGAGGCATTGTATCGAGGTGGAGAAGAAACAGCTTACTGGTATTGAGTCTGAGCCAGTCGATTCTCAATCTCGTTTTTCATCTCCGAAATCAAATCACTCTCCATTGCTTGAGTCTTGAGATTTAGGGTTTGTCCGTACGAATGAGGAATTTGGGGGCAAACTTTAGAAATGTGAGGTTATCGCACTAACAATCGACCAAATGCTCCCTCATCAATAACACAGATTATTTTTCAAATTTAACAAAATGCGCTAGATGCCTAGATAAGATAAAAATATTAGCCCTAACTTACATTTCTAGATTGTAGATAAGCATCACTTATCAAACCCATCTTGAAAGGGTCATACAAAAGTGAAACTATCAAGGAAGATGGGTATGGGAAGAACATGCTTGCTTGAAAAATTGAACAACAGAGAAAAAGAGGGAACATCAAGTATATTGGGTTTATATATAAATATCTATTGTCATGTAGGACAAAAGTACCCCTAATACATATTATTATTATTATTATTATTATTATTATTAATATTTTTTTTTGAGTAAGAAAGAAATTGCATTAGGATAATAAGCAATTGCGATCCTTTCAAAAAAAAAAAAAAACAATTGTGATTGTTACTATACTAAAGTTTGAAGTACAATAAATAAAAGGAGAAATGATCATTTATCCGATTTTAGGCTAAAAATTGCCCACTTGCTCCACCAACTGTTTTTAACCCCATTTACCCAAAACACTCTAAGGGATTATTTCCCCTTTACCCAATTAATTATTTTTTATTTTTTTTGAGACTTTTTTGCCCTCTCCTTCTTTTTCACTTAGATGGAGAAGTCATCCTCCACCTTGCCGGCCTCCGGTGACCAGTGGCAGATCGCCGGCGACCGGTGACAGGAATCCGGAGAACGTTACCGAAATCCGGCGACCGGTCCCTAATAATTTCCAGTAACCTTATTATTGCCCCCCAGTAATCATATTATTGCCCCCCAGTAATCATATTATTGTCTCCCAAAAATCATATTATTGCCGTCCAGTGAATTGTATGAACTCTCAAAACCAAAATGAATACACTACAGGCACAATTGATCAATTTATAATCATATTATTGGCTCCCAATAATCATATTATTGCCCCCCAATACAAAGTCCAATGTCTCTACTGCCTCCCATTAGACCACAAAAAATGCACCTTTTTGTAGGATTCACAGATAATTTGACTTTAATACACAGAAAACAACATGTAACTTATCAAAACACCACACTATAGTGATCCCTGTCCCTCGTATTAAAGTCTACTGGGGGCCAATAATGTGTCTACTGCCCCCCAATAAACAGCCCAGAAATATCTTCATGAAATCAGCCCAACACCAGCCATCTGGGTAACCCAGATTACTTTGGGCACCCAAAACAGGGCACCAAATCCTAGCCGCCCACTGCCACACGTAGTTTGCAGCCATCCTCGCCAATCGCGTCAGCAGACCCTCCGCCGTCAGCGACCTGATCTCTTCCACCGTCGTAGTCGATGTGGCCGTACGCAACTAGACCGAGCAATCGACCTGCCTGGATCTCCTCCACCGTTGTCGTCGTAGATGTGGCCGTATGGAGCCAGACCAAGCAACAGACCTGCTTGGATCTCCTCCACTGTCGTCGTCGTCGTCGATGTAGCCGTACGGAACCAGGCTTAGCGACCGACCTGCCTGGATATGTTCCACTGTCGTCGTCGTCAATGTGGCCGTATGGAGCCAGACCGAGGAACCGACTTACCTGGATCTCCTCCACCGGCGTCATCGATGTGGCCGTACGGAACTAGACTAAACAACCGATCTGCCTGGCTCTCCCTCGATTTCGGCAAACCAAACCCATTTTCAAACCCGAACCAGGCGTCGGATCTGCAGACATGGAGAGAGAGAGAGAGAGAGAGAGAGAGAGAGAGAGAGAGAGAGAGAGAGAGAGTCTGAGAGTTAATTAATAGGGGCAAAACTGTCAGTAGATTTTAGATTGGGTAAATGGGGTTAAAAAACTCTTAGTGGAGTAAGTGGGCAATTTTTAGCCTAAAATCGGGTAAGTGGTCACGGCCCCTAAATAAAAACGCTTATTTAGCTAAAATATGCATAATCTAATTACGTTTCTTATAATATATGTACAAATAACCGTTGAGAAGAAACGAAAAAATGTCATCACTTCTTTTATCTATGCACCCTCCACAAACCAATTCTCCTCCCCACTTTACAAATCATTGATCACATTCAAAGCATTCATTTCCAAAATAATTGAGAAGGACTAAAAACCTGCTTGGGATGCAGTTGAAGTCCCAAAGCAACTACAAAAAGTTCTCCTCAAAAAAAAATAAAAAATAAAAAACTACAAAAAGTTCCGCAGCTTTAGGACTGAATCTTCCTTGCAATCCTTTAGAAACCGCCAATAGCATCTCACCCTTTAGCATTCCTCATAATTGCTCCAAGACCACCTAAATTATGCCTCGAATCAACAGGCCCATCCACATTCATTTTTTAAAAAAGGAAAAGAAAGTTCCACCCAATGTTCTATTGGAATGACAACGTTAAACTCATAAAGCTGATGTTGAACATGAGATAAAAGGATCTGTGAGTGGACATACTTGTTATGGAACAAAGCTTCATTTTGACTTTTCCATATACACTAAGATAGCAGTATAGATATACTGAGACAGCAGTATAGTCAGTAATCACTCTTAATCTCTACTATTATATAAAGGGATCGAAGCCAAAATTTGGTGTCAAAAGTTTCACCAAATTTTAAAATACCTAGAATATCCTTTAGAATAAAAGTACAAGCTCATAGTGACATTATCTAAACAGATCATTTTAGTTATTAAAAAAAAAAAAACCTAAAATGGAGGAACTAGATGAGAAGAAAAACGTTCTCATATTTCCAACAATAACAAGTGCATCACATGGGTATGAGGCTAGTAGATATAAGTGGAGCCAATAAGATTTGTTTTTTCTTTCTATTTTCCTCTTAATTGCTATTTCCCCTTATTCTTCTTCTTTCATCCAACCTTCTCCTCCTCCTCCTCCTCCTCTCTCTCTCTCTCTCTCTCTCTCTCTCTGCCAATCTTTAGTTGTATGTTTACAGGCGATCCTTGTTGTTGAGTAGATGGGAAGAGGTGGCGGTGAGAGTTTTCATGGCTGTTAGAAATCGGGGGTAAAATATGAATTTTAAAATTTACAAAAAAGAGGGTAGTGTTTAAGGAAAAACTGAAAATGGGAGAGAATTGAGTCGTACTTTCATTAATAATAGGGCCCTCTTTATATAGAGGATTACAAGCATAGAGATAGAGTTGTACATGGAAACATAATCGTACATTAATTGGATATTTCCTACGATTATCCGAGAATATCTCTAATATAAACCCTATTTCAACAAAAGCAAGTAACCTCGAGTTTGGGCCAGACACATATTTTGGATTTACTTGAACACTCCCCCTTGTGTCGCCCAAAAGTGGTGCTTCTCTCGTTGCCTCATTAAAAACCTTGCCGAGTAACAAAAACCCTGTGGGACAAAAAAAACCTCGGTCGAAGGGGAAAAAGAGCACAACACACCCTTCATGTTTCGAGACCATACATGTAGACATCTCCCCCTGATGATAACGGTCATGGGAGTTCAGATAACTTCCGCAAACGATGCTACCAACATGTTTCTCGAAAGTGGAATTTAGGCAATGAATTAGTGAGCAAGTTTGCCACACTGTCCTCAGATCAAACCTAATTCACTTTGATCCTGAGGAGAGTCTGTTGTTGCTGATTATCCTTGGTGTTGTCGCTTTTGATGTAGCCTTGCTTCATTTGTTCAAAACAAGCAGCATTATCCAAAATGTTGGTAGGCTCATCTGTGGTAGACTTCAAACCACAATTGTTCGAACATGCGTAATTATAGATCCAATCCATATACATTCACGAACCACTTCGTGAAGAGCAATAATCTCTGCATTGTTCGAAGATATAGCGACTAGGGTCTGGTCTGTAGACCTCCAAGATATCACGGTCTTTACTCATGGTGAACACTTAACTATTTTGGGAATGACCTTTGTGTGGGTCAAAGAGATACCCAATATCACCAAAACCTTCCAAAACACATGTTATTTTGGGATGGGGATAGTGGACGCAGGCCAGTGTTGGCGGCAATCTTGGTGTGATATGGGTCCGAATCCATCATCTCTCTGTAGGGATAGAACGATCTCATATCAATCATACATCTCAAGTACTGAAAGATATCTTTTACACCAATCCAATGGCGTCACATTGGCGCAAAGCTATATCTAGCTAACAAGTTCATTGTAAATGAGATGTCCGGTCTTGTGCATTTAGATAAGTACAATAATGCGCTTATTGTACTTATGTAGGGCACTTCCGCCTCTAGCACATCTTCGCCATCATCCTTCAAACGAAGAGGATCCTTTTCAGGATCAAAACTACAGACGATCATAGGGGTGCTTGAAGGTTTGACCTTGTCAAAATGCCTAAGCATCTATCAACACAATGCTTAAGTTCCAAACTGAGACTTAATCGTGTTCTCCCAAAATCTTTCATCTCAAACTCGGATTTCAAGTGTTAAGCGGTTTCCTTTAACTCTTTAAGGGCTTCCAATGAAGATCATGTCCAACATGAACCGCGATAGAATCCGAAAATTGTTATGGAAACGCACTGGCATATCCCTTCCCAATCAAGTAGTCACTTTAGTGAGCGTTTCAATATCTTTGTAAAAGGCGCTCCGTGGTCTAGAGTCACTTGACTTGGGTAAATGAAGTTCACCATGAACCTTCATGTATATTCCGTATCTAGATCCCCAGAGAGATACTTAGTGACCACATTCGTAAGCTGCATTATCAGTTATTCGAAAACTACTAAACTGACAAGGTAGTGGAGTGTAGTGACATCTATTACAAGAGAATATGTCTCATCGTAGTCGATTCCAGGGCATTTTGTGAGAAGTCTTGCTCTATAAGGCGAGATTGCCATATCTTTTTCTCATCACGCTTTCTAACGAATACCCATTAGTCAACAGGTTTTGTGTTAGGAGGTATTGACATCATTGGCTCAAAAACCTTCCTCTTCATTAGAGAATCCAACTTAACATAGATCCCAACATTCCATTTAGGCCAAATTTCTCTACATTGGCATTCATTCATCAACGGAGCGTGATTCGATATCATCTGACTTAACAAACTCATGCGCAACTACATCATCAATTATGATGGAGTTTCTATCCCACGTCTCATGTATACTAGTGTAATTTTCATAGAGCTCTATATTGTCAGGAATAGGTTCTGACGTTGAGGCGTCCCCCAACGATAACCATAACCCGGAAGATACTCATGAGACGGATTTTGAGTGTCGATGATCAAAGGATTGGAGAGTGCCAAAGTATCATTCGAACTCACGGGCCTCCCATGCATCCTAGCTGGGGCCATGACCTGTAACGCCAGAGTTCCACTCTCTTTGGCGTTGGCGCCATGCCTACCTCTGTGTAGGGTGGCGCTACGTCCTCTGGTAAGGACTCCTTCCTTGCAGGTATGTTTGCAGCATATTTGTGTGATCTCGTCACTTTAGTAGGGATTGAGATGAGACATAGTGGGGACAGACTACGAAAATTCCTGTCATTCCTGCTGAACATCTGTGTTCTTATCTCCCTTAACGAGGGGAAGACTGTCTCATCAAAGTGACATTCGCAAATCTGGTGGTAAGGGGATCGCCTTGCAAGGACATTAAGTGGCAGACGATTGTTGGAGTCTTAAAACCAACGTAGTTGCCTATTTGTCTGTAAGAACCCATCATAGAGCGCTGTGGTTGTGCAATTGGCACATAGATGGCACACTCAAATATGAGTAAGTATGATATTTGTACCTAGTCACTAGCTGTAACGCAAAGGTAGATTGAGTGGCAGTGGGTCGTAGATGAATTAGCATAGCTTCATGCGATATTGCATCACCCCAAGCGGATATAAGGAGATTGGTACGCATTACCAATGTCCAGACTACCATCGTAGTCGTTTCTGCGAGACCATTTGGGTGTGTATATAAGGATATGATGTCCAACATCATTCCCTATTGCAATAACCATTGAAAGTCTTCGATGTAAACTCTCTCGCATAGTCAAATCTAATTGACTGAATAGGATTATTCGGGGAGTGAGCCCGTTGTTGTATGATATGTGCTAGGAGTGTAACATAAGCAGCATTACAAGTGGACAATGGCACAACACGTGACCAGCGTGTTTGCGTGTCAACCAACATCATGAGATATTTAAACGTCCGCAGGTTGGTTGAATCAGTCCACAGAATCCTCATGGATTCTATGTAGGAACTGAATGAGTATTTTCATATCCTTTGCATAGGACGGCCTTAGTCCTAATTTCCCTAAGGAACAGGCTTTGTAAAACGAGTGAGAGGCTTTAGAAGCAACCAATGAGGATTTTGGTAGGCCTAAGCGTCTGAAACGCTATTTGAAGCAAAGTTGGTGATTGCAACATCACCTGAGGTGTCATCACCATGATGTACGCTATCCATGGTATCAGGACTATGCCAGCCCTAGGCTGGTGGTGGACAGCAGTGACGATGGTCACACTTTGTCCAGGAATCAACTGTTGATTCATGCTTCATTTCGCTAGAGAAAATAGATTTCCGTGTGAAGTCTTTAGTAGACGGATCATCATATCATAACTAGGACGACCTATCCTGTCGTGACAAAGCCAATATGTGTCTAAATCTAAGAGATCTTCTCTCATAACTTTATTGAATTTAATAGCTCGAATAGTGACATAGAGTTCACTACACTACGCCAAAAACCTTAACAGACTACGTTTTTCACACAACGAAAAAAAAATTTATGTTGTGTGTTGATGGAAATTGCTTCATACAACATGTTTAAGGAGCTTCCGTTGTGCGAAGATGTTACAATTCATAATTTTTTAGATAGAAGAACATTGTACAACACTTATAAGGATGGTTCGTTGTGTGAATGAAAAGAAAAATGAGCGGCACATTTCCCTCCTACCTTCACTCAAATTCAGCTTCAAATTCTACCTCACATGCACTGATTTTTTGCTGCATAGTACAACATAATAGTTATATATGTTGTATGAATGTAGATTATAAAATGTCACACAACAGTTTTTTTCTTTCTGTTGTCCAAGTGAGGAAGGTGCATCTAAATTGTCATTCATTTCCCTCCAAAACGAGCAAATTTTGATTGAAATGTAAGTTACATATATGTACTCTTACAACGTAATTACTTATTTGTGTTGTCTGAATGAAAAATGTTTATCACTAGCGCCAAAATTGATTTTTTGATTGCACACAGGCGGCAATGTTCCCTCCTTACTGCCTCAGCTCAAATTAAATGTCTTCAGAATCAGACAACATAACTTTATTTATGTGTTGTCTGATTCATGAATACAAAATAAAAGGAGTCAGCTGCTCGCGCCTTTGACAACTTATCTAGGCTAGGCTTAGAGAGTTTTGTGACTTTTGTCTCCCACTTGATTTATTTCCAAGCACTAGAACAAAACACTCGGCCTTTTCTTCTAGCAAAACACTATCATTCTGAAAACACCCTCTTCTCAAAACTCAAAACACTCGGCCATCACCATCTTCTCACTCTCCCAGTTTTATAGTTTTTCTCTAGAAACTCCATTTCAATTTGTTGGTCTGGTGATTGGGTCGGGATTCTCCGTTGGAACGCGTTAACGCGAAGGATCCCTAAATCAAAAGAGCTCTATGGAAACCCCCAACTGAGTTTTTACGGTTAAGGCTGGCAAACTCGACTCTCCACTCGATTGTCATTGTTTCGTATTCATTTTCCTCCGTTGAAATTGCTCTCAATCGATTGCCTGGGGTCTGTAATCGGAGTCGGATAAAATTAGGGTTTGGGATTCGCTTCAGTTTTTACAAGGCTTCCCGATTTCGATAGCGATTCAGGACGGGATAACATTCTGGTAAGTAATTTTGATTGCTGAAATCAGCTATTGGGGTTGGGATTTGGATTTTTTGTGGTTTTGAGTATCGGAGTTAGATATGGAGCTATGGATTTGGGATTGAAACGGAAAATGTTGAAATTTGGGGATAAATGCAATACCAGGTCGATGGGTTAGATTAGAAAATTTGGGGTTTTGTTTGAAATTTATTGAATCGATTCAAATTATTGATTTTGAAGGTTTGATTTAAGTTCTTGGCTATTTCCAGGTTACCCAGAATTTGTAATTGTTGATTTATGGAAGAGGATTGGTACTCTGGAGTTGAGCATTATGAAGGATGTTGGTACTTCTTCTCCTCCAAAGAGCTCAAAGAGATGGATTACAAGGAAGAAAACCAGAGGTGAAAAGGTGGGTGATAGAGGAGATGTAGGTCATCAGTTGAGATTCCTGGTAGGTTGATTAGCAATGGCGGCAGCAAAGTTGCTTACTTGTATACTTAGTAGGGCAAGAAGGGAACCAATCAAGATGCCATGCTTGTTTGGAAGGTTAGTGATGACTTGGTGCTTACTTTGTTCTAGATTTGAACCTTTTATTGCTTTGTGTATGATCAGCAAAGCCAAATTGTTTGACTTGCAGGGAGCATCCAGCTCAGGAGCTCCTGTAAGTACTTGAACTTGTGCTAGAGTTATATTTAGTGAATACACACCCCATTTTTGATTTAGTATACTTTTGAGACATTGCACTCACTAGGATATGCTAAGGGTCTTGTAGGAAGTTATTAAAATTTAGGAAGACAGTTGACTTGTTAAGAAAAATAAACTAGAATTATTGTGAAGCATCAGAGCTTCAAGAGGGAAACTTATCAACTAGATCAAGGAAAACTAAGAAAATGCTACCAAAGGGATTCAGCAGCTAAAGCTAAAAGAAATGTCATTCCCTCTCGATCGAGTCCTGAGGATGCTCAGCTTGCTACTGTTTTCACTCACCCGCATCATAAGTTCAATACGACCTTGAAGTCATTGGAATCGTTTCAAGCTAAGAACTCTGAGCGTGTGTTCAATACAGGTTTGTTTGATCCCTGTTGTTAATGTTGAGGTTTTGGAGTTGGAATGGGATTGTGAATATGTTTGCAGTTATGACTTACATTCCTCAAGATTTTCGGGGGAGGCTTATTAGACTGCAGAGGGAGCGATCCAAGAGGAATGGGAGTAATTTGAGAGGAATAAGCAAGCTAGCGGAGATTGATTCTATGATTAGTTATGGGGCAAGTATACGTGATCGTTATGCTCTCCTGTGGAAACAACAAATGGAGAGGTGAGACTCCTCGCTTTTTATTTTTGTTTACCGAGTCAGGTTGGTGCTTGTGATCCACCTTACATACTAGTTGTTCATGGCCTTTCCAGGAGGAGACTGTTGGCACAGCTTGTTTCTGCTACTAGTGTCTACAAAACCCTTGTCAAGTACTTGGTTGGGGTTCCGCAGGTATGCTCTTGTGGCATTTGCCTGCCACTTTTATTTTGGCTGGTTTGGTCATTACTCTATCCTTGTTTGGACCTTTATTTTTAGTTCTTATTTTGTCCATTGCAACAGTTACCTATTCTTAATGTCTGATTAGCACTTCACGATTTGGTGTGCCAACTATTAGGGTTCCCTTTGTGGTTCTCTCATGTTGTCTGTGTATTTATCTAGTGAGAGGGTGATTTTTGATGCAGTTTCAGAGTGTACATTATTCTATGATAATTTGTAACTGTTCTGGCACACTTGCTTTTCGGTGCAGGTTTTACTAGATTTTGTTCGCCAAATAAATGATGATGATGGGTAAGTTCTTTTGGGGGAGTAGAGTTTATAGCATCTTCGATAGGAACATAATGGCTTACTGCATCCTTTATTAATAGGCCCATGGAAAAGCAACGACAGCGTTATGGACCACCTTTGTACAGCCTTACAACTTTGGTGCTTCTTATACGTCTGGCTATTTTGCTATCTCAGGGGCGGTTTGAAACTAGAAAATTGTGAGACCCTTTGCATAATTTTTATCTCTATTTTTTCTATCCAAACCATATTCCTATTTATCTTTCTTGTTGCACTTTTGTTTGCATTGACTTTTTGTTTCATATAATGAGCAGAAACAAGCAAGAGGTAGCTGTCTTGGAACAATCTGTTGACGTCTACACCACTGAGTTTGAAAGTTTATTAGGTTTATCAGGTATTAATGCTATTTCCTCTGTTGACTTGGTAACATTAGACGTTGATGTTATTATTTATGGTAATGATTCTTTTCACCATCTCTTCTTAAAAAAAGCATATTACTTTCAAAGTTTCAATTTATCTACCCTTTCCTTTTAGCTAGTTTTTGATTATTTCTTTACACCCTTTCATCCCAAAAATGCGAAAAAGTGAAAATTGACAAATAGATTTCATGGTATGCTGCTTCTAATCATGCATCATTTAAGTTTGCATGAACTGAGATAGCTAAATGCCAAAATGAAGTTGTGTTGTCTTCTTGGGCCGCAAATCTGACTTCAAATGTACTGCCCACTGCCGCTAGACTTTCAGCTGCTTATTTCTATATCAATTAATGTAATATGCATTTTTTTCAGTGAGGTTTTTGCGAATTCACCCTTCTTTATTTCAGCAGAGGTTGCTGGTGCTAGGGGTGGGCATAAATGACCGAAAAACCGAAAGACCGGAAGGGACCGGTCCGGACCGGCCGGTTCGGTCCGGGTTTTAGACTGAAAATAAGTGTTTTCGGGCCGGTTCGGTCCCTATACTCAGCGTGGCGGTCCGGTCCCGATTCTTGAATATTAGTGTTTTCGGGCCGGTTCGGTCCCTATACTCACTTGGCGGTCCGGTCCCGGTTCTTGAATATAAAGTGTTTTCTAGACCGAAAAACCCGAGCTTGTGTATGTGTCGTCCAATTATACGTTTGTTTTCCGAAGTATATTGTGTTAGTATGGACACGACCACATGTGATTACTCAGTAGACCTAAAATCTAAACCCGAGCTTCCTCAGCTAGAGAATAGAGATCGATTCCGCCTCCAAGCCTCCAACTGACCAACTCTCTGTCTCTCTCGGTCTCTCCCAGAAAATCAGAAATCGATCTTCACTTCTTCAGCCCTCAGACCCATTCAGCCCTCAGCCCTCAGCCCTCGGTCTCTCCCAGAATTTGCACTTCATAGTCAGTTCCTCACAATCGATCTCCCAGAAATCGGTCTTCAAGAAGACTCTTCCTCACTTACGGCCTCTCAGCTTGCTCCTAGCCTTGACGATCTTCTCCTTACTGCTCGCTAGCTCCTCTTCGCTTCAGGACCCCTAGATCGCCAACGCCGAGCCCAGAGTAAGCTTTTTCCCGTTCCTCATTCTTGTAAAGTCTGCGTCTTTGATTTATATAGTTATAATTGCTCAAATTCTTGTAATTGCAAAACATATCGGTCTGGGTCCGGACACTAATATCAGTTCTGTCTTCTGTGCAATCAACTCTCTCTTGCTGACTCTCATTTTGTGCAGTTGAAGGATCTTTGAGCTCTTTGAGGAAAAGTAGAAAGGGTGACTGGGTGAGGCTAGCAAATTGAAGTCCAGATCAACATCTCCATTCACTCAAGGCTGGGAAGTCTCGAACAAGTTTCTATTTTCGATTCAAAATTGTTTACCTGTTTCCATCAACTAATTAATTCTGACTCCCAACTTGCACCTGGTATGCTCATTTTGTTTCGAAATTATTGTTTGTCTCAATCTTCTATAATTGAATTTTGATACAACGCATCTTTTCAAAACCATTCAACTGAGATCTTAGTTACAAGCCCAAGTTCTCATCATCAGACATGGTTTGTTCCACCTGTTTGTGTTTTCTGTGGGTTATGTGTTTAGTCAGAAAGTGATGATACATAGGAAATAGCTCTAATGGTAGGCCAGGATCTACCTAGGACAGAAACTAAGCAGTATGAAAATTGTCAATTTTTATTAGTTGGGAAGCAAACCATGTGATTCATCTTTCTTGTCCTAAACCGAACCCCAAATTACAAGTAGTTGTCTCTTGACTCTCTTCACGAAGAAGTGGCAAGTACCATATAAAATGGCAAAATGTCTCTATACAAAACAACAAGAACAAGTATTTAGACTGCTTTGTGGTTGTTCAAGTTGGTGTATGCAATGAAGGAATGAGTAGTAGGGAAACTTCAAGAAGCTTGAACCCCAAGTTGTAATGCCATCATGTGCAGCCACAGCTAACAATTCTCACTATTCAATTGTATCCATATTTCAATGTTGAATTTTGTCATTTGGCATTTTCCTGCAGCCATCTCCCATTTAATGCTTTCCTTCTAAGTTTTCTCACTTTCTGAGTAATGTTCCAACTAATAATTAGTAAATAATGCCGACTGTGGTGACCTTTGTGATGTTCTTAACATTAGAAGAATGAGGATCAATCAAAGAAGATACTCTGATACTCTGACTCATTGTGCATATTAAAACCACCTTTGTTTGTGGTGATGAGTTAGACCCCAAAATTAATCGACATCATGATTTCTACTTTAACAGTACCTTTTATGCTATTGTAACCATTACAATTGGGTCCCCTCTTGACTCAAATCCCATGAACACTCCATGAGGCCAGAGTAGACTGTAGACTGTATATTCCTGGTTAAATGAGCTACATAAAAATAGATTCTGTATATGACCTAAATGTTGAGGACATTATGAGTGCTGATGCAGAGGCCTCATTGTCAATTTCTCCAGGTAAGTTCTCGAATTAACACTAAATTTTTCTGTGGCTGGTCTGTGGTTTTATAGAAGTATATTATTGTAATAAAGAGTAGAATCATTCAAGAACTAAATTTAAGATACCTATTACTGATTTTACCTTATGTTTTATCATCTGTAAGACTGTAACCATGATTCATACTCAGCTTTCGAATCAGGAACATTTTTAGAAACCAATGTCCACATCTATGTTCTGCACTAGATAAACTGGATATGTGTGTGTGTGTGTGTGTGTATAAATCACCATATGGATGGTAGTCTCTTCCAATCAGAAAGTTCTCTAGTTATCACTGAGCATGTCAATCACATTTTATTTTTTCCCTGCAGGTTTGCAATGTTTGCTTCAGGAGAACTGCATTTTGAGAGAACTTGTATGTACCAAAATCTGAGGGTTTCCTTCCTCTCTTAATTATATCTGTTTTTTTTCTTCTTCTTCCCTTTACAACTCTGACCCTTTACTGCATTTTCATAGAACTTGTATGTACCAAAAGTTCTGTTCTATCTTTTTAATTTTAAATTTTCTAATCCCATTATCAACATCATTTTTCCACTCTTTTATTCTATTCTGTTCTGGACTGAAATCAGTGAAATGTGTATGGATTTGTTTTTATAGTTTTACTCTTTCATTGATATATAATGTATAAATGTGTAATACAATGTCTTTTTAAACTAAAATGTGTAGGGAAAAAAATTTGAAGAGGGAGGACTGGAGGGGCAGCTGCATGGCATTGAGCATGGCAGCTGCATGGCATTGAGCATGGCAGCATGGAAGTTTGGTTGTTCACTTGTTGTCTTGTCGAACATTGTTTTGGTTTTTAATTTGTTATGTTGTTAAGACAATATGTGTATGTGTTGGTGAACTTTCCGTGGAACTGTGTTGATTGAATGGTTGATTGAATGATTATGGAATGGTTGATTGAATGATTGTTATTTGCAAGATGGTTTTATACTTTTATTTGCAGCCTTGTTGCTAGTGCAGCTGTGCAGATTACAGAATGGTTTATTGGTTTTATTTTCAGCATTGTAGCCTTGTTGCTAGTTCATATTGCATTACTCTTTATACTCTCTAAACAGAAGCAGGTCAAGCAGCAAAATGCAGTAGTGCTGCAAAGATTGATTGGAACCGGAAACCCGAAAACGGGCCTGTTTTGTCCCGGTCCGGGTTTATTCCGGTCCGGTTTTTATCTCGGTCCGGTTTTATAACGGTCCCTATTAGTTGCAACTGCGGTCCCGGCCCGACGTAAGATTTCCGGTCCCGGTTCCGGTCCCGGTCCCTATAATACCATTGCCGGTCCGGGTTTAACCCGGTCCCTATTTTGTGCAATTGCAAGACCGGCCCGAAATAAGCCCGCCGGTCCCGGTCCCAGTCCCTGTAAAACCGGTGCCGGTCTGGGACCGTGCCCAGGCCTAGCTGGTGCATTTGATGGAGGGTTAGATTCTGTTCTTTTTCTTTCTTTCCTTTTCTTTTTCTCCTTGTCATGCTTCACTTCTCTACATTCAAAATATGTATATACATATATAATATATAATATTTATTCTCTTCCTGTACAGGAATAATGATGATTACAAAGAGACAAATGTTCCTGCCGGTAAAACACATGGGGTATGTTTCATATCTATTGGACTCCTTTAATTTTGGGTGGATGCTACTTATATTCATTCGGATCAGCATCACCCTTTATCTAGTCCAGATGTGATTGAGGGATCAGTTTGAATGTGTGACTGAAACCCCAAGTAACTGGGTAATGTGTTATTTGATTTATGATTTGTTGGTGTTTGTAAAAAAAAAAAACTACAAGTTTTCAATTCTAGTACATTGACAATAAGGAAAATCTGAAAACTTGTCCATCTAATCTGAGTGATGTGTTATAAGATTTACTCAAGCTGAGTATAGTAGGTAGTGAAGAAACTTAGTAAGTAATATAGGTTCAGAAACAACCTTCTTAATTAGCTGGTTTGTGGTATAGAAACAATCCTGCAATTATCCTATTCAGTTTCTCTGTCAAATATTATTGCAATACTGCTCCAAACTTATGGCATTTTGTAATTTCTTCACTCTTTTAGGTTTCTCTGTTTGTGGACTCGATAAATTTGTATATTGCTTGGGATTTTTCGCTTGTGCAAGGGAAGATAAACTTGGTATCGTTCCTAAATTTCATTTAATTACTCGGTGAATGTGTCTTCTTCTTTCATAGCCTGTTGAAGTATTCTTTCATCTGTGATGTGAATGCTCTGGCCTTCTTCATTTCTTGTAGTTCTCCGTTGTGTAACTCGTGCTATTTTCTTGTATGCCTTGTTTGTTTGGAATGAGATTGGTAATGAGTCCAATAAAAGTTATTGATGAAATGGCAAATTTTAAACTGTATGAAGATTGTGTGAGGATGTTGGGTTGGAATATTCACTTTCTGGTCATTGTTCGACCCAAGGTTGCCATTCTGAGTACTATGAGGTTGAATATAGCAAAAAAGTGCTCGCTTTTCAGATTCTCCAGGAAATTTGGCTACGTAGTTGTATAATGATATCCTTGTGAAGATTATCTTTTTATTCATCTCTTTATTCTGACAGGATCACCCGGTTTTGAACAGATGCCTTTTAGTTATTTTCTGAGATAATATTTACTTCTGATATAACATTATGAATGATATATGTTATTCGTCTTGTGAAGGACCTTTAGACATTACCCAAACCCCTATGTTTGATAGTACTTTAGTAGTTCTTGAATGTATATTATCTTTGAGTTCAGACAATTGATAATGAGATACGCTGTATAATATCAGTATGTGGTCCAATTATTAAAATAACTTTCAATATTTAAATCATAAGCATAACAATTGGATATATGCACTTTTGGATGGCAGGCAGAAGGTTGTGTTCTGATGGATAGAAAGGAATTTCAACTTTCTAAAGCTTATTTGTTTGTATATAGGTTCTGGACTAGCTTTTTTGGCTGAGGTGTCTTTGGTTGGACATTTGGACAGAAATTGCAAACCACTCGCTTCAACTTTAAAGGTTTGACACCATGGCTGCACAGACTACGTTCCTGGAATAGTGGGAAGACGAGTTTGTATCAATATGTTGGCTATTGAAACCAAGTTCCTGCACAAACTATATATGTGGCATGTTTTACGTAGTTGTATCAGATTTTGGGAAATGCTTTTAACATTAAGAGATATATGAAATAGGTTTGATTACTCATTTGAGCATTTGCAATGTGTTTTCTTTTCAATTGATCAACGATCTAGACGTACCATTATTTAGGTAATAATGGAGCATTAATTTTGCCTAATTCTGATCACACAATGATCTAGGTAACAAAAATAGGACAAAAACACATTGTAATCAATCAAATCACACATCGGTTTTTAACAAATCAGTGTCTTCTAATTTATACTCAGACAACAGAATTAATTGAACTCTGTTGTCCTAAAAGTTAATCACACAATAGAATCAATTGAACTCTGTTGTCCTAAAGTTAATCACACAACAGATATAGTCCAAGAACTGAAGTTTGAAGATAAATCAGACAACAGACAGAATAAAAATATGTTGTCTGACACGCTTAACATACAACAGCTTAAAACTGGCACTGTTGTCTGAAGACAGCGCCTCAACTGCTGCGTAGCTGCGCTTCGCATCTGCCGAGCTATCACACAACAGTTATAACACATACCTGTTGTCTGAATGTTTATCACACAACTGTGTTCCACCGTTGTCTGATTTTTCATCTGACAACGGCTCACTCTACAAAGGTGGGACTCCAAATCCCACATCGGTTTTCTGCCGTTGTCTGATGTGATTTTTGGTGTAGTGCTAGAGAAACACATAAACTTCTCTAAAATGTGCTTTTGTTCGCAATCGTTAGAGGTATTGCAAAGGAACTCATTTCCGTTCTCTACATGCGTTTTAGCATGGAATCTGTTGCCTATTCATAGGGTATGATTTCCCCTAAGAGCGTAGAGGGTTTCTGTGACAGTAATCAAGGTGCCATTAGCAAGTGGAACTTGGGCTATTCTATGTCCTCAAATTAATACCGATGGCCCAGCCATCGTAGTCACAAAGTAATATGCTCATAATCAAGATGGAGTCATAATGAAAAGAACTCGAAATTTTATTCATAAGCCAACGGAGTTACATCATTGTCTCTTTGACCAACGAAAATATGATCCAAAATGCTAGTTAATGCAAAACAATGGTAGTTGTCTAACTTCTTTCGGTAATTCTAAAATAAATGTGACCAGGTGAGTAGAGAGATCTCGGTGGAGCAAGGCTCGCTTAAGTTCCACTAATCTCATAACCTTCCTAGACATCACACTTACTTTGGGTGAGCCTACTTTGAAGAAAGACTAAACCATTGGCATTTACTACAAAAATATATGGCAATTTCCTATTACATCTCTTGGAAAATAAAAAGACTTAAATAGAATTGGCGATCTATTGATCCCAGCCAGATTTGTAGTCTTCAACCCTTCACTCTAGATCATCTTCTTGATCTTCTTGTTCCACATAGTGAGCATCTCTTGCTTCATAATATGCTTTGTAGGCGGTGACAATTTCTTCACGAGCTCTACAAATGTGTGCCCAATGATCAGACACTCCACATCGAGAACATACATCTCTTTGCTCAAACTCCATTGATTGAGGCGCTTTGAAAGCGTTATTTAGAAGGATCTTAGTGTTGGTGGCGCCACCAACATGGCCAAAGGCGTTGCCTCCCTCTCTCTTTCCACGTTTACCTCTTCGGTTCCATGTTCGCCTATTTTGGCGGTTACCTTCCCAAGTATAGCGATTATATGGACCAGAACGTCCAGAAGTATCCCTAAGATTAGGGTTTCGCTCTTGGTGCCCTCTCATAGGGGCGCGACTATAATTGGATTTGTTTCCACGGATCTCGAATTATAGTTCTTCACAAGGATGTTGTCATGCTTTTCAGTGACATTCATAGCTCCAATGAGCTCATGAAACCTTGTGATCCGTCCTGCAGTAACATCGATTTGATAGTTCTTAGCAACCATCAATGCAGAGATGGGGAAGGTAGAGAGAGTCTTCTCAATCAACATCGAATCTGTGATCTCTTTACCACAGAATTCCATTAAGGATTTAATGCGAAGTACTTCCGAGTTGTAGTCAAGAACTGACTTGAAATCACAGAAGCGGAGGCTATGCCATCTCACTTCTAAGTCCGAAAGTAGGGAGTCACGGACTTGCCAAATCTTTCTTCCAGTGAGGCCCATAGCCTTTTGGGGTCTTCTTCATTCATACACTCATACTAGAGCGAATCATCCATATGATGAGTCATTAGGATTATGACTATTGCCTTATTTGCCTCTAAGGCTGCTCTATTTGCTTCCAAAGCTTGAGCTTGCTCAACAGTTAGCACATCCTGGCTAGGCTCGAGAATCATATCCAGGATTCCATCGGCCTTGAGATGTTGGCTGACATCACGAACCCACCTGTGATATCTAGAGCCAGTTGTTCCCAATGGAGCAAAGTCCAATTTGTTTAGGTTACTCATCCTGAAAGAGAACAAGAAATTATGGTTTGTTTCGGAGCGTAAAAGGCTACCACGAAAACATATAAAATTTCTGAGCGTAGTAGCTCCAAAAAAATTATGATTTTCTTAGCATAATCGCTTCCAAGAAATTATGAATTTCTGAGCGTAATCGCTTCCAAGAAATTCAATTCCAAGAGGTATTGGATTAGATCGAAACAATGACGTAAGTGGTCGATCATAAATTCTCTACAAACTCTAAGTTTTGAGATCTCAACAAGCTCCAAGCTTGGAGTGAGCACGAACCCCCACAGTTCGGCTTATTTAGGTCTCCTCTATGATGAAGAAAGGGGGGTAGAAGAAGGGATGTTGCAAGTCTCTCGAAATAGGTCGCCGGAGAATGTGGTCTGAAAAAGTCGCTGGAAAGTCGTTGGCCGGAGGGCTGACGTGGCAGTGGGTCGTTGTGTTGACGTGGCAGCGGGTCCTAGGACTGACAGCAGGCTTCTAGCCTTGGGTCAGTGGGCTTATGGGCCTGTTCCTTTCTTCTTCTGGGCTGGGCCTTCCTTTCTTCTCTCTTTCTTCTTCTTTCTTTTCTGATTGTGGGCCCGCTCCTTCTCTTTTTCTCTCTGTTTTTTTTTTTTTATCTTTCTTTTCTTCCACTATTCTTCTGCTGGCGAGCTTCTTCCTTTTTTTTTTCTTTTTGTTTCCTTGCAAACTGTGACTGAAAAGGTTGAAAACATGGGCCGCTCCCCACATTTTTTTTTTCTCTTATGCCTTTGATCAAGGGAGCCTTTTTTTTTCTTTCTCCTCTGCCTTTGATTGAGAGCGTCATCTTCTTCTGTTTTTTTTTTTTGGCTGGCAAGGGCTAACCGGTTATAACTTGCAGAAGCTTTATGGACGAGGTTAACCAACAGTGAATCGAGGCTAACGCGCACCCTTGTTTTTTTCAAGGGTTTGGGATTTTAGGGTTTCAGGGTTAGAACTTCGTGCTAATAATGTGTTTAAGGAAAAACTGAAATTGGGAGAGAATTGAATCGTATTTTCATAGATAATAGGGCCTTCTTTATATAGAGGATTACAAACATAGAGATAGAGTAGTACATGGAAACATAATCATACATTGATTGAATATCTCCTCAGATTTTCCGAGAATATCTCTAATATAAATCCTATTTCAACTAGAGCAAGTAACCTCAAGTTTAGGCTAGACACATATTCTGGATTTACTTGAACAAGTAGTGTATTCTACAAATAGGAATGTGTGGATAAAATAACTCAAAACGACATACAAAACAATAAAAAGATAAATTTTATTCACACATGCATATATATACTTAATTAACGGGTAAGGCACTACTGCACTAGTGAATACTAATAAAATGAGAAATTCATGAGAACTTTAAACTAACGATTGGCTGACATCTGCATATATTGAATAATTATATTCCAACTAACATTTCGATCACTATCCAACAGTTAATTTGAAGGTTCTTATGGAGTACTCTCTCTCTCTCTCTCTCTACACACACACACACACACACACAGACACACACACACACACACACACACACACAGATCCTATCCAGAGCGAAGCTCCGCTTTAAAATTAACGTGTGAAGTTCGAGTTTTGGGTCACTTTTCGGTCGCATATTCACATCTTGGCCGTTCAGTTTTTAGGTACTAGTGTATAGATCATCTTTGCAAATTTTCAGCCAAATTAATGATCGTTAAGGTATCTAACTCGCTTAAACCAATGGACAGACTGAATCTGTCAACCTGAACCGTACTAGCTTTAAGGCAGTTTTCAATGCCTTAACGATCATCATTTTGGTTGAAACTTTGCAGAGATGATCTATACACTAGTGCCTAAAAACTGAACGGTCGAGATGTGGATATGCAACCGAAAAGTGACCAAAAACTCAAACTTTACAAGTTAATTTCAAAGCGGAGCTCCACTCTGGATAGGAGCTATATATATATATATATATATATATATATATATATATATATATAAAGGTAGGTGTCAATCCATTAATAGTAGAATATAGATAAAATCAAACAAATATCTCACCCAAAAATTAAGCTACGACAAGATTGAGTCATTCTTAGATAACCCTAAAGTAACATAAAAGCAAGGGTAAAAATCACAAATAGTACCTGAACTATACCTCAATTTTATCGATGGTACCTGAACTTCAATTTTGATCACAACTAGTACCCGAACTTTTCGATTTCATTTTAAATGGTACCTAGAGCCACCTTCGGTCACTATTCCGACTAAAAAGGGTATGTGAGGCTATCATAATAATGATCTTTCGTGATTTCAAGGGTTGTGGTCATAATAATGATCTTTGGTGATTTCAAGGGTTGTGATCATAGCAATGATTTTTTTGGTAATAGGCTTTCCTTGAATTTTTTATTTTTTTGGATTTGGCTTTTTTGACCGGAATAGTGACCGAAAGTGGCTCTAGGTACCATTTAAAATGAAATCGAAAAGTTCGGGTACTGGTTATGATCAAAATTGAAATTCAGGTACCATCGATAAAATAGAGGATAAATTCAGGTACCATTTGTGATAATAACCCTAAAAGCAACATCTCCATGGAAATAAGTCACACAAAAAAAAAAAAAGGTTTTTGCCTCTGTTAGGGAAAGATCCAAAGAAACTCAAGAACTAACTTTAATTTATTTATGTTCCAGCAAAGTACCCTACTAAAGGGCACCCTCAGTGGTGCTGATAACCACAAGCTGACTTTTGCTCACATCCACGCCCTCCACAACTTCTGGAGGCACCTCAACTGCCTACTTAAAGGCACGCTTCTTCCTCGACTTTGCTTCAGCCAATAACTTGAGTTTCTTGAGCTTTAATCTTTTAGAATTGGGATTATTATTCCAGCCAGGGGACGCCCAACTTTGGACTTTTTTGCAGGAAAAACAAGAATGAACCTATTCTTGTTCTTCAATGGCAGAAATGGTTCGAAGTACGTCAAGCTACACTGGATAGATGCCGACTTGGACTCTAGCTTCATACGCTTTGTGTAGGGACCAGAGCTAATGATGCTACCCTCTTCTTATTTGTTATAAGAGCCAAGGGCAAAAGAGATGCCACAAGAGTAGGCGTAATAGCCTTCGAAATAGGCATAGTCTACTTTGACTTAAACTGTGCTAGTTGAGCAGTCAATTACTCAGTAGGGACGCGAGAATTGAGAAGGTAAATGATCTTGAGGTGGAGGTGAATATGTTTGGTGCTTGGAATTACGCATGCAACCAACTTGGAAATTCTAGCAGAAACAACCTGCGTTTTAGACGCCTCAAAAACCCTAGCCGGGCTGGGGTTTGGTCTAGGGTTCAGTGACAGCACGATGGTAGTTGAACAACTTGCAGCTGAGTGCTCCAGCATCCCATACACCCTGCAAAATCCAACCAATTGTTTATACCTGAAGCGGATCGTTGTGGAGGTGCCAGAGTTAAACTCATAGGACGACGACAAACAGCCTGTTTGACTGGAGAGCCAATTGCTTGCCGGATCCTAACCTTAGCCATCCTCCCGCTCTATAGACCCATCTTATCAAGCTGCACCACCGATCCCAGCGTTGAACTAACCAAATAAATAGCCCTCCGTCATCAAGACCGGCGGGAGGCCAAAGATCTAATCCCAGACAAGAATCGAAGTGATAGGCACCATCACATAGGTGACCGAACTCAGACATGGCCAACATAGAACCACTATCCTCTATCCACCATCTTCAACCGCTGCTCGTCCTACTCCTGGTTCGTTAGGCGATTGCGGAAGCCCTAGACGAAGGCCAACACACCCATAAAAACTTCGAGATCGGCGCGCCTCTTTGCTGTTACGGATAGCAGTTATCCGACTGTAAACTTATGAGTTTAGACTGTTGATAGAAGCATTTTTATGTGGTATTTTAATAGTTAATTCCTTAACGAATCGATTTTTAACTCAATTTCTATTTTCTTAGGTACATTGGAGTAAATGATGGTGAAATGAGCATTATGTCCACACTTACCTACAAATGGTGGAGATAAAATTGAAGTAAATGAGTAGGAAATCCATCATCATCATCACCCAAAAACATTCCATGTTTTAGGGTGTAATCATCATGTTTTCTCCATCATTTCTCACACTAATCCACCATCATCATCACCCAAAAACATTCCATGTTTTAGGGTGTAATCATCATGTTTTCTCCATCATTTCTCACACTAATCCACCATCATCATCACCCAAAAACATTCCATGTTTTAGGGTGTAATCATCATGTTTTCTCCATCATTACTCACACTAATTTACTCCATCTTTTCCAATTTCACTCTTCTTTCTCTTCCCTATATAAACACCTTCTCCTCTCACTCTAAAACACATTCCTTCATCCATTTCATCTCCTTGTCTCACCATTTCCTTTCCATTTTCCCACACACATTCCTTCATCCATCTCATCTTCTTTGTCTCTCCATTTCCTTTCCATTTTCCTTTTCCATTCTCTAGTTCTTAGTTTTGCATTTTCAAGTATAGAGAAGAAGAAGAAGCCGTGAGGACATAGCCTCCATCATCCACCTTGAAGACTTGCTTCCAAGATTCAAGATTCCAACGTTCAAGCTCTCCATCTCCATCTCCCCTCACGGTGTAATTCATTCTTTTTCCTTGTAATGATCTTTTGTTTTCCTTGTTTGAATTCATATGAACTTGTTTCTAGTTAACAAATAATGTTAAGGGCAAAGTTTAAAGCCCGTTTATATGTTTTGAGATAAAGTTGTGATTTCTATATGTTGATTTTTATGTTGCTTATGTGGGTTTGTTTAATTAAATTTGCATGATAGAAAACTTTTGTATTTTAATCTTATGTGGTTGCAAACACTTAGGGTTTTGATATAATTGGTGCTAGGTTTAAGAACATGAAATCGACTTTTCGTTTTGTGTAAACTTGAATCAAAGTAGTAAAGGTTTTGTGCAAAGACCGAATTTAATTAAAGAGGATTGCAATTAGGTGGACTTTTCCATACTAAGTTGTACACTTGAGTTGATAGCCTTTCTCTATGTCTAATGCGTTGAACATGTCATGATTGACTAGCTTTCTAGGGCTTGATTGCATGTTTGATAGGATTAATCTAGGTGCTTTCTCTTAGGTTAATTAGCATTGAAAAGTAAAATATGGGAAATCATTTGCTTTCGAATGTTTCACATGATCAACTCCTCTCTCATGACATTTAAAATCAACTATAGGAATTGTAATTGGATTTCTTGCATATGGATGTGGTTTTGATCTTTGTTCCTTGCGATCCACCCTTGTATATATTTTTTTACATTTTCTTTATTTTATTTATCTTAATTTTCAATTCTATAATTCTTAAACCCCCCTCCCCCTTATTTGTGTTTACTTGTATATATTTATTCTTTATTTTATTTTTGTAAATAATACTTTATTATTTTAATTCTTTATTTGTTTATACAATTGTATATATTTATTCTTTATTTTATTTCTGTAAATAATACTTTTCTTTATTTGTTTCACAATGACAGGTGTACCCTCAATCCCCGGATAGAACGATCCCTACTTACTTTTACTACTAATGACATTTCAGGGTTAAATTGCGCGCTTCCCAAAAGCGACGTCAACTGTGCTGGGTGCCGACTAGACCGAAGAAGTCCTCCCCTTCTCCAAGATAGCTAGTGTAACCGCCAAGCTGGGATGATACTTCATCGACCATGGTGAGAAAGATCGAGGATGCCGAGGAGCGATCGAGGATGCCGAGGAGCGATGGAGGCAGAGAGAAAACCCTAGCTCCGTTTTTGGGTTGTGGGTTCGAAATTTGAAGCCACATTGACATTGTTGTGTTGCCAAAGGAAATTTGGGGATTGGATTCGGAAGATGGACCAATCATCGGGTTTTGAGAAGAAGATCCCACGACCTTAGACCTCGTTTCAGTGCTGCAGCTTTTGTTTGTGTCATTATTCCCCCTTGGCTTATAGTGGACCGTAGAAAGTGTCCGTTTCTTTGACTACATAAGATCAAGAAAAAGCAAAGTTATGTCTGCCAATTTTCAACCATAAGTTCTTTTTTTTGCACACAACCAAATTAGGTTTGCATAATGTGATGAAATATACTATGATGGGATTATTACCCTCGTTGATGAAACTGTAGTGGTCCATGAACCACTGAGTTTTCGTTCCCTTTTTACCGCCAAATAAAAGTAAACAAAGGTTCTTTGGTCATAATATGTTGCGGGCGATGGTTTACCCCTTGCAGCCTCATGAATTAAACTGTCGATATGATCAGTAAGTGCAACCCATCAGGGTATTAGTTAGTGAATCAGTCCAAACACCTATTTTTCTGTCCACCTCCATACTTACCATCAAAACCAAATCCAACATTAGAAATCCGTTTATTTGATTCCACAGCAGTAAACCCAAACTCTTCAAGACAAAAGACGAAAACCTCTCTTAGTTATAATCTAGCTAATTCATTTTCTTACTTACAAACTCTTAGAGCCGGAATCATAAATAAAAAAATATATAAAAAATATTTGTAATATGATTTTTGAGTTCCTTATAGCCTAGAGAGATGTATATTTGTATATAGAGTGGTTTAGGGTCCAAGTAGGGTAATATATGATTAAGGGCAGTAACAACTCCGCAAAAATAGGAGAGAATTACGGTTTGGGAGAAACAAAGGAGGTTGTGGTGCCTGTCCGGCGGCTCCCTCTCACTGACGGTGGCTCCCTGCCTCGTCGGTGTTTGACGGGTGCGGCTGGACGGGTTTGTGTTTGGATTTCGGTGGGTGGTTTGAGGCTGTAGTGGAAGTCCTTTTCTCTTTATCCATTGAGAAGAAGCAAAAAAATGTCATCACTTCTTTTATCAATGCACACTCCACAGACCAATTCTCCTCCCTGCTTTAAAAATCATTAATCACATTCAAAGCATTCATTTCCAAAATAATTGAGATGGACTAAAAACCTGCTTGGAATGCAGTTGAAGTCCCAAAGCAGCTGCAAAAAATTCTGTATAGCTTTAGGACTGAATCTTCCTTGTAATACTCCAGAAACTGCCAATAGCATCTCACCTAGCCTTTTAGCATTCCTCAGAACTCCTCCAAGACCACATAAATTATGCCTCAAATCAACAGCCCCATCCACATTCATTTTAAGAAAAGGAAAAGAAAGTTACACCCAGTGTTCTATTAGAATGACAAAGGACACTATACAATGAGTGTGTAGATTCACAACTTTAAACTCATGAAGTTGATGTTGAACATGAGATAAAAGGATCTGTGAGTGGACATACTTATTATGGAACAAAGCTTCATCTCGACCTTCCCATATACACTGAGATAGCAGTATAGATACACTATATAAGAATTTTTTTTTTCTTTATATTTTCCTCTTAATTGCTATTTCCCCTTATTCTTCTTCTCTCTCTCTCTCTCTCTCTCACATCCAGGAAGCAACCCACAAGTACATTCACCCCCTACTGGGCAACCTGCCAATCTTTGGCTGTATGTTTATTGGCGATCCTTGTTGTTGAGTAGATCGGAAGAGGTGGAGGTGAGAGTTTTCATGTTAATAAAAATCGAGGATAAAATAGAAATTTTAAAATTTACAAAAAAGAGGGTTGTGTATTCTACAAATAGGAATGTGTGGATAAAATTACTCTAAACGACATACAAAATAATAAAAAGATAAATTTTATTCACATATGCATATATATACTTAATTACCGGGTATGGCACTACTGCACTAGTAGTGAATACCAATAAAGTGAGAAATTCATGAGAACTTTAAACTAACAGTTGGCTGACATCTGCATATACTGAATAATTATATTCCAACTAACATTTAGATCACTATCCAATAGTTAATTTGAAGGTCCTCATCATTTTGTTTCATTAACCTAAACAAACACATAGTTAGAGTGTAATAGGTTTTTCTCTCTAGCGAGAAAAACCTCGACGGCCATCAGCGTCCTCGTCTATGAAGATCAGTCCTGTCCGGTGGCACCCGGACGTCTTGACTGGCCTCTGGCCTCGCTGACGTACTGTGGTCTGCTGCCGAACGGGATATTGATGGCTACTGCCCAGGATTTTCATGGGAGAAAGGTTTCCGCTTGCGACTTCGGTATGCTGGTTTTAGCGCAGGTCTCTAGGTATCGTCTCTGATTCGTGGTGGCAGGTGCTTCGTAGTGGGTTTCCAGGACTGGCGTGAGACGTTTGGATAGTGGAGCCTCTAATCTGGTGCGCTACATCGTCGTCAGTTTCGTAGTGGTGCAGACTAGGTTGCCAGGGTCATGGTGGCGTAGTTCCATGGCAGCATGGCGGTACGAGTCACGGAGGCTGAGGCAGTAAGGGATGTGGCGATACGGTGGTGGGACGGTGGCGGCGAGGTTGAGCGGCAGTGCTATCTCCTGGTGTGAGAGAGAGATGTCGCTTGGGCTTGAATCAATCTAGTACTGTTGGGCCTTCAGTTGGGCTAAGGTTTTGGCTTTAGCCCACCACTATGTTATTTAGTTTTCTCTTTTTTACAATAATTGTTCCATTTTTTCAGGGACGGTTTAGGCAATTTTGGGCATCTAGTTTTAGTATTGGGTCTTGGTCTTGTCAACTTAATTCTTAGTGTCTCTAGTTGTACACCAATTGAGGTCTCTAAGCGACTAGATTTACTGTTTCCGAGTTAGGTTGGGAGGGTCGGGTCTTTCTAGCACCTTCGGGGTAGTACTAAAGGGGGATCCCGCTATGTCTACGTTGTATTCAATGTCAAATGAGTGACCTAGTTTCTATATACTACTGTGGGTACTAACACATCTTCTTGTCTGTCTTTGATGGCAGCGGAAGGGTATGTATGGGCCATTCTGGCTTTTGATCAATATATTGGCTCTGCCTTCTTTCAAAAAATTTGAAGGTCCTCATGGAGTACTAAGTGGGTGTCAATCCATTGATAGTAGAATGTAGATAAAATAAAACAAATATCTCACCCAAAAATTAAGCTACGACAAGACTGAGTCATTCTTAGATAACCCTAAAGTAACCTCAAAGCAACATCTTCATAGAAATAAGAATGAACCGATTCTTGTTCTTCAATGCCAAAATGGTTTGAATTCAAGCTACACTGGAGTAGATGTCGACTTGGACTCTAGCTTCGTACGCTTTGTGTAGGGACCAGAGCCAATGTTGACAGGACCCACCCGGATTTCACCCGAAAATCAGAAGTGGCCCTGCAGGGCCCACTTTAGAAGAAATTATACCAAAAATTTGGCGGAACTTCCCCTAAAAGTAGGCTACCCAAAATTTGTATGAAAACATTTACACTTCTAAATCATCCATCCTTATTCTCCTGGAGCCACCCTGCTCCCCAAATCACAACATTCTCCAATTCACAATACACAAATCTCAACTTAATAACATTAATTCCACGGTCATCAGAGCAATTCTAAAATAGAAGGGTGTAATAGAATAAAAAGTAAAGAGGATAAAGGATCGACAAATCCTACAATGTGGAAGCAGTGATAACTATGCCTCAACCCCATGTACGCCCGACCTCAACTAATCTAGCCTGCAAACTGGGCATTTGAAACCGAAGGGCCCAGGGGAAAGTATTGAAAAACACGTTAGCATGAGTGGACAAAAATAAATAATTAAGATGATTTAAAAGTAGCAAACTTGAATACTTTCTCACTTATTTAAATTTATAAAACTTCGATGCATGCAATGTTTATAAAATATATTTCTTTAAACGCAAAATCTCGTGAAAACCTACCAGCCCCGCTGGTTAAGATAAATCGGACTAGTCCCCGCTAGTCAAGTAATAATAGGATATGAGGAAGAGATATCACCATACGGGTAAAGGAGCCCCTTAGGCTCTACCTACCCTCGACTACCACTCACACATAGATTGTGTGAGAAGGAGAACTAATAACCTCGACTGCCACCCACGTGAGGAGGAGAATAAGCTACCTCAACTGCCACTCACAAACACAAAGTAAGTGAGGAGGAGACCTAATCGAATGACCCGAGTATGGTGAGGAAAAAAAATCGAAAACCAGTAAATCCATAAAGCTTCCCCAATATCTCACGAGAAAACAATAAGTATATTCAAGTGACGTGACCCCGCACGCCAAATATTCTCAAATTCAGAACCAAACCCGGAAATTAGTACGAGCACAAATTCCTTTGGAAAAATCTCATTTCCAATAATATTCCAGAGTATCTAAAAATTGACTACTAAATATAATATGAAATCCGGAGATCATCTCGGTAAAATAAATCGTCGAAAAATCACATAAATCATATTTCCAAATAATAATCATATATTCAAAAATCCATTTCTGAAAGTCATACCGAGATAAATCATAATTAATCTCTGAAAATCATTATTGAAAGAAAAAGCACGAGATAAACCGAAATCAAATTCCGAAATCAATTCAAATGCTCGAAAAGTAATATGATAATTAAAATAAAGCATTAATTCGAGAAAATAAACGCATGCATCATTATTTAAAACAAACGTCCACTCACAGTACTATATAGGCGACCACGTGTATGAGTTCCTTCATCGAGCAATATTTCGGTACGTCACCCTGTACGTAAGTATAATTCGTGAATAACGATTCGGCAATTACATATGATTCTAATATCTTATCCTCCTAAATCAAACTTTCAATTTCTTTCCCAATTTAATCCAGCTTCACCCCTAATACCAACTCATTAGCTTAAAGGTTCTAGGGCAGAATCGAGAGAAATCCGACAGTTGGATTCTCGTAATTCAATTATCGACATCCTAAACTTCGGAATATTTGGAATCAATTCAAAACTTCTCAAATCTTCACCAACATCACAATTTCAAGCTCTACAGCAATTATAGAATTTAATAGGCTAAAAACCAAAGCCAAAAACCTGCCTTACGCGCCTCCACGCGCCACCCACAGTGGCGGCACGTGGGGCCCACGCGCCATCTGCCACCACCACCGATGGCCATCAAATTTAGGCAGCACCACCTACTCATCTAGCCCAATAATTCTCTCAACTACAACAAAGCCAGAAAATGCCTAGAAATACCTCAACAATTAAGGTGAAGATTATACCCGAAACGTGAACAGTGTCAAGAAATTCAAACCTCAAATTCATCCTCCACGCTACGAATCCCTGCAAGAGATTTGAGGAGCATCATCTACGTCTTCGTGCGCTTCCACAGAATCAAGAAAATTGGACGGAGGTGGCCGGAATCCGGAGAAACCGGCATTGACCCAAACTGCCGTCAAATTCTTCTCGGCGTCGAAACTGCATTTTCCGGTCGATTCACTGCGATCCACCACCACTAGCGAGTCTAGGAGGAGGAGACGAAGCTAGGGGTGGTCGCGGCTCATCCCTAGGTGGCCGGAAACGGAAGATATGCCGAAAAAACCAAAAAAAAGAAACCTGAGGGAGAGAGAGCTCGGGGAGAGAAAGGGAGAGTTACCGAGTGGGTAGTTTCTGAAAATGGAAGCTACCACAGTAACTTTCTATATATATAGAAAGTTACTGTGAACAGTAACTTCTACCTTTTTGGCCATAACTTTCGCATACGAACTCCAATTTTTACGTACCACATATGCACGCTCTCAGTTTAACGTCCTCTACTACTTTCATGAAGAAAGTTTTCTCAAATTTTAACTCAAACTAAAAGTCAACTTTTAGGGCCACTAAAAGAACCGAAACATGGTAAAAAGTAAAAGTAGCTGTCGTTTACCATCCAAATGCCAAGTAAATCGGTAAATTTAGGTTCGGGACGTAACAAATGTTGTTGCCCTCTTCTTATTTGTTATAAGAGTCAAGGGCACAAGAGATGCCACAGGAGTAGACACAGTAGCCTTCGAAATAGGCATAGTCGACTTTGACTTAAACTGTGCTAGTTGAGCAGTCAATAACTCAGCAGGGGCGCGAGAATGGAGAAGGTAAATGATCTCGAGGTAGAGGTGAATAAGTTTAATGGCTGGGATTATGCATGGAACCAACTTGGAAATTCCAGAAGAAACGACCTGCGTTTTAGATGCCTTAAAAACCCTAGTGGGGCTGGCGTTTGGTCTAGGGTTCAGTGATAGCGCGATGGTAGCCGAACAACCTGCAGCTGAGTGCTCCAACATCCCAGACACCCTGCAAAAACTAACCAGTTGTTTATACCTGAAGCGGATCGTTGTAGAGGTGCCGCAGGTAAACTCGTAAGTCGACGACAAATAGCTTGTTTGACTGGAGAGGCAATTGCTTGCCGGATCCTAACCCGACCTAGCCATCATCTCGTGCTGCAGAGCCAGCTTGTCAAGCTGCATCACTGATCCCAGCATTGAACTAACCATAGCAACAACCCCTCTGTCATCAAGACTGACAGGATGTCAAGGATCTAATCCCAGACTAGAATCAAAGTGATAGGCACCATCGTCGCATCACACAAGTGATCGAACTCAGACATGGCCAGCACAAAACCATTGTCCTCCATCCACCATCTTCAACCACTGCTCGGCCTGCTCCCGGTTTGTCAGGAGATTGCGGAAGCCCCACACAAAGGCCATCACGCCCATAAAAACTTTGGGATCTGCGCACCTCTTTGCTGACGGATAGCAGTTATCCTATTGCAAACTGATGAGTTAAGTCTATGCTGGGCGTTAACAGGACCGAAGAAGTCCTCCCCTTCTTTGAGATAGCTAGTGTAGCCGCGATACTTCTTCAACCATGGTGAGAAAGGTCGAGGATACTGAGGAACGATGGAGGGAGAGAGAAACCCTAGCTCTATTTTTGGGTATGAACTAATTCCTTGTGATTCAAAATTTGAAGCCACATTGACGTTATTGTGTTGCCAAAGGAAATTTGGGGATTGGATTCAGAAGACGGACCAATAATCGAGTTTTGAGAAGAAGATCCCACGGCCTTGAACCTCATATCAGTGCTGCTGCTTTTGTTTGTGTCATTATTCCCCCTTGGCTTATAGTAGACTGTAGAAAGTGTCTGTTTCTTCCACTGCATAAGATCTAGAAAAAACAAAGTTATGTCTGCCAATTTTCAACCACATATAAGTAAAAATCTACCGATGTCTTAGTAGGTGATGTTAAAGATTGAATAAAAAAGACATCGGTTTTTAGCCAATGTTAAAAATAACTCTAGACATCAGTTTCTTATAAGGTGCCGACGTATAAAATAACTCCAGACATCGGTTGGTTTATAAAAAACTGATTTCGTTTGCTATTGTGACATCGTTTTATATAAGAAATTGATTTATATATCAGTATTAGACATATGCTCTATAGATAGAACTGATGTTCTTGGTCATTTATGACATCAGTTTGTTATATCAAGTTGTGGAGTTTTCGTTCTTCTTGCTTCTATTTCAGTTTCTTCGCTAGAGAAGTATCACAATGAGAATACAAATGGTAAGCAAAAGAAAATTCTCATTAATACTATTGGTAAAAAGAGTACAAAGAGTAGGGAGAAGATTGAAGTCTCCACAGATACTATGGCCTAAACTTCTCCATATACAAGAATAAAATAAAAGAACAAGATTGAAGTCTCCTAAATAAACCATATGAACACAAAAATGGTTTATAGATACAGTAAAAAAAAAAAGAAAAAAAAAAAAAGGCAGTTTGTTATAAGATAAAAATACTTGTAACTTGAGTTTGCAATTCTTGGTGTAGCTGGCAATGGACCTAGCATGTGCCAATGAGTTGATATATCAGTTTTATAAAAACTGAAAAGAAAGCAAAAAATAGATAATCATGCTATTGCAGCCAATGAGCCAAAACATGCGATATATTGTCATAGAATCCCCACAGATAATCCCAATAGATATATTGCCAAAACATGCTATTGCACCTCAGATGCTATTGATAAATACACAAAGCATTTAAGTACTGCAAACCAGCCAAAACCAGTTCTGCCACAAAACAAGCCAGAACATACACCAAAAAGAACATGTTTACCTGTACAAAATATTAAGGTGAAAGAGCTAAATGCAAGCTGTTATGAGAGACCCATACCAGTTGTATATATTGATATACTCTTATTCAAGCCGTTCATTTGTAAACTAACTAAGCAATTAAACAGAAAACATAGACGATTTGACAGATTCTATCTTCCAACAACAACAAATCCATACTAGTATGCAAATAGAGCAATTTTGAGAAGAGAATAAGAAACTAAACTTGCAGACTAGACCGTGCGTGCTACTACTATGTTATCTGCATTTCCAGAAAACTTCAAAGTAGGCAGATTTAATTTAAAGCAAGATCAGGGACAACTATAAATTGAACTTCACCTCTCTCAAGAGTTGTGTAGCACTACCTATCTATGACCCAAACTGAAATTATCCTGCTGTTTTACCACATGATGACATGAACAAAGGGCCAAGATTGAGTTCATTATACTAAGAAATATTATCACATTCTTGCAAATTTAAGCTAATACAGTCAAAGGTGGACTAGTAATTAAGCTGAGCGGCATCATTAGGACATGAAGTGAGGATGAAAACTGCAGAAGGTTACCTTGCATAAAACATGGTTTCATACCTTGCAGGAGATTCCATGAGATTGTTAGAGAGTGGATCTCCAACAGTAAGTCCATTTAAACTAGATGCCATGATCAGCACAAGAAACAATGTGTGAGGGATTGAAACAGCTATATATAGAGTGACTGAAGTGGACAGTATGTCATTGAAGGCGACCACGGCTGTTTAACATCAGAAGAACAAAGAATGACCATACAGAGTCCTCTGACTACTGAGTATGCACAAATTAAAGCAAGTATCTTAAAAGCTCTTCTCTTGTATGAACCAATTACCCTTCCAAAGCAATTGGAAAAGAAACTCAATGCAATTTTACTCTGACTAGAAATATTAACTCAAATGTTTCACCACCTGGAAATATTAACTCAAATATTAACTCAATTTTACACCAATCCAACTATCTCATATCTAGAATTTGTTTCACATTTTTGCATATCTACAAACAAATGATAGACATAATACGGTGACTTACGTAGCCATTAAACTATCGAGAGCAGCTGCTTCTACTTCCTGATCATTAGAGATGGTCACAAACCCAAATCCTCTGCTTCTCCCAGTAGTGTTGTCATATATAACCTGCAAACCATTCAAACGTTTCCATTAATCCTAAGAAACAATAAACCCACAATTTATCTTCAGTCAATTCACAGAAAGATGCGAAATTTTGAATTAAAAGCAAAACCATACCTCAACGATCTCAACATTCCCAGCACTTTCGAAGAGCTCAACTAGTTGAGCACTGTCAACAGTGAAGGAAAGGTTTCCGACGAAGAGATTTAGGTCGGTTAAGAAATAGAGCAGTACCTGGCTGCATAGACTTCATCTTCGACAATTCCAGAGAAAGACAGAGAGGGCTTCTAGAGAGAGTGTGTGAGAGAGGAGGGGGTCAAGTTTTCGTCAACGTCTTCATCGGCGAGGATGGCCTTGCCTTTGCGCATCGAGTCTGATAGTTGCAACGACTCTTCGATTGCCTCCATGGTTGAAGTATATGAAAGGAGATCTGAGGAAGGGGGCGGTGGATCTGACGGTGGCGGAAACCCTAGAAGAGATCTCCGTGTAGGGGAATTGGGGATTGAGAGAGTGAAACTACGAAGAAGGAAAAAGGACGACTAGAATAGAATGCGCTCGCTCTCTCTCTCTGTATCTGTTGTTTTCTTCTTCTTCCCACTCTCTCTCTGTCCTAGCATTTTGAAATCTCCTCTTCTCATCTTTCTTTTTATTTGGAATCTTGTTTTAAGTTTTTAGCTGGGTTCCGGTTTGCTTTCAATTTTCAATTTTAACTCTCTTTCCGCGTTTTTGAAAATTTTAGAATCAAAATATAGACATCGTTCAACAGTAATAAACGATGTTAGTTATATACATAGAAATCAGAATTTGAGAATCGATGTTAATGATATTCTTTTACATCACGTGAATTTCTCACCGATGTATGTAATTGTTGTGATGTCGAAGAGCAAAATTCTAGTAGTGTTTTTTTCACACACAACCAAATTAGGTTTGCATAATGTCATGAAATATACTATGATGAGATTATTACCCTTGTTGATGAGCCTGTACTGGTCCATGAACCACTGAGCTTTCGTTCCCTTTTTACCGCCAAAGTAAAAGTAAAACAAAGGTTTTTTGGTCATAATATGGTGCGGGCGATGGTTTACCCCTTGCAGCCTCATGAATTAAACGGTCGATCTGATCAGTAAGTGTAACCCATCAGTGTATTAGTCTAGAGAATCGGTCCAAACACCATGTTTTTCTTTCCACCACCATCCTTACCATCAAAACCAAATCCAACATTAGAAATCCGTTTATTTGATTCCATAGCAATAAACCCAAACTCTTCAAGACAAAAGACGAAAACCTCTCTTAGTTATAATCTAGCTAATTCATTTTCTTACTTACAAACTCTTAGAGCCGGGATCATAAATAAATTTAAAAAAATATTGGTAATATGACTTTTGAGTTCCTTATAGCCTAGAGAAATGTATATTTTTATGTAGAGTGATTTAGGGTCCAAGTAGGGTAATATATGATTAAGGGCAGTAACAACTCCGCAAAAATAGGAGAGAATTAGGGTTTGGGAGAAACAAAGGAGGTTGTGGTGCCTGTCCGGCGGCGCCCTCTCACTGACGGTGGCTCCCTGCCTCGTCGGTGTTTGACGGGTGCGGCTGGACGGGTTTGTGTTTGGATTTCGATGGGTGGTTTGAGGCTGTAGTGGAAGTCCTTTTCTCTTTCTCAGATGGTTGCAATGGTGGAACGAGGTTTTGTTGCAGACATAAGGTGGCTCAACGAGGGAGGAGGACAACTTAGTCTATCTGGGTTCCATAACTTGGAGTCGACGACACAGTTGTTCCGCGCTTGGTGGTGGGCTGAAACGACAATGACTGAACAGCAAGGTTTGATCTTCTCGACGAGGCTGCAGGAAGCGTTATTATCTTGCCGGTATTTGGGAGGGTTTTTGGCAGAGCTAGTTGTCGACCTATGGAAGTATGGTAGCGAGAGAAAGCAGGGGAGGAGCGGGTTGGCTAGGTGGTATGCTGTTCTACATTCTTTAGGCCTGTGTTGGTGTTGGTTGATGCCAACATTGGCCTCTTTTGGGGTTGGATCTGGGTTTGGTGTCTACCAGAAGCCATGGTGTGATTTTTGTCTGGGCTGGGGTTGGTGGTGGCACTATCCTAGGGCTAGATACCGGAGATTTGGTTTCGAGACAAGCAACCTTGCAAGATCCCAACTTCCTGTGGCGGTTCCCCGGAAGCTTGAGTCAAATTTGAGGGGCAGGAAAGCGGTTCCCGACAGTCTATTATTTTTCTTTATTAGGTTTTAACTTTTCGTTTTTCGGTTAGGTGTAATAAGTCATTCCTCAATTGAGCGAGGGTTTGGTTGTTTTTATTTCTTGGTTGTGCCATTGTTATGGTGTCATATCCAGGGACTTGTTGTTTTAATGTCGATGTTTTCTTGTTGTCAATGTAATGGGGAGATGCCCCTACTCATATACTGGCGGTTTTGGTATATGGAGTTGGAAGGGGACAGTCTCTTCTTGAGGTTGGCTATAAGGATGTATCGGGACTCCTAGGATAAGTTGAGTGTCTGTAGCCCAGAAGAATGGGCGAATGTGGTTAGAGTTGGGCCCGTATCGGTTCATGGTATCTGTAACCGTTGGTTTAATATTAGGGGTATGAGTAGGTCTTCTTCTGTAGTTAGATTAATTGAGATTTTACGGAGTCATCCCCATCGTTGTAATCTTTTGGATTAATGAAATTTTCTTTTCTTCTAAAAAAAAAAAAGGGTCCAAGTAGGGTAGGAATTGTTAAGTCATAATGACTACGATCTTTGTTAAGTCATTTTAAATTAATCAATGTGAATTTTGGAGAATCCAGCACCTTTTCCTAATCCTTGTATAAGAAAAAAAGAACAGAGAGAGAGAGAGACAAAAAGGACTTTCCTGATCATGTTTGATTTAGATTTAGGCCTCGTTTGGTTCGCGGAAAGTAAGCATCAGGAAAGGAAAGTTGTTCCTTTCTTGTGTTTGGGATGCAAAAGGAAAGGAAATACTTTTCTGAAGCAAAGGAAAATAGGGGGGGAAAATGGTTCCTTCCATACTCCAAAGGAATCACTTTCCTCCATTATTTCCTTGCATTTATTACTCATAATATATTATTTTATTCCATTAATTACATACTTTTTAACAACTTTCCGGATAACTTTCCTTACATTACCAAACATCGGAATGGAAAGTTCTTCGGAAAGTTAATTTCTCTTCCCATGGGAAAGACAAAGGAACTACTTTCCTTTCCGCGAACCAAACGAGGCTTAGGGTTAGTGGGCTGATCAACGTCTATATATAACCCTATTACCCGGACCACTATAGATGGATGGACCCAAATGGAATGGCGTTATTATGCGTTGGAAGTGAAGCAATTAACGGAGCCGTGCTAAAAAAGAATAAACTGGCTTCAAATCAAATTACGGCACTTGAAAGTGATCAGGAGCCGCCGTCAGATTAATGATCCGTTTGTTAATGATGGAGTAACTGTCGTAGTTGCCAGACACTCGTGGTTATATTTCCCTCAGGTCATGGTACTATCCTATTACTCTACCAAACAAAGAAGAAAAGTCGTATCCTATAGGAGTAGGTGTAGAAAGAGATCCATTGAGTCCCTTTCACGCATGGGTGTCCAAAAGATGAGCTCCCAAACATAAGTGATGAGGCATTCAAGGTGCTGAACGGGGTCGTCTGCCCGGAGCTGCCGGTTCTAGTGGACTTTGTGGATGTGACTGAGCGCATCTTATTGGGTACTGCCGACGATGTTCATGATATGGTTTCAAGGGAGTTGATGGAAACGTACCGGCCAAATTTTATTCCGGCAACTAAATCATCAATTGAGGGTCTGCAAAAAGTGAGAATTAAAGATGGTTTGGAATTAGAAGCTATTACTGGACAGATGCCTTCGTGTGTTATTTGTATGAAGAGCCTTGAACCAAGGCGTAGATGACGACAAGGAAAAGGAATCAAGAAGAAGAAGAACAAGAGACCCACCATGATTACTATTACCCGCTTGCCTTGCTTTCACCACTTTCATGGAGATCGCATTGTTAAGTGGCTAGATATCAGCCACCCGTGTCCAATGTGCCGATACCCAATGCCAACAGCAGAATTGGACCAGCCATCAAAACCCTAACCCTAACCTAGCGAGGTTGCATCGGTAGCCACACACACACATATATACCTAGCGAGGTTGCATCGGTGGCCATATATATATACTAGTCTGCAATCACATGCTCTGCATGTGCAATAATTTTTTTCACTAAAAAATTAATAGTTGTAAATAGTGTTAGATATCTGCAGATAGTGGGTAGGGGAAGTAAGGGTAATGCAGATAGTGGGTAGGGGTAGTTATCTGCATAAGAAATTTTTTTGTTTTTTGTTTTTTTTTTTACTTTTCTGTTATTTTGTTAATTACATTTATATCCCTAATTTATTAAATCTATACTATTATTAAGAGAAGAGGCTTTGTTAGCCAAAACTGAAATTTTTGACAGATTTAACCCTGAAATATTAAAAAACTTTGAGAATAAATTAAATCACAAGGGTAAATACGACAATTATAAAATATATTTTTATTCAGAAAATTAAAAAGAAATAATTCCACAACCCCCACTTTTCTCTCCCACTATTTTCTCTCTGCAATAACTACTCATTGAATCTATTCCTTCTAGAGATAACTTTTTTTTTTTTAAATTAAATTTTTCTTACACATGCAGAGCATGTGATTACAGACTAGTATTAATTTAATATAACTTATGGTGTGAGGGTATTGGAGTAATTTCACGTCTACTTTGGCTAACAAACCCTCTTCTCTTAATAATAGTATATGTGTATATATATACATGCATATATATATATATATATATATATATCTATACTATTATTTATATATATATATACATGTTGAAGTAAAATGATAATTGGAAAATGGTCTACTCATTTCATTTCATAGTCCCTTTATATATATAGGGATAGAGTTACAACAGAAATATTAATTACATTAAATACATTGAATGCTGATTGATCTATAATTGTGCTGATTGATGGTAATCACGGATTCCTTGATTCCCTCTCCGTCAGTTGCTTTGACGAAGACACACAATATGTTTTTCCTTTAACACTCCCCCTTGTGCCAAGTCAAAGACGAAATGGTGCATGAGTTGTTGCCTCACTAAAAACCTTGCCAAGTAACAATAAAAACCATGTGGGACAAAAATAAAACTTGGTCGAAGGAAAAGAGCACAACGCACCTTTTACATTTGAGTATGACATGTGTGTGTTAGACTCCCCCTGACGTCTACACCTCCCCCTGATACTTACATTAATCAGGGGAGCTTGGAAACTCTTCGCATTCCTATGCTTTTCACATGTTTCTCAAATATGGCCTTAGGCAATGATTTGGTAAACAAATCTCCCACATTCTCCTCAGACCTTGCTTGATTCACTTGAATCTTGAGGAGGGACTGTTGTTGCTGATTGTAGAGAAACTTTGGCGATATGTGTTTTGTATTATCACCCTTGATATGCCCTAGCTTCATCTTTTCGATGCAAGCTGCATTATCTTTATTAATGCAAGTAGGCTCTTCAGTGGTAGAACTTAAACCACAAGTCCCTCGAGTATGTATGATGATAACTCTTAACCATACACACTCACAAACCGCCTCATATAGAGTAATGATCTCTGAGTGGTTCGAGGAGGTAGCCACAAGGGTTTGCTTGGTTGATCTCCAAGATATCGCCGTGTTCCCATTTGTAAATACATAAACAGTTTGGGAACGACCTTTATGTGGGTCAGAGAGATACCCAGTATCAGCAAAACCAACCAAAACTTCATTTGGTGTTTCGGTGCAGGGAGTGACGCTTTCACCATCAACCTTTCCTTTAGGGATTACAGTTCCATATGCGGTCCCTCTTGTCTCTCTGTAAGGAAAGAACAGTCTCAAGTCAATGGTTCCTTTTAGGTATCGAAAATGTTCTTGATACCATTCCAATGACGCTGCGTTGGCGCTGAGCTAAATCTAGCTAACAAGTTCACTGAGAATGCAATGTCTGGTCGAGTAAATTGGGCTAAGTACAATAATGCGCCTATTGCACTTAGATAGGGAATTTCAGCTCCCAACACTTGTTCGTCATCTTCCTTTGGACGAAATGGATCTTTCCTTGCATCCAAACTTCGACCGATCATGGGAGTGCTAGCAGGATGTGTTTTGTCCATGTTATATTTCCTAACTTTTGGACATATGCAGACTGGTGGATTAATATTCCACAAACTCGGTGCTCTAGTTCAAGGCCTAGATAGAATCGAGTTTTCCCAAGATCCTTCATCTCAAATTCGGATTTCCAGTAGCTCGCGGTTTCTCTTATTTCATCAAGAGTACCAGTTATGACATATACTACTACAATTGCAAATCCGGAACTTGCTTTCTTTATGAATATGCAGGGGCATAATTCATCGTTCTTATATTCCTTCCCAATCAAGTAGTCACTTAGACGGGTATACCACATCCGTCTGGATTGTTTCAATCCGTAAAGTGAGCGTTTCAACTTAATTGCAAATGCACTCTGTGGTTTAGAGTCACTTGACTTGGGTAATGTAAGGCCATTAGGCACTTTTCATATATATCTCTGAATCTAGATCCCCATAGAGATATGCAGTAACCACATCCATGAGCTGCATTTCCAGTCCTTCGGAAATTACTAAGCTAACTAAGTAGCGGAACGTTATAACGTCCATTACGGGAGAGTATGTCCCCTCGTAGTCAATTCCAGGGCGTTGTGAGAAACCCTGCGCCACAAGGCGAGCCTTGTGCCTCAGGACTTCATTCTTCTCGTTACGCTTTCTGACAAAGACTCATTTATGTCCCACATGCTTTACACTTGGTGGGGTTAGCACTACCTGACCAAATACCTGTCTCTTTGTCAGAGAATCTAATTCTACCTGGATTGATTCTTTCCATTTAGGCCAATCTGCTCTTTGTTGACATTTTTCAACAGAGCGTGGTTCGATATCATCGTGCTCTATGATTCCTTGAGCAACAGTATATATCATCAATGTGTATGGAAGATCTTTCTATCAACTCATACGTACTCTCGTAATCCTTTGAGATTTCTTTGTTCTCTGGAATCATTTCAAACATCGGAGCGTCCTCCAGTATTGATTCATGGACATAACTATAATCAGAGACAATCTCATGAGAGGGATTCTATACATTGATGATTGGTTTGTGCCTTACTCACCCTCTTCTTCCTTGGGTGAGTGTCAATCGAACCAAGTGACCTCCCCCTCTTCCTTGGGGAGCCACGGCCTCAACCACACCTCCACTAAGTGCGGTTGCAGTGCCTCTATCTGCGGCACCGTGCCCCTTGTTGGGGACTTCTAACCTTGCAGGCACATTTGCAGCTGGTATATGTGATCTCGTCACTTTACGATATCAGTAAACGCATCAGGCATCGAATCTGCTACGTTCTGAAGATCGATTATTCTTTTCACTTCACTTTCACTTTATGAAGTGCGGGGATCAAGATGAGACAGAGTGGGGACAAACCACGACAATTCCTGTCGTTCCCTTGGAAAATCCTTTTTCCTATCTCCCCCTAACGACAGGAAGACTGTCTCATCAAAGTGACAATCCGCAAATCTAGCGGTAGAGAGATCGCCTATCAAGGTTTCCAAAGCGTATAATTGTTGGGGATTCGTATCCAACATAAATACTTAATCGTCTATGATGACCCATTTTAGTGCGTTGTGGGGGCGCAATAGGCACATATACTGCTCAACCAAATATGCGTAAGTGTGAAATGTCAGGGTCATATCCAGTTACCAACTGGTACGCAGATAATGGTTGGCTAGCTGTGGGTCTGAAACGAATAAGTAAAGCTGCGTGCAATATTGCATAACCCCATGCAGATATGGGCATGTTGGTGCGCATAACCAATGCCCTAGCCACCATCTGTAGCCTTTTGATGGTGGCTTCTGTGAGACCATTGTGTGTATGCACATGGGGTACAGGATGCTCTACATCGATCCAAATAGATATGCAATAATCATCAAATGCTTTTGATGTAAACTCTCCAGCATTATCAAGCCTTATAGACTTGATAGGGTGATCAGGGTGGTGAGCCCTTAAATGTATAATCTGTGCTAGGAGTATTGCAGCATTTCTGGTGGACAATAAAACGACATGTGACCATATTGTCGAAGCATCCACCAGAACCATAAAGTACTTGAATGGTCCGCATTCTGGATGGATAGGTCCACAGACATTTCTTTGTATCCTTTGTAAGAATGGAATGTTTTGTTTTGTATCTTTAGCATAGGAAGGTCTCGATCCTGTTTTTGCTAAAGAGCAGGCTTTGCAAAACGAGTGATGTGCCTTTGAAATAGTCAATGAGGCATAATGGGAGGGAGGTAGTGTTTCTGGTACTTCAGAAGTCAATGACTGCATTTGAGCAATACTAGAACCGACACCTTGCAGTGTGGCGGATTTTTCTCCCATTTCTCACTCGAAAGAAGGGATGTCCGTGTGAGTTCTTGAAAAATACGGATCATCATGTCACGACCTCGGTGCCATAGGCGGTCATGCAAAAAGCCTGTATGAGTCAGTGTCCCACATTTCATTGTTGGTGACAGTATAGGATTCAATGATCCGAATCGTAGTGAAGTACAGTCCACTAAATTGACTCATAAGTTTCTCTAAGATGTGTTTCCTTCCACAGTCATTAGATGTAATATCAAAGTATTCAGTTCCATTCTCACGGTGTGTTTTTACATGATAACCGTTGGCACAAATTGTTTTGAAACATTAACAAGGTTCGATTAGCTCTTGGTGCATATAGAGCGTCTGTGACTTGAAATGTTGCACCATTAGGCAGCAAAAATTTGGCAGTTCCTCGCCATTTTATTAGTTGTGAAGCTCCAATCATCGTAGTCACATAGGAATTATAGGCTATTAGTTCAATGAATAATTACCTATTTCTTAATATTTTGTGGGTAGTCCCACTATCATCTAAGCACTCAAGTTCTCCTCCATTCATTCCTATAAATAAATGGGAGGTATTTAGAAAATATAACTCATATTCTTTAGAGGTATTTAGAAAATATAACTCATATTCTTTAGAGTATTTTTATTTGCGTAGAATGGTATTCTTTTCATTCTAATAATTTTTTTTTTCTAGATGTATTGCTTTACATCTTCATAGTGCTATGTTGAACCATGTAAATATGTGTATAGTAAATAAATTTGAATAAATTCAGTGCTTCAGAATAAAATTCAAAATTTATTAATAAGCCAACGATAATCAAATCAAGTCTTGTTCAGAAATTTTATTCATCAATCCATGATTGAAAATAAACTTTAAGACCAAACAATAGTCTAATTAAAAATGAGGCATCATGCCTTCACAACTATTTTTTGGAAAATAAAATGAATAAAGCAGATCAGTCAAGATTGAGAGCATTCATTGACTTAGCAAGTTCCTCTTTGCCATTGGAGTCTGCAACTGTAAGGTTGACGTCTAGGTCATGACCTCCTTCTTCCATAAAGTGAGCCACTTGTTCTTTAGACTCTCTATACCTCTTGTAATTGGCTACTACTCTGTTGTTTGCTTGGCAGTTCTTGTACCAATGCCCAATGAATCCACACCTATAGCATGGTTCATTGTCAACTCTTTCCGTTGGCATCTTGTTTCCATGATCCCCATGTCCCTTTCCATGTGGTGCATTGTTGCCACGTGGGTAGGGATCAGCACGTCTATACCCCCTTTCATTGGAGTTATTTCCACCTTTCATTTTTCCATAATTAGCCTCGGGAATTTCTTTGTCCCATTGGGCCTGGCATTGTTATTCAAGATAATCTTATTTTGTCTCTCAGCCACTTGCAGTAGGCTTATTAACTTATTGAAGGTTGTGATTCTTTTGTTGTCATAATCCAACTGATACTGGTTCGCTAGTATAAAAGCTGAATTAGGAAAGGTGGTAACAGTCTTGTAGATCATATCATCTTCTGTGATTTCTCTTCCACAGAAATTGAGACGTGCCTTTAAGCGCAACATGTCCTTGTTGAAGTCATTGACATTTTTATAGTCAAGCAAGCGGATTCCATTCCACTGAACAGCCAGTCCTGGGAGCAAAGTATCGTGAATGTTCCCAAAACGTCCTTTAAGGGCATCCCACAGTGCTTTGGGTGTCTTCAACTGAAGGTACTCCCAGCGTAGGCTAGGATCAATATGTCGCCTCAGAAAAATTAAGGCATCTGCTTTCACCTTATTAGATAGTTCATCATCTTTGGGATCAGTAATGGTGGCAGTGTAGTCTTTTGCCACAAAGGCAGTTTCCATATCGGAAACCCAACGATGGTACTCAAGTCCTTCTGAGTCCAAGATGTCAAACTCAGGTCGAGTTGGATCAGCCATCTACATAAAAACAAGAGAGAAGATATAAATTACGCAGTCATAAAGACATCCACGTAAATTATTTTCCAAACATATGAATTAGATTTCAAGAACAAGATTCGTAATGGTCACACATTTTTTTTTCGATGCTATGTGAAAATACTTTATCACGGTAATGTTGTGTGTATAATGCACATGAAATTTCATTATCATGGCCAAACGGTATTGATATGTTGTATTAAAAAAAAATAATCATAGTACATTTAAATATATCATATAAAAATAAGCTACATTGCATGCTCAAATTTCACAAATATACAATAAATTATATACTACACATAATAATAACAATAATATATCATGCGTAAAATAAAATATAAATAATAGCATAATATAAATGCATGCTTAGGAATAATTATATAAGAGTAAATAAAATTCACAAAACATGCTCACAATTGCATAATAAAAACATAAGAAATAAAATATAAAGCATGCTTAAATATAATGATATAAAACATAAATAATAAGGCATGCTTAAAACAATCTAAATTATCTAATTAAACATGCTTAATAACAAAATATAATAAAAGCGTAAACAATAAAATATATAGCATGCTCAAGAAAATAAATAATGAAAATTTACCATAGTATGAAATTAAATAAATTAAAGAGAACATACTTGGTTTCGAAAAATAAAACAATCCTAGCGCACGCGCGTGTTGATGCAGGCGTGCGTAACGATGTTTTTGGACTTGAGAAAAACTGGGCCGCTTCCTCTATTCAGTAATGGGCCTTGTTTTTTTTTTCTAGGCTGCAAGCCTACTTTTTTTTTTTTTTTTTTTTGTCTGGGCCGCAGGGCCTCTCTTTTTTCTTTTCTTTTTCTGTTTTTTTTTTTGGTTTCTGGGCCTGCTGGTGCCTTTTTTTTTTTTTTAATATTTGGGCCGGGTGTAAACTTGGGCCTTTCTCCCCTTTTTTTTCTGTTTTTGTTTTTTTTTCTTCTTCTCTGGGCCTTCTATTCTTTGGGCCCCTTTTTCTTTTTTTTTCTGGGCCGGGTCCTTACTTCGGCCCGAGTTGCCTCTTTTTTTTTCTTCTTCTTCCTTTCGCGTCTTCCTCCTTCTGCGCTTCTGTCTCCGTCTAGTTCGCCGGAGCTGGGTGGTAGCTCTTGAATCTGGGTCGTCGGAGCTGGTTGGTCCGGGACTTGTTCAGCAAATCTGATCGTCGGAGGTCTGGGTTTGCCGGCTGGGTTGTTGCAGCAGGGATAGGTGCAGCAGCGATGGGAGAAAGGTTGGATCGGAGGCTGTCCGGCGGTGCAAGGTTGGATCGGAGGCGCTGCTACAAGCGTCGGAGGCTGGACCGGAGGTTCGATCGTGCTGCTGGCGCTGGGGCACTGCAGGTGGGTGGACGCAGGGGCGTCTGGGTGCCCTTATTAATTTGGTGGAGGCCGGTGGTGGCTTGTGGTGCTCGGCCGGAGAGGCGGAGGTGAGGCGTCTGGGGATGCCGGAGCGACTGGGATGAATTTGGGGCCGATCCGGTGGTCGAGTCGGTGCTGCTGGCCGGTTTGGATCGGTGCAGTGATGGGCGAGCAGGAGGTGGGGAGGAGAAATTGGGATTTTTGGAGGATGGAGGATGGGGTTTTCGATCTGCTTCTGCAGATTTTTTTTTTTTTTTTTTGGTTTTGAAAGCGGCAGAAAAGAAAAACTTTTTCTTCTTTAGGGTTTGGATTTTTTTTTTCTTGGCTATTTGCTCTGAGCGTGCTGATAACGTGTTGAAGTAAAATGACAATTGGAAAATGGTCTACTCATTTCATTTCATAGTCCCTTTATATAGGGATAGAGTTACAACAGAAATATTAATTACATTAAATACATTGAATGCTGATTGATCTATAATTGTGCTGATTGATGGTAATCACTGATTCCTTGATTCCCTCTCCGTCAGTTGCTTTGACGAAGGCACACAATATGTTTTTCCTTTAACAATACATGCATATATATATATATACTATTATTTTTATATATATCTATTCTATTATTAAGAGAAGAGAGCTTGCTCTCCAAAACTGATTTTTTTTGCCAATTTAACCTTTATTTATTAAAAAACTATGAATTATAATGAATCAATAGGGATAATATGGAAAATTGTATAATAGAAAACAAAAGAATAAAAAAAAGCAGAAAATGTGGTATTTGTACGAGAAATTTCTACACAATCTTTAACTTCTCTCCACACACATAGTGGGTGGCCCTGCTAGTATATATATATATATATATATATATATATATATATACAGTTCCTATTTCAGAGCGAGATTAGGGTTAGGGTCACTTTTCGGTCGTATATCTACATTTCAACCGTTAGTTTTTAGATACTAATGTATAGATCATCTCAACAAAATTTTAGCCAAATTGATGGTCTTTAAGGTCTCTAACTCGCTTAAACCAATGGACGAACTGAATCTGTCCAACCTGAACCGTACTAGCTTTAAGGCAGTTATCAATGCCTTAAAGGCCATCAATTTTGATGAAATTTTGTAGAGATGATCTATACATTAGTACCTAAAAATTGAACTGGTGAGATATGGATATGCGACCGAAAAGTGACCCTAAACCCTAACCTCGCTCTGGATAGGATTTTTATATATATATATATATATATATATATATATATATATATATATATATGGCTATATACATGCTGCCCCTACATTGCATGCCAGAAGAGGTTAGGGGCGGTAGCATGGTGTTTGTCTCCTTACTTCATTGTTTTCAAACTCTGCAAGTATGTAACTATGTTTGAGATCTTATAGGATTTTCGAAGAAATATTGCAGAAACCGTGCATATATATATTTATTATCTTTTGCTTCTAAATTTCCCAACAGCAATGGTAGATGAAAGTACATAGGTGACAGATGAAAATCAAGAAATTGATGGTTGACAGCTCAAAAGCATTGTAACTGACAAATGAAATGCATCAAGAAATTGGTTGTTTACTGCTTAAAATCATCAATTTTCTAGGTTTTAAAATATGCAATCCCAAGTCCAAGAATCCATCTTTTTTTCCTGACACTAACAAGTCAATTAGAAAAGTCACAAATTAATTTTACGAATTTCATTTTTTTTTCTTGCAATTGAGAACAAACTTTGAATTATGAAGTTTAGGGAGAAAAGTACAAGAAAAATAAATACGAGTGCGTATTAAGTAGATCGATTGGGATGTGTATGTCCAAAAAAAATTTTTGTTCAATCTTTTTACTTCCAAGTATTCCAAAACATGTAAACACCTCTCGTTCTAGGGTTTTTCCTGTCATAGTTGAGAATTGGTGGCGACTATTGTAAAATAACCATATACATGCTCACAACATATGCACACAATCATAAAAGGGATTAAGGCTTACCTTCAGCAATCACTGGCATGGATTCCATCTTATGCAATTGCTAATACGATCACTGAATATGGTCTTCTGTTACTTACCAACTTGCTTCTCAATGGACAGAACAATATGCAAAAAAGTCGGTAGTAATCAGGGACCAATTCATCTGTATATATAGGTGACTTAAACCTCAAGAAGCTTCCCATTAAAGCTATCCATATCGGTTTAGGTTTCCTAGTTAGATTCCTAATGTAACACTTCATTGTAGTCTTTCTTGCAGACTAAGAATAGGATTACTTACCTTAATGAATAGATACACTGCTTCATTAAGTTACAAGTATTGATTTACAGTTCGTATCCATGTTAAACTAGGATTGATATTAAGCTAATCATCAATTACTTTATGATGATATGTGTTATGTCCATATTTGATCTTACAATCTCCCCCTTGGACTCACACATATCATGCTCGATGATTTGCACCAGTGAACATCAAAACCTATTTAACTTACTGAAGTGCGCGCCAGATAACAAACTCAAATCGAAAATCCATTCCAACATGGTCAGATCACAGTTACTTATGCAGAGCAAGAAACAGTATACATTTTAACAAAAATGCAGAGTTTCAAAACCACAAACATAAGCTCCTACAATCCACATATGTCAAACCAGAAGTGATACAATATATGTTAATGTGTATCAACAAGTAAACATATATTAGGTCCTACTTTATGTTTCTAAAACCAGAAACTCAAGCAAATTTACTGAACACTGATGGCTTAAAATTATTGCTTGAACCTTAGCATCATGCTATACATGATTTAAGCCATCTGATAGCAAGTATGATATTCAAGACAAGATGATAATTTCCAAAACAAAACAATAAAGCTACAGCAAAATCATAACTGGAAATACCTCAAAATTTTATTGATAATCAAAACTGTCATTACAAATAAGTTGTGATAAATAAAAGTCAAAAATATCACAACTGAAAATACAAGAACTCAAGAACCTTAAAATTTTAAATTGCTCCAACTGCTCTAACTCTCTACTGAACCTAAGCATCTAAATTAGCTAAAATTCCAATGCTTGCTGTATGCTTCTGAAATGCAGCCACTGACAATGCCTTGGTGAAAGGATCTGCTAGCTGTGAATTTGTGTCAATACTCAAAACAGCTATTTCACCATGCTTTACTCTTTCTCTAACACTGTAATACTTTAGATCAATATGTTTAGAATTATTTGATCTTTTACTGTTCTTGCTAAAGAAAACTGCAGCTTCATTGTCACAATAAATCACAAGTGTGCCAGCCACAATGTGACTCAATACTTTGGTCTGCATGAGAAAATTTCTAATCCAAAGTCCTTCACACACAGTTTCATATACTGCAATAAATTCAGCTTGCATAGTAGAAGTTGAAACAAGTGTTTGTTTCATGGTTTTCCAAGCAATAGCACCTCCTGCAAGCATGAACACATATCCACAAGTCGACTTCTTGGAGTCTGGATAATTCCCTGCAAAATCCGAGTCTGAGAATCCAATGAGTTTCAGATCCTCCACTTGCCTATAAACTAGCATGTGACTTTTAGTTCTCTGCAGGTATCTCAACACTTTCTTCCCAGCTACCCAATGTTCATGGCCTGGATTGGATTGGAATCTTGACAAAATCCCTACTGCAAAAGACAAGTCTGGCCTAGTGCAGACTTGTGCATACATGAGACTTCCTACAAGTCTGGCATAAGGCTTTGACTCCATATTTTCCTTTTCAACATCACTATTGGGACTTTGCTTCTTGGTTAACTTATCTCCTTTGGACATGGGAACTTCTCCAGCTGCACACTTCTCCATACCAAATCTCTTTAAATCTTTGGTAATATAATTGTGTTGAGACAAACCAAGTAGTCTCTGTGCCCTATCTCTTTTAATCTCAATACCTAGTACATAGGATGCTTCTCCTAAGTCTTTCATGTCAAAATTCCTTGACAGAAAACTCTTGGTATCTTTAAGCAATTTAATGTTACTGCTAGCCAAAAGTATATCATCCACATAGAGTACCAGAAAAATAAAATTGTTCCCAACTGTCTTCAAATAAACACATTCATCAACAAGATTTTATGTAAATCCAAAAGTAGAAATCACAGAATCAAATTTCTTGTACCACTGTCTAGAAGCTTGTTTTAAGCCATAAATTGATTTTCTTAATTTGCACACTAAGTTTTCACTTCCAGCTCGCACAAAACCTTCTGGCTGCCTCATATAAATCACTTCATCTAGTTCACCATTCAAGAAAGCTGTTTTAACATCCATCTGGTGCAGTTCCATATCAAAGTGAGCCACTAAAGCCATGATTATCCTAAAAGAGTCTTTTGTAGAAACTGGAGAAAAAGTCTCAGTAAAGTCAATGCCCTCTTTTTGTGTAAAACCCTTGGCAACTAATCTTGCTTTATGTCTCTCTATATTGCCATTTGCATCTCTTTTGGTTTTGAAAACCCATTTACAACCTATAGGCTTCTGGTTGGGGTCAGGTTCAACTAATTCCCAAACTGCATTTTGACTCATGGAATTAATTTCTGCTTCCATTGCTAGCTGCCATTGATGAGATTCACTACTTTCAATGGCCAGATTAAATGTAGTTGGATCATTGTCCTCTGCACAATCCATTTCAATTTCTGCTTCTTGTAGATAAACAATGTAGTCACTCTCTTCCCCCCATAAGTTGGTTTTCTTGCTCTCTGTGATCTTCTAGGTTGAGCCACTGGATGATTTTGAGGTTCAGTTACTTGACCAGTTACGTGGTCAGTTACTTGGTCAGTGACATGGGCAGTGACATGATCAGGTATAGTTACTTGGGTAGTTACATGGTCAGTGACATTGGCAGTGACTTGATCAGGTACAGTTACATGGTCAGTGACTTGGGCAGTGACATGGCCAGTTACTCGACCAGGGACAGTTACTTGGTCAGTGACATGGTCAGTCACTTGACCGGTTACTCGACCAGGGACAGTTACTTGGTCAGTGACATAGTCAGTTACGTGACCAGTGACATGATCAGTTACATCTTGTTCTAAAGGCAATGCTACACTTAAATTCTCATCTGACACAATTTCCTCAAAAACTGAGGTTAAATCCTCAAGGTTTGTATTGTGAACTTTTTCACTTAGAAACTTTACTTGATGTGTTTCAAAAATTCTAGGTGAATGATGAGCAGAATATAATTTATAGCCTTTAGATTTATCTGGATAACCTATAAAATAGCAACTAACAGTTTTGGGGTCAAGTTTATTCAAGCTTGGATTATAAATCCTAGCTTCTGCATGACATCCCCAAACATGACAGTGATGAAGACTAGGTTTCCTGCCACACCAAAGCTCAAAAGCAGTATTTTCTATGGCTTTGCTAGGTGTCCTGTTGCAAATATAATTTGCAGTTTTTAAAGCCTCACCCCACAGAAATTTAGGCAAGCCAGTTGTACACATCATGCATCTAACCATGTTCAAAAGAGTCCTATTCTTTCTCTCTGCAACACCATTCTGTTGTGGATTATAGGGTGTTGTGTATTGAGCTTTAATTCCATTGTCTTGCAAAAACAAGGCAAATGGACCCTTTTGTTGGCCGGATTCAGTGTACTTTCCATAGAACTCTCCCCCTCTATCTGACCTTACTGTTTTGATTTTCTTTTCTAGTTGATTTTCTACCTCAGACTTAAAGATTTGAAAGGCTTTCAATGCTTGTGCCTTTTCTGAAAGTAGATAAATATAACTGTATCTAGAAAAGTCATCAATGAATGTGATAAAATACACATTCCCACAGATAGTTTGATGCCTAAATGGTCCACATATATCAGTGTGTATGAGTTCTAATAAATTTTGGCTTCTATATGCAGTTTTCTTTCTTGTGTTGGTTATTTTTCCCTTAAAACATTCCACACAATCTGTTAGATCAGAAAAATCAAGTTCGTTTAGGATTTTGTTTTTCACCAATATTTTCAGTCTCTCTTTTGAAACATGGCCGAGTCTTCTATGCCATAAAAATGCAGACTTTTCATTTAGTTTGGTTCTTTTAACACCTGTTAAAGTGCTAGTACTGTTTGTGTTATCTTCAACAAGTAAAATTTCTTGTTGAGCCGTTGAACAACTTAACTGTAAATAATCATTCGAGATAACACCAGAACCAATTTGAACAGAATTTTTAGAAATAAGAATTCCATTACTATCAATAACAAGTCTACAACCAGATTTTACTAAAAGAGAAACTGAAACCAAATTCCTTCTCATGGAAGGTACATAAAAAACATTGTCCAAAACTAACAATTTTCCTAATCCTAAATCGAGCTTTAAGGTTCCAATAGCCTTGACTGCCACTCTCATGCCATTGCCTACACACAGGTTCACTTCATCACTTTTTGGGATTCTGCTCCTTATGAATCCCTGCAAAGAATTAGTAATATGAATAGGTGAGCCTGAATCTATCCACCAAGACTGTGGTTCAACATTTATAAGATTAATTTCTAAAGAAAAAACTGTATTAGAAAAAATCTTACCCTTTTTGGCTAACCAATTTTTATAGCCGGTGCAGTCCTTTTTTATGTGTCCTACTCTTTTGCAAAAGTAGCACTTGAACCTAAATGGCCTGTTTTCCTTGGCCACTGCAGCTGTTGAACTCTTAGTTATGGCTTTGGTAGGCTTGAGCTTGTTCTGGGGCTTTTTCTTCTTAGGCTTTTCTATAAGATTTATGGCTGTAGCAGGTTCTTTTTCTTCCTTGATCCTAGCTTCCTCATCAACACAGATGGATATAAGTTCATCTAAAGTCCAATTTCCCTTTTGTGAATTGTAACTGGTTCTTAGATGACTAAAACTGTTAGGCAAGGAATGAAGTGCATAATGCACTACCTGCTCATCCCTAACCCCCATCAAGAGCTCCCTGAGTCTGCCATTTATATTGATCATCTTCATAATATGTTCTCTAACTCCCCCTGAACCCATGTACTTCAAATCATGAAACTCCTTGGTTAGTCTAGCTGCTTCTGCCTTTTCACTTTCTTTAAACTTAGCACCTATGAGTTCCAGAAAATCTGATGCTAGCTCAGGTTCTTCTATACTTCCCCTGACAGTCTTCGACATAGAGGTACGAATGAGATTCTTAGCCATTCTATTGGATCTATGCCACTTCTTGTAAAGGTCTGTTTCTTTCTTGGTGCTCTTTTCATTCAACTCTATAGGCTTATCCTCAGTAAAGCAATAGTCTATATTCTCATGCATTCCCATATAGTTCTCTACAGAATCTAGCCAAGCTCTATAGTTGGTTCCAGTTAACATCAAGACACTGTTCAAGTTCATGTAGGAGTTACCTAAGGAGCAAAACAAAAATTCATGTGAGTTCTTAATTTGTAAAGAAAATAATATTAAGTTTTCTGAGTTTTATTTAGCTTTAAGCAACCAAAACAAGAACATACAGAAAACCTAAACAATCCATACTTGCATTCATATCAGTCCATAACTAAAAACAATGTTAAGCAACACTTTTGAGCAGAAGCATAACATTCTGGAGTTCTTTATCAATATACCATGTTCAATGAAAACAAGTTATCCAAAGAAATTTATCCACATCTTTAGACAGAAGAAAAATTTCTAAGTATCCATATTTATTTTCATCAAGCATGCATATTGCTGTTTTGTATTCTAAAACCATACTTGACCACTTCTTTGGAAGATAAAACTGAAGCATAGTTTTAAAACACAAAACACAATTTCAGTTTTGTCACTCGATCAGGTACATGGTCAGTGACCTGGCCAGTTACATGGTCAGTGACCTGGCCAGTTACATGGTCAGTGACCTGGCCAGTTACATGGTCAGTGACCTGACCAGTTACATGGTCAGTTACCTGACCAGTTACATGGTCAGTTACCTGATCATTGTTTTCTGCCAACATCAATGAAGAATGCTTTGTGCATCATAATCACTTATGCCAACAGAAAACCACAAAACCCATGAGCTTTTAACTTTATATTCTACCCAGATTCATCCTTGTAAGAAAATTAAGCTCTCGTATCTGTCAATTTTAATAATAATGTGTAAACAAAACCTGGGAGATTTTTGTTCTTCATGCAATTTTACACAATCACAGATACAATACCATATCATCAATCAATTCATCATGCATATTCAAGCACAATCAAAATTGTTTCGATTCCAAGAAACCACATAACAATCAAGAAATTGTAAATTTCATCCGGTCACCATCTACTCTAACCTAACGCACGCCGGGAATGCAACTAGGGTTCTTGAGCACAATCAAAAACTCAATTATCATGCTATGAATCGAAATCAATTTCGCAGAAAAACCTGTTTTTGCTTTTTCCCCAATTTGCTGCTAAAAATCACAGCGGAAGCATGAATTTGATATTTAACCAGATGCAGCAATCAACTTAAGTAACTTACCTTGATCAGTTACATGACCAGTTACATGGTCAGTTACCTGATCAGTGACTTGGTCAGTTACCTGAACAGTTACTTGATCCGTAAAGCAAAAACCCTTTTTTTTTTTTTTTTGTGTTTGTTTTGCAAAACCCTAAAACGATTTTGATACTTGTGAGCCTATGCTCTGATACCAATTGTAAAATAACCATATACATGCTCACAACATATGCACACAATCATAAAAGGGATTAAGGCTTACCTTCAGCAATCACTGGCATGGATTCCATCTTATGCAATTGCTAATACGATCACTGAATATGGTCTTCTGTTACTTACCAACTTGCTTCTCAATGGACAGAACAATATGCAAAAACGTCGGTAGTAATCAGGGACCAATTCATCTGTATATATAGGTGACTTAAACCTCAAGAAGCTTCCCATTAAAGCTATCCATATCGGTTTAGGTTTCCTAGTTAGATTCCTAATGTAACACTTCATTGTAGTCTTTCTTGCAGACTAAGAATAGGATTACTTACCTTAATGAATAGATACACTGCTTCATTAAGTTACAAGTATTGATTTACAGTTCGTATCCATGTTAAACTAGGATTGATATTAAGCTAATCATCAATTACTTTATGATGATATGTGTTATGTCCATATTTGATCTTACAACTATCTCCGCCCTTTATGGGCGATTTTGCCTGTATTTTGACCTAGATCGGAAGCTTCTTACTTCATTTTCCCCTTTTAGTTGTTTTTCTTTTCTTTAGCATGTGTCTCTTTACAATCATGCATTTCGATTCCAGACTTTTTTTTTTTTTTTTTTTAAATCTATCTCTCTTTTCTTTCTCATATACGTTTATATTATTAGGCATCATTGTTTCTAACGATTCTTATCCTATGCCTTCTCCTGCTGTTTATAATTAAATATGTTCCTTGTAGCTTCGTGTTAAGAGGAGCTTGCCCACTCTTGCACATCAGTAATCACCTGATCGTGATTGCTCACCCTTTGATTGATTGTCCATTTAATCACTTTGTGAGTCTTGTTCTTCTTTCTTGTCTTCAAGATTTTCCAGTTCCTTTGGCAGTGGAGGAAGTGTTTCGATGTGGAGGTGATTTAGGATTTGATGCTCCTTGTTGTGTATTTGCACTGCAGAAGTTAATTTGAGTGTTCTTTGATCAGATTCGAAGCCTACGCCTCCCAAGATCTCTAGACCTTGTCAAATTGGTGTGATTTTTTTAACAGTATTGTTGACGTTGTAGTGCGACGTCATCTTCGTGGAAGAGTTGTAGCTAAGAATAATGAAATTCACACTCCCATTTTCCAACCTACACTCTATTATTCTTTTTTTGGTAACTTAAGGAGTGTGAATTGCAAAGTAGGGAGTGTGAATTTCATTATTCTTAGCTAATTTAGGTCACAATGTTAGGAACACTTCAATTTGGTTGTCTCCTCATTTTAGTATCTCATGCGTTTCATCTGGAATAGCTGGGTGAGGGTTGTTTGCATAGTTTTCTCATGTAATGGAACTGATCTAATAGAGTTTTATTTCGAGCTCTAATCTATTTGATCAATTGAATTCAGATTTGATTACTTGAGCGAGGAAATAAGCCTTAGCTAGCTAAAAGACTAAAAACTAACGAATTAGCAACTGCCATCGATCTATCTTAGGGCATGTTTAGAATTGCTTCTTGGAGGGTCAAAAAGGCTTTTGAATAAATAAAGAAAATTAGTTATAAATATAATAATATTGCAAAATATATAGAATCTGTCATGGTAGTATTAGAAGTACCCGAAAACTCTTGACACTTTTCGTGACCATCAAATTAAACCTAGCTAGCCACGTTAACCAATATTTTGACAAATATTAGTTTAAATTCCGTAAAGAAGTAAACTTCCACGGTCTCACTACACGTGATTCAAAAAAATTAAATTACCTCAACAAAATTGAAATACCTAAAGTACATTGTACAATTGAAGTTCTATCCCCACTCCTAACAGTCCTATGTTGAGTCACGCGATTTGTAAATCTCCTGCGGAAATCTATATCTGGGGGATGTGGAGACAAGTACATGTCCCACGTTAGTCCTTCAGGATCGAAATTGTAGATCTGTCCTAGCACGACCATGTGAGATGTCCTTCCTCTCTCCAAACTTTTTAGTTCACCAAAAAAAAAACAAAAAAGTGTTAACATTATACAATTGAATTCCCAAATATACTTAATGAAGAAGTGAAGAACAAACAAAAGAGAAAATCAGCATTAACTAATTTAACTCCTACCTTGTCTTCCCTTCCTTATTGATCGATCGATAAGCTTGTTGTGGCATTGGATTGACCCACTTTTGCCATAGATGCTATCCTGGCATTTTCATCGGCAGAAGAGTTGAAGGTGGGAGGAGGTGGATCTGAGGCGGAGACAGTAGGATGACTAGTAGTAGTTGTTGTAGGGTTCATGCTATTAGGGTTACTATTTTGAGGATTAAGTTCAGATGGAAAAAGATCATTAAAAATATCGTCTTTCCACTCGTAATCGCCTATATCTAGGTTGAGTAATGGCTCTAGACACGTGTATTCATCAGGATCCTGGTTGAGTACGTTAGAAACTATTTGATCAAAAGAAGGGTCACTAGCTTGGTTTTGATCAATGTTGGGGGTGTCATTAGCACTAGGTGATCTACGTTTATGAAATTGGGCATAAGAGGCAATGTCATTACCAGGGCAGGTGATACACAAAGGCTCATCATAAGAAGTAGAACACTGCTGTCTCTTATTTGGGTTACTAGGAGTCTGGAATGCCACCGGTTCTGGGTATGAACTAGTACCTTGTGGGTTAGAAGATGAAGCCACATTGAAGTTATTGTTGCCAAAGGACATTTGGGGATTGGATTCGGAAGACGAACCTATCATCGAGTTTTGAGTAGAAGATCCCACTGCCTCGGACCTTGAATCAGTGCTGCTTCTTTTGTTTGTATCATTATTCCCTCTTGGCTTATAGTGGACAACACAAAGAACCCAATTCTTCAACTGCATAAGAAAAACCCAAGTTATGTCTGCAGATTTTTAACAATAAGTACGTTTCTTATACATTATAACCAAATTAGGTCTGCACATTGTGATGGAAACGTACCATTACAGGATTACTGCCCTCGTTGATGAGCTTGTACTGGTCCATGAGCCACTGAGTTTTCCTTCCCTTTTTGCCCCAAAAGTAAAAGTAACACAGAGGTGTTTTGGTCATAATAGGCTTGTTGTCATCGTCCATAATCTTTACAGACTTCTGCGTGACCTTCCAAAAACCATTTCCGGTTACTCTGTTTGTCTTTTTTCCCTTTGTGAACTTCTTTTGCAATGGTGTGAAGAAGTACAAGCGGCCATCATCATTATCAAATGCTAAACCTGTGTAAAAACTCACTGTCATTGTTTGACTTCATTCAAGAAAATAAATAAATAATTATCTTTAAAAGGAATACTCTTAATTTTTTTTTCAATTAAAAGTCTAAAACCCCAGATTTTGATTCAAAGCTTGAGTGCAATGGAAGTTGAAGAATAATCCTCTCTGAAAATAAGAAAAGAAAACAAGAACAAGTAATTGGACTGAATGCGCTAAATCAATTCCAAAACCAACCCTAAACTGAGCTCGTTTTCTTGTCGAAGACATTTATCCTAACAATTCTTTTTGTCAAAACCCTAACGCTAAAAAAATTTCTTGTGAAAAACCCTAAATGGCAACTTTAAAAAACTCCATGTCTTATTGCTTCTGCTTTGTAAAAAACCCAAAAGCAATCCAAACTTGAGCTACGAAAACTGTAGTATAAACTAGCTAATTGATGCTAAGGGGCAAGAATTAAGAGACAACGTGCATATACAGAATCAATGATCGTTACGTACGTAGCTTCTACTTCTTTTTTATTACATACCTCTTAAGTCCTCGGGCTTATATATATAAAGATTGATGCTTCTAATAACTCCACCAAAATCAATGCGCCCAGTATGAACCTTCATATGGAGATAATGATATAAATCTTTATGTGAGGGCCGAAACTTCACCCCAGATGGTAAGCTCATCTTCCATTCAATTTCATCTTCTTTAATTGGCGAAGGTAATGCTATCAAAGCACTTGAAGAGGACTTCTTGTTATCCATCTCTGAACTTTACTTTGAATGCCTGTTTGAAAACCAATCTTGATGTGATTCTAAGTACTGATCGAGGTTAGTTTGTTTTACTTTTTTATTTATAGTAACTTCAAGAGGATTTCCAACTTTGTGTCAAATTAGGTTTTGTTTTATAAAACTCATTATTTTCCAGAAAATTCTTCTACGATCTTCGATATTTGGTCAACCTTATTGTAACATACCATTGACTACTGCATATTTAAATATATGTCGTTTCTTAATCAATATACAATGGAATACTATGAAGAATTGAAGTTGAGTTTAGACGGAGGTCATGCATGGTTCAAAGCTATACAAGTTCTGTTTTGTTTTCCTAAGAGGCAACGTCGTATCATTGCAACTCAAGAAGGATGAGAATCGCTAGACAAAACTTCGTAATAAATACCCTTCGGTATATTTGCTAAAGTCGCTGGCCGAGCCAAACAATGAAACCACCCCAAAATTACCTTTGGAATGGACATGAAGCAGAAAAGCAGCACCTAATGATTGATGAAAATAGAAGGTAATTAATTAATACATATCATGAAACGGACGAACCAAAGCTAACAAATTGGGAGAAACAGAGCCATAAGCTGTACAGCACGAATAATTCCAGGCTGAATGAGCATGTATGGGGTTACAACCATGTTCTTGGGACACACAATGCAGGAAACCTGTTTTGGGAGCTCACCTGTGAAAGGGCAGCCGCCTGAGTTGTGACAGGCGACAGTGCCGATTGAAGCATTAAAAGCCCCATCTGTGTTTGGTGTTCACCCCTAAGCCTGTAGGTATTTAAGCTTTCAAGCTAACAACAACTACAATGGGTAATATGTTTACAAACAAATCACACCACACTCTCACTCACACGTAAAACAAAAGAAGCAAGAATAACAAAGCAAAGGAAGAGACAAAATGGAAGACTAGCTACTGCTATCTTATTGATGAACTCTTCAATGAGTTAATTGGGATGCATTACAACGTACTACTTGATCCCTTATACAGGCAGCTAGTCTTACAACACAACTATCACACAAGCATTGAATTTGTCTCTTGATCGACCAATACAATCTGCATGTGAGAATGCAGTAAATAAATATGCAATGAAAAATCAAAGTTTGCAACATGGCTAGCTATATGCATAGCCCATAATAGGTAATAAAAGATGAAAAACGTGGCATGGTTATCTAGAAACGGAGAAACCCACCAAACCAATAGTTTCCTCATATGTTTGATTTGCTATTTCAACAAAGCCGACCTGGTGATGAAATAGCCTACTTACTGTTAGATAATTACCAAAACTCTGGAAGTTTCAGGAGATATTTGGACAGGTGTTTCTTGCCAGCTGTCTCCAGCCATTGCGATTGTTTCCATAAGCTAATTAGTTAATCTGTTACTAATTAGTTGATTAGGCTAATTAGTTAGGTGTGGGTAGTATGGTTACGCGTCGTGTATAAATAGCAAGTCTCTCTCTCATTTTCTGTAACGAAGCATTAAGAAACAATATACTATTGTATTCTTTTCTCTCAAACTATCTTCATCTCCGTTTCGTTGTTCCTTTTCTCAAACCCTAGCTCTTCACTGGTACTATGGCTGTCATGGTATCAGAGCACTCATAGATCCAGGACATGTGATTCATGCTTCCGCAATCATTATCTGTGTGCAATTCCAGTTCTTGTTTCGATCTTGCTGTGATTTGAAACTTTGATCATCCCTGGAGCTTAGATCGATCAAGTGAGGCTCTGCTTTGTTCTCCAATTTCAAGCTACTCTTGTGTTCACTGAAATTCTAAGGTGAATCGCACTTGTCTCTGTTGCTTTATATAGTGATCTGTGTATTTTGAGCTGCGATCTTGATCTATTGAGCAAAATCTAGCGTAAAACTTGAGCACTGTGCTTAATTGAGCAAGAATTAATTTGTGTTAGTAAGCATGCAAAAAATCGAAGACTTCAATTGCATGGATCCAGCTCCTTTAAAGTGAGAAGAGTGTGAATTTTCTTTAATTTCATAAAATCTGGACTCTCTATCTAATCTAAAGGTCATGACAATTGACACATCAGTATTCCATCAATTTTTAATTTTTTCGTCTAAACTATAGTTAACTTGCCGTTAACTCTAGAAAAAAAAATGAAAAAAAAAAAATTAGGGATTTGGCGTGGAGTTTCTGCGCGTTCTTTCTCTGTGTTTCTGGCTATGGCAACTCATTCATGGGAAATTCTAGTGTAGTGGTGGGTATCTCATACCCACATTTACAAAAGTGAGAACAAATTTTGTTGTCAAAGTTGTAATTTGAGACTTACTTTGTGTAATCTTAGTTCTAATGATGGTAATTACACCTCTTACGACATTTTACAAGTTTTTGAACAAATTTGTTGTCAATGTTGTAATCTTAGTTATAATAATGGTAATTACTCCTCTTATGACTTTTTTACAAGCTTTTGAACAAATTCGTTGTCAATGTTGTAATTTTTGTTTAACTATATGTAAATAGTGTAAATGAATATGGTAACTTTTGTTCTCAATGTTGTAATTTTGGTTCAAATACTTGTAAATTTTTGTTCAAATAGTTGTAAATGAGGGTATTTCATACCCACCAATACACTAGCTTGTCTCCTCATTCATGGTTGCAGAGGAGAAGAACAAAAGAGAAAAAAAGCTGACTTGCAATGAATAGCAGCAATGAATATGCCATGTGAATTATAAACATAACCCTGGAAGTTGTGTCAATCGGAAAATTCATCAAGAAGCAATACTATATTGGGAAAAATTGACCAAGAATGAGTTCGTAATTCCATGACTAATATAGAAGTTAAGTCCAATTTCTTCTATCATCTGATAGAAATTCCCAATGCTTTCCCAAGTTTCAATTTTGAATGCTAGCTAATAATTGTCCTTTGTTGTTACACAAGTTTTTTTTTCTTCTTCTTAAATTCATGACGTTGGCTAATAGATCACTGAACAATTGTTGAATATATAATTCTAGCATTGGAACAAACCAAAGGGCAAACGCAACTGAGATAACACTACTAGGATAAAGTTCATAGACATCAGTTCACAACTGATGTTAAAAAAAAAAAAATCCGATGTCTTAGTGGGCGATGTTAAAGATCGCCAAAACTAAGACATCGGTTCACAACTGATGTCTATTTTACAACGAGACATCGGTTTAAGGTCCAGAACCGATGTAAAAACATTAATGTGATCACCATTTTGGTGTGTTTAGCTATTGCCAAACCTTCATATTTTGGCATTAGATGCTTAATGAAATATAGGTCTAACAATACAATTATCCATTTTAACATCGTTTCTGATTTAGAAACGATGTCTGATAATATTTTAAACATTGGTTCTCATAAATTTTTTCTTGTGGTTCATAAGCTTTTCGTGTGTTTGGTACATAATATTTCACTAGACATTCAATCTATATTCTATAGTATAGTTTGAACTGATGTTCATATTTATGTTAGACATCGGTTTTGTTTATATATCGATGTCCATAGTTATTCTAGACATCGGTTTTTCTTTATATATCGATGTCCATACTTATTTTACACATCGGTTTTGTTTATATATCGATGTCCATTGTTATACCAGACATCGGTTTTTGTTTATATATCGATGTCCATAGTAATCTAGACATCGGTTTTGTTTATATATCGATGTCCATAGTAATGCTAGACATCGGTTTTTGTTTATATGTTGATGTCTATATTTATACTAGACATCATTTTTGTTTATATATCGATGTTCATAGTAATGCTAGACATCGGTTTTTGTTTGGTAACTGATGTATTTTCTCATTCTTGACATCGGTTTTGGTTTCCAAACTGATGTATTTTCTCTTTTCTGACATCAGTTTTTGTTTTCAAACTGATGTAATTTGTGTTTTCTGACATCAGTTCTTCATAAGTAACTGATGTTTTTTTCATATCCCTTTCCTGCTGTATTTGGTACTAGAAAGTTGATCCACAAATAACATGAAATTCAAATGTACTTTAAATATTAAGGAATGTATTAATTTCTATTAAGGCCAAGCAAAACAATGATAAAATTGACACATCATATACATTAAAACTAATGAGCCATGAAACTTAACCCTCCATATACATTAATATGAAGGCTTGAGAAGAACAGCAACATTATTCTTCAGATACTTCAGCACAGCGTTCCTCTTCTTCTTAATCGCCCCTAGCCTCACCTTTATGCTCTTTAATTATATCAGATTTGCTGCATCAAAAAGACCCAAAATCAGAATCCAAAACAAAACTTAAAAGAAACAGGAAACCATACTCTACATAAACTTAGGCAGAAAGACAAACTGGGTTTAAATTTATCATTAAAAGCATACCTGCAGTAAGAATTTTCAGTTTGGCATCCAACCCCGTCATCCCAGAAAATATTCATCCATGTTTCACTTCAAAGAACTCGGGACACTAACCATGAAACAACTGTATAACAGCTGCATGAACTTGTATATGTTACTCTTCATAAAAAAAATGCTAATTTTGTATTTCAACTTTCTAGATCAATTACTACAATCCACACATAATATTTAAAGACATACAAAACAGTACAACAGATCATCAGGAATTTGGTACTCTTCGTGGGACAGTAACAAGGAAATAACAAGGATCAAAGATTACCAACCCAGTCATGGCAAGCAACAAGAAAATGATCTGTCCCATGTGTGCGATTCCAGAAAGGATACTTCCCAGCAATCATGTTCACATAGTCTCTGAGGAATATTGCCAGTGGTTTAATTTGATGTGAACCAGGTACATAAAGCTTCAACTCCAATTAGCGCATGCTGTAAGGAAGATAAAATAAGTGAGCCTTTTCTGGGTCTCTTGTGACAAATTGCCTGTTTCCCTCCATCAACCTCATGAACCATCCTTCAGAAGCATAAATTCCGTTGAGATGAGGTACAGTACTATCCAAGCCAAGCTAAATGGAATTGTTTTTTTATTTTTAAAGTCTGAATTGTTATAACATTATTATAACATATACGTCAAAGGGGAAAAGATCAATGCAAGTACTATAAATTCCTCTCAGTCTCAAACACTTGAACAAAAACTAGTAAAATTGTTTACCTATCACTAACTTTGGAAACTATTAACAAGTGGAGAGCTGCTGATCTTCAATGTCTTCCTTTCATTGTGTGTGGTTCTCAGATTTCAGCCTCTCTTAAGTTCTGGTCTCAAATAGTTTATCCATCTCAACCTGCAACTCTTTCCACACCTCTCCAACCCTGCAGCCGGCCAGTACATAATAGTCAGATCAATAACATGTGTAAGTAAACACATGCAAACCCTTAAAGAGATCGATAGGACTCTATGGTACACCAATAAGTAGACAAATATCCTGCCAATAATTTTCCTGCCAAAAATCCCCAGTAAATATCCACAGTAATACATATCAACATATCAAGGAGGCACAAAAAATCGCATTTAACATGTCAACAAAACTTAAAACATTCTGAAGCCTATGCTTGTCTATGTTAAATACATTTTCCTTGAGGTAAAACATAAATGTAGTAGCCATAAATATATTGATGTGCATAGAAGTAATATGTTTGGCTAATGCATCATAGCTGGGACTTCCTAAAATTAAATGCACTGCTATCCTACATATAGTTGAGATTTGAGAAGCAGCACTAACCAGTAAAGTACTCAGATAAGCTCATGACTTACAGTACAGCCCCAATAACACGCTTAAAAAAATAAGAATAAAATAGAATGAAGTTGCACTGAGCTTATAAAAAACACTAGAGTTAAGTAACAAACAATTTATAAATATATGTAAGAGACAGATGTAACTACCTTGATTCCAAATTACATTGCATGAGAGAACCCTTATCACAGCATTGGTCTTCATGATATGCTAAGATCATCCTAAACAGAAATATTAAAAGTAAATGATTGAGAAAAGTTAAATTTGCAGGACTGCCTAAGTACTGTCGGGCTCAATTCTCATATCTCACATTCCACGTTCCCACATTGTCCAAAGGTACGTAAATTGCAGTCCATGAATTTAGATAGACCTGTGAAATGTCAAATTGAGGTTAGAAAAGTCACAGTAAAATGAACCATAAACACATGGTTATTAAGACAACTACTACTGAAGTTTGCCAAAAAAATTTTGTCATGTTAAGAATAGTTGAGTTTATTTAAACAATGCAATGTGAAATAGTGTCCTGCAAATTGTATCTTAATCTGCTTGCTCATATCCAATCTCCACTATCCATACAGTCCATATCAAAACCATATTGTTTAAGAAACTTAACAAACAGCGAAAATAGTTAATCTGAACTTTTGAAATAGAAAAGTTGATTCACCCATGAACATTTAAAACTATAACCATCAATGTGCCATGACTGCAAAGTATCCTCTGGATTCTCAAACACAAAATCCCCCATACATATATAATTAAACACCTTAATTCAAGTCATTTCTAGTTGCTTAGCTGAATTAGAAACAACAAAGCTGACAATATCAAAATTTATGTTTTCAAAGGCCGAGTGCCAAGCTTGTGTTTGACTAATCAATCAAAACCAAAACCACTCTCTTTCTCATTTTCTCTAATTTGCTTGATTTCTGAGTAAAGAACGAAAATTACTGTTTAATTAAATGATTTCCTCTTTATAACTGCAATTGTAATGCCATCCAATAAGATGCCCTGCATTAAACAGGTTATTCAATTTTCAATAATTATGAAATCAAGGCCTATAATCAGAGATGGTAAATGAAAACTACAGTACCTTGTCGACACAACCAAAACTGCCTTCCCCAATGTTGTTTACAGGATCAAAGTTATTAGTGGGAGCTTTGATTTGCCTCAAGGTGAAAAAAGCCAGTCCACAGATCCAATCCTCTCAGAGCTGTCCAAAGAACCAAGTTAGGATATTAGTAGTTTCTTGAAAATTGATAAATTTTCTTTCGACATAATATCTGATTTCAACATTTTCGGCAACCAAAACAACAATAGAAGGAAAAGAAAGTGGTACAAAGATCAGTAAGATCCTGCCCCGTACATTTGCAGAGAAACTAAACTTTGATTGAGTAAGATGGAGCTTTCATATTCAAGCTTCCCCATAAACTTTTTCATACAATGAATTAAAAACGGAAGGGCCAACCAGTAAGATCCCTTGGTCATGAGTATGCAAGATAAACCACTACCTGAAGACCAGTTCCAAGGCGTCCGGCGAGAGCCAATACTCCCAATAGTAGCGTCGTCTTGCCGGAGCTCGGTGGACCCAATAACAACGTCAATCTGAAACACAGCACCAAATATCTTATTAAAGTTCACTGGACTGAAAATCCAGCAACTCAGTACTAGTCGAAGCTTAGATAAGTACCTTGAAGGTCTTATAATCCCACCAATGTTGTCTAAAATCGTTAATTTTCTTCTCTTGCTCCTTAATAGCCGCGATTGCCTCAGAAGTGCCTAAAATCACATTCAGAAAAATACAAAAGTCTAATCTTATTTCCAACCGTTATATGGGTAACGAAAATTGAATCAGAATTAAAGAGAGCACAAGCATGAATCAAATTTACGAAATCACAAACCCAGAAAACTATAGATTCAAGAAAATTATCGTCGATGAGAGCGATGGCCGTCGCCGCCTCGACGGTCGAAGAGAGGGGCTGAGAAAGGGAGGCCCGTGGAAAGAGAAAGGACAGACGGCCACTGCAGCTCCGGCTTCGGCTTCTCGATCTCAGCAATTGGGAGATTCGCTGGATTTCAGACGAGAGATGAGAGAGAAGGAGGCGGCCAAGGAGGAGGAAATCAAGCCATCGGAGCCAGAGAAGGCGAAAGAGGTCGTCGGTTACTGGACGGGGGAAAGAGGACGATCGCGGTGTAGGGAAAGAGGACGATCGGTCGTGGTGTAGGGAAAGAGGACGATCGGTCGCGGTGTGGGTGAAAGAGGACGATCGGTCGCGGTGTTTCTGTATCGCGGCCGGTGTGGGGAAAAATAGAGGAAAACCTAGCTAGTCAATCAGTCGTGGAAAGACTTAAGTGTTGGGAGGGAGTTAAAATTTTGCTCCCGCTTCCTTAATTTTTGACTTAGTACATTTCCGCGTTTTTTTAAATTTTGTTTGAAAAGTATAGACATCAGTTGAGCATAAGAACCGATGTTAATTATTTTATAGAAATCAGATTTTTTAGAACCGATGTTATAAACATAATTTACATCAGTTGAAATCCTAACTGATTTTAAAGACATGATGTCTATTAGCATTATTCTAGTAGTGTAATGAACAATTGAATGGTAAATCAATAACAGAACGATTTGTTTATTCTTTTCTTCAACCATGGATGAGTTGCCATGGAAGTTCAGAGAAAGCAAACGCAGCAACTCAAATCCCTAATTTATTATTATTATTTTTTTCTAGAGTTAACGACAAGTTAACTATGGTTTAGATGAAAAACTAAAAATTGATAGAAGAGTGATATGTCATTTGTCATGACCTTTAGATTAGATAGAGAGTCTAGATTTTATGAAATTGAATTAAATTCACACTCTTCTCACTTTAGAGGAGCTGGATCCCAATTGCATATAGAGCAAAACTAGAGGAAAATTATGTTGATTGATAGCAAAATCAGAGCAAATCGAGTGAAAAATTTGAGCAAAAATAGTTTCAATTTGAGTACACTAACGAATCTGCGAGTTTCGAGTTGTTAACCTCTAGAACTTGTTGAAATTGTTACATTTGGTATTTTTTGTAGAAGCATCATGTTGAAACTTGCAGCAACCTATTAATGGCACCTCGTGTTGTTACTACACCTGCTCTTACTCACTCTGATGTGCACTCTCTTCTGAGTATGATCACTATTCGACTTGGAGAAACAAACTTCATCAAATGGAGTTTTTAGTTTGAATCCACTCTTGCCAGAAATGGCCTCTTTGGTTACTATGATGGTACCGAGATGGCACCTCCTTGCTATGCTCTCTTACAACTGAAGGTGAAGTCACTAGTGAAGAGACTGTAGCATACAAGGCCTAGAAGCAAACCGATATGGCCTTGTTGAGCAGACTTATGGCAACATTGAATGAAGACATTGTGGATGTGATTATTGGCTGCAAAACATCTAGACAAGCCTGGCTTTCCCTTCAAGAACGATTTTCTGCTGTGTCAAGAGTGAGCATCATGCAGCTCAAGACTGAGTTACAAACACTTCGAAAAGGTGGTGAATCTATTAAGAAGTACTTACAGCTTGTGAAGAGTGCTCATGACCAACTGTTGTCTGTGGGAGTTGCTATTCTTGATGAAGATGTGATCATTGTTATCCTAAATGGACTACCTGAAGAATATTCAACAGTTAGGACTGTGATAGAATTAAGAGAGACTCCAATTAATCTTCGAGATTTGAGGTCTCAATTGCTCTCTGTAGAAAGGCGTATTGAAGGAAGTTTCTCTCTACACTCTAATATGAGTGCCATGGTAGCTAGAGAAGATGGAACCAGAAATGGAGAGAGAGATGGTGACAGTAGAGGATGGAGTCTCAAGGATGACAGTAAAACTAAGGATGGAAAACAAAGTGGTGGTAGTGTTGAATGTCAAGTGTGTGGAAAGAGAGGCCATACTGTAGACACATACTTTCGTGTTCACAAGTGTCAAATTTGTGGCAAACATGGACATCTCACAAGTACATGCTATCAGAATCCTGAGTATAAAAGCCAGCAAACTCCTCAAGTCAGGCCATCCAGCCACATGCTAACACTTGAGTGTCAAATTTGCTCCAAGAAGGGCCACATTGCTGCCAATTGTTTCTATAGAACTGATGTACCTGCTGAACATCCATCCTTTTCCATTCCAACTTGCCAAATATGTGGATTAAAATGTCATGTTGCCTTGAATTGTACTCACAGGACCAACTTTTCCTACCAAGGAACTGAGCCACCTACATCTCTCACTGCTTTAACTGCTCAATCATCTGGAGGTTACAATATTGGCTTTCATCATCCACAAGGTGGATATCTTGTACCAACTGGAACATCCAACTCAAGCTTCCCTGGTGGCTTCCATCCAAGCAGTGGTGCTTCAACATCTACTTCTGGCTACTCAATGAATCAAATTGGTACATCTACTACATAAAATAATCAAGCCAACAATGAAGTGTGGGTTGGAGATTCTGGTGCTACACATCATATGACTTCTGATCTTCGAATTCTCACAATTGCTCAACCATACGCTTCTGACAACAAAATTACCATTGGTAATGGTACATGTTTGAATATAGCACATACTGGTTTTGGTTATATCAAGCCTGCTGATCATATCTTAAGACTTAACCAAGTGTTGCATGTTCCCAATCTTGCTATGAATTTGCTCTCCTTTACAAAACTTTGTCGAGATAATCATTGCTTTATAACACTTGATGAGAATGATATTGCTGTGTAGGACAAGGCATCCAAAATAGTTCTCTATTAAGGAAAGAGTAGTGAGGAGGCTCTTTTTCTCTTCAAGACACCATATGTTGCTTCAATGCCTGAGTTGTCTCATACTGCCTTTGTTGGCTCTTCCATACCATATCCTGTTTGGCATCAACGGTTAGGTCATCCTACTCAACCTATACTATCCAAAATGTTGTCTTGGTCTCAACTAAAATTACCTAGTTTCACTTCTAGTTTTGTTTGTACACACTGCTTAGAGGGCAAGATGCATCGACTACCTTTTCCTGATTCTATAACCAAAAGCCCTCTTCCTTTTCATAAAGTACACTCTGATGTGTGGGGACCTGCTCCCTGCATTTCCATTGAAGGATATAGATACTATGTTACTTTCATTGATGATTGTACAAAATTTGTGTGGATTTTTTCACTTATCAATAAATCAGATGTTCTTGCTCAATTTGTGAAATTTTGTGCTTTTGTTCATACACAGCTTGCTTCAACAATTAAAATCTTTCAAACAGATGGAGGAGGTGAGTTTAATAGCAAAGCCTTCCAAAATTTTCTAGCCTCTAAAGGAATTCTCCATCGCATTACTTACCCTTATACCCCTCAGCAAAATGGTGTTGTTGAGAGAAAGAATAGACATATTATAGAAACAACCATTTCCTTGATGTCTACTGCAGGCCTGCCTAAACATTTTTGGTTCCATAGTGTGGCTCATTCCTGTTACCTTATCAATAGGATGCCCTGCAAGTCAATCAATATGACTTCTCCCTATGAGCTAGTGTTTCACAAAGTTCCAAATGTCTCTCAGCTTAAAGTGTTTGGTTCTTCCTACTATCCATATCTTAGATCATATACTCATGATAAATTAGATCCTAGGACTACACAATGTGTGTCCTTAGGATATGCTGATGTGCCTTTAGCAAGCGCACAATTTAACCCTGAAATATCGTTAGTAGTATAAAGTAAATAGGGATCGTTCTATTCCGGGGATTGAGGGTACACCTGTCAATGTAGGACAAACAAAAAAAATTAAAATTAAAACAAAGTATAATATTCACAATTATAAACATTATTTACTAAAATAAGGGGGGATTTTGTTTTTGGGTTTTGAAATTAAATTAATTAAGTAAAAAAACGAATTAAAATGCAAAAACATAAAAACACAAATGGAATGAGAGAACAAAGATCAAAATCGAAACTTATGATTAAAATTGATTCACACCCTAATATTGTTCATCTAAGTCATGAGAAAGGAGTTGATCATGTGAAACGTTAAAAGCAAACAATTTCCCATATTTTACTTTTCAATGCTAATTAATCTAAGTGAAAGCACATAGACTAATCCTATCAAACATGCATTCAAGCCCTAGAAAGCTAGTCAATCATAACATGTTCAACGCATTACACATAGAGAAAGGCTATCAACTCAAGTGTACAACTTAGTATGGAAAAGTCCACCTAATTGCAATTCTCTTTAATTAAATTCGATCTTTGTACAAAACCTTTACTACTTTGATTCAAGTTTACACAAAATGAAAAGTCGATTTCATGTTCTTAAACCTAGCAACAATCATGCATAAATCCTATAAGTGTCGACCCAAATAAGATTAATACACAAAGGATATCTATAACGCAAATTTAATTAAACAAACCCACATAAGCAACTCTTGAAGAACAATAATATGAATCTGAAAATTCTCAATTAATCATAAAAATTCCAGAAATTAATATTTGTTCATACATATATGTCAACTAGAACAAAACCAACGAAATCAAAGCAAAGGTTACAAAGGAGAATCGGATTACACCGTGAGATGGAGATGGTGATGAACGATTGATGTGGTGGTCTCTTGAATCTCGAAAGCAAGCTTCAAGGATGGTGATGGAGGATGATGCTCACGGAAATTCTTCTTCTCCCTTGGCCTTGCTTGAACTCGTGGCTTGCTCTAGAGGGTGGAGGAACTCACGGCTATGCTAGAGAGATTTTCTGATTTTTTTCTAAAGTGTAAAACACAAAGGAGGGAGCCACTGACGTTGAGAAAATGGGAGAATATATAGGGGCACGGCCTCCTTGCTCTCCAAGCCGTGTAAAACTCATGGAATTAATCTGAAAATTCCACATAATTTTCTCCAATAATATCTTGCCAAATAAGCCCTATGAGGTGGTTCAACCAATCACAAAATTCCATTTAATTCCCTAATAATCTTGGCCGAAATTCCCTTGATAATATTCTGATTTTATACTTTAAATTCGGCCAAAATTCCTTTAGGGAATATAGGAATGTATCTAGACTTCTTTTGAGCTTTTCTTGGTCTCCACCTTTTTCTCTTTCCTTTTATTTCTCCCTTGAATTTCTCTTGGCGTCAATCACCCTAGGGTTTCTTGATTTTCACGTTGATTACCTCTTTATCTCTCTCCCTTTGCACGGCAAACACATAAAATTACTCCTCCAAGAATATTTTCTTTCCATAAAAATAGCCCTAGAAAATCTCCACCGAAATCTTCTTTTAATTTCTGATTTTCACGCCAACTTCCTTGTTTATCTCTTAGGATTTTACGGCAACAACTCCCTAGGGTTTACTCTTTGCGTCACAAACCCTAATTCCATGGGCTTTTATGGGCCTTTAATCCAATTGCCGAAAATCCACTTCATTCTTGAGAGTTTTTGGGCCTCCATGCGCCACCTTTATGCCATGTCATCATCTAGAGTCTTCAAGAAGCTTCTCTCATGCCATGTCACTTCATTAATTCGATCTCCATTCTTGGTTGGCTTAAGAGTCTTGTTTTGGCAAGCTTTCCTTTTCTGGACAGGGTTTCCTGGTTGGACCAGGAAAGCTTCATTTCTTCATTTCTGCTCATTTGTGCTTCCCTTTGTACTTCATCTTGTCTCCCTCCAACGTTGGCTAGCTTCTCTCTCCATTTGTGAGCTCATTTCAGCTTATTTATGACAAGGACCTGAAAATAGAAACTAGTAAGAAAAATAGAAACTTTCTTAAAATGAAAAATGGCAACTTTCCTAAACTGAAAATGGAAACTTTCCAAAAATGAAAAATAGAAACTACAAAAATGGAAACTTTCTACAAATAAGAACTTTCCCATTCAAAGAATGGAAACTTTCCTAAACAGGGTTTTATTAAGGAAATAACTCAGAAAATGTAGGGAAATGCAGTTAAAACGTCGCATTAAAATGCTCCTATCATATGCCTTAGGCTACAAGGGAGTCTTCTGTTATAGCATTTCTCATAACAAACTGTGGCTGTCTAGGCATGTCATTCATGATGAGTCTTGTTTCCCATTTTTGTCTTCTTCTCCACCTGTGTCTTCCACTCTTAATCCTGTCACATTCTTTCCCTTGTCTACACCTCCCACTACTCTTCCTCAGAACATGCCTGTCCTACACTCTACTGTCCCACTCAGTGAGGCTCCCACTGAGTTGGAGGGGGACAGTGGTGGTAGTGCTAGTGCAAGAAGTGGTGATGTGAGTGAAGGTGATGCATGTGAGCATTGAAATAGAGCCTGTTGATCAAAATAATGATGGTGACGATGTGCAGCCTGGGGTTAGGATAGGTGGTGGCACGTCTTAAAAGATGCACAACTTAAACCTTGCACTCAAACATCATCGTTGGTAATATAATGATCAAGCAAGGGTCATTACCCGCTGAAGATTGTTTCTAAACTGCTAATCAAATGTCACAAACTACTATAAACTATGCTACTGAACAGTTAACGAAAATAAATTAATTAACTAACCTAGACTCAATGGAATTTTCTGAAACTTTTACAGGACACTAAAGACACATTGAACAATATGTATACAAAATTTAGAACAATTTGAATTGATTTGCTATATGAAATAATTCACGTAAAACTGAACACAGAAAGCTAATCAAACAGAAACAGATTTTATAAGATTCTAAAACTGTTAATAGAAACAAAGCTAATGACTCATTCTCTACCACCGAACATATTCATTCATATCAAAGCTCAGTTAAGGAATTCTAATTCTCAATTGAATTTACCCAAAATTAACTCACAAGCTCGAGTTAACCCATTACCCTTTCTTAGTTCCTCGTTAAGTGAATACAAGCTCACCACTTAATCTATTTTCGAATATGCAACCTAGACACAAGCTCGCTAAGTTTAACATATCAAAATCATTAAGCAAGAAAAAGGTTTGGATAAATCTAGGGTCACAAGTACGTTGGTAGTCTTGCTAAACCTATGGTTTGAGTCACATGTAATTCGCGAAAATATTTTGCTACTCAATTGGAATGAACACAAGACATATACGAATCTAGTGTTACTCCTAGCATTAGAATCCTAACTTATTCATTTAGTTGCGCACCTAAGTAAATAAGTAAAGATTCATCTTGTAGACACGGTGAATCAAACACTCAGTTGACAATATAGAAAACCAAAAATTGAATTATTAATATGAATTGAACATGTTCGGGGCTTTGAAATCGCCCCTAGCTACAAAAGTATTTAGCTAGACATAGTTATGATGAAAACAAAAACTAGAAGAAAAGAAAAGAAAGAGATGATAGCTGGAAGATGGCAGAAAGGGTGTCGTTCTTTCTCCTCTTGTGCTGCAGACATAAGTCTAAACTAAATGTCTCTCTCTATCTTCTGCTCTCCCGTTCTGTTCTCCCCTTCTCTCCAATCTGGTTCTCTAGTCATATAGTGCTCCTAGCACTAGTTATTGCAGCTGGAAATATTTCTTTTTCAAAGATGGATGGCTGCAACTTTTCAAGATAGTGTGCTGTAGTTGTTGTAAAGGAATGGTGTCTGCCACTTTGCCAAGTTAGGTGTGTTGCCACTTCAGTTAAAGTATCAGATTCTCGGAATGTCTGACATTGCTGTACTAATTCGGCCATAACTTTTTGTAGAAAAATGATATAGACAAACCGTTAAAAGTTCTGGAAACTAGACATCCAAGGATTTCCAACCATATAAAGCTCACTTTCTCACTCGCTCTGAGCTGTTCTCAGTTTCATTTTGAAGTTGACTGATCTGCACAGGCAGATTTGCTGATTTGGCTTCTTTTCTTCTACTTTGCTCCATAACACCTACAAAACATAAAAATAAAGTAAATGACTCAAATAGATGGAAAACTAGCTAAGAAAACATGAAGAAATTAATATAGAATCATGTACATTTATGAGCTTATCAGGTGGCGATGTGCTGATAGAAGTAGAGGCTAGTGGTGATGATGTTGGAGTTATTGAAATAAGTAATGATGGTCAGAATGAAGTTGCTAATGATCAAGTTGTTCAAAATGAAGTTGCTAATGATCAAGTTGTTCAAAATGAAGTTGTTAATGATCAAGTTGTTAATGGTCAACATGGTAGTGAAGAAATTAATGAAGGTCTTGCAGTTGCTCCAGTTGATGGTCTAAATACAAGTGAGTTTAATGCTTTACAATTTGGAGAAAATGTTAATGGTGAGAATCTTCCACAGGAATTGGAGTTCATTGTGAACAAGAATCACAATGATCATAGTATGATGACTAGAGCCAAAAATGGGATTGTTAAACAGAAAACTTTTGAAGACTTCTATTGTTTCTTTGCCATTGCACAACAAAAGCTTTATGATGAGTATCCCTTCTTTAGTGGCCAGTTTCACTGCTATATCAGATATTAGTGATGTTGTTGAACCTAAGTCATTCAGGGCAGCTACTGGTAGGTCTGAATGGGTTCAAGCAATGTTGGAGGAAATTGATGCCTTAAAGAAGCAAGTTACTTGGTCTCTTAGAACAGAAACATCGTGGGAAGCAAAGGGATATACAAGATTAAGAAAAATCCAGATGGATCTATTTCAAGACATAAAGCCAGATTAGTAGCTCAAGGATTCAGTCAAGCTAAAGGCCTCGACTATGATGAGACTTTTAGTCCTATTATAAGGCATAGCACAGTAAGAGTTATTCTGGCCCTTGCTGCCATGAACAACTGGGAGTTAAGACAATTAGATGTTAAAAATGCATTTCTGTATGGAGATTTGAAGGAAGAAGTTTATATGGCTCAGCCTCAAGGCTTTGTTGATCATGTACATCCTGAGTATGTGTGCTTGTTAAGGAAATCTCTCTATGGTCTGAAGCAAGCCCCAAGAGCTTGGAATGAGAAGTTCACCAGTTTTCTGCCAAGCCTGGGATTTACCTTCTCTCATTCTGATCCAAGTCTCTTTATTAGACATACTACAAGAGGAATGATTGCCTTGTTACTATATGCAGATGATATAGTGATTACAGGTTCAGACTCTAGAGGTATTCATGAGGTTATCTCTGAACTTAGTATGGTGTTTGACATGAAGGATCTAGGCACTTTAACGTACTTTCTGGGATTGGAAGTAAGCAAAGTGCAACATGGTATATTTCTCAGTCAAACTAAGTATGCTAAGGATCTGCTTCCAAGACAGGAATGGATACTATTAAATCCTGCAGTTCTCCATGCCTTCCTCACTATTAAATGACAAAGGATCAAGGTACTCCTCTCAAGGATCTCACTGCTTACAAAAGTATTGTAGGTGCTTTACAATATCTAACATTCACATGACCAGATATAGCGTACGTTGTCAATACTGTTTGCCAATTCATGACAAACCCTACTGATGTGCATTATGCTGCAGTCAAAAGAATTTTACGATATTTACGAGGATCATTGCATAAAGGACTCTTCTATAGTTCTACTGGTGCTTTAACCAATGCTGCGAATGTTAAAGGATTTGTGTGATGCTGACTGGGCTGGAGAAGTCATACAGAAGCGTTCTACTACTGGCTTTGTTATATACATTGGTTTGTGTCCTGTATCATGGCTGTTTAAGAAGCAAGGCACTGTGTCACGAAGCTTTACTGAGTCTGAATACAGGAGTCTAGCCACACTGGTGCTGAGATTAGCTGGATCAGACACTTGCTGTGTGATTTGAAGATTAAGATTCCTCATGATTTGCTTAAATGTGACAACCTGCTGTCTGCTTTGGCCTTAGCACCTAATTCAGTCTTTCATTCCAAAATTAAGCATTTAGATAATGATTTCCATTTTGTTCGTGAACGTGTGCAGCACAACGATCTTCATTTGGAATATGTTTCCACCACAGAGCAGACTGCTGATATTTTGACAAAAGGATTGCCTTCACCTATCTTTTGGACACATTGTGTCAATCTCACACTAGTTACCCTAGCTGAGCTTGAGGAGGGGAGTTACATAATTACCAAAACTCTGGAAGTTTCAGGAGATATTTGGACACGTGTTTCTTGCCAGCTGTCTCCAGCCATTGCGTTTGTTTCCATAAGCTAATTAGTTAATCTGTTACTAATTAGTTTATTAGGCTAATTAGTTAGGTGTGGGTAGTATGGTTACGCGTCGTGTATAAATAGCAAGTCTCTCTCTCATTTTCTGTAACGAAGCATTAAGAAACAATATACTAGCTAGTGTATTATTTTCTCTCAAACTATCTTCATCTCCGTTTCGTTGTTCCTTTTCTCAAACCCGAGCTCTTCACTGGTACTATGGCTATCACTTACAAGGAAATCTTATTTGTTGAGACTGTAGTATGGAGAAGCATCATGGAAGCCCGGCAATGGCCTTGACATTATTGCACTGTAAAGGTCATTTATATTAACCAGTGATATGCATGACATGTACGTTACATATATCTCGTAGTAGGCCGGTGTTGATCGATAAGTTTACAACATAACTATATCGAATTGTTTTTGGCCTCTAATATATCAAATGTCTCGTTAGGGGTTTTAATTATCTTTAATAAGTGTCTTCTAGTCCTAATTTATCCATCAAGTTTGATAGAGCGTCCTGAACTCGATATAATCATACTAGATAGATCTATTAGCCTTCAATTCATAATATGATCATAATTCTACCGTTGTTGCCTCTGAAAATCACCTCGGCCTATACAGCCGAGGGATCAAGGAACAAATGTCCTTCTCGATGAATAGATGCGGAGCGTGCCAGCACACGGCCAGAAGGCCAAGTGTGCAACTGTAGGTGTAGTGGATGTAAATCTGACTTATCAAGCAATTGTTAGCCGAGGAAGGAACTTATTCTCGGCTGCGGTTCGATGCCTCTAGATTAAGGACTTGGTGGCTGAAGGTCGGGTGAATTAGGTGCGGTTGTGAGAGTATGAGTAAATATAAGATTAATAGCTACTATGCGACAACGAACAGTAAATAGCACGATCAAACAAGTAAAGCATAAAGACAATAAGAAGCAAATAAAAGATAATAACAACGAAACTGAAAACTAGAATGGCTGCAAATTATTAACTATTGTTTGAAAGAAAACAAAGAGAACAATTCAAAATCGATACTAGGCTACAAGAAAGGCAAAGTAACTGAGATTGTAACTAGCAGAGCAAATAAACTAAGGAAACATACGGAAATTCTACCTAAGCGAAAGGTAAGACGAAATAAGAAAAGCTTGATGGCTTGAGTTCCTGGAGTTGTGTGTCTTTGTCTTCTGTCGATGCTTCTATTTATATCGGCTGCTTTATGACTTGAACTGATCTCTTGACTCTTTGAAGTTGAGTGGAATTCGGCCTCTTCTTGCCTCAGTGACTCTATCTTGATTCGGCTTCAATACTTATCGTCGGCTGACTTGATGCTGGACTCTATCCGGATTGGCTTTGATGGACGTCATCAACGGCTGCAATTAATCTTGAAGTAGGCTATCTTGGATTGAATTCTCCTTATCGGCTGACATGAATTTCAAGTCGACTGAAATACTACTTGATCAAATTTCATCTTTATCGCTTATTGGCCTCTCTGACAATCGGCCATTATCCTTCTAAGTTGAGTTCGGATTGGAAACCAATTAGAGTATTGGCCAATGGGCTTTTAGACAATAAACCAATGACTACGGGCCGGCCGATAACCAAAGGCCAAACTTTTGAAACCCTCTATCGGCCTATTTTTATGTGACTCGTCTTAGATCAGATGAATTGTCCAATTATTCATCAGCCAACATTTCTGGCAATCGGCCCAATTATTTGTTGAGTGGCAAACTGTAACTAGAAATCATTCAATAACTATGCACATTAGCTACGTCCGGGTGGCCATGCGAATGTGGGTACAAACATTGCCCCCCCAAGTTTCTTAAGCATCGGCGAATGTCGCCGAGTGGTTGAGAAATTTGAGTCAACTTGGGCCCCTAATCGACTTCGAAAATTCATGTATTAATGCTCCACATGACCTCCCTGATGGCTAGAACATACTTCCTTCGTTGAATGAAATTTCGGAAAATTGACTAAATTGGCGAACCAAATTTAATGGCCGAAATCCAAGTTGATAAGTTGGCATCTATACCTTTGCTCTAGTAAGTAAGTAACCAGACAACTTGAGAAAATGATATTTGAGTAGGGAAGGGAGTTGCTCGCTAGTAAGCCAAACCAAGTTAAGTAGGACAACACGGGAATATAACTTTTGGTGGCCAATAATTTAATAGATACATGGAAGCCAATGGCTATTAATTTTTAAATCGGCCAACAGAAGAGCGAGTAGTCAAATCGGCTAACGAATGCCAACAATTAATTTACTCGAGTTTAGCCGATTGATAGAACTAGAGTTGGCCAACAAGTGAGAGTGGCTTACGGAAGCCAACAAGTGAAAATGCTAAGTATCAACCAACAAACAAAAAATATCGCAAGGAATCCAATTTGCAGCTCATATTGGCCAACACATGGAAAACCTTAAGTTGGCCATTAAATTCAAGTGAGGGGGAGTAGGTCAACAAAGGACTTCAAATTTTAAGTTGGCCAAATGCATGAGGAAATTCAAGTCAGCCAACACAAGTAAGAATGGCAACCAACCCAAATTGACAGTGGCAGCCAACTCAAGAGTTCAAATTTTAAGTTGGCCAACAAAAAGAAAGCTAGCCAACAAAAACAAATTTTGAGTTGGCCATCAAAGAAATTGGCAGCCAACATAAAGGAAAGTTGCAAGTTGGCCAACAAAGAAATTGGCAGCCAACACAAAAGAGAGCTGCAAGTTGGCCATTGAAAAAAAATTGGCAGCCAACATAAAGGAAAGTTGCAAGTTGGCCATTGAAAAGAAAAAATAGTCAGCCAACAAAGAGAGAGATGTAGCCAATCTAAAAGAAAAGTGGTCCCATTCCGTTTTTTTTTTTTTTTTTTTTTTTTTTTTTTGGAATGAAGAGTTGTCAGTTGATTCTTTCAACTCCAAACTGTTGTTGCCATGCAATTAATTGCGACATGGGCTAAAATAAGTTTCTCTCTCTCTTTTTTTTTGTTTGATGCATGTGCATAATTTATTATATGCTGACCCGTCCTTCTTTTTTTTTTTTTTTTTTTTTTATTAATCATCTTATCTTTCACCTTCCCAGCTTCTCCCGACCACACAGTCTTTCTCTTCCTTTTGATAGAAACGCAAGGCTTTGTTACAGGTGGTCTTCTAACTCCCAGATCTCATCTTTAAATCCATCAGACCCTTCACCACATGAACTGGGTATGGAGTGAGTAGGATGCAAAGTGGACTATCATCACGCAAGAGGTACGATTTTGAACTTTGAACCTGACCATAAAAACCCAGACTTCGAATTTTTTTTTTTTTTTTTTTTTGCAGAATCTGATGCATGTTTCTTGTGCAGATTTCGCATTTTGCTTTGTGTAGTTATCTCTTCAGTTATTTCAGAGCTGAACTCATAGCTGGGTATCTCCTGATTTTGAGCAAATCCAAATCTATCAGGGTTATATAGTGACTGGGTAATCTTGAATTGCAGGTATATTTCTTGCTTTTGAAATGCAATTTCGTATTTTGGGGTAGTTAGTTGTGCAATTATAGCATTCTGCACTTGTGTTCTTATTTGCCCAGAAATCTACAGTATATGCCATGAATTAAACTGACTGCAATTAAGCACTAGATGGCAGATGTCTTTAAACCCCTCTCAAAAGCTTGTTCTCTGCTTGTAATTTCGTCAGCTCAGTAGTTCTTACCAAAATCCAACTACATATTGCAATTATATGAAGCCCACTTATGCCATTAAATGTGCTGCATATTCCCCAGATGTAATTTAATAAAATGGACCAAGCAACACTTTTGTCTTTGTTGGTTTTCAAAGGCCCCGTAATGCATGATTGAGTAAATGCATAATTATCTTCATTAGAGGAAGATAATTTAATGCCAATTGGTGATCTCCCTGACTTGATGTGATGTAATTGGCCAAACATTCAATTAACATTGAATGTCCCAGCTTTATTTTAATTGTCCCAGCTCATTTGCCGAAAATTGCATGTCAATTAATTGCAATTGCAATTATAAAATGTGCAGCAATTACATGAGGTTCCTCCCACATGCAGTAGTTGCGGCCACCATTTCTAGTATTATAAAAATCTGCAGCAATTATATGAGGCCCCTCCCACATGCAATTAATATATGTTGTATTGCTGCCAAGTTCCCAGTTTTTTTTTTTTTTTTTGGCTGCAAAGATGACTTTTGACTTTGTTTTTAATGACCATAGTCAAATAATATAGTTAGACACAACTTCATAATTATTATGAACCTATGAAGCATAATTAATGCCAAATAGCATTATCTAACTTTACCCAGACTTGCTTTAATGCAATTAGTCACATACAAATTTTCTTTCCCATGTGCAATTGGCCATATATATATATATATTTTTTTTTTTTTTATATATCGAGAATGTCTTGGCTCATATGCATGTAATATGCTTTTGCCCCCCCTCAAGTTTCGTGGTTTTCGGCGAATAGCACCGAATAACTAGAAACTTGGTGTACTGTGAGAAACATGGTGTGCTAATCAATTATGCTCTATATCATGCAGGACTTGGTTGTCCAAGCAATGGCTTCAAAAGGGACCAGAGAAGATAATTATGAAGGCAAACAAAAAAGTATCACCAAACGCTCATTTGCATTGGCGGAAGCACTAAGTCAAGCCACTGAAAAGAATGCCTCGGCCTTCATGAATAGAATAACACAACGAGTCCCGAATGAAGGTGGGGTACGTCAACTTGGCCCAAGTTTCCAGAGTGATATACCGGCTGATGTGGAAAAAATTTTGAGCCAACATGAAGTGGATGATTCTAGCTATTTCAGTGAAGGAAAAGCATGGGGAGCATGGGGAACAAAACCAGGAAAATGGCCTGGTGAAACGGCCAACTGGATTCCGTGGGTAGAACGAGTCGAGAAGCGATTTGGGGAAATATGGAAACGACTTGGGATCTATGACGCCATCAAGCTGTCCACCATTACTATTCCTTGTGACCGCTCCTTGCTGGCTGCCGCTATGTGTTTTTGGAGTTCTCAAACAAACTCTCTGGAGCTTCAGTTTGGTGCACTTAGTCCGACCTTGATTGATATAGCGGCCATTATAGGCCTGCCGCCACATGGGCAAGTGGTGGACATTGTATTTGCAGAAGGAAAGTTTGACATTGATCTTAGTGGTGAGCTAAGAGATCGAAGTAAGGGCAGACCAGCCGTTGCCAATTATAATACATGGATTGAGGTGTTTAACAGCGGCTTGGGAAATAAGTCACTTGATAGTATTGGCAGTCCAGAAGAGAGAGAGGAAAACCAGCAGGAGACAATGGAAGTAACTCATGTAGAGCATGCTGCGTTTCTTGCCTTTTGGATATGTAAGTACTTAGTGTGCACAACTTCTAAAAAAGTAAATGTGGAGTACTACAAGTTGGCTGAAGCATTAGCAAGTAAGGAAGTACAAGAGAGCGATCAGCCATTGGCTCTTGGTCCATTTGTGCTCGCCCACTTATACAGATGTCTTCACCATTGTGTGACCGAAGGACTAAACCCAAATTGGTCTGGGCCATTGTGGATTTTTCAGTTGTGGCTGCACACTTACTTTCCCACTTTCAGACAGCCGGGTTTAGCATTGGCCATAGACACCACTCTTGGACAACAATTGGCTCCTCTTGATTTACTTACTCATTCGGCAGAAGAGTGTTTTGAGGTGTTGTTCAAGTGTCCAGAGTTTTCTGCAGAACAGTTTGCCGTTTGTTTTAGTAGGAAGTATCCATCCTACCTTGCAATGGATATCAGCCAACACGCCTCAGAAAGTGAGACGAGATGGGAGACTGCGTGTTCAGCTTGGAAGAGTGCAATAGGTATGAGGGATCTCTTCTGGGGTACCTTGTCTGGTAAAACACTCAAGTGTGGAGTGGAGTTATATTCACCATCCTACTTCAGTCGTCAGTTGGGATATTATCAAGCTATACCGGCTCCGGTGCCAGAATCGTCAAACCGATATAGTTCATTGCGAGCCGTTTTCTCCAACAAGGACGACATTGAGCAGAATAACAAGGCGTTTGTGTACAACATGAGCTTTCCCATGAAGACAAGAGTAGCAACTAGCAAGAGTTCCTCCCAGTTCAGAGAGTGGTGGGCAAAACGAGTAGGTAGCCGCTTTAAAGATGGGTTGGTGTCGGCTAGGCGATCAGCTTTTGCAGGAAATCCATGGGCACAAGAGAAGCCGAAAGCTGTAAGGCGTGGTAAAATAACAAGCAAGGTTGCTAGAGCAATCCCAACTATAAGTAAGTTGTTGCCCCCCCCCCCCCCCCCAAGTGTACTTTCATTTATGCACATGTTGTTAGTTTGTTCACTAACTTGGGGTTTGTTGATTGTAGGTGGCCAAGAATCTTTGAAGAAGTGTGCTAAAGCACAAAGAGAAAGGCCAACCATAGTGCGGCCACTGAGGCGGCCAAAGGTAAGCCGAAATCAATTTGAATTGCAGTCGGCCATTATGTAAGGAATCATGGCCGATGGCTAATGGCATTTCTGTTTTGTCTCCTTTGAATAACAGATGGTGCCACTTTGTCTTCAACGTCTCAATCTCCTCCAGCGAAACGACCGGCAACACAAGATGAGCAATCTTCTGAGAGCGAAGAACGATTGTGCTTGGCCAAACGAAGTTGCCTAGAGACATTCAAGGTATGACATAGCACCAGAGTGAAAAATTGGCTATTAACTTGAGCATAAATATGACATACTTTATATGATGAATTTGCAGAAGGCCAACGTCCAAAATGCCATTCCTAGTGAAATAGAGGAATCCGTGGAACTAACCATTGATAAAGATGGCCAACCAAGTAGTGATGAACCTGTGGGAGAGATAATTTCTCTTGAAAGAATGGCTGAAAGCGAAGTTGTGACAATGAATATGGAAGAAACACTTGTGCTCACCCAAACTTCAACGCAAGCCAGTATTCCCTCCTCGTCGCTTAGTGAGCAACACCTGGTGTTGGCTAATGAACTAGTAAGTTTGCACCACCAAACATGTTTGTGATTACTTCCCTTCTATTATGCTAAAGAACTGATTCTTAGTGGCTGACATTGTAGGAAGGTAATCAAGGGTTTGAAGCCGAACTTCAGGCTTTCATGAGGGCATTTTCGGCCGATGCTCTAATCCAACCAGAATGCTGCTCGGCCATTTCGCAGTTACCAACCGCACACTTGACATCAAGGGAGGAAGTTGATGGGGCTCCAAAGGTGGTAAAGGAAGCGTTAGCGCAGCCATTAAAAGAATTTGTGGAAACAGGCCAACTATCAAAAGTGAAAGTGGCCATGGATTTGTTACGTGGAGCCAAATACTTTGCCCCTCCCAAGGTAGCTCTCATTGGTGAGAAGCTAGAAGTGTTGACCCAACAAATATCCCGTGTAGCTGGTTCATACCAAGAAATAGAAAAAAGGAGACAACAAATCTTGGCTTGTGAGCAAATGAAGAAAGCCTTGGTTCCCGAGTTTGGTTGGTGTATGGAACAAAAACGGGTTGTGGAGTCTCTTGAAGGCAAGATAAATGAGTTGGAGAGACAATTGGCGTCCTTGAAACAAGAGAGACAAGAAGTGGGGGAAAAGCTCCTTCAAAGGAGTAAGCAGTGTTTCCAAAACCAAGGACAACTGAAGAAGATAGAGGCCGATTTGAAAACTTCTGAGCCTAGGTGTATGCAACTTGAGAGTGACCTTCAAGATACTAGTTGTACCTTGGGAGCTCTTAAAGCTTTATTAGCCGAGTAATGATGATTGATGAATGTGGCTCTTTTGTCGGCCATTGGCCGGTTTTTGTAAACATTTGAAAGTTATGGGCCGATGAAAAACTTAATTAATTATTTGCTTGCCGGTAGATTATCATAAATATCGTTGGATCATGGATAGATAATATCTTGTAGTAGTAAATACAAGTATAATGGCCAAGCAAACAAACTGGAAATCTGATAAAAATAATCTTTTCGGCTTAATTGCATCGGCCAGAATCAAGATGGCCTAAACATATATACAGTATAAACTAGTGGCCATCTTTTGGTTACACCATTATTCAGCAGCTCGCGCTTCCCACATTGTGGGATAATATTTCTTTAGGTATTGGCCATTGATGGGCATTGTGTGTCGTTCACCATCCTTATCTCTCAAATGATATGCTCATTTTCCAAGAACTTTGTCGATAATAAACGGACCCTCCCAATTTGGTGACCATTTTCCAAATCTGGGATCCTTTGTGCCGATCGGTAACACTGCTTTCCAAACCAACTCGCCTTCGCCAAAACTCTTGTATTTGGTCTTTTTATTATAAGCACGAGCGACAGCCTTCTTTTGAGCTTGAAGCCGATCATATGCATCCAACCGCGCCTGGTCAAGATCCTCTAGTTCTTGCAACATTGCCTGACTATATTCGTCGGCTGTGAGATTGTTTTGCATTGCGACTCTCAATGATCTGACTATCATTTCCATTGGTAGAATTGCATCATGTCCATAAGTCAGAGCAAAAGGAGTTGTCCCTGTAGCCGAGCGTTTGGAGGTCCGATAAGCCCATAAAGTTTCTGATAGAAGATTGTGCCAATCACGCGGATTTTCCTGAATCATCTTTTCCACGATTTGGATGAGGACCTTGTTTGTGGCCTCAGCTTGTCCATTAGCCTGAGCATAATAGGGTGTCGATTGCTGCATTGTAATCTTATACTCAGCCATCCGTTTGATGACGTCTTCAGCTATGAATACCGATCCTCGGTCAGTTGTTATAGTTTCTGGAATACCGAAGCGGTGAATGATGTTTTGCTCAATGAATTTGATCACCTCGGCACTACTTATGGAGGTGAATGGAACGGCTTCAACCCATTTTGTAAAGTAGTCTGTGGCTACCAGTATCCATCTGTGCTGCTTGGAAGATGGGGGAGAGATTTGGCCAATTATATCCATTGCCCAGCCCCGAAAAGGCCATGGCTTCACTATTGGATTCATGGGGAAAGCAGGAACTCTCTGAATGGATCCGTGTAGTTGGCATGGAGCACAACCTCGGGCATACTCAATACAATCTTTAAGAATAGTTGGCCAGTAGTAACCATGTCTCCAAATTAGCCATCTCATTTTTATCCTAGCCTGGTGTGCTCCGCAAATACCCTCATGAACTTCGGCCATTACTAGCTGGGCATCTTCGGAGCCGAGGCAACGAAGAAGAAGGTCATCATCAGGACTTTTCCTTAGCAGTTCACCATTTTTAATTATGAACTTGCTGGACAACATTCTAATTTTTCGGCTCCCACCGCCATCAGTTTTCATCAAAAGGTGTTGGATAATGTAAAACCTCCAATCACCAAGTGGTACGTCTAACTCAAAGACATCGGCCGGCATACCTCTCTCGGCCAAAGATGGCAACGATTTTCTCTCAATTTTGATGATTTTGTTAGTTTGGCCTGCTGGAATGTTGACGCCGGAAGCAATTTGAGCCATTTCATTCGCTTCACGATTGAGTTCTCGCGGAAGATGGTGAAATTCCACATCATGAAAACAACTAAGCAGTTGTTGTGCGGCGGCATAATAAGTGGCCAACGAGAGATTTGAACATCTAAAAACCTGGAGCATTTGATTGATGACTAATAGTGAGTCCCCAAACACCTTAACTCTTGTTGCTCCAAGTTCCTCTAATACTTCCAGGCCAATTATTAAGGCTTCATATTCGGCCTGGTTGTTTGTACAGTTAAAGTCCAGTTTGAAGGCATATTGATGCTTTTGGCCGGTTGGAGATTCAATCACTATTCCTGCCCCTGCGGAGTCGCTGGTGCTTGAGCCATCAAAATATAGTAGCCAAGGCTCGTGATACATCTGGCCGACTTGTGCAGTATCTATTTCAACGTTCTCCATATCTTCAATTTCAACAGAAGGGTGGTCAGCAAGAAATTGAGCCAATGCCTGGCCTTTGACTGACTTCTGGGCCACGTATTTGAAAGTAAATTCAGAAAGCGCCATTGTCCATTTTCCAATTCGGCCTTTGATGATCGGCCGAGTCAACATATATTTAATTAAATCCGTTTGTGAAATTATATGAACAACTGATGGTAACATATAATGTCGTAATTTAATCGCCGAAAAGTAGAGCACGAGGCATAGTTTTTCAATCGGCGAATATCTTATCTCAACGGGTGTGAGGATTCTGCTCAAATAATGGATGGCTTGCTCTTTTCCTTGATCATTGTCTTGAGCCAACATGCTCCCAATTGATTCAGTTGTGGCCGCTATGTAGAGCTTCAGCGGCTTTCCTTTATGTGGAGGTACTAACACTGGGGGTTGTGTTAAATACTTCTTGAGTTCGTCAAAAGCTTGTTGGTGGTCTGGCTCCCACTTGTATTCATCTCCAATTTTCAACTTAAGTAGAGAAGAGAAAGGCCGAAGTTTACCGGCCAAGTTAGAGATGAATCGTCTGAGAAAATTAACTTGACCAAGGAATGATTGTAGCTGTTTTTTGTTTGAAGGAGCGGGTGCATCGATAATGGCTTTAGCCTTATTCTTGTCGACCTCAATTCCTCGTTGGTGAATGAGAAAACCAAGAAAATTCCCCGCTGATACTCCGAAAACACACTTTTTGGGGTTCATTTTAAGTTTATGTTTTCGCATACGTTTGAATGTTTGCTCAAGATCGGCTAGATGTCCTGATCGGGTTTTTGATTTAACAACCACGTCATCTATGTACACCTCTACGGTTTTGCCAATTAAATCGTGAAAAATGGCATTCATGGCCCTCTGGTAAGTTGCTCCGGCATTCTTTAAGCCGAAAGGCATCACTATCCATTCAAAGGTTCCAACAAAGCCTGGGCACCTGAAGGCGGTTTTATGGACATCCTCTTCGGCTACAAATATTTGATTATAGCCGGCATGACCATCCATAAAAGATAATATTTCATGTTTGGCCGCTCAATCAATTAAGAGATCGGCCATTGGCATAGGATACTCATCTTTTGGAGTTGCTAAATTTAAGTTTCTGAAGTCAACGCATACTCTCATCTTGCCATTTTTCTTTCTTACAGGTACAGCGTTGGAAACCCATTCCACATATCTAGCAGGTCTAATAAATTTAGCATGTAGTAATCGTTCAATTTCCTCTTTCATTTCAATTTGTACCTCGGCGGAACATCGCCAAGGGGCTTGTTTGTAAGGTTTACAATCAACTCTAAGAGGTAATACATGTTCTACTAAGCGTCTATCGAGCCCGGGCATTTCATGGTACTCCCATGCAAAACAATCCTTATATTCTCGTAATAAAGCCTCCATCGCTGCTCGTAGTTCTGGATCGAGAAGTCTACTGATAGAGATTAGCCGAGGGTTATCTTCATCTCCCAAGTTGATTTGGTCTACAGGATCTTGAGTTTCGGCTTCAGTATCTTCTAATTCGGCCGGGGCTGGGCCGATATCTTCCAACTGCAATTCTTCTTCCTGTTGTTCTGCAATATATTCCATCAAGTTGATGGCCGAGTTAGACTTGGTAATCCTGTCGGCCCAATAGGCCAGCAAACGTCCTAAAATAGATCGGACTGCGGCCTTTCTTTCTAGAGACCTTGGGTCTCTAGACATTGATATTGTCCTTGAAGAGGTCAACCAGGGTTGGACGTTCTGCATCTTGAAAAACATCCTCACTCCCTAGGTTGACAATTTTCTGGGCCGTAACTTGGGTAGGTCGGCCCTTGCTATCTCGTCCACTGAAAGTGAAATAACCAATATCGTCCTCATAAAACCTTGCTTCTACTACATTGTTGGATGCTTGAAATGGATTATTGTCTGCTGGAATGACCTCAATTTTGTCTCCATGCCAGAAGATCAAAACTTGATGCAGGGAAGAAGGTACACATAAGTTCTGGTGAATCCAATCGCGGCCAAGCAATGCATTGTAATGAGCAGATGAATCGACCACGAAGAAAGCTGTCATGTTTGTCTTTTCCCCCACTGTGACATCGAGTGGGAGGATACCTCTTGGCCTGCTCTTCCCGCCAGAGAAGTTGCTCACTGTGATGTCCGAAGGTAGCAAATCGGATTCAGTTCTGCGTAATTTCTTCATAACGGCTGTAGGTAACACATTAACTGCTGCACCATTGTCCACCAAAACTTTCGTTATTAGATATCCCTCTATGTAAGCCGTGATGTATAATGGCTTCAAATGCTGAGCCATTTTGGCCGTTGGTTTTGTGAGTACCACACGGCCGTCTTCATCCTTCAACTGGGCAACAGCTTCATCAATCTCAAATCGAGGTTGTTGATCGGCAACAAAGTCGCCGATCAGTTCATTTGACTGACCTGGTTGAGCTTTGAGTTCGGAAGGTAGGACATAAACCATGTTGATGTCCATTGTATTACCTTCTCCTTTTCCAAAGGCGGCCTCGCCCTTGTAAAATGGGGATAAAGTTTCCATGTCAAAAGCTGTGTCATCTCCTATGTCGTAGTCGATTCCAGCTTCATTATCGTAGTCACCTTGTTCTTCTTCTTCTCCATAATCGACTTCCTCATCACCCTCGTCTCCATAATCGTCTTGCTTACCGTTGTTCGTGGCAGCACCTTCTACCATTTCTTCATCCTTCAACTTCTGATTGAGACTGGCTTGCTCTTTCTTCAATTCTTCAACGGCCCCAGTTGTCAGCTTGGTGGACGCCTTCTCTGTCTCTGCTTGCCACTCGATTGCACGAGCCCGCAGGTATTTGGACAAATTATCTAGTAATTTGCTCTCGGCGGGCGTGAATCCATAAATCTCAGCAGCTGGATGTTGTTTATGGTGGGCGCAGAGGTAAGTCAGGTCGGCATCAGAAATAGGTAAGTTATCAGTATTGGCTTCCAGTTTATAATTCTCCATCATTGCTTGATAACTGATTTTTAAGCCGATGCTAGAATCCTCAGTGATGAGGTATGACTCTGAAGACATATCCTTTTCTAACATTTTCATCATCGCGCTTTCCTCCTCAGTTAGGCCATAAGTGGCCAATGCTGAGTACATCCTATGATATTTTTTCATCATCCCTAGATCTTGATTTGAGAACGGCTGATCCTGTCCTCTCAGTACTCTTATGGTAGGGACTTTTCCATTTGGCGTCTTATCCATAGCCGCCTGTTGCACTTCCTTCTGTCGTTCAATATCCTTAGCTTTGGCATCTGCTTTCGCCTGCTCTTCAGTTGCAAAGTCTTTCTTTTCTAAATAATCATCAAGTTCCCTTGCGAGCTGGGCCTCTTCTGGCGATATGCCATAGGTTTCCTCAGCCGAGTGACTTATATGAAAACATCTAAGGAAATGAAAGTCGGCTTCTGAAACTGGAATTTGAGCTACTATATCCTTCTTCTGGATTCCTTTGCGATGTGCTTGATACAAAGCTTTTAAACCAGGTGTAATGAATCGGCTATGGAAACCCTGCCGAATCAGAGCATGATCGGCATCAGAATTTGCTACTATTGTATTGAGAATATAGTCTTGACTCCTTGGAAGCCCATAAATTGCAAGGGCTGAATGTTTCTGGTGAAACTTTCTCATTGTTTCTAATTCAGCCAACTTAAATGGAGGGTTGAGATGTTTGAAGACCTTAACCCCTCCTTCAGTAAACCGCAGATGGGGTAGCTTTGGGAAGCTAAGGACATTTTCAAAATGGTCACCGATGGTCTCAAGTTCCATAGGTTCTCCTGAATCCTTATGAAAGTCTTCTCTTATTATAGGGGCTTCTTTGTTATCTGCTTCAGTAGAGCGTCTGACTTCCTGCCCTTCTGACCCTTGCTGCCTTGCGGCCGCCACTTCCCTTTGGATACGTCTCTTTTGAGTTTTTGTCAAAGGGGAAAATGGCTGATCTCTGGCCGCACGGCCATACCACCTATTATCATGAGTAACTGGTGGCCGATATGTCCTATAAGGTCTTCGGCCTCTATTTCTAGCAAAATAATCTTGGTCATAAAATCGATCATCTTGGTCAAAACCTGATCGTCTTCGGCCATTGAAACCATCCGCAAAATTTCCCTCAAGATCATCATCCTCAAAAGTCAACCTTCTCCTCACCGAAAGTCGTCCGCTTTCGGCGTTTTCAGATTCCTTTATCCTCTTAAACACACTTTGGGATGTTTGTTGTCCCTGATAACATCCCTTGGGACTATGAGGGCCAAAGAGCTTAAGTACTTCATCCTCGGCCATATTGGCCGTGGGAGTCCCCAATTCATTGCCAGCATGTTTCCCTCCTGAGTCTTTCTTCTTACTTTCTTCACAATTAGTTGGAGCTTTTAACCCAGGCCTTACCTGTCGATCAGTAGCTAACTCTTGGTTCTTGATTTGCAGAAGATTATTGAGGGTTACCTCACAGTTGCAACGGCTGCACAGAATCACAGCGCTGGCCGGCGGTACTTTTGATGTAGATGACGATGAGGCCTTCAAAGCCGGTGGCATTGTCATATCGTATGCATCCTCATCCTGACTATCATAAACTGGTTCCCTCCTCTGGTCACGAAACATATACCTCCTTCGGGCCCTAGGATCAGACAAGTTCATATTTGGCCAATTCTTCCTGTGACCTCTTGGGAAGTTGACGTACACCAGGTTGACTGGAAAAGGGTCGGTATCGACAAGCTGAGCTGGTTTGCTCGTCTCCGGAAACTTCAGCTTTCCTTTTTCGATGAGATCCTGCAAAGTATCACGGTAAACCACACAATTGTTAGTAGAATGCTTCCATGAATTGTGAAATTTACAATAAGACTTATTTCTAGTTTCATCGGCCTTAGGTATAACATGGCCGTTTGGCAATTTAATTACTTTCTCAGCAAGAAGTTGATCAAAAATTATGTCAGCCTTTGTGATATCAAAAGTGTAAGTGCGGGTAGGTGTCAATCTTAAAGGTGTGCCATCTTTGGTATGGTAGGTTATCGGCTGAGGTTTATCCTTGATTGGGTTTGTTGGCTTTGCAAGGGCTTTACAAATCATTGGTTTGTTTATAAACAATTCGGCAGCATTGATATCGGCCGAATCTTCTTCCTCGACCTTCAAACCTTCAAAATTGGCCTCCATAGCATGAACAGTAGGATTCTTATAATAAGTTCCCTTTGAGGCTGATCTAGCTTGAGTTTCTTCTCTGATGATTGCCTCGTATCTAGCCACGCTAGTGGTTAATTCAAAGATGTCTCTAATATCAACTCCCTCATATTTCTTGCGCAATTCATAATTCAAACCTTGCTGAGCTATTCTGACAAACTCTAGTTCTCCCAGATTGACTCTGCACTTATTTCTTGCGGCCTTAAATCTATCTAAGAAATCTTGGGCCGACTCATGTGCTTCTTGATACATTTTTGCTAAATCAGCGATTGTGACTTCTGGTTCGGCTCTGTAGAATTGCTCATGGAAAGCTCTTTCCATGTCGGCCCAGTTTTGAATAGAATTAGGAGCCAAGTTGACATACCAAGCATGAGCAGGGCCGGTCAGTGAGTTCTCAAACCACTTCAACTTCAAATCATCGTCTCTAGAATGCTCAGCACATCGCGCTGTGAACCGGGAAATATGTGCTATAGTTGATTGGTAATCATCTCCACTGAATAAAGGAAAGTCGGGAAATTTGAATCCCCTCGGATAGTCTCTGTTTTCAACCCTTTCCGGATATGGTTTGGTGTATCTCGGCCTGGCCGTTCTTCTAGGAGCCGGCCCTACAGTCTCTTCACAAATTCTCCTTATTTCTTCGACTGTCAACCCATTCCTAGGTGGATTTTGTCCTCCCAAACCGTTGTTGTTATTTATCGGCTGTTGCACATAATTATTGGCCATTCCAAATTGGGGTTGAGCTTGAAACGGCTGTCCACCAATAGGAAACTGAGCCTGTGGCTGTGGAACATAAGCATGAGCTTGCTGCCATGGAGGTTGAAGTGCTTGGTTGAATTGTCCTTGTTGATTTTGTATCAGTAAGGTTTGCAAAGTGTTCTGACCATTCACCATAGCCGCCATTGTTTGGTTCAATTGCTCAAGAGATGTTTGCAATCCTCCGATAGATCGGTTAGTGTTCTCTCCCAAAACAGTAGCTAACTGATCTACCAACGTTCTATTGTTGATTTCTCCTCGGGTAGCGAGTTCATTCGTCTGCAATTTAAAAACCTCATTCAATGCTTTGTACAAATACTCGGCTGACACACCGGCCGGTCCTAAATAATCAGTTTCCACAGTATCTCTAACTCTACCGTCTTGTGTTGCATAGATGATAGCACCGGGAGTGGTTGCACTATTCGAGGAGCTCTGAAAAGCATTAAGTGGCGAGTCTCTAGATGAACTTTCAGTAGATTGCCTGGCCAAGGCTGCGTCAGCGGCCGCTCGTCTCATGTCTTCTTGCCTTGCAGCGGCGTCGGCTGCCGCTGCTTGTGTGGCCTCCTGTCTTGCGGCTAGTTCAGCCGATGCAGTCTTTGCTGCTTCTTGAGCTCTATGTTCATCGGCTGATTGTTTTGCCGATGAAGCGTCTGAAGTCCCATTCCCACTTGACTCAAGTGACATTCTGATTGGAGTAAGATCGAGCTTCGGTCGTGATGGACAAAAAGTTGAATTATGTCCTGACTCTCCACACCGAAGACACTTCTTTCCCCTGTTTACACTATATGGGTTGTCTTGTTTTTGTTGACTAACCTCCTTCCCTTGCATTCAACCTTACTAAGAAAATAGTAATCACAGTCCCACTGGGCGTGCCAAAAGATGTTGCCTCTGAAAATCACCTCGGCCTATACAGCCGAGGGATCAAGGAACAAATGTCCTTCTCGATGAATAGATGCGGAGCGTGCCAGCACACGGCCAGAAGGCCAAGTGTGCAACTGTAGGTGTAGTGGATGTAAATCTGACTTATCAAGCAATTGTTAGCCGAGGAAGGAACTTATTCTCGGCTGCGGTTCGATGCCTCTAGATTAAGGACTTGGTGGCTGAAGGTCGGGTGAATTAGGTGCGGTTGTGAGAGTATGAGTAAATATAAGATTAATAGCTACTATGCGACAACGAACAGTAAATAGCACGATCAAACAAGTAAAGCATAAAGACAATAAGAAGCAAATAAAAGATAATAACAACGAAACTGAAAACTAGAATGGCTGCAAATTATTAACTATTGTTTGAAAGAAAACAAAGAGAACAATTCAAAATCGATACTAGGCTACAAGAAAGGCAAAGTAACTGAGATTGTAACTAGCAGAGCAAATAAACTAAGGAAACATACGGAAATTCTACCTAAGCGAAAGGTAAGACGAAATAAGAAAAGCTTGATGGCTTGAGTTCCTGGAGTTGTGTGTCTTTGTCTTCTGTCGATGCTTCTATTTATATCAGCTGCTTTATGACTTGAACTGATCTCTTGACTCTTTGAAGTTGAGTGGAATTCGGCCTCTTCTTGCCTCAGTGACTCTATCTTGATTCGGCTTCAATACTTATCGTCGGCTGACTTGATGCTGGACTCTATCCGGATTGGCTTTGATGGACGTCATCAACGGCTGCAATTAATCTTGAAGTAGGCTATCTTGGATTGAATTCTCCTTATCGGCTGACATGAATTTCAAGTCGACTGAAATACTACTTGATCAAATTTCATCTTTATCGCTTATTGGCCTCTCTGACAATCGGCCATTATCCTTCTAAGTTGAGTTCGGATTGGAAACCAATTAGAGTATTGGCCAATGGGCTTTTAGACAATAAACCAATGACTACGGGCCGGCCGATAACCAAAGGCCAAACTTTTGAAACCCTCTATCGGCCTATTTTTATGTGACTCGTCTTAGATCAGATGAATTGTCCAATTATTCATCGGCCAACATTTCTGGCAATCGGCCCAATTATTTGTTGAGTGGCAAACTGTAACTAGAAATCATTCAATAACTATGCACATTAGCTACGTCCGGGTGGCCATGCGAATGTGGGTACAAACAACCGTCAATTACTCATTTATACAGGCATGATGCAACATCCTTTTTGCTTTTATCTGAATATCTGATTAAACTGTATCTGTATAAGGTCACCAAGACACCACCCACGTACGATCCATTTCTAGCGGTTTTAATAATACGTACCACCTCAGATTTAGATATTGTAAATAACGACGTATTTATATGTAGTAAAACCAAGTCCACATTTATTGTATCAACTTTTCTATTGCCTCTCTACAACTTCAAAGTTCTACTTCGGGCGCCCTTGCAAGTTCATATACTATTTGAATCAAAGAAGGACAATGCATGAAACCATAAAGAGACATGTACGTGTGAAACCAGAGAAAAATGCTCTAGATCAGAAAGCTATTTTGATCTCGTAAGTCATTTTTCAAATATGAGCTTTGAAACATATAATCTGTTCGTTCAACGAGAACTCGGATCATATCTGAAAGATATCATCGGGTATAAATTTTCTATGCTCATCTAAGTTTTTTTTTTTATAAGATTGTGATTACCTAAGTTGTGGTATATATAATCTACAACATTTCATCAGTGTTCTACTTGTAATTAAAGTGTAGAAATGGTAATGAAGAAAGTGAAGCTTCACTCCTCACAGCTCATCTGCAGAATAGTTAAAGAAGAGGACACGTTCACCATTTCTGGAAAATTTAGCACTACTGTGTATATTTACTCTCTCTTTTTTCGTTTGTTGGATATCCCCTTTCATTTGAATTGATGTCTTGGTCGGTGACGTTTTCTTCCGAGAAGTAACAGGGGCCATACAATCTTCGTTGGTTTTATTGGGTAAATTATAATTATGACTAGAAGTTGTTGCTCCCTTTCGAGTCATACCAACTTATATCCCGACCAGTATAATTCCTCGAACCTCGGAAGTCACATCCCCACATTTACCTTCGTCTCAAAAAGTAGTTTACGAATCTTTAGACCGAGCGACGTACAAGATAGAGATTTCATATATAGTTTGTTCTGAAAGTGTAATGTTGTAACTGAAATTTTGTATTATAGAAAATAGGGGTTGTTGAAGGATATCGACATAATGTGTGCCTCTACAAACTAGGGTTTAGAGTTGTAATAGGAAAGTAGCCTAGGTATACTAATTGTATTCCGATTATGTTACCTTTTGTCTACTCTGTAAACTCCCTATATAAAGGGCTCCTATTATCAATAATAAACACAATTCTATTCTCCTACAACAAGTTATCAGCACGAGTTCTAACCCTAGCTTCAGAAAAAAAAAAAAAACTTTTCTCTATGCCGCCAACCCAAAACAAAAAAAAAAAAAAAAAAAGGAGGCCGACTAGCAGCAGCAGCCCAGGCCACCGAGCAGCAGCAGCAGCCGCAAGCCTGCAGCATCCGACCCGAGCTTGACCTGCCTGCAGCAGCCCAGCCTGGCCTGCGACGCTCCCCTGCAAACCTCGTACAATCGCAGCCCCTGCACATCCGACCCGAGCTCGACCTGCCTGCAGCAGCCCAGCCCAGCCGGCGACGCCTACACCTCCGCCGCCCCCCCCCCCCCCCCCCCCGTCTCCAGCGCCCCGGGACCGCATCTGCAGACCTCCCATTGCTGCAGACCAGAAGAAGAAGACGCAGAAGAAGAACAGAGGAAAGAAATAAGCAAGAAGAAGAAACAGAAAGAAAAAGAGAGGGACCCGGCCGGCCAGAAAAAAAAAGAAAGGAAAGGAGGGAGGAGCGGGCTTGGGCCCGAAGAAAAAAAAAGGAAGGAAGAAAAAAAAGGAAGGAAGAAAAAAAAAGGAAGAAAAAGAAAAAAGGAAGAAGAAGAAAAAAAGGGGAAGGGAGAAGGGCAGCCACCAACTGCCAATTTTCGACCAGATTCTAACTACACGCCTGCATCAACACGCGCGTGTCTTCAAGCTAAGAACAATCACGTAAGTTTTTATAATTAAGGTTGCTACTTTCTTGTATTTAAATTCCTTTTATTTTATGCAAATATTGGAATATATGTTGCCAAATGAGTTTGATATTTAACAAAGCGGAATTGTGGGGATTCACGCATAACGAACTAAGAGTGTTCGTATGAACTAAGAGTGTTCATAATTAAACGAACTAAGAGTGCTCGTGTGAACTAAGAGCGTTCACAATGCTTGGACTAAGAGCGTCTGTAAGCATCAAATTGTGACCATATTAAAACATCATTGTTGGTCTAATCCAAAAGAGATTCTTGGAAATTGATTTCTTGGTAGCATAACTCGGAAATCTTATTATTTTAGTTTTCGTGGAAGTTTAGCTCCGAAACTAATATATCTTCTCTTCTTATTTTCAGGATGTTGAATGAACCTAGACTCGACTTTCTCATGCTTGACTCAACAAGCTCGGATTACCACAGTTGGGTAACCGATGTTGAGAACCATCTCACTTCAAAGGGAATATTACCCATAATCCAGGCACCTAACCCGGATCTTATGTTCAACCGAACATCTACAAAGCATGCTCAAGCAGTTATCTTGATGAGACGCCATATGGATAAGGTACTCAGATTGGAGTATATGTCGATCAAGAATGCAAGAGAGCTATGGGTAGCGCTAGAAGAGTGCTTTGGCAATGTCCAAGATTCCCTCCTCCCTGACTTGAAGGTTCAATGGAACAATCTGCGCTTTGCTGACTTCAAGCCTGTTGTTGAATATAATTCAGAAGCTCTTCACATACAGTCCATGTTGAGGTTTTGTGGACAACCTGTCACAGAGCAAGAGCTAATTGAGAAAACTCTCTCCACCTTCCCTGTTTCAGCCATTGTGGTATCAAAGCAATACCGTACTGAAGTCAATGCTGGATGGATCAAGAGGTTTCATCAGCTTATCAATATTATATCTGTAGCTGAGAAACATGATAACATACTCCTGATGAATTATAATTCAAGGCCCATTGGAACTAAGACCGTTCATGAGGCGAATTATAATGCACCCAAAGGAGGGCGCAAGGAGCGGTACCCTAAGAATGGGGGACAAGAGGGACGTATGGGCCCATATAACCGCCCTAACCAGGAAGGAAACCTCAAGTTTGGTGTGGATACACGTGGTGGTAATGCCACACGTGGGAGAGGTGGTCATGCTATCCCTAGCCGTAATGGTGGCTCAATGGGTCGTGGTGGTGGCACCAACCCCCCTAGGGAACGCCCGCAACGTGCACAATGTGCACCTCAATTAAAGGGAGGCAACCGCAATGATGAGTGTCATCGATGTGGATCAATTGAGCATTGGTTCAAGCAATGCAAGGCAAGTGAGGAACTAGCTGCAAGCTACAGGGCATATAGAGACATGAGAGAGCAAGAAGTGTACCTTGCAGAAGAAGAAGAAGATGGTGGAGATGTCAATCTCACCATAGAGGACTTCAAAGCTGAAGATGAAGTGCACATGGATGCAACAGATTTTGATTAGATTAGTCCTTTTTATTTTTCCAAGAACTTTTGTAATGACAATTTGCCTTAGTCAATAAATGACAATTGTATTAACTCTTTCTTATGTGGCAGACCCAATAAAATGTGATGTCTAGGAAAGTCATTGAGATTCTTGGTACTTAAGAGAGCCTCGCTCCACCAACATCTCTCTCTACTTTCCTGGTCATATTTGATTGGAGTTACCAAACGGATAGAGTGACTACAATGTGTCTTACTTTGATTTTATTTTGGATTAGACTTTGGAAACTTTGATGTAATCATTGGCTATTAATAAAGTGCCAATTCTTTTACTTAATGTCTTGGACATACCTTAATTCGAACTTTATAGAGCCAATGATTTTCATGTGGAAACACATTATGAGAATGGACAGAGTTCCTTTGCATCACCTCTAATGACTACGGACATAAACGAGTATTAGAGAAACTTATGTGTCGCTCTAGTGGGTTGTATGCAACCACTATTTGAGTTATTGAATCCAACTATGTCATGAGAGACGACTTATGGGATTTTGGCACATATAGGCTTTGACATGATGATCCGTGTATTGAAAGACTTTACACGGACATCTATTTTCAGAACGAAGAAAAGTAAGAACCAAGAATTGGTTCGAGGAGCTGCACATGCCCCTCATGGCGCCATGATTGTGCAAAGACAGGCCACACACGGCCAGCGCAGCCTACCCCCTGCGGCCAATACATGGCATTGACGCCATAAACTCCTCTCTCTACTTCTCAAGTCAATTGTGACATTGTGGCTTAACTAAAACCTTCATTGGTTGATTATAAAGCCCATGTTTCGTTCTGTAAAGCATGTTATTTAGGATTGAGACCATCCTATGCAAAGGAGATTGAGGAAATAATTCCATTCTTACAAAGAATCTAAGGGAATTTTATGGATTTGATCAACCAACTTGCGGACCATATAGATGTTTTATGGTGTTGGTTGATACGCAAACACGCTGGTCACGTGTTGTGCCATTATCCACTCGTAATGCTGCTTATACTACACTCCTAGCACATAACATATGGCTACGGGCTCACTACCCAGATCATCCCATTCAGTCAATTTGACTTGATAATGCTAGAGAGTTTACATCGACAGTTTTCGATGACTATTGCATATCATTGGGTATTGATATCAAGTATCATATTCCCATGTACACACCCAATTGGTCTCGCGGAAAAACCACCATTAAACGACTACAATGGTAGCCCGGACATTGGTAATGCGCACCAATATTTCCGCTTGGGTTATGCAATATCGCATGCAGCTATGCTAATTCGTCTATGACTCATAGTAGCCACTCAACTTTTATTTGCGTTACAGCTAGTGATTGGGTTCGAGTCTAATATCTCGTATTTATGCATATTTGAGTGTGCGGTTCATGTGCCAATTGCGCCACCACAGCGCATCAACATGAGTCATTGCAACGAAAGCATATATATTTGTTTGTTGGACATGCGTCTCCAACTATAAGTCCGCTATGTAGAACCCTTGCCAGGCGATCTCTATTTCGCTAGATTTGCGAATTGTCACTTTGATGAGACAGTCTTCCCGTCGTTAGGGGGAGATTAGAATGTCAATGTTCAACAGGAACGACAGGAATTGTCATGGTCTGTCCCCACTATGTCTCATCTTGATCCCCTAAAAGTGACGAGATCACATATACCTGCTGCAAACATGCCTGCAAGGATTGATGTCCCCACAAGAGGACATGGTGCCACCCAGAGAAGATGGGTGCTGCACCACTACCATGGATGGTAGTATGGTGACGCCACAAAGGTGGCATAATGGCGTCATAGGCCATGGGTTCCGCTAGAGAGAGTAGGGGACCCATAGGTTCGATGGATTCTCGCCCTAAGAAGAGAGCGAGTTTGGCACAACTTGATCCATTGATCATTGATACTCATAATCCGTCTCATGAGAATATTTTGGATTGTGGTTATGCCCAAGAGACATCGTTGGGGGATGCCTCAATGTTAGAACCAATTCCAGAGAATATAGAGATCTCTATGAACTACACTAGTGTACAAGAGATCGTGGAATTATTGAGACCAATGACATCGAACCTTACTCCGTTGAAGAATGCCAACGTAGAGAAAATTGGCCTAAATGGAAAGATGCGATCCAGGTTGAATTCGATTCACTAACGAAGAGGAAGGATTTCGTGCCTGAGATGCCAACACCTCCTAACATAAAACCTATTGACATTAACAGGTCTTCGTTAGATAGCGTAATGAGAAAAAGAGATGGCAATCTCACCTTATGGCGCAAGGTTTCTCACAACGCCTTGGAATCGACTACGAGAAGACATATTCTCTCGTAATGGATGTCATTGCACTCCACTACCTTGTCAGTTTGGTAGCTTCCAAATAACTGAACATGCAGCTTACGAATGTGGTCACTACGTATCTTTATGGGGATCTAGATATGGAATATAATGAAGGTTCTTGTGGACTTCATTTACCCAAGTCAAGTGGCTCTAGACCACGGAGCGCATTTGCAACGAGGTTGAAATGCTCACTAAAATGACTACTTGATTGGGAAGGGATATGATGAACTATGCCCACGCGTTTTCCATGACAAGTTCCGGATTTGCAATTGTCGCGGTTTATGTTGATAAACATAATTGGAACCCTTGAGAGTTTAGGGAAACCACTGAACACCTAAAATCTGAGTTTGAGAGGAATGACCTTGGGAGAACACGGTTTTGTCTAAATTTAGAACTTGTATACCGTGTCAAGAGACATTTTTGATAAAGTCAAAGATGCACCATGGTCGTCCGTAGTCTTGGCCCGAAAAGGGATCCGTTTCGTCCCAAGGATGATGACGAAGACGTGTTAATAGCAGAAGTGCTTACTTATGTACAATAGGAGCATTATTGTACTTAGCACAATACAAGACCAGACACCTCAATTATTATGAACTTGTTGGCTAGATATAGCCCCGCGCCAACGCAACTCCATTAGAATGGTATAAAGACAATCTTTCGATATTTGAGAGGTACGATTGATATGGGCTTGTTCTATCCCTACAGAAAAAGGGACGACGGAAGTGTGGGATCGGACCCCATAAGGCAAAATGCCACCTTCCGTGCTCCTCCTCCCCTCCATCAAAATGACAACAAGCATTTCTAAATATTGAAATGAACCAAATCCGATCAGAGGATAATGTAGCGGACTTATTTACTAAGTCGTTACCAAAATCCACCTTCGAGAAACATGTGAAGAGCATCGGATTGAGAAAGTTATCCGAACTCCCATGATTGTAGCAATCAGGGGGAGATATTGACATCAGGGAGAGGCATGATGTCTACATGTTCGATCTCGAAGAGTGAAGGACGTGTTGTGCTCTTTTTGTCCTTCGACTACGGTTATTTTTGTCCCACAGGGTTTTTGTTACCTGGCAAGGTTTTTAACGAGGCAACAATTAAAGCGTCATCACCAAGTTTGAGCGGCACAAGGGGGAGTGTTGAAGGATATCGACATAATGTGTGCCTCTACAAACTAGGGTTTAGAGTTGTAATAGGAAAGTACCCTAGGTATACTAATTGTATTATGATTCTGTTACCTTTTGTGTACTCTGTAAACTCCCTATATAAAGGGCTCCTATTATCAATAATAAACACAATTCTATTCTCCTACAACAGGGGTATGTGTATGATCAATGATTTCCTGTTGTATTAAGGTTTGTTGTGAAGCTGTATTTTGTACTGCAAAGATTGCAAACATCTCTCCTATATATTCCTTTTGCTCTGTTACTTTTCTCGACATATAGAAGCGAAGACCCCATCAGGCCATAATTCCGTATATATAGTTACCAGAAAGTAGGTTTTACTGATAAAAATCAAAAGAAAACATGGCCGGAAATAAGAGAGGGCACTCCCAAGTCTTAACCTCACAATTAGTCAATTACCAAAAATTGTGCAAAATAATGGAAAATGAAGCAGATGGATATCAATGGTTGTAGACACGCATGTTGGGCAATTATCAGTTTGTCTTGCTACTGGACCAATATTCAGCTACAAGCTTGGAGAAGTAGGAGTTGGTATCCAATAGCTTTGAAGGTTCTTCATACTCCACCAGCTTCCCTAAAATTTTAGACAAACAAAGCCACACTGCAGATTAGGAACAGCCTTAATTAATAGGTTACATCCAAATACCCAATTAACTGGCTTACACTACATTACCCTTAGACAACTGATACCAACTGAAGACACATTTACACCCTTGGTAGAATACACTAAAGAACTTTCTACAATGGTAGAACCCCTCAGTTTGTTTACCTCTGTGCTACTTGTTTTCTTTTTTGTTCTTCTTAGCACTTGGCAAATAACATACTTCGCACAGAAGAAGAAATCAAAAACATGCATGGGCAGAGTTTTCAATGTCTACTTCAAATTTGATTCTAGATTCAAATATATAAAAGCTTACCATCAGAGAGGACCATAACTTTGTCACTGTCTATGACTGTTGGAACTCTATGAGCTACAATTATCACAGTGCATTCTGCAAATTCTTGCCTTATGATTCTTTGTAGAGTGGCATCTGTTGCAGAGTCGATGGAAGCAGTAGCCTCATCTAGAACTAGAATTCTGTTCCTCTTGAGAAGCACTCTTCCAAGGCAAAACAACTGGCGTTGCCCAGCGCTCCAATTTTCCCCTTCATCACTCACTGTTCAAATAACTATTGTCATAAATGTTGTGTATCACTTCACAAACTCATAGACTAAATGGAATTGGCCACTCAAGGAAGATTTTCATGATAGCTTTTCTCAAATATATACAGGAAGCATAAACCCACCAGATGAGCCTAGCAGATTAGGCAGGCTGCTGACTGTTGCCTTGAGCTGACACTTTTCTAAAGCCTAAAAATGAAGATGTCATTATAATGGTCCATATTGGCAGAACTGCATCTAAAATCTTAAACTAGGTCTGATTAGTAAAACTAAATGAGATATACTGGAAAAATTTAATTATGCAGGAAAAGCCTTTTCAAAATTAGGGTCGATCAGTTGGCTCACCGTCCATATTTCATTGTCCGAGTAAAGGCCTAGAGGATCCAAGTTGGTTCGGATGGTGCCCCTAAAAAGAGTTGTTTCTTGAGGGATGATGCTGAGGTTCATTCTCAAATCTTTTAGACCAAGAGAGCAGATATCAAGTCCATCTATAATAATTTTTCCACTGCTCGGCTCTACTAAACGAAACAAAGCACTTATGAGTGTACTTTTTCCACTTCCTGTCCTTCCAACAACTCCTATTCTAGTCCCTTCTTGAAATGTGCAAGTGATCCCCTTGAGAACTAGTGGAGAATTCGGACGATATTTTATCTTTAACCAACAGAAATAATTAGTGATTAAAACATGATCAAATGTACGCAACACCAATAAAGAAGTTCAAGTGTATGATGATGAATATATATACCTCCAGACAATGCAGCTCTATTCTACCCTTTTGAGGCCATGAAAATGGTGGCCTCTTGTCCTCCAAAATTGCAGGAGGCTCTGGTGAAATCTGCATGAATTGTTTTATCCTTTCAACTGATATTATGTTGTTTGCTAAGTTGCAATACCATTGAGTCAGATAAATTTGTGTTGTTGTGAGTGTTAAGGCGTAAGAAAGAGAGAGCCCCACAAGACCTGCAGAAACACTCAGAAAAATTTAGGCTAGACTGTTAATACCTTTGAACAACCTCAAATTCCTTAGTTCAAAACAATCAAACATGAACTACAAGAATAATACCTGAAGAAATGTATCCCTTAGGAAGTAAAACAAGGAGAAAACCAGTGGCATAAAGGGTCAAATTCTGAAGTGCTTCTGTCCTTAATATTAACCACTCCCTGGTTGCATTAGAATGAAAGAACAGTCTGGCATCAGTGTCAACTAGCTTTAGGTAGTCATCTAAGAACCTGTTGACCATTTTAAAAGCCCTTATAGTGACCACTCCATGTGATGTTTCAGCTGCGTAATTCATAACAGGAGCTTTGGTTGTTCCATTGATTCTTGTTAGTTCCCTTGCAGAGGCTTGACAATATCTCTTCAGTAAAAAAAATAAAACAAGTAGTAATTAGATTTCCATCATTCAATTGGTGAAGAAGAGATGGAATGAAGAAACTAAAGCAACTCGAAATTCCAATCCACCTGAACGTATTGTACAGCAACAGTTGCGAGAATAGCTACAATGAGAACTTCCCATATCACGGAAGCCAGAACTGCAATAGTTGTCAGCAGTTGAATAACAGCCGAAACAGTAAACATAATGGAGAAGGGTATCTCAAAATCTAGAGTACTTAAATCTGATGAAGCCTGAAAAAGTAGTAGAAGTATACATTGTCATGCATGAATCTGAAATAGGTGACTAAAAAAAAAATACTTGACAGGCTACTTTAAGTAATATGTTTTCCAGGTGTTGTTGAAGATCAAAGTACACTCACTCGTGTTAAAATCCTCCCAACAGGGGTTGAGTCAAAGAACAACATGGGAGCTTTAAATATAGCATCGGTGAAACCTTCAAAAAAGGCTCTAGAAGCTTTTAATCCCATATGGGCTGCAGAATATGATCTTAGAAATACAAAGACAGCACAGAGTGAAGAAATTGCAGTGTAAACTCCAATCAGTGTAGCACTGGTTATATTAGGAATCTTAATGCCTAGAGCTAGCCAATAAGTTGAAGCAGCCAGAAAAATAGAAAAACAAAACTGTGATAATATCCCGGAGAATAGAAGAAGTGTTCCCTTGGAAACAAAAATATAATCCCAACAGGACTTCCAGCTAACATCACCAATCTCTTTCTCTTCTTCTTCTGTTAGCTGAACCCCAGGAATGCCCGCCATGGAAGTATCCCCTTCAGTTTCACCGGCAAGATTAGTCCTTTGAGACTCTTCTGGTTGGATTATATCTTCCTTCTCAGATTCTTGGGTTTGGTAGTTTGGGCTGTCCAATGTTGTTACTGCATCTCTATGAGCATTCACAAGCTGCTCAAATGCAGTTCCTTTTGTCAAGAGACCGTCATAGCTTCCGGATTGAGTAATTCTTCCGCCCTCCATTACCTGGAAAGTGGAATAATGTAGGTGTGTAAACCATGTATACCTTGTATCTAAATGCAAAAAAAAAAAAAAAAAAAAAACACACACACACATAAATACCAAGATGTTACTATCTTCTTAGAGAAATTCAACTTGATGAGCTACGGAACATATACCAAGATGTTATCAACTTCTGAGAGAAATTCAACTTGATGAGTCACCAGAATCACAGTTTTCTTTGCTAAAGCAACCTTGACACAATCCTGCATGCATAGCAAAGTCATTCAAACTGACTAAACTATCTCTACAATGACACTAAATTTGGTTTGCAGTTATGAAAATGTTTAAATTTTTCTTTCTTACATGAAATAAAATTGCAGCTGTAGTTGCATCAACTGCACTAAAGGGATCATCAAGTAGATAGATGTCAGCATCACTATAGACAGCTCTTGCTAGCTGAATCCTTTGCTTCTGTCCTCCACTCAAGTTAATGCCCCTCTGTCCTATTTCAGTAAGATCCCCGTGCTGAAAGCTATCAATATCTTTATCCAAAGCACAAGCTTTTATGGTCTCCTGATATTTAGTCTTCTCCATTGGCCTCCTATAAAGTATGTTATCGCGGACTGTCCCACTTTGTATCCAAGATGTCTGAGAAACATAGGCAATGGTTCCAAATACATCAACCTGTTTAAAAGCAATTTGAAAGTAAGTGAAGATCTTAGATAATGATATATAATACAAAATATGTAACATCTTCTTTTACACTCACATTTCCAGAGATTTTGGGAATTTCTCCAAGAATAGCAAGCAAAAGAGATGATTTTCCAGCACCAACTGATCCACAAACTGCAACTTTTTGCCCCCATTCTACTTCTAAATTCACATCTGTCAGATTTGGGATTCTTGATTCAGGATTCCAGCTGAACATACCTTTTTCTACTTTTAAGATGTCATCTGAATTCTGTGATGTGAGTTCTCTTATTTCATTATCCATTATCTCTTCATCAATCAAAAAATCATTAAGCCGATCAAATGAGACCTTGACTTGGATCATTACAGAAAGAGCTTCTGGTATAACTCGGACAGGGTCTCCCATGCTCTTCAAGGCTGCTAGAACCGTAAATATGGTAATTGCATTTAGAGGAGCACTCTGGAAAACAATGCATCCTACAAAAACAGCTGAAGAAATGATAGTTGGTGCCATCCAGAACAAAACAGTTCCATAAGCCTTGTGTACTTGTGCCTCAGCCAATGGTTTGAACTCTCTTTCGCGAAGGGAATCAATCGAGTTCTTGAACTTCTCTTCCCATGATTGCAACTTAATGATTTTTATATTATTTAGGATCTCAGAAGTGGCTCTAAGCCTCTCATCTTGAGCTACCATGATTTGGGACTGACGCTTCTGTAGTACCTTTGCAAATGGCACATTAAGGAGACCACAAATAATTAGAGGAATTAAGCCAGGCAGAGCACCAACACCTACTACCACATAAAGAACAACAATGCAAAGCAATAGTTGCAACGAAAGGCTCCACATTGAATGGAACCACCACAGGAACTCACCCATTCGATAAGCATCCACCGCTATGTAGTTCACAATCTTTCCAGCTGAGTGCCTTGTCCTTCCCAAACTAGAAAGCTTCAGCTGCTTTCGATAGACTGCCACCATTAAGGCTGACCTTATTCTCATTCCACACCTTCTCGACTCAAAGAACCAGCATCTCTCGCTCAGAGATTCAACAACTTTGGCGATGATTAGACACCCTACTAACATGAGGCCTTCAGAGAGGCTTTCCTTCTCACTGTTTGAGTAACTTACAAAACCATAGAGTATAAGAGGGGAAGCTACAACTGCAATAGTCTTGAGGAATGCACAAAATACTATCCATATATTTTCTTTCATGTAAACTTTTGCTATGGCTCTGAGAACCAGGTTCTTCGTAGTGCTTGAGCTCTTCTCTCTTGACAGGGATTCAAATGCATTAGCAAACTTTTGGTATGCTTCATTGGCTTTATCTTCAGAAACCAGAGAAGGGATGTCTTCTAGAGCTAAAGTTTTTGAGAAACCCAATTTCAGTAAAGGATTAATCCAAGAAAATATCAGTTTGCTAAGCAAACTCGCATGGCCTAGTTCTGTTTGTTGGGTTTTCCCAGCTGAATTTTGGGCCAACAAAGGCTCAGATAGACTGCTATCCATGCCTTGTTTATCGACAGAGTTACTGGGATTTCTAAGAGTACACATGAATGCTAGTAGGGCTAGAAAAATGCTTCTAATATAAGGAAAAAAGCAAAGAGTAAGAGCAGGTGTACAGCATCAACGCTAGTTTCTTCAGTGCATTTTAACAACCCAATTCATGTTCTGAATCAAAAATCCAGAGGGGTAAGCACTCCCTGCATATATAATCCATTGCAAGGAAAATGATCAGTATAATATATATAATGGAACTGCTTGTTAAAGGTGAACATCTAGACAGCAGTAACATAAATAAAATGATGAATTAAAGTATGGCTATAAATGAAGCCAGAGAGATACATGATCAAACATTCAAGAAATAAAAACACTGATGAAGATCTGTGAATACCAGAATACTGAATATTGTTTCACTGCAAGTGTAAGATAGCAGCAAATGTATTCTCCAATCAACAATTCACATAGAAATTTAGTAGTGTATGTACTATTTACCAAGTAGTCAACTCCTCAAGGAAGCCAGACTGCCGTAGAAATCTCTATGGCTGACCTGGTAGTAATGCATGATGTTCTCAGACTTTGCACATGATTCAAAAACACATCAAGTTTCAGTGGAAACGGAATGATATTGAACATGTTTTACTAGTTATAAGAGGAGGCCGATCAGTTGATGCTCATCTCAACCTACTTTCCTACCGCACCCTACATTCTCTATTCTTTATTGAAGTCTGTTCTTCTCACCCATTTAGATATCTAAATTTACCCGATTTATGTATGATGTGCAAACCGAAATCTAAGTGGCGGTCATTACACCCTTGATAAAAAAAAGATAAAAAAAGGAAGATGTTCATTAAGCCTCTTATGTAATGGAAATGTAAAGAAATATCACAACCTCCATTCCTCGATTTATGAAAATGTAATGTTGTTCTTTCGATTACCAAGCAATTTCTGTCCTACACCAAACAAACAATATGAGTTTTCACTTTCAATGAGAAGGTTTAATTCAGTCTTTCCAGTACAATTAATGATCATCATTGATTACCAGCCCCCCCCCCCCCCCCCCCTCAATCTCGTTGATCGAATACTCTCATCACCTGCATGTCACTTCTATATGTAGATGATATTAATGTGCATGGACCGGAATGCACCCACTCTTAGCTAGCAAGGACCAGTTTTCAGTGGGGAGTTAATGTAGCCTGGACAATGTTTAGTGATGAATGTAAAACATGCCTATATAGTCCTTTCAGGTTGATTACATGCATAGGGTCTTACCAGATAACTTGATGTTTTGATCTGGAATTAAGAATGTTGAGATTATACATCCCACATGGGAAAAATTGGACATTGTCTGTGAGTTTATTAAGGTTTGGGTCACTCCATCCATTACCAATTGGTTCTGGATTTGAGTCCCAGTTTACTTTACCATGGTATCAAACCGGGTTATCCCAGTTGTCCACGTGTAATGAAACCTTGCCTAAGGGTTTATAAGGGTTTGTGCCACTTCATCCATTGCCAATTGGTTCTGGATCTGAACCCAAGATTAAGACTGTCCGCGTATGGATTATCATGCTGCAGGTTTTGCTACGGGTAAATTCATTGAAAAAGTAGATCCAACATCCTACATGTCTTTGTCCAAGGTTTAGTAAAACTATATATACTCCATAGGGTCTGTTAAGCTAATAGCTAGCTTAAGCTTTTATGAGCCTATTCAACGTGGTATTGAAGCTGTCAGATACCAAAACTACATCAACAGATATGTGCATGGATACATATTCAGTGTATATATATATATATATATATATATATATAGTACTTGGAAGATCTGATTATGAGATAACAAGAATAATAATACGTACGGTCATACCATAGGCGAGGACCATGACTTTGTCACTGTCTATAACTGTTGGAACTCTATGAGCTAGCTACAGTAACTACTGTGCATTCTGAAAATTCTTGCCTTACGATTCTTTGTACAATGGCATCTGTTGCAGAATCAATGGAAGCAGTTGCCTCATCTAGAACTAGAATTCTGTTCCTCTTGAGTATCACCCTTCCAAGGCAAAACAGCTGGCGCTGTCCGGCGCTCCAATTTTCTCCTTCATCACTTACTGTTAAATAGAGTTATGTTGAAAGATATCGACATAATGTGTGTCTTTACAAACTAGGGTTTAGAGTTGTAATAGGAATGTGTTTTAGGTATTCAATTGTAATCGGATTCTATTACCTTTTGGGTACCTTGTAACTCCCTATTTAAAGGGCTCCTATTATCAATGATAACACAATTCTATTCTCCTACAACACGATTCACGCTTAACGAACTAAGAGTGTGCATAATTAAACGAACTAAGAGTGTTCGTGTGAACTAAGAGCGTTCACAATGCTTGGACTAAGAGCGTCCGTAAGCATCAAATTGTGACCATATTAAAACATTATTGTTTGGTCTAATCCAAAAGAGATTCTTGGAAATTGATTTCTTGGTAGCATAGCTCGGAAATCTTATTATTTTAGTTTTCGTGGAAGTTTAACTCCGAAACTAATATATTTTCTCTTCTTATTTTCAGGATGTCGAATGAACCTAGACTCGACTTTCCCATGCTTGACTCAACAGGCTTGGATTATCACAGTTGGGTAACCGATGTTGAGAATCATCTCACTTCCAAGGGAATATTACCCATAATCCAGGCACCTAACCCGGATCTTTTGTTCAACCGAACATCTACAAAGCATGCCCAAGCAGTTATCTTGATGCGACGCCATATGGACAAGGCACTCAGATTGGAGTATATGTCGATCAAGGATGCAAGAGAGCTATGGGTAGCGCTAGAAGAGCGCTTTGGCAATGTCCAAGATTCCCTCCTCCCTGACTTGAAGGTTCAATGGAACAATCTGCGCTTTGCTGACTTCAAGTCTGTTACTGAATATAATTCAGAGGCTCTTCGCTTACAATCCATGTTGAGATTCTGTGGACAACCTGTCACAGAGCAAGAGCTAATTGAGAAGACTCTCTCCACCTTCCCCGTTTCAGCCATTGTGGTATCAAAGTAATACCGTACTGAAGTCAATGCTGGACGGATCACGAGGTTTCATCAGCTTATCAATATCATATCTGTAGCTGAGAAACATGATAACATCCTCGTGAAGAATTATAATTCAAGGCCCATTGGAACTAAGAGCGTTCATGAGGCGAATTATAATGCACCCAAAAGAGGGCACAAGGAGCGGAACCCTAGGAATAAGGGACATGAGGGACGTATGGGTCCATATAACCGCCCTAATCAGGAAGGAAACCGCAAGTTTGGAGGGAATACACGTGGTGGCAATGCCACACGTGGGAGAGGGGGTCGTGGCAACCCTATCCGTGGCAATGGAGCCATAGCTCGTGGTGGTGGAGCCATGGGTCGTGGTGGAGGCACAAATCCTCCTAGGGAACGCCCACAACATGCACCTCAATTGAAGGGAGGCAACCACAATGATATGTGTCATCGATGTGGATCTAGTGAGCATTGGTTCAAGCAATGCAAGGCAAGCGAGCAACTAGTTTCAAGATACAGGGCATACAGGGACCTGAGGGAGCAAGAAGTGTACCTTGCAGAAGAAGAAGAAAATGGTGGAGACGTTAATCTCACCATGGAGGACTTCAAAGCTGAAGATGAAGTGCACAAGGATGCTGCAGACTTTGATTAGAAATAGTCCTCTTTATTTTTCAAGAATCATGTAATAGTCAATAAATGACAATTGTGTTAACTCTTTCTTATGTGGCATACCCAATAAAATATGATGTCTAGGAAAGTCATTGAGATAATTGGTACTTAAGCGAGCCTCGCTCCACCAACCTCTCTCTCTACTTTCCTGGTCATATTCGATTGGAGTTGCCAAACGAATAGAGTGACTACGATGTGTCTTAGTTTGATTTTCTTTATTTTGGATTAGACCTTTTTGGACCATTTGATGTAATCATTGGCTACATTTATTAATAAAGTATCGTATTATTCAATGTCATGGACATGTTTTTAATTTCGAACTTTATTATTTCTCAGTATGTTTCCTGGAGAGTTGGAGTGCCTTGTTGATAGTGGCACCACACATACTATATTGCGACATAGGCAACTATTTCTATGCATGACGCCTAGTCGATCTTCTGTGACTACGATGGCTGGACCATCACAATTGATTCATGGTCGAGGACCAGCTCAATTTATGTTGCCAAATGGCACAAGTATTAATGTCACCGAAGCTCTATATGCTCCTAGGGCTGGAAGGACCCTATTGAGTTTTAAAGATATAAGAGCCAATGGTTTTCATGTGGAAACACATTGTGAGAATGGACAAGAGTTCCTTTGCATCATCTTTAATGACTAGGAAAGTCATTGAGATTATTGGTACTTAAGAGAGCCTTGCTCCACCAACATCTCTCTCTACTTTCCTGGTCATATTTGATTGGAGTTACCAAATGGATAGAGTGACTACAATGTGTCTTACTTTGATTTTATTTTGGATTAGACTTTGGAAACTTTGATGTAATCATTGGCTATTAATAAAGTGCCAATTCTTTTACTTAATGTCTTGGACATACCTTAATTCGAACTTTATTATATAAGAGCCAATGGTTTTCATGTGGAAACACATTATGAGAATGGACAGAGTTCCTTTGCATCACCTCTAATGACTACGGACATAAACGAGTATTAGAGAAACTTATATGTCGCTCTAGTGGGTTGTATGCAACCACTATTCGAGTCATTGAATCCAACCATATCATGAGAGATGACTTATGGGATTCTAACACATATAGGCTTTGGCACGATCGTCTGGGACACCCAGGTCGTGATATGATGATCCGTATACTAAAGACTTCACACGGACATCCATTTTTCAAAACGAAAAGAAGTCAGAAGGAAAATTCGGTCCAAGGTAGGGCCAGAGCCGCCTACCCCCTGCAGCCCAATAGTAGTATTGACACCACTAATGCCTCCTTGGTTCATTTCTCTACTTCTAAAGTCAATTGTGACTTCATGGCTCAACTGGATTCTTCTATGGTTGCTTCTAAAGACCATCTTTCATTTTGCAAAGCCTGCTCTTTAGCAAAATTAGGATCGAGACCATCCTATGCAAAGGACACTAAACAAAATATTCCATTCTTGCAACGAATCCAAGGTGATATTTGTGGACCTATCCAACCAACTTGCGGACCATTTAGATATTTTATGGTGTTGGTTGATGCATCGACACGTTGGTCACATGTCATGCTTTTGTCCACCAGAAATGCTGCATTTGCTAAACTCATAGCACAAATCATTAAGTTAAGGGCTCACCACCCTAATCATCTCATTAAGTCAATTCGTCTTGACAATGCTGGAGAGTTTACGTCAAAAACTTTTGATGACTATTGCATGTCCATTGGGATTGAGGTTGAACACCCTGTTCCTCACATTCACACCCAAAATGGTCTCACAGAAGCCACCATTAAAAGACTTCAAATGGTTGCTAGAGCATTGGTTATGCGCACCAATCTCCCTGTTTCTGCTTGGGGCTATGCAATATTGCATGCAGCTGTGCTTATTCGTCTGAGGCCTACTGCCACTCAACCCTTCTCTGCATCCCAGATGGTTACTGGGTATGAGCCCAATGTCTCACACTTACGCATATTTGGGTGTGCAGTTTATGTGCCAATTGCGCCGCCACAGCGCACCAAAATGGGTCCTCAAAGACGATTGGGCATTTATGTTGGATATGACTCTCCAACCATTATCTGCTATTTGGAACCCTTGACAGGCGATCAATTTACCGCAAGATTTGCGGATTGTCACTTTGATGAGACAGTCTTCCCATCGTTAAGGGGAGATCAGAACAATAATGTTCAACAGGAACGACAGGAATTGTCGTGGTCTGTCCCCACTTTGTCTCATCTTGATCCCTGAACCGCACAGTCCGAAATTGAAGTGCGGAGAATTCTCGATCTTCAGAACGTAGCAGACTCTATGCCTGACGCGTTTTCTGATATCGCTAAAGTGACAAGATCACATATACCTGCTGCAAACGTGCCTGCAAGGATTGATGTCCCTAAAAATAGTGGACATGGCGCCACCTCTAGAGGTATTGAGCATGGCGCCACCATCACTAATGGTGATGGCAATGTGGCTCAAGCTGGGCTCCCAACAAGGAAACGTGGGAGGCCCAAAGGTTCGATGGATTCTCGCCCGAGAAAGAAAGCGAGTTTGGCACAAAAAGATCCATTAATCATCGACATAAATAACCCGTCTCATGAAGATATTCTGGATTATGGTTATGTCCAAGAGACATCATTGGGGGACGCTCCAATGTCAGAACCAATTCCAGAGAATAGAGAGATCTCCATGAATTACACTAGTGTACATGAGACGTTGAGTCGAGACTCTATTATCCTTGATGATGTGTTTGCATATTCTATCACTCGAGGAATTATAGAACATGATGATATCGAACCTCCCTCCGTTGAAGAATGTCAACGTAGAGCAGACTGGCCTAAATGGAAAAATGCGATCCAGGTTGAATTGGATTCACTAACAAAGAGACAGGTATTTGGGCCTATAACGCTGACACCCCCAAGTATAAAGCCTGTTGGCCATAAATGGGTCTTTGTTAGAAAGCGTAATGAGAAAAATGAGGTTGTTAGATACAAAGCCCGCCTTGTGGCGCAAGGTTTCTCACAACGCTCTGGAATCGACTACGAGGAGACATACTCTCCCGTAATGGACGTTATAACGTTCCGCTACCTTGTCAGTTTGGTAGTTTCCGAAAAACTTGACATGCAGCTTATGGATGTGGTTACAGCATATCTCTATAGGGATCTAGATTCAGAGATATATATGAAGGTTCCAGATGGACTTCAATTACCCAAGTCAAGTGGCTCTAAACCACGGAGCGCGTTTTCAATAAGATTGAGACGCTCACTATATGGATTGAAACAATCCGGACGGATGTGGTATAACCATCTAAGTGACTACTTAATTGGGAAGGGATATGTCAATGATGAAATATGCCCATGCGTGTTTATAAAAAGGACAAGTTCCGGATTTGCAATTGTAGCAGTTTATGTCGATGACATGTACCTAATTGGAACTCTAGATGAGTTAAAGGAAACTGCTAAGTACTTGAAATCCGAATTTGAGATAAAAGATCTTGGGAAAACACGGTTTTGCCTCGGATTAGAACTCGAGCACCGTAGTGATGGGATTATGATCCATCAGTCAGCATATACTCAAAAGTTATTAAGGCGCTTTAATGAAGATAAAGCAAAGCCTGTGAGTACTCCCATGATCGGTCGTAGTCTTGAGCCAGAAAAAGATCATTTTCGTCCAAGGGATGAGGACGAAGACCTATTAGAGGCAGAAGTGCCCTATCTAAGTGCAATAGGCGCATTATTGTACTTCGCTCAATGCACAAGACCGGATATCTCATTCGCAGTGAACTTGTTAGCTCGACATAGTTCTGCGCCAACACGCCGCCATTGGATTGGCATCAAGACAATCTTTCGATACCTGAGAGGTACGATTGATATGGGCTTGTTTTATCCCTACAGAGAGAAGAGAAACAACGGAAGTGTTGGATCAGACTCCACAAGGCAAAATGCCACCTTCCGTGCTCCTCCTCCCCTCCATCAAAATGACAACGATGTTTTGATGGGTTTTGCTGATGCAGGGTATCTCTCTGACCCTCACAAAGGTCGCTCCCAAACGGGTTATGTCTTTACCATGGGAAGCACTGTGATATCTTGGAGGTCTACAAAGCAGACCCTTGTTGCCACTTCCTCAAATCATGTAGAGATTATTGCTCTACATGAAGCTGTGCGAGAATGCATATGGCTAAGGTTTGTAGTTAGACACATTCGAGGAACTTGTGGTTTGAAGTCTACCACAAATAAACCTACATGCATTTATGAAGATAATGCAGCTTGTATTGAGTAAATGAAGTTAGGTTTCATCAAGGGTGACACCACCAAGCATATATCGCCAAAGTTCTTTTACAATTAGCAACAACAGACACTTCTAAATATTGAAGTAAACCAAATCCGATCAGAGGATAATGTAGCGGACTTATTTACTAAGTCGTTACCAAAATCCACCTTCGAGAAACATGTGAAGAGCATCGGATTGAGAAAGTTATCCGAACTCCCATGATTGTAGCAATCAGGGGGAGACATTGACATCAGGGGGAGGCATGATGTCTACATGTTCGATCTCGAAGAGTGAAGGACGTGTTGTGCTCTTTTTGTCCTTCGACCAGGGTTATTTTTGTCCTTCGACCAGGGTTATTTTTGTCTCACAAGGTTTTTGTTACCTGGCAAGGTTTTTAACGAGGCAACAATCAAAGCGTCATCACCAAGTTTGAGCGGCACAAGGGGGGGGAGTGTTGAAGGATATCGAGATAATGTGTGCCTCTACAAACTAGGGTTTAGAGTTGTAATAGGAATGTGTTTTAGGTATTTAATTGTAATCGGATTCTATTACCTTTTAGGTACCTTGTAACTCCCTATTTAAAGGGCTCCTATTATCAATGATAACACAATTCTATTCTCGTACAACAAGTTACAGTTATATAAAAATCTGATCTATTCACCTCACTGGTTGATAAAGTTGATGAAATTGGGTGGTTAACTAAGATGTCCATCATGAATTTTCTTATTTGTTTACAGGTAGAAACATCAACTCACCAGACGAATCTAGTTGATTAGGTAGGCTGATAACTGTTGGCTTGAGCTGACACTTCTCTAGAGCCTAAAAAAAACTTTGGTAATTAAAATGGTCCACAGTAAAACTTCATCTGAAAAGTGCTAAACTGGATGTCATTAGTAAAACATGCTGAGAAACAATAGAATAATATTTATGCAGTACGTAAAAGCCATTATTGGAGTCCATTGGCCTACCCTCCGTATTTCATTGTCAGAATAAAGGCCGAGAGGATCCAAGTTGGTTCGAATGCTACCCTTGAAAAGAGTCGGTTCTTGAGGGATGATGCTGAGGTTCATTCTTAAGTTTTTTTATACCCATGGAGCAGATCTCAAGTCTATCTATAATAATTTTACCGCTGCTTGGCTCTACTAAACGAAACAAAGCACTTACAGTATAGTTTTTCCACTTCCCGTTCTTCCCACAACTCCTACTCTACTGCCTTCTTTGAATATGCATGTAATTCCCTTGAGAACTAGCGGAGCATTTGGAGGATATTTTAACTTTACCAAAGAAAAATAATAAAGATCAGAAATTTTTAATAATCAATTGATAAAGAGATTACTTAACATTAAAGGGAAGTTCTTGTGTATGATTAAACTATATCTCACCTTCAGAGAAAACACCTCTATCCTACCCTTTTGAGGCCATGAAGATGGTGGCCTTTTGTCCTCTACAATTGCTGGAGGTTCTGGTGAAATCTGCATGAATTGTTTTAGCCTTTCGACTGAGATGACGTAGTTGGACAAGTTACAATACCATCGAGTCATAAAAACTTGTGATGCTGTTAGTGTTAAAGCATAAGAAAGAGAAAGCCCCACAAGCTCTGCACACATCCACAAAAAGGAGGCAAAACTCTTGCTCCTTCAAATTCCTCAGTATGAAACTGCATGAAAATACCTGGAGCAACATAACCCTTGGGAAGTAAAATAAGGAGAAAAGCAGCAGTGAAAATTGTCAAGTTCTGAAGTGCTTCTGTCCTTATAATTAACCACTCCATGGCTGCATTAGAATGAAAATACAATCCTGCATCTGTGTCAACTAGCCTTAGGTAATTTTGGAAGAACCTGTCAACCATGTTAAAAGCTCTTATAGTCACGACTCCAAGTGATGTCTCAGCTGCATAGTTGTTGGCATGAGCTTTGGTTGTTCCATTTATCCTTATTATTAGTTCCCTTGCAGAGGCTAGATAATAATTCTGCAAACCAAACAAGGAAGTCCATCATTTCATTAGTCAATAATGAGAGAAATTGAAGAAAATCAAGAAACTATAATTCTGATCTACCTGAACATATTTAACAGCAGCCATAGCAGGAATGGCTACAATGAGAACTTGCCATGTGATAGAAGCCATAATTCCAATTACTCTGAGCACATCAATACCAGTGGTCAAAGCAAAGATAATATATAGAGAACGGTATGTCAAAATCCAAAACACTTAAATCTGACGAAGCCTGCAAAAAATGGACATGCATTCTGAAATAAGTAATATTCAAATACACCTTACAAATTAAAGTAACCGAGAATATGACTTTTTATGTCTTAAAAGGTCAAGTACACTCACTCGTGTAAGAATCCTCCGAACAGGGGTCGAGTCAAAGAACAACATGGGAGCCGTAAAGATAGCATCAGTGTATTCTGCTATCTCAATACTTAGTTATGTGTTTGTATATCTAAGGACAATTCTTGCAGTCCAATTGGGGTTGAAAGCTTCTGAAGCCTTTTGCTCTGGTAATAAATTGAATGGCTACAGCTAACCAATAAGTTGAAACAACCAGAACACCAACAAAACTACAATGTGCTATTAGGCCTAAACATAGAAGAAGTATTCCCTTAGAAACAAAAATATAATCCCAAAAAAGGCTTCCATCCGACATCACCAATCTCTTTCTTTTCTTCTTCTGTAAGTTGCACCCTTCAAAAATATGTCCTCTTCACTGCTATCTCTAGGGAGGTTAGTCCGAAAAGACTCCTCTGGCTGGACCATATCTTCATTTTTATTTGCTATTTCGCTTTTATAACTTGAAGGACCCAATGTGGTTACTGTACATCCATGAGCACGCACAAGCTGCTTAAATGCTGTTCCTTCTGTCAAGAGACCGTCGTAGCTTTCGGATTGAGTAATTTGTCCACCCTCCATCACCTGCGAAAACACATAAGGTGCAAAGTGCGTATTTTTTTGTTTATATATACAACCAAATATTCATAGGGTTCAATGAATAGAATGATTAAAGATATTATGAAAAAATATATTATATGAGCTAATGATCTTGTACCAAAATTTGATCAAATTCTGAGAGAAACTCTACTTGATGCATGAGTCACCAAAATTCAGTTTTCTTTGCCTGAGCCTCCATGACGCAACCCTGCATAAATCATTCAAATCAATCAATCTTCTTGAAATACATGTACTGTCTTTCTTACACGAAAGAGAATTACAGCTGTGTGTGCATCCACTGCACTAAAGGGGTCATCATGGAGATATATATCAGCATCACTATAGATGGCTCGGGATAGCTGAATCCACTGCTTCTGTCCTCCACTCATGTTAAGGCCCTTCTGGCCTATTTCAGTAAGATCACCATGCCAAAAGCTATTAATATATTGGATGCCCTTTGAGATTTGAGGGTAACTCCCGAGTTTACCTCCCGAGTTAATCAGTTTACCTTCTGAGTTTTTCAATTTTCCTCAACCGTGTCTAAAAAAGACAATTCTCATTCTCCCTCTAATTCTCATTCTCCTTTCTCTTATGACAAAGGAGCCCACTTTAAAGTTAAGCTAATTCAAATTGGGAAAAACAATGCCCCTAGCACTCTGCTAGGGTTTGTGGAGAGGCGCGTCTCTTGGCTGTCGCATCCTAAACCTACTCCATTCATGGAGATATTTTCAGGCTTCGGCCTCTGTGTGTTGGCTTTTGCTATTCTCGATAGCAGAGCGTGGGTTGAGGAGAGTTGTGGCGTTGGTGTGGTCATGATGGCGAGCCAAATGACTTTTGGATTAGCGAAGGAGGGCAGCGGTGGTGGTTGGAAGGAGTGGGATCCGGGTAGAGGGTTGAATCTGTTCCCTTTCTCTTACTATGGTCGTTGCGGGTCAAATCATCCCTGTGATGATGGCACCTTGTGCAGGCTATGGTCGAGAAGATTGGGCTCATTCTCTCTCCGATCGGATCTTCCGCGACTGCTGCAACAGGTTTGTGGGTTGGCGGTTGGTGGGGATTCTGTTGGCTTCAAGGCAAGCAGTGACCTCCGGCGTAGGCGCAGTGGGCGTGGGGTGTAGGCGACTGTTCATCCTATGGTGGAGTGGCGGTGCTCTGGTGCACAGGTGTTGGAAAGTTTGCTTGATGCGTTGACCTGAATTCTAGGAGACGATCTCGTTGGGCTTGGGCTCAAGTTTATCATCTGGACTTAGGCCTAAGTCTGATTGGGTGGTATGGAAGGGAGGAAGTTGGACTCACCAAGTTTTGGATTCGGATTTGGGATCCAGGAGGTTTTTCGATAAAAATTTGGGATCCGGGACGGCTTTAATTCGTTGCGGTATCTACCTTTGTCCTATTTTTTGGATCAATACCCGCGAGGAACTACATGGATTATTGGTCTGAGGTTGTCAGCGAGTCTACTGATAGATTCTGCGGATAAATTTAGTTGTCAGTTTCTTATCAGTTTACTCCCCCTGAGCTTCACTCAATAGGTGGAGTGGAATTGCGTTTAACTGTGTCTCTTTCTGTTGGCCCCACTGGGGCGGGTCACTGTGTAATATTGCTTTTTCCATATTGAATACAAATGGTTGACCTCCTTCTACTCAAAAAAAAAAAGGAGCCCACTTAAGGGGATAAAATTGTCATTTCAAAAAAAAAAAAAAAAAAAACACCACCACAAAAATCAACCCAATCTTTTTTTAATAAACAGAGGAAAAGTGTTGGGTGCACAATTAAGAAAGAAAAGGGAAAAAGAATTCAAAGATTGATCATCATATTATGCCAACTGTGGGCAAAGAGATTACATGATATAGATGGTATCCCATATGGCAAAAGAAGAAAAAGACAGCAACGATACAGGACCACCGTTGCATACATCCAAAGGATGGCATTTAGGCATAGTGGGCCAGTACAAAAGAGATTTAGGAGTGATTAGATGGGCTACTCTTAACAAGTCCTGCCCCTTTCAGAGGCAGGCTGACCTCGGCTGCTAAACTGAGGAAAGCGGGCCACGATATCCTAAGCCTCTTCCCAAGTCGCGTCTTCTTTAGGCAAACCCTTCCACTGGACGAGCCACTGAGTCACCAAGCGTCCTTTCTTCTTGACCACCGCCATATCGATAACTTGCTCGGGTGACCACACAAGCTCGCCTTTGTCATCAAATTGGGGCAAGGTCTGAGAGGTGGGAAGGGAATCACCGATCCGAAGTTTGAGTAGGGAGACATGGAAGACCGGATGGATCTTCGACAATGCCGGAAGATCCAATCTGTATGCCACTTTGCCAATTCGTTCAATCACCTTGAAGGGCCCATAAAATCGTGGAGCGAGCTTGTGCGATGGTCGCTTGAGGAGAGAACGTTGCCGGTAAGGATGGAGCTTGAGGAAGACCCAGGCTCTAATTTCAAATTCCCGTTCAGTGAAGTTTTTGTCGACCTGTTGTTTCATGCGATTTTGTACCATCGTCATGTGGTGACGGAGAGACTAAAGTAAGGTGTCCCGATCACATAGTGCTGTGTCCACGGTGGTGCCGGGGAGGTAGCTGTGAATGGAAGGTGGTGGCTTGCTATAGAGAGCTTGGAAGGGTGTCATCTAAATGGTGGAGTAGTAGGAGGTGTTGTACCACCACTCTGCCCAATGAATCAATCTGTGCCAGAAAGATGGTTTATGCAGACGAAGCATCAGAGATAATATTCCAAGGATCGGTTGACCACCTCGGTTTGGCTGTCCGATTGAGGGTGGTAAGCTAAGCTTTTGAAAAACTTGGTGAGTTGGAGTTTGAAGAAAGCTTCCCAAAAGCGACTGAGAAAGATTGGGTCACGATCAGAGACAATTGACTTGGGCATACCATGAAGCCTGAAGACCTCCCGGAGGAAAACATCGGTGACTTGAGCAACGGTATATGGATGAGTGATGGGTATAAAATGACTATATTTGGAGAGGCAGTCAACGACCACTGAGATGGCGTTCATGCCTTGTGAGGAGGGCAGACCATCCACAAAGTCCAGTGATATATCATAGAAGACGTCTTCTGGAACTGGAAGGGGTTGGAGAAGGCCGGGTGGTTTGAGTGCTTCATAGTTTTGCCTTTGACATTGATCACAAGCAGCTACAAAGGCCTTGACATCCCGACGAAAGCCCAGCCACTCAAAATTGTGGGAGAGGCGGACAAGTGTGCGGAGGTAACCGGAATGGCCAGCCTCGAGTGAGCCATGAAACTCTTGGAGGACTTTGGCTCACCATTCAGTAGTCTGAGGTACAAATAACTTCCCTTTGTAAAGCAACTGCCCATTGAGTAGTGAAAATCCTTTCTTTGTTTGTTGGCCTTGGGTTAAGGCGTTGAGAATTTGTTGGGCCTCTGGGTCTTTGATGCAGGCTTGATGAATATGTTGTAAACTGTCAAAGATAGGTGAAGAGACAGCTTGTATGGGACAGAGTTCATGGCAGCGTGATAGCACATCAGGGACGGTGTGGAGGTGGTCGGCCCTGTACTCAATCCCATAGTCATAGCCCAAGAGTTTGGAGAGCCATTTGTGTTGGGAAGGGGTTGAAATCCTTTGATCAAGCAAGTGCTTCAGCGTCTGATGATCTATGAGAATGGTAAATGGGCTGCCCAGGAGGTAAGGTCTCCATTTATCCACTGCATATAATATGGCAAGCACCTCCTTATTATAGATAGAGAGGGATTGATTGTGTGGAGAAAGAGCCTTACTAAGATAGGCCACTGAATGTTTTTCCTGGGACAAGACCACTCCGATGCCGAGGCCGCGAGTGTCGGTTTCCACGATGAAGGGCTTGGAGAAATCGGGCATGGCAAGAACATGTGTTGTGGTGATGGCGAGTTTGAGCAGCGTGAAGGCGTCTTCAGCCTCAGGAGTCCAACAAAAATTATCTGTTTTTATCATGGCTGTAATAGGTTGGGCTATAAGCCCGAAGTGGTGAACAAACCTCCTATAGTAACCAGCGAGGCCCAAAAAACCACGAAGGCATTGCTCAACACCACCACCTCTTGCTATGGGACTTGGATACACCTTTACGCAAGCGTACGTATCGTTGTCAAGATAGGGAAGTATAATGCCCAAAGTTATCGTACCACGGGGATTAGTGGCTAACCCACAATCCTTGGGTGGTCGGAACTAAAGTCACTAAGCAAACCAAATAAAAATAAAGTGAATAAAAAGGCTAATCTAAGGCACCAAGCCTTAGCAATGCTCGGCTTTGGTTTTCACCAAAGCCTAATCAAAACTAAGAGCCTAGCGGTGGATATGCACAAATGAGTTGAAATTTGTAGGGGGTTTTGAATTGGGAATCAACTAAATTAAACGCAACCAAAAAGTAAACTAAACAACTAATTAACGAACTAGAAAATTAAATTTGGGTTTTCAAATTAATGGGAACATGGGAGTGTCGGGTGATTCACACTAACCCCCTTGCAAATATCGAAGCCAATTTCACAAATGCATGCATTTCTTATATGTGTCGAGTCCCGTATTTAGTACCGGTTAAGGCTACTAAACCAATTATCCTTTCGGTGTATCGATTATGCCGGTTAGGGCCACAATCAACTATCTAATTTAGGCATTACGCCGGTTAAGGCCGCAATATCTAAAATTAGAGGCCTAGAGTGCAAGATAATAGAGACCCAAGCAAGCTTAGCTACAATTAAGCTAGCTAATGGTCACCACACTTAAATCCTAGATGCAACAAGACCAATAAGTTGTCAATTTATCAATTTATTCATCACAATTGCCCACAACATAATTTCAAAGGGTGACAAAGCCTAGAAACATGCTTCTAAGGACCAATAAATTCGGATTTAAAGCATACACAATGGAAATTGCATTTATTAAAATTAAAGCATCAATATTTATACAAGATGAGTTAGGGGTTGACAACCCTAACTCCCAAAATTGAACTACTCACTCTCCATAGTTAAATACATCATCAATAGCAAATAAAATTATGGAATAGATAATAAGGAAGAGAGGGGAGAATTAGCTTGGTCACTTCTAGCTATGAGCTAGTATGAACCAAGCAATTTCTTCACCCAATTACCCAAAATAGAGGTGTGGTGCTCTTGATGATGATTCCCTTGAAGTCTTGAATAGTTGAATGAGTAATCCAATCCTAAATTTCCAAAAGATTACTAAGAAAAATAATAAAGAAAAGATGGTGGGAAGGTGATTGATGGGAGAAGGCAGCAGCCCTCCCCTTGGAAATTTGGAGAGCGGCGCTGCAGGTCTGTTGGTCTAGGGTTGTTCCGTCCTCTTGGTTAGAGGAATAGAGATCCCTTAAATAGCTCGTGGTCTGCGGCTATATGATTGAACATGGGGAGACAGTATGCCACGTGTCATAGTCACATTGGTTGAATGATGCAAGGATAATGCCACGTGCTGCTGTGCGTTTTGGCAGTAGAAGAAAGAATGAAATGCTGCAGTCCCACATTGCATAATTGAACCACAATGATTAATTATAATGCTGCCATGTGTCACCAAAATACATGATTTTGGACTCTCTCAATTCAGCCAACGTGCAATTCATAATTAACATTAATTAACCACTAGCTAATTAAGGCTAATGGTTAATTAAGGATGCTTTGACCTAGAGTTGACCACCTCAACCTTCATTGAAATATCCACCCTGCTACGATGATTTTGCACAATATGCTTTTAATTTCCGTGACTCCGCTTATTTTCTACAAAATAGATAAAATTAGATTAATTACATTATAATTGACGTGAGGATTAACTTAATTCTAGTGTTTTAGATATAATTACACGTATAAAAATGCGTGTAATCACTATGTTAGCATCCTAGACACATTCTCACTAAAACAAGCCTGCTTCCGAGTCTCGTCCTCATAATCGACATAACAATAGAAATCGTTGGAACAACAACAATGCTTTCAATACTATTGCAAGGATATCTTCTCCTGGTATCTTAGGCAGCATTCCTAGCTCAAGTCTGTGTCAACTTTGTCATAGACTAGGTCACTCAGCTCCCACATACCCTATGATCAACCGCTTTGCTCGCCTCAAATCTTCTCATGTTTCCACCTCCTCTGAGTGGACTTGCATTCCAGTTACTCCTCCTCTTCAGGTTCCCCAGCCCCCTTCGGCTTCTTAACCTCATCCAGCTCCCCTGTCACGCCCCTGATTTTTAACAACAATAAAAATCGAAATATATAATCCCATAATTATACATGCGTGAATGTTCAGTCATCAATACAAATACCTGGAACATCTTTCCTTTAAACAAGTACTTACTGAGGAACTGAACCATCCAAGATAACATACACTCGCTCCACAGAATTATATATTATACAAATTTACGAATTAAATTGTCATCACAAATAAAACGTAAATGCTCCTCAGAGCTTACTGCATAGCGGAAGTCATATATTGGCAAAGCCAACAAAAATTGCTTCCTACCCGTTCTGCTGCCAACAAGCTCCTTCAGCTTCAGCCACGATTTTCCTGACCTGCAGGATTAGACCCTACACTATTTACAATGGTGCACCGGGGTTGCCAAACAACAAACCCGGTAAGCTTCTTCAAGCTCGTATGAGTAACTCATGAACATCAATCAACAACTCACATCAATCTACTTAAGGAAACATGCAGCCATGAATCCTTCTAACATTCTATATCCTTTCCACAGAAATGACAACATGAGTAACCGCTATGACCATGCCCTATTTGCTAACTTAACCATCAAGTAGCAATTCAAGTCTCATCTAGACAATTAAAGAAGAATACCATCGGAACTCTCCTTTAAGCTGCATACCTATGAGTCTCAAGCAACCTCGACCGTTACTCCCATAAGCTATCATGGCAGATAAACTAGAACTCTATTGAAATTGTAATCACTCGTCCTAACCAGGACGTGATTACCTATTTCCTGCCTTGATCACCATCTGTGATCTATCACCATCTGTGATCTGTCACCATCTGTGACATATGATTTCAGACTCCGTCTAGTCAGGAAATCAACATCAAGGTCGCCATCTGCAACCTGTCACCATATGTGACCTATAATCTTTAGACCCCATCTGGTCTCAGCTCAACCATTGATCACCATCTGTCACCATCTGTGACTCATGATCTTCAGACCCCATCTGGTCATGATGTCAAACATCAAGGTTACCGTCTGCAACCTGTTACTATATATGATTTATCACCATCTGTGACATAAGATCTTCTTAGACCCTATCTGGTCTTAAGATCAACGTTAAGTAAGTCGCATCTGACCTAAAAACGTTACAAAACATCTAGCTTCGACTTTCCTAATCCTTGCTCACCATCTGTGACCCTTGGTACAAAGACCAATACATCTAAAATGAGTCACGCTTGACTCAAAATGTAACATCAAGCTCAATACTTTTCAAACAATAGAAAACATCTTTTTCTATAATATCGTTTCCTGAAAAGTCGCATTTAACAATAATATGAACACCATCATGCATATTATTATTCATCACAATCATTCACAAGGATATATATATTTCATCTAAATATATATATATAGTCATTCGCTCAGGAATGCCTACTAATACCAACTATAGTTTGCAGTTAAATAATTAACGCCAAAACAATAATGGTACTTCTGTTCATAAAGGTCCTTGTGAGATTTACTCACCTCGAAACTCCTGTTGCGTCTTCAATGCAGAATAAGTAGTCAAACTACAGAATAACCGTCCAAATACTTCGTCAAGTACCTAATCACAAACGGTTCCCACTTAGTAACGATTTACATTTGATTTAAGTTCGAAACCCCTGTTTTTGAACTAAAATCCCCAAAGTGGAGCCAATCGAGGCAAAACCACATCCGAGACCTCCCAAAGTCTTCGGAATACGTCCACGATCGATGTGACCAAACCACAAGTCGATCGGACGCTCGAATCCTCACGGATCAAATAAATCGATCGGTATGAAACTGCAAAAATCATAACAAATTCATTCGAACTCCAAAATTTGCATATTATATATCGAAACACTCGTATCGACGAGTAGAAGACATATAATACCAGAAACAGTCCCATACATGGCCGGAACACAGCCGGAACGCCGCCACAGACGGTGGCGCACCGCCGCCGGCCAAAACTCAATATTTCACAAAACTCCCAACATCAAAAAGCTTCATCTAAGCATGCTTGTGAACTTTCATAACTGGATCGAAGTCAGAAAACAAGCCTAAGGGATCGAAAACTACCTCACAAGCCGTGAACAGTAATCCAATCCGAGTTGATCGAAGTTTCACGTGAATCGATCCAAACAACCACCAAGGATCGATCGGCGAGGCTGTTCTGAGCTCAACCAAGAAAAATCGAAGCCTTGCCGACGTCGGAGCTGTGTTTTCAGGCCGGGTCCGATTTCCTCAATCTGGGCCAACTTGCAGCGCCGCCGTGAAGGAGAATCGTCGATAGAGAACACCAGAGGGACGACCAGACGGCGGAGGCGATCCTGTCTGGAAAGTTTCGTCGCCGTAGGTGGCCGGAGCTCGCCGGAAAAGTCGGGTTCGGGTCTGAGGGCGCGGACGAGAGAGAAGAAAGAGAGAGGGAGTGGCTTCCGGAAAAGGAAATGAGGAAAATGAAAATATTTTCTGATTTTTCCTTTATATACTAAAACAGAAACTTTTTCCAATAGGCATAACTTCCTCATACGAACTCCGATTTACGCGTTCGGCATGTCCACGAACTCGTATCGATGCCCTCTACAACTTTTGTGAATAAAATTTTCCGAGAATCCCTACATATAAAAAGTCAAACTTCACACGACCCCTAAACTGTGAAATTCAATTATTTATACGTACGAAAATCATTCCACTCCATATAAAATCTACGAATAAAGCACACTAACAATTATTCGTACAACTGGACAATTATTAATTACCAAAATTACATAATGAAAATCCAGGTCATCATATCCCCAGTCCCCTCCTGCTCCACAGCCCCCTCCGACTCCCCCACCTCCTCCTACTCCACAGCCTCCTTCAACACACCAACCTCCTCCAGCACCATTACACACCTATCAACGTCGACAACTTGCTTCAAATTCTCCATCCATCACACAAGTTGTCCTACCCTCTCTTCCAGAGCATTCTTTAGATGGTTACTCATCAAATCCATGTTCTCCTACTGTAACCATCCATCCAATGGTTACCTGCAAGCAAGATGGCACTCTCAAACCTTTAGTCTGCACTGATGGTACTGTTCGTTATCCCTTACCCAAGGCTCTTCTAGCTCTCACGTACAAGCTCTTCTCCTGCTGAACCAACATGTTATACTGAAGCTGCTCGTCATCCTAAATGGTCCCAGGCAATGTCTGTAGAGTTTAATGCCCTTCTGAAAAACCACACATGGGTCCTTGTCTCTCCTGATCTGCAACAACATGTTGTTGGCTGTAAGTGGGTGTTCAAACTCAAGCGCAAGCGCAAGTCTGATGGTTCTATTGAGCAGTACAAAGCTCATCTTGTTGCTACGGGTTTTCATCAACAACCTGGTGTTGACTTCGATGAGACTTACAGTCCTGTAGTCTGACATACCACCATTCGAACAGTTCTATCCTTAGCTGTCTCTTTTGGCCGGACCCTTAGTCAGTTGGATGTGAAGAATGCTTTTCTTCAAGGTGTTCTTGCTTAAACAGTTTTTATGATCCAACCTCTAGGCTTCGCTGATCCAGCTTGCCCTCATCATGTTTCGCCTCAACAAAGCAATATATGGTTTGAAGCAAGCTCCTCGTGCATGGTTTTACAAGCCTAGTGGATTCCTAATTCAATTTGGTTTTCTTCAAAGTCAAGCTAATCCATCTCTGTTCATTTTGAGTATAGAATCTGCCATCATGTTGCTTTTACTGTATGTGGACGACATCATTCTGACTAGGAATCAACCTGAACTTCTCTTTTCATTTATCACCACTCTTAACTAAGAGTTTGAGCTCACTGAGCTTAGTGGTCTTGCCTACTTTTTGGGGTTAGAAGCTAAACCTACTTCTACTGGTCTTTGACTCTCTTAAACCAAGTACACCATGGATCTCCTTCATCACCACTCCATGACTAAGTGCCAACCTTGTACTACACCGGTTTGTGCTACTTCTCAACTTTCTCACATGCAAGGTGATTTGTTGCCTGATGGCACTGAGTATCGGCAAATTGTGGGCACTCTTCAATAATTGACATTCACTCGTCCTGATATTGCCTATGCTGTTCACCATGTTGCCCAATTATGAGTGCTCCTCAAACCTCTCATCTTATTGTCGCTAAGTGTATACTTCGCTATCTGAAAGGGACTCCAGACTTTGGTTTGTCTTTTTGTCGATCCTCGAGTCCTCTCACTCTTCGTGCTTATTCAGAAGCAGATTGGGCTGGATGTCCTGATACTCGACGTTCCACCACAAGTATTTGTGTGTTTTTGGTACCTAATCTTATATCTTGGTGTGCTAAGAAGCAACAGGCTATTTCTCTCTCCTCTGCTGAAGCTGAGTATTGTTCTTTTGCTTATGCTTATGCTGATACTATCTGGATTTCATATCTCCTCACTGAACTTCAGTTTTCACCTCCTCGACCAATCATCCTTTTGTGTGACAACCTCAGTACAACTTACATGGAATCTAATCCAGTCTTTCATGCCTGTACCAAGCATATTGAGCTCGATTATCACTACATCCGCCAATACCTTCTTTCTAGTGCTCATCGCGTTCAATTTGTTCCATCTCCAGATCATTTTGCAGAAATCTTCACAAAAGGTCTTTCCCGCCAGCGGTTTGATCTTCTGCGGTCAAATCTTGTCTCTCCTGGATCATCAGATTTGCGGGGGAGTGCTAAACCACCTAATTAATCATCTATGTCCAGATTCAATGTATTTTGTAATTGCTTGATCTTAGCTTCCTCTTCATTATGTAATTGCCTAGACTAAAGGTCAAAATAGCTAAGTCATTGTAATTGCTTAGACTAAGGATCTAAATAGCTTAGATTGAGGATCTAGATAGCTGTAATTTAGTAACCATTTGTGTATATAATGCTTTCCTCTCAATGAGAAGAATACACAGCAAATTCTATAAATATTTTCATAACCCAACTTTAGTAAAGGACTAATCCAGGAAAAAGTTAGTTTGCTAAGGTAACTGGCACGAGGTAGTTCGATAGGTTAGCTTTTTCCACCATATTTTCTTGCTAATAGATGCTCGGATAGGCTCTTAGGATCTTTGTTATCTCGATAAACCAAGTGTCCAAGGTTTTCAACAACACATAGGAGAAGTAAAAGGTTCACTATCTGACGCAGTCGGAAAGTAACTCTAGGTTTACAAGCAATAAACTTAAAATAAGGATTCTGGAGTCCACCAAAGATAAATGAGAAAACTCTCAATTTGATTGATAATATGATAAAAGATGGTTCTGCAGCTGTTTAATTAAGGTTGCTTATATATGAGAAAAGAAAACCTAGGGAGACTAACAATGAAACCCTAAAGCCCACGGGTAAAAACAAAACAAATCCAAAACAAACTAGAAAACCGAAAATCCTAAAAAATAGTAAATTGTAGTTTTAAGGCCCTAAACGACCCCGAAAATCCGAAAAAGCCCACGCATCGTGGCAAAGCGACGAGTTTATTCCTGGCGTCTTTCCCTTTCCAGAAAGGTATAGCAATCACAATTCGGACACTGAATGCCAAATTTGCAGCAAACCGGGTTTTCCTTTGAATTGATCGAGTTGTTCTTCTACTCTTCTCGCCAACCGGTCTACATCACTGTCCATGTCAGTACATCTAAAACCTGAATGCTATGGGTTCGTACAAGGACTTCAATGTTTATAGCTGATACCAAGAAAAAAGAAGACGTGTCAAACAGGGTTTCGAACTTTGATCCATTTGGACCTTTCAGCAAGCAGCAAAGAACCTGATAAAGAAATCCAAACTAGTCCTCTGACAAAATAATCAAGTTCCAGTCAACTTACAAAATGATCAGACTCCTCATTTTTGGCTATTAGATCCCACAAACCAGCAGCAAAATATGCAGTGCCAGTAAGAGCGCAACAGATAGAAACCATTACAGAGAACCTGTCCCTTCTGGCTGGACTAGTATTACAATGGTTTGTTATAGATATCTACAAGAGTCGATATGCAAAAAACCAAGAAGAAGAGCAAATTTACGGTATCAATTATAGTTGTTTGAGTGCAGTAAGAACCCAACTCAAGCTCTCCTTCACAAATCTATGAGAAAACTCTCCCTGCATAAAACCCGTCGTTAGGAAAATGATCAGCATTATCATATACAGAACAAACAAGTTCATTTAGTGAAACTTTTCATATGATCAAACACAAAACAAGAATGAAAAAGAGAGACTAATATACCACATTGATGATGAATTATACTTCACTTTAAGCAAAAAAGCTGCAAATGTGATTTTGATAATGAAGTTATCAGAAATACATACATGGGGGGTAATTGAAGAATCTTGTGATGGTGAACTAAACTTGTAGCAGAAGCTCAAATCTCGTTCCATGTGTCTCCATTGTATCTAAATAAGTACTGACGTATAACTTACTCTTTGCTCGTCTTTTTAGTTTTTAGATAGCTCAAGCTCTGTCTTTTTTTTCTTTTTTTTTCTTCCTGCCTTTAGTTATGGTATGTAGTATGTACGACTACCATTTGCGGGGGAAAATAACTTACAAACTAAGTGATCGAAGCTTCTTAGGCAACCTACGTTAAGCAAATCAAACTTAGAAGCATTAAAGACATTAAGATGAAGGCATCGAGTTCGCGTCTTCATTTCAACCCACACACACCTACAGCATTGCCATTCACCCTTTTTATGCAGCTGCACTTTTTTTTAAGACATTTTACCGAATATTTTGTCTCCACACTCTTAAGTAACAAAAGCAAAAATTAATCTGATGAGTAGGAGATTAACCTCCATGAAACCAATTGACTACCTTTGCAGCTTTTAGACAAAGAATTCAAAAACATATTTCTTGTGGGGTGTGCAACTCAAATGTTGAGTAAAATGTCCCGGTTCTAAAGGTATATGCGACTATGAAAAAAAAAAAATGTTGACGTACAACTGTTCAAGTGACAACCCGGCCGTCTCGACTATTCTTGCTCACATCCGACAGATCGACACCACTGCCACTTGTATAAGTTGTATCCCACTTCTCAATACGTCTTCTTCATCCTTTGTATATTTTTCATGCATTCGTTGACGAGTTTTTAGTGATTACGGTTTATGCAAAGCTTATATAGTTATATATATATATATATATATATATATATATATTTTAATATAAAGACTTTTTTATTTTTGTCAACCTATGTAAGATAGACCTATAAATGAATCAGGTTTTGATCTGTATCCGCTCCAGATCTGTTGTTATTGAACATGTTTGGATTGACTTGGAAATTTTTGTTACCACTTAAAGGAGTGAAATGACGATTTTGGGTTAAGCTCAATGATGTATTTACAAATATGCCACTAACAGTTTTAAAACCTATCCGCAAATGAATATCTCTCATTTCAAGCTATCTCAGTCTCTCTAATTTTCAACTAAATGACAACTCCATCATTCCAAAATCTATGCAAAATAATCTCGCAAAAATTATATTTTTGGAAAGTCTTTATATCAACTCCAGATGTGTTGTTGGGGAAATTTTTCTTTAGAAATAGACTTGTGTTAACGATCCTTGAACTTTTGAGAGAAATTTTGAAGAACGACCAGTTTTGAAAATATCAAATTGATCTCACCTTATTTTTCAAACAGTTAAAAGTGATCATTTAAAGACATAAAACATCATAACTATCCTTGATCAAAACTTAACTCAAACATGTTATCATCTTCTCATCTTCTTATATATTTTTGTGTAGTTGATTGACTTCTACAACTAAATTGGTGAGAATTTTAGGCCTTCTTGACTCCAGTCTTATCTCTATCAAAGAACTCTCAAATAGTCTACCATTTTAAACACTCCATAAAATTGGCAAGTAGTGAAGATGTAGTAAAAATGAAAATAACCAAAAACAAAAAACACTGAAGAGAAACGTAGTGGAGAATGTTTTGAGCTTTGGATTTCATCCGAATGTTTGGAAAAGTAAATTAGTTTACCAAAATTATTCATGTCCAAAAAAAAAAAAGCAACAACAACAAGAAATGAAAGTTTACACTAAAAAGTACGTGTAAGAAAATACTTGGTTTAAACTTTCAATCCAACCCACAGTTCAGCATTGCAGCATTTCCAAACTCATAACAGGCTGTCAGTTCTTCTAGGCCCAAGCTCGCATTAATATCTTGGTCCGCACTATGCAAAATGTCAGCATCGCATCAATTATTTGCATTTTATGCATCAGTTTTGTAACTTTGTATTGCAGCTTGACCAATATTCAGCTACAAGTTTGGAGAAGTAGGAGTTGGTATCCAAGAGCTTTGAAGGTTCTTCATACTCCACCAGCTTTCCTACGATTATAGACAAACAAAGCCACACTGCAGATTAGGAACAGCCTTAATAGTTTACATCTACATACCCAAACTGGCTTGCACCACAGTACCCGTAAACAACTGATACCAACTAAAGACACTACATTTACAGCCCTTGGTAGAATGCACCAAAGTACTTTCTACAATGGTAGTACCCCTCAGTTAGTTTACCTCTGTGCTATTTGTTTTCTTTTTTGTTCTTCTAAACACTCGCAAACAGAAGAAGAAATTATAAACATGCATGGGGGAAATTTTCAACGTCTATTGTCTAATTCAAATTTGATTAGAGATTCAAATATATAAAAGCTTACCATCAGAGAGGACCATGACTTTGTCACTGTCTATGACTGTTGGAACTCTATGAGCTACAGTTATCACAGTGCATTCTGAAAATTCCTGCCTGATGATTCTTTGTAGAGTGGCATCTGTTCCAGAGTCGATGGAAGCAGTAGCCTCATCCAGAACTAGAATTCTGTTCCTCTTGAGAAGCACTCTTCCAAGGCAAAACAACTGGCGCTGCCCGGCGCTCCAATTTTCCCCTTCATCACTCACTGTTCAAATCATTATAGCTAGTTATATACCCTATTAGAAATTATCAAATTGGGTGCTTAAATAAGGAATTCGGCATTATTTTTCTCTTTTGCATACAGCAAACAACATTAACTTACCAGATGAATCTAATAAATTGGGTAGGCTATTGACTGTTGCCTGTAATTGACACTTCTCTAGAGCCTACAAATGAGAAAGACATCAAAATGAACTACAATTCTAGCCAAGGAACAATGACATTTTATGCAGAATACACAATTACCCTCCATATTTCATTGTCGGAGTAAAGGCCTAAAGGATCCAAGTTGGTTCGGATGCTACCCCTAAAAAGAGTTGGTTCTTGAGGGATGATACTGAGCTTCATTCTTAAATCCTTTAGACCCATAGAGCAGATGTCAAGTCCATCTATAATAATTTTACCACTGCTTGGATCTACTAAACGAAACAAAGCACTTATGAGTGTAGTCTTTCCACTTCCTGTCCTTCCCACAACCCCTACTCTAGTCCCTTCGTTGAATGTGCATGTAATTCCCTTGAGAACTAGTGGAGCATTTGGACGGTAATTTAACTATTGAACCAATCAAAATGAACAATCATTAGAATTTGTAGTGATCAATTGATAAGTGGTCCATCAGCAGGAAGCTCATGTGGATGACTAAAGCATATCTTACCTTCAGTGAAAAAAGCTCTATTCTACCCTTTTGAGGCCATGAATATGGGGGCCTCTTGTCCTCCACAATTGCTGGAGGCTCCGGTGAAATCTGCATGAACTGTTTTATCCTTTCAACTGATATAATGTAATTCGATAAGTTGCAATACCATCGAGTCACAAATATTTGTGCTCCGGTCAGTGTCAAAGAATAAGAAAGAGAAAGCCCCACAAGCCCTGCGCATATCCACAAAATTAGGCCTTAAACGGCCTCAAGTTCTCTAGTGTGAAAATTGGACTACTGATAAAATAGGTACCTGGAGCAACATAACCCTTGGGAAGTAAAATGAGGAGTAAAGCAGCAGCGAACAGGGTCAAATTCTGAAGTGCTTCTGTCCTTATTATTAACCACTCCATGGTTGCATTAGAATGAAAAAAGAGCCTTGCATCAGTGTCAACTAGCTTTGTGTAGTTGTCAAAGAACCTGTCTACCATTTTAAAAGCTCTTATAGTGAACACTCCGAGTGATGTCTCAGCTGCATAATTCATTACAGGAGCTTTGGTTGTTCCATTGATTCTTATCAATTCTCTTGCAGACGCTAGATAGTAGCTCTTGAACAAATCATAAAAGTTGGTTTTACTATCCCGTTCGTTGAAAAAGAGAGAACTGAAATTAAAGAAGAAAGAAACTGAAATTCAAATCCACCTGAACATATTTGGCAGCAACCATGGCGAGAATGGCTACAATAAGAACTTGCCATGTGACAGAAGCCATAATTCCAATTGTTGTCAGCATTTCAATGCCACCAGCAACAATAAAGAAAATGGAGAAGGGTATGTCAAAATCCAAAATACTTAAATCTGATGAAGCCTGCAAAAATAGAAACATTCAAAGGAAAGCTTAAAAGGTAGTAAATACACTTAACTGGATTCAAGTGAAAAGTGTGTTCTTTGAAGTTCAAGTATACTCACTCGTGTTAAAATTCGCCCAACAGGAGTTGAGTCAAAGAAAAGCATGGGGGCCTTAAAGATAGCATCAGTGAAACCAGAGAAAAATGCTTTAGAAGCTTTCAATCCAACAAGGGCTGCAAGGTATGACCTTAGATGAACAAAGATAGCACTAAACGTTGAAACTGCAGTATAAACACCAATGAGCATTCCACTTTTTATATTTGGAATTTCAATAGCTATAGCAAGCCAATAAGTTGAAGCCGCTTGAAGGCCAAAGAAACAAGACTGTGCTATTATGGCCAAGCATAGAAAAATTATTCCCTTAGAAACAAAAATATAATCCCAAAAGGGCTTCCATCCAACATCACCGGTCTCTTTCTCTTCTTCTTCTATTAGTTGCACCCCAGGTACGCCCTTCACAGAAATATCCCCTTCACTGCTATCTTCAGTGAGGTTAATCCGAAAAGACTCCTCCGGAACAACCATTTCTTCCTTCTTGAATGCTCCCTGACTTTGATAATTTGAAGTACCTGATGTCACTGCATCTCGGTGAGCATTAACAAGTTGCTCAAACGCTGTTCCTGCGGTCAAGAGATTCTCAAAGGTTCCTGATTCAGTAATTTGTCCATGTTCCATTACCTGGAAAATGAAGTGATAGGGACATGCTTTGCTTATTTATCAAGCAATATATTCATGCAGTTGGTTCAATGCTAAAATCAATATTTCTCTTTTGTTGCAGATAAAATATGAATGTAAGTTAACAATGTACCAAAATCTTATCGACTTTTGAGAGAAATTCAACTTGATGAGTCACTAGAATTACAGTTTTCTGTGCCAGAGCAGCCATTACATAAGCCTGCATAAATCATTTAAAATGAGTTGAATGAGTATACTCAGTCTACAATTAGAGAAATCATGGTTCTAATGCATCTCAAATTTGAATTTGTGACACCAGAAAAATGTATGCTTGAATTATTTTTTCTTACATGAAATAGAATTGCAGCTGTATGTGCATCCACGGCACTAAAGGGGTCATCAAGGAGATAGATATCAGCATCACTATAAACAGCTCGCGCCAGCTGAATCCTCTGCTTCTGTCCTCCACTCAAGTTAAGTCCTCTCTCGCCTATTTCAGTAAGATCACCATGGTCAAAACTACTAAGGTCCTTATCCAAAGCACAAGCTTCTATGGTCTTTTCATACTTATTCTTCTCCATTGTTTTCCCGTAGAGAATGTTATCACGAACTGTCCCACTTTGTATCCAAGAATTCTGAGAAACATAGGCTATGGTCCCAAATACATCAACCTGCAGTTTGCAAGAAACATGACAGTAAGCAACTGAAATTAGTGGCAAAAGGCATGTAAACTTTTCACTTAATGAAACAAACTCACAGTTCCTGAAACTTTCGGCATCTCTCCCAGTATAGCGTATAAAAGTGATGACTTTCCAGCACCAACTGGTCCACAAACTGCAATTTTCTGGTTCCTATGGATTTCCAAATTTAAATCTCTCAGAGTTGGAATTGATGATTCAGGATACCAACTGAACATGCCTTTATCTATTTTCAAGCTCTCTTCAGAATCTTGTGATGGTAATTTCTTTATTTCATTATCATTTACCTCATCATCAAGTAAAAATGTATTTAGCCGGTCAAAAGAGACCTTGACTTGAATCAGTACTGAAAGCGCCTCTGGTATCATTCTGACAGGTTCTCCCATGCTCCTTAATGAAGCAAGAACTGTAAATATGGTACTTGCATTTAGAGGGACACTTTGGAAAAGGATACATCCTACAAAGATTACTGAAGTGATTATGGTTGGTGACATCCAATACACTAGAGGTCCATAAGCCTTTTTAAATTGCGTCTCAGCCAACCATTTGAACTCTCTTTCACGAAGTGAATCAACCAAGTTCTTGAATTTCTCCTCCCATGATTGTAACTTGATGATTTTCATACTGTTTAGGATCTCAGAAGTGGCTCTAAGCCTCTCGTCCTGAGCTATCATGAACTGGGACTGACACTTCTGAAGAACTTTTGCAAATGGCACATTTAGGAGGCCACAGGCAATGAGAGGTACTAATCCGGGAAGAGCACCAAGACCAACCACCCAGAAAAGAACACCAATGGCAAGGAATAGTTGCAATCCAAGGCTCCATGTTGAATGAAACCACCACGGGAACTCACCCATTCGATAGGCATCAACTGCTATGTAATTCACAATCTCTCCAGCTGAGTGCCTTCTCCTTCCCACAGTAGAAAGCTTTAGCTGCTTTCGATAAACTGCCACCATCAAAGCCGACCTCATTCTCATTCCAGACCTCCTAGACTCAAAGAACCAATATCTCTGGCTCAAAGATTCAACCACCTTGGAAAGAATTAGACACCCCACTATGATGAGGCCTTTGGAGACAGTTTCCTCCTCGACATTTGAATAATTTATAAAAGCATACACTATAAGAGGAGAAACTACAACTGAAATTGTTCGGACGATTGCACAAAAGGCTATAAATAAATTTTCTTTCATGTAAACGTTTGCTATTGCTCTCAGAACCAGGTTCCTGGTATTGCTGCAGTTCTTCTCCCCAGATAGTGAATCCCATGCTCGAGCAAACTTCTGGTATGCTAAATTTGCTTTATCTTCGTTAACCAGTGATGGGATGTCTTCAAGAGCTAACGTTTTCGAGGAACCTAAGTTGAGTAAAGGGTTGATCCAAGAAAATGTCAATTTGCTTAGGAAACTAGCTCGGTCTAGTTCTGATTGCTGGTTCTCTCCAGCAAACCTTTTGGCTAATAGAGGCTCAGATAGGATGTTAGGATCTCGTGTATGTTGGTAAAAACAATGACCGAGGTTTCTAACAGCACATATGAGAAGTAAAAAGTTGACTGGCCATGTCAGTACATCAAGAATGTCAATGTTGTGGGTTCTTACCAATATTTCAGTGTTTAGAGCGGATACCAATGCAAAGGAGCACCCCCACCAAACAGAATTCAAAACTTTGATCCATATAGACCTTTGAACTAGAAGTGAAATTGTATAAGAAATCCAAACTAGTCCTCTGACAAAGTAATCCACCGAGCTTCTGAAACGATCAGATCCCACATCACTTTCGGCTATTAGATCCCATAAACCAGCAGTAAAAGATGCAAAGCTACCAAGAGAGCAACAGATTGAAACAACTACAGAAAAGTGACCCCTTATAGTTGGACTGCTGCTACTATAATGCTTTGTTATTGAAGCTACAATTGTAAGAAAGCAAAAAACGAAGAGGAAGAACAGATTTACAGCATTGATGATAGTTCTTTGAGTGCAGTAGGAACCAAACTCAAGTTCTCCATCGCACAGCCATGAGAAAGTACTCCCTGCATGTTAAAAAGTACTGAGAAGTTGGAAAACAATATAAGAAATGCAAAAAGTGCCGGGAATGCAGTTATATGGACATGATCAAACAGAGAAAACATGCAAACAGACAAACTGATGCAGATCCTTGCATACCAAAATATTGAATTCTGCCGTTTCAAAAAAAAAAATATTGAATTCTACCTCATAATATAAGAGCAGCAAACTGTTAATAATACCATATTTGAGATCAAGAAAGAGAGAAATCCATATGTTACTTACCAAGTAGTACTGAACTCTTCAATGAAGCCATTGTTGTAGCAACTTGTTTGGTAGACTTGCTATATATACTAATTTTTTTTTTTTTTACTATATATACAGATGTACTAAATATTTTGTTATCAGTATTTTCCTTGTCAAGGCAATGTCCATAAATTGCATTTCTTTTTGGGTCTTTCTAAATGTACTAAACAAATATCTAACTATACCCAACAAATCAATTTTGCATGAAAAGACAATTATGCCCTTGTAAGAAATGACGTTAAAAGTCATGGTAAATTAAGATAATAATAAAAATATCCTAAAATTTGAATAATGTTTGCTATTTGTACCTAGATGTTCACAGTGTTCACGTACGTAGCAACATCGTTTTCTTTCAGTAAAAACTTTAAACTCAAATTTCACTTTTCATTATAATTGCTTCATTTCTTAGGTTTTACCGAGTGTTTGGGTTTTCCCGAGTTTTATTAAAGAAAGGATACTATTGGAAACAATATGTTGAATGTACTTAGAGATTTTATGATTTTGCATGGTGTAAGAAATTTGCTGGGTGTAACTTTTAATTTTCAAAGTTCTAATATATTTTCGATATCATGAATTCAGTTCTGAAAACGAAGTAATATGAGATTAGCCGTGTCAAAATGAATCATGACACATGGAAGGCAATGAATAAGTGTGGAAATAATGACAATGAATAAGTGTGGAAATAATGCTTATTTAGAACTCATGACACAGGGCAGACAATTAATAAGTGTGGACATAATGCTTAGCTTCCACATGAAACCCACACTTATCCAATGGAACATGAGTAGAAAATGTAAAGTAAAACTAACATGAAAATCAAAAAAGAGATAAAGAAACAGAGCCAAGAAGATAATCGATAGGTTTCCCATTTCCGTCTTTTCACATTTATACCAAAATCATGAAAAACATTCAAATCAATCAACTCAAAAAATGGTCTAAGAACGCATAACTTTGCATACACAACGATGAAAAGCAAAAATGTCTATTTCAACTAACCCAGATACCCAAAATAGAAACATTATATATTTCACCCCAACATATCAAAACTAAACATTCATTAATTCTTTACAGATTAAAGATATATAGGAAACAGAGAAGGTGTCTAGAAAACCGTGCATTCAAGCAAGGTCGATCGTGTTTGCTTGTGGTTGAATCTATGAAACTGGTACATCTGCATGACTGCATGGACCCTAGCTCAACTTCGTGTTTAAGATTTTAATTAGTTACTTTTACCAATTTTATTAATGATTATCAACCCTGCATCCAGGATTCCAGGTAATACGTACCTTTCACATATTCACCTACCCTTCTAACTCAGCTTACTTAACCTTCGTCTACCTTACTCTATATATTGAACCTTTTCTCTTTTAGGGTGCCATGCTTAGTTTGTTTTGTGCGTGAAATATCAAATGGGTTTGGAAAATTAAGCTAGGGTCAGGAATAAAAACGTCTGCCCTGAAAACTGTAATCTAAATATTTATCATTTTCCCAAAATTTGTAAATATGAATATTCTAATATGCATACGCTAAATGCTTTGAATTTAATATGCAAATGCTAAATGCTTTGAATTTAAATACAGAAAATATGTATTTTTCTTATCGAAGTATATAAAATATTTTGATTTGTTTTAGTTTGCTGTTAGATAGAAAAATCAGTACCTGCAACGCGTGTTGTGGCCATCTACCATTTTTTTTTTTTTGAGGTAATCTACCATATATTTTTGGGACTTAGAAACAAGTGGACGTAATTAATGGGCTAATGAGCATTGGTTGTGTTTTATTTTTTTTATTTATTTTTTTTTTTTTAAATGAGCATTGGTTGTGTTATCTGGATTTGTAGCTGTCAATTTATTATTGAGCTAATCATTCAACTAATTTTTAATTAATTGTCTAATTAAAATAAAAGAAGGGTCCTTGACCAAAAGCCCCAAAATGAGGCAAAGTTATCCCACTTGCCCCAACAACAGATTTTTATTCTCATCTACACAATTTGACATCAAATGACCATTGTGCCCTAAACTCAATTAAGAAATTGCAACCACTGCCATTATCTCTCTCTCTCTCCCATCCCTTCGCCGGAGCTTGCCTCTCTTTCTCTCTCCCCCCCCCCAGCACGACTTCGGTGGATTTCCACGGCGGTGGCATTTCCGGGCTTTGATCCAGACGTGGAGGTAGAGGATTCACTGCGTTTTCCGGCGCTGATCCATCGAAAAGCAACGGTGCTGTTCACGTCGTCATTTCTTCGACTCCGGTAGCCAAGCCGATTTGAATCATTGTCTCTCTCCGCTCTCTCTCTCTCTCTCTCTCTCTCTCTCTCTCTCTCTCTCTCTCTCTCTCTCTCTCTCTCTCTCTCTCTCTCTCTCTCTCTCTCTCTCTCCCTCCCTCTTGCAGATTCCGACGATCCAACACACACGTCTTGATCTCCATCTCGCCGGTCTCCTCACAACAGCAATCGAGGCCTGCAACCTGCAACAGCAACGGATCTGCAACCGAGGGCCTGATTTAACATTCAGACATCTTCGTGCTCCGGTTTCAATCTACTGACTGGGATCAAAACAACAATCGATGACCTGCAACCGGCAACAGGTCTCTAACTGGCGAAAACCGGCAAAGAAAGGTGCAGCGTGGGTGCCCAGATCATTTTTTGGGTGTCCTAATCAATATTTTTTTTTTTTTTTAAGTAATGGGACAGAAGGAAGGACAAAACAAATTTTGAATGTCTATGTCTATTGGGAGGCAATAGACGTTTTTAAATTGATATAATCTCTTCATTTTTTTTCTTTAATCAAAGTTTTGTTTGTCTAATTTTAGGAAGATTAGTTCCTATTTCGGTAATCGAAACGTCTATTGGGGAGAAATACATGGCTGATAGACGTCTATTGGAGGCAAAAAACCTCCAATAGACGTTTATTGAGGTGTCTATTGCCCCCTAATAGATGTCTATTGCCCCCAATAGACGTCTATTGGGGGGCAATACATGGCTGATAGTCGTCTATTGGGAGGACAATACATGGTTAATAGACGTCTATTGGGGGGCAATACATGGTTGATAGACGTCTATTGCCCCTTTATTGGGGGCAATAGACGTCTATTGGGGGGCAATACATGGTTGATAGTCGTCTATTGGGGGGCAATACATGGCTGATAGTCGTCTATTGGGGGGCAATAGACGTCTATTAGGGGGCAATAGACGTCTATTGGGGGCAAAAAAACTTTCCGGTGGGTGGTAGCCTGTGATCGGAATCCGGCGGCCGGTGACCGGATTCCGGCGAAAATTGGCCGGATTCCGGCGACCGCTCACAGGATTCCGGCGAAGTTGGCCGGATTCCGGCGACCGGTAACCGGAATCCGGCGAAGTCCCCTATGGTTTCTCTCTCTTCCATTCTCTCTCTCTCTCTCTAAGTAACAAAGGTGAGGGTAAAATGGTATTAGAAAAATGATAAAAACAAAAAAAAAATCTTAATGGGGTATTAGAGAAGACCTCTTTAGAGTGTTTTGGGTAAGAGGGAATTAAAAAACTTAGTGGGGTAAGTGGGAAAAAAATCTCTAAAAATGGTGTAAATTGACAAAAACCCATAAAAGAATGGGGAGGATTTAGAGCACTTACGTGCACTTACGCCAACATAAATAGACGGATGGATTACATTAAATACACTTTTTGTTTATTAAAAAAAAAAGTTGAATATAAATATCAAGGGTTGAGATCATTTTGTAAGTGTTGCGTCATTTGCATCGTAGGTGCATAAAAGAACTTTAGTAATTCTTATTAGAGCTAGGGAAGAGAAATTCTTTCAACAGTTAAGAAATTAAGGTGCGAATCATCTCCAACGAGCACTCTTATCTTATTCAATAAGCGATCATCTCAATGAAATTGATTTATTGACTCTTACCCCAAAATCGAGAATTATGGACTCCACTAACTTATTGAGGTAAGACGAAACTAATTAAGAGTTTTCTCCCCATAAATCAATCTTTACTGACGTTGCTATTGGGTATAGAATAGAAAAACCCAGCTCAATTGCTCTACTAATATAGAATCTATCGATCATCTTTTCTTTAATTGTTCTTTTTCCAAAGATGTTTGGCATTATCTAATCTCCATATTATTCCTTATGATTGGCAACACTCTTTCTTAAATTGGTTGGATCATATTGTTATTAACAATTCTTCTCATTCAACTACTTTACTCTCTAAGGCTCTTTTTATATGGTATCATATTTGGATTACTAGAAATAATCTTTAGAAATGTTTGTAAAAAGGTCATCCAAGTTGCTTTCGCTACTGCTAATATGTTTCTTGCTTACTCCAATTTTGCTGATGTTAGAAATTTTCAAACTCCTAATACTAAATTTATTAAGTGACTTCCTCCCCTACTTATTTTGTTAAACTCCATTTTGATGGCTCTGTTCGAAATAATAATCAAGATGCTGTAGGGTTTATCATTAGAAACGATCAGGGTATTCCTATACTAGCCTCTTATAAGAGACTAAGTGATTCAAATGTCCTTGTGGCTAAATCTTTGGTACTCAAAGCAGGTCTACAAGCAGCTGCTATTCATGGCATGTCTAAAATCAAAGTCGAAGATCGAGACTCCAAGATCTTGATTAATTGCATTAATAATAAGATCATAGTTCCATGGAAGCTAGCTTCATATGCTGGTTTTTGATATCAAAACTTTGGCGTCACAAGTCTCGGATATTGAATTCAAGCACGTTTGGTGTGAGGCGAACTTTGTTGCTAATGCTCTTGTGGATTTGGTTTATAAGAGCATCTTTAGCAGACTCTCTATTTTGGCTTCTTAACTATTTTGGAGAACATGTTTAGCTTTTTATATATTTTAGCAGTTGCACCAGACTCTTAAGAGCATCTTTAGCAATGTTAGCCATTTTTTAGTCAAATTTTAGCTAAAGTAGCTAAAAGGTTATTTTAGCTAGCCACTCTAGAATTACATCTGCAGCAATGCTCTCTATTTTAACTAGTTTTGAATTTATATTATTTTTTAAATGAAGATTAAATAGTTTAAATGTATTTATAAATTACATAAAATAACTTAAAAGGAATGTTTTAAATTATAGAGAGCTTCATCCCGCTCTCTATATTTATGAGCGAGATAGCTAAAAGTTATAATAGAGAGCCACTTAGGAGTCTGGTGCAACTGCTAAAATAGATAAAAAGCTAAACATGCTCTCCAAAATAGCTAAGGAGCCAAAATAGAGAGTCTGCTAAAGATGCTCTAAATGGCTCTCTATTATAACTTTTAGTTATCTCGCTCCTAAATATAGAGAGTGAGATGATGCTCTCTATAATTTAAAATATTCATTTTGAGTTATTTTATGTAATTTATAAATATATTTAAACCATTTAATCTTCATTTAAAAAATAATATAAATTCAAAACTAGCTAAAATAGAGAGTACTAATGCAGACGTATTTCTAAAGTAGCTAGCCAAAATGACTTTTTAGCTACTTTAGCTAAAATTTGACTCAAAAATAGGTAGCATTGCTAAAGATGCTATAACACATATATAGCTAGCTGGAATGGTCTCCCTCTTAGTGTCTTACGTGCTTTTAACTTTGATTTTCATGAATTAGGTTGTTTTAGAGATTTTTCTTTGTACCTTTTCTTTTCCTCATGGAAAAAAAGAACAACAACAACAAAAAAACAAAAACACCCTTTATTTTCTTTCAACTTACAGCTCCATCCTTTTCGCATGGTATTGGCATGGCTCAATTATATATCCTTTTCAACAATTTCCAATTCTGCTTGTTGTCGTCAGATTGACTCTTAATGGGCATCCAAATATGGGGAAATAATCATTTACCCAATTTTAGACTAAAAATTGCCCACTTACCCAAACACTCTAAGAGATTATTTCCCTAATACCCAATTAAGTATTTTTTAATTCATTTTTATTTATTTTTGGGACAATTTTGCCCTCTCCTTCTTTGTCACATAGAGAAAGAAGTCATTGGAGACCTTGCTTGACTCCGGTGGCGGACTCCGACGACTGGTGACCCTACTCCGGCGACCGGTGACCAGAATCCTACCACCGGTGACCGGAATCCAGCAACCGATGACCAGAATCCGGCTACCTGACTGGTGACCGGATTCCTGCGTCTGAATTTATTGGCCCCTAATAATACCCAGTAACTATATTATTGCCCCCCAGTAATCATATTATTGCCCCCAATAATCATATTATTGCCCTCCAGTGAATTGCATAAACTCCCAAAACCAAAATGAATACACTACAGGCACAATTGATCAATTTATATGCATATTATTGCCTCCCAATAATCATATTATTGCCCCACAATGGACATGTATAACTACTCAATAAAACTTTTTTTTTCATTCTTCTTTCTTATTTCCTTATAAGCCTTCTGCCAAATTTACCAAAAAAAAAAAAAAAAAAAAACAAAATCCATCTTCTCCGCCGCTGGTTCACGACTGCTTGAAGTTATTGAAGTCTGAGACAGACCGACGACCAGCGCCTCGCCAGCCTTGAACTCCTCACCCAATTTCGCAAACCCAACGACCTCTCCTCACTATTCACCACGCCCTCGCTCCTCACTTTCTCAATCAACTCCCCCGCGCCGCCACAGCCCGTGGCTACGACGCCATTTTACACCTCTCAATTACTGTCCTCGCCGTCTTCATACTTGTTCATCAGAATCGTCAAGGAGTGTGGACTCACTGCGAACTAGAGCCCCTACATCAAGGTCAAAACATCGAGCCACCTTGTGAAGTCAGAAATGGCAATTCACCGGCCGATTTGGAAGAGAAGGTGGAGGCGATCTGAGAGAGAGAGAGAGAGAGAGAGAGAGAGAGAGAGAGATAAATCGGTGAGGGGGGAGGAGAGAGAGAATTGATCGAAGAGAGGCAGGGGAGAGAGAGAGATGAGTGTAATTTATTAATTAAAATGAGGGCAATACTGTCAATAGATGTTAGATTGGGTAAATTGGAGTAAAAAACTCTTAGTGGAGTAAGTGGGCAATTTTTAGTCAAAAATTATGTAAGTGGTCACGACCCCCTAAAATATAGGACACTCAGATGTATTTTTGCGTGAAATATCAGAAAGGTTTGGAATTAATTAAGCTAGGGTTAGGGAAAACGTCTCCCCTGAAAACTGTGATCAAAATATTTATTATTTTCCCAAGATTATTCTAACATGCACATGCTAAATGCTTTGAATTTAAGTGTATAAAATATATGTTTTCTTTTATTGAAGTATATAAAATATTTTGATTTGTTTTAGTTAGCTAATAGGGCATGATCTCCAACCTAGACTAAAATCTCATTTTCATTTTGACACCCCAAGTCTCAATACTATTCATTGAGATCATCCATCTCCAACTCATTAGTCGTATATCTATGAACTATATTTATTTTAGATAAAAATTTAAGGGGTCGTGACCACTTACCCAATTTTAACCAAAAAATTGCCCACTTGCTCCACTAAGAGTTTTTTGACCCCATTTACCCAATCTAACTTCTACTGACATAATTACCCTCCTTTTAATCTCTCTCTCTCTCTCTCCCCCCCTCACCGATCTCTCTCTCTCTCTCTCTCTCTCTCTCTCACTGATGCTCAACCCAGGCCTCCGGCGACCTAGGCTTCTGACGAATCAGATCGTCGAACTTCCAGTGCCACTGGAGCATCTCCACTGGTTGTACATGTCCAGGTCCATCGGGTTGTCAGAGACCCGAACCGTTGGGACAAACTGCTCCTCCTCGCCGGGCACGTCGGGTGCGATCGTCGTTCTCCTCCTCGCCGTGGACGACGTCGATCCGCGTCAGAGCTTTCTCCAATGACCAGTCGAAAGAGGTCGTCAAGCTTCTGGAGAAGCAGTCGACGTGCACCTCCGATGAGCTCCACCATTAACCTCGTCCCAAATCCAATCGATTCTGGAGCTTCAAGGTCCGGCCATTTGCACCTGCAATTTCACAGTTCCGGCCGGCCAATCAGACAGCAAATAGTGCGCCGGTGCCTCCGTCCCTTGTCCTTCAGATCCGGTGCCCAGAGCAATTTCTGGGTGCCAGAAGCATTTTTTTTTTTGTACACTGTGAACCCAGTAGAATGAGGAAGGAATTGCAATGTAACTGTGGGGTTTGTTTGATGGTCTACTGGGGGCAGTAGACACATTATTGGCCCCCAGTAGACTTTGATATGAGGGACAGGGATCACTATAGTGTGGTGTTTTGATAAGTTATATGTTGTTTTCTGTGTATTAAAGTCAAATTATCTGTGAATCCTACAAAAATGTGCATTTTTGGTGGTCTATTGGGAGGCAGTAGAAACATTGGACTTTGTATTGGGGGGCAATAATATGATTACTGGGGGGCAGTAATATGATTATAAATTGATCAATTGTTCCTGTAGTGTATTCATTTTGGTTTTGGGAGTTCATACAATTCACTGGACGTCAATAATATGATTTTTGGGAGGCAATAATATGATTACTGGGGAGCAGTAATATGATTACTGGGGGGCAATAATAGCCGGATTCTGGAATCCGGTCACCGTTCGCCGGAGTCTGGTCACCGTTCGCCGGAGTCCGGTCACCGGTCGCCGGAGTCTGGTCGCCGGAGACCGCACCGGCCACTAGTCACCGTAGCACAGCAAGGTGGAAGGTGACTTCTCTCTCTAAGTGAGAAAGAAGGAGAGGGCAAAAAAGTCTCAAAAAAAAAAGAAAAAAGAATTAATTGGGTAAATGGGAAATAATCCCTTAGAGTGTTTTGGGTAAATGGGGTTAAAAAACAGTTGGTGGAGCAAGTGGGCAATTTTTAGCCTAAAATCGGGTAAATGATCATTTTCCCAAAATTTAATTATACTATGAATTATATATCATAAATAATTATTTTATATAATATTTCGTCATTAATTGAAATTTTTTTAAAAAAAATTCGGTAAAAATCCTTTACCTCATTAATAGCCGTTGAATTTAATCTAGGCCGTTAATTTATATAATCAGTTTTTTTAGTTTTTAAGGGAATTAATCTGGATCCTTGATTGTTAATTGAACCAAATATGGGCCATTGGATTTTCCACACTTGAATGTGTCACAGGAACTTCAGACAAGTGGGCTCCACATGTCCCCCAAGTTGTTCATTGCATTTTCAGCGCGTGTAATCATCTTCAGCCCAATACTGTATCCTCTGCGAGAGTAAGGAACTCAGGCTCCATCAAAGAGCGTCCGCCAAAGAACGCGTCAAAACTGATCCATTTTAGATCGTGTTTTGAGCCCAGACACAAAATGAGATTAATTTAGGGGTGCGGCTACTGCCACTCTACTATTTTCTTAATCCACTCTATAAATATTTAAATTATTGAAAAACTATATTACCCAAATGTAAAATGACTAATAAGTACACTAATTTTATAAAATCTAAATTTGTAAAGAAAACTAAATACATAATCAGTTAATTAAATACAAATCTATTTAATTTCTCATTGGATAACATTAATCTTTTTTTTCTCCACCCAAATTTGAATTTATTACTTTATTTTTGTCTTTTTGTTCTCTCCTCATGGTTAATTCGTTATTCAATTCACAAAACCATTAGTGTTAATTTCATCAAAATCTTTGCAATATTCTTTATGAGCACTGAAAGTAGAAAATTAAAACACGAAAAAAAAAATCAATATTTTCTTCATTGCTCATAGTTGTTAACTTACTAATATTTTTATATAGATTGAAATAGACGAACATTGAAATTGAAAGAAAAAAAATGGAAGTAAATCAAATTATGATTTTACGAGAAACTTTCATATATTTTAGTTTTGTTATTGGTATAAATTAAATGAGAGATTTTCGTTAAAAAAAAAATCTTTTTTAATTGGATATGTCATATAAGGATATTTCTAGAAAGAGAAATGAGTTAGATAAGTAAATTTAATAATTGAAATTAAAATGTAGGGTGTAATGAGCAAGTAGGGTAAACAAAGTAAATGATAGGGTGGCAATAGCCGCACCCTTAATTTATTGGGGGTAGGTTGGAGATCAATTTTTAAGAGTGAAGACCCAAAATGACTTTGGCCCCTTGGACACCGGAGATGTTCTTAGAGCGACCCTAACAACAACCTCATATTTTAATTTTTCTCTATTTTATAGAAAAATAAGCATCTTTTGCTCCACCACATTCTCTATAACTATCTCAATTTTAGGGTTAGTGAGGAAAGAGAAAAAAAAATTCCATACATTTACAGCAATATCTAAAATTTTAAGAAAGAATTATTGAGATTCTAAATATTACTGTAAAGTAGAGAATATGTTGGAGTTACCGAGTTAGAGAAGACAAATAGGCTAAAACTTTAACTTTTGCATCCCTATAATACAGAAATTATAGGGAAGATATTGGAATTGCGCTTAGATAGAGAAATCAGTGCAACACGTGTTGTGTCATCTACCATATATTTTTGGAATTAAGAATCGAGTGGACGTAATTAATGGGGTAATAAGCATGGGGTTTGGTGTCATCTGAACTTGTATTTGTCAATTTAGTATCTTAGAAGATTGACATACAAGTAAACGTTTTTAAATTTTGGGTTTTTGTCCATTTACCCTATTTCTAGGGGTTTTTTTCCCACTTACCCCATTCAGTTTTTTTAATTTCTCTTTACCCAAAACACTCTAAAGAAGTTTTCCCTAATACTCCATTAAGTTTTTTTTAGACTATTTTACCCTCACCGCTTTGTTACTTAGAGAAAGAAAAAAAAATGGAAGAGAGAGAAACCATATGAGACTTCACCGGTGACCGGGCTCTGGTGATTTTTCTAGAAACCTCGCCTACTAGCCGCCGCCCACCTGATTTTTCTTGAAACCTCGCCGAAGGTCCCCAAAAAAGTCGTCGGAGATCTCATAGGTCGCCGGAAATGTTTATGTGACGTCCCGAACCCGAATTCACCGGTTTACTAGTCATTTGGACGGTAAACAACTTTTACTTTCACTTTTACTGTCGTTTCAATGCTTTTAGGGGGCCCTAAAAGTTGACTTTTTGTTCGGGTCAAAATTTGAGAAAATTTCCTTCATGAAAGTTGTAGAGGACGTTAAACCGAGCGCGTGCATATGTGGTACGTAAAAATCGGAGTTCGTATGCAAAAGTTATAAGCAAAATGGTAAAGTTACTGTTCATGGTAAGTTTCTATAAATAGGACGAGTTACTGTGGTAAGTTTCCATTTTCGGAAACTTACCGAGCCCTCTCCTTTCTCTCTCCCCGATTCTCTCTTCCTCTCCGACCTCGTCACCTTCTTCCGGCCATAACTCCTCCATCCGGCGACGGATTTTGACGTGTAAGATGTCGTTGGAAAGCATTAAGTTTTACTTATTCATTTGAAATTACTTATTTTTCATCCACTCACTCTAACGGATTTTAAATGTTTTCCCCTGGGCCCTTCGGTTTTAAATGCCCAGTTTGCAGGCCAGTTTAGCTTGAGGTCGAGCGTACTTGGGGTTGAGGCATAGCTGTCATAGCTTCCGCATTATAAAAGCATCGGTCATTTATCTTGCTTTCTATTCTCTTGTTCGCCTGTATATTAGATTGCTCTGATAATCTATGAGATTAATATTCTTAAGTTTCAGAATTGTTTGGTGATATGAGAGATGTTGTGATATAGGGAGCAAAGTGGCTCCAGGAGAATAAGGATGGATGATTTAGAAGTGTAATTGTTTTTCTACAGGTTTTGGGTTGTCCATTTTTAGGGGAAGTTCTGTCAAATTTTTGGTAGAATTTCTTCTAAGGTGGGCCCCGCAGGGCCTCTTCGGATTTCAGGGTGAAATCCGGGGCGGGTCCTGTCAGTTTATTACCCCAATAGACATTTATTGCCCCCTAATAGAACAATTTTTTTCATTTTTTTTCCTTCTTCCCCATTTTACCAAAAAAAAAATGATTTAGGCACCCACGTCTCTTCTGTTTTTCGCGGTTGCTGACGGTCCCTAATCTTCGGCATCATTGAAGACCGAAGATCTCACTCCTCATCCAAATTCCAGTGTTCGTCGACCTTAACCACTGAGAACGACGAGTTTGCGCTACGACGAGTCGTGTTGGGCGAGTTCCAATCAAATTTATCCTCCAGCTTCGGAGCTTCCATGGCAGAGAGAGAGAGACCGGAGGGCAAGGACCTAGGGGAGGCAGAAGCCTTCCTCGCTGATGAGGTCGTTCTGGACCGCCGAGGAGGTCGATCTCGACCATCACTCACATCCTCGCCTTCTTCGCCGGCTCTGACGGTATCATTCTCAAGAATCTCACTGGTGTTGAAAAACCGACGTGGAAAAACAGAAGGTAGTATGTGCCGGCGTGCTAGAGAGAGAGAGAGAGAGGAGTAGTGGCACAATGTAATTTATTAATTAATTAGGTTGAGGGTAGGATAGTCATTTTTAAAAAAAATTGGGTTGGTGGGAATAAAAATCTGTTGCTAGGGTAAGTGAGATCATTTTAGTTTATTTTAGTGCTTTGGGTCAAGGACCCTTAAATTTTTCATATTTAACCTATCTTATTTCTTGTGGGTTTCGATCGAGTTATGCTACTGGGTCATGTCCGAATGGATTGTACAACCTCTTTAAGGAGAATCTCAACCTATTTAATCTGATATGGGGAAAAACTATAGAAAATTACATCGTAGCACCTGACCAAAGATATAAACACAGAAAACCCACCTTCAATTTGTTTTATACAAAGAAGGACACAAGCCCAGGCCCAAAACCAAATGAAGCAAGCCTGGCTTCGAATTTTGATAGAAAATGACTAAAATGCTTAATTTTTGTTACAATTTACGCTCATGCCACTGCTATAATCCTCACAAACTAAAACCTGAAATCCCAAAATGCAAAACACAAAACGCCCAAACCCAAATCAGAAAACCTAAACGCATTGCAAAATCTTCGTAGTAGCACCACTCAGCTTGAAATATCAGTCATGTCCATGACTCTCAAAGCTTCGCGGCTGTAAATATAGTCGCTGCCGCCTCCGTCTCGAAGGACGCGTGCCACGATCGTGAGGCTGGTAGCTGAGGCTATGGTGAGGCCGAGGACGAGGTTGGCTATGAAAAAGCTTAAGGAGGAGGAGGTGCTGCTGGAGAAGGAGAAGGACCGCGTGATTGTGATTTCAGAGAAGGAAGACTCCAATTCGGAGAGTGAAAGGGAGAAAGAAGAAGAAGAGAACAAAGCTGTGATGGCTGACAATAGTGGTGGCTTGAGTGCTAACAAGGCTGTTGGGCAAGAAGAACAGGGCAGTACGACGCCATTTCTTGAAAAGGTATTCGAAAATTTGCCCCTTTATTTCAGTTGGGTCGTTGCTGGTTCTGATGAATTGTGTTCTTATTTGTTTAATTCTTATATTGATGCATGAAGCATTTATTTTGTTTAATTTATGGAATTTCTATATTATTTATCTATGAATACAGGTTTTGATTGCAATAGTTACTTATAGAATGCTTTGGGTTACTGAAAGTGATGATCAATTTATCATAATAAAGCAAAAGAGATTGTCTTTCAGGCTTCTGATGATTACTTAATTGATATATGCACTAGGTGCTGGAAACCCGCAGATATTTGGTGATGTGATGGGAATACTTAACCATGTTTCCATGTATATTGATTATCTAGACATCTTCTATTGCAGTTTTAGAACTTACCCCATTTTGGGTTATGGCTTTTTGTTGTTCTGGCTTCTGGTTTTGTTATATCAATGTTCTTATCTTGCTATGTGTGAAGTACATATTATTGTTATGTGCTATTGTGTGCAGTTTATTTGAAGTTTATTTGTGAAGTTTATTATTGTTATGTGCTACTGTGTTCAATTGAAGTTTATTTGTGCAGTTTATTATTGTTATGTGCTACTGTGTGCAGTTTATTTGAAGTTTATTTGTGCAGTTTATTATTGTTATGTGCTACTGTGTGCAGTATATTTGAAGTTTTTTTGTGCAGTTTATTATTGTTATGTGCTACTGTGTGCAGTTTCTTGTATTTGTGAAGTTTATTTAAAGGTTTTGGTCTTTTGTTAATCAAAGGTTCTGTAGTTTACTTTGATATGCATGGGGAGCATATTCATGAATTTAGTATCACTAACTTTCTCCGGTTTCTGCAAATTTCTTTTGGTCTACTTCACTTTGGATCTTTACCTTATTTTTATATAGTTTGATTGGTAACAATGTGATACTGCATTATTTTCTAATTTTTTTGAATTATCATTTTGTTTTGGTTAAGGATGCTGCGGATGGTATTGGAGATGACTTTAGCTTTGACACTAGAGTGGGGGGCAGGAAAATGAAACAAACTTTGTCGATCAGGATCGGGTAGTAGGATTGAACGAGTGTAGTAGCAGGATTACGTGATGACGAGTGCAGTAGCAGAACTGGACGAGTATGAGTTCATGGAGTACATTAGCAGGATTGAACGAGTGCAGTAGCAGAATTATGCGATGACGAGTGTAGTAGCAGAACTGGACACAAGTACAAGTGCAATAGCAGAACTGGACGAGTATGAGTGCAGCAAGTGCGGTAGCATGATTAGGCAAAGATGAGTGCAGTAGCAGAACTGGATACGAGTACAAGTGCAGTAGCAGAACTTGACAAGTATGAGTGCAGTAGCAGGATTGGACGAGTGCAACAGTAGGATTAGGCGATGAGATACTCTCGTGAGGTCTGAGATTATTTCTCTTAGAAAAGTGTAAAAGAAAGATATATATATATATATATATATATATTTTTTCTTTTGAGAAGTAATATAAACAGATTATTCTCAGCCAAAAAAAAGTAACATAAAGAGATTATTCTCAGAAAAAAAAAAGTAATATAAAGGGATTAAAAGTCAAAATGAGTAGTAAGGGGGGGGGGAAGTAACATAAACGGATTATTCTAAAAAAATATATATATATATATATATATATATATATATATAAAATGATTAGAAGTCAAAATGAGTAGTTAATGGTCAAAAAATAAATTAACTCATGACTTGTGGCAAGTGGAGAGCAGATTGTCCTTATTTATAAGATTTAATCCTTATAAAGGGATTACAAGTCAAAATAAGTAGTTAAGGGTAAAAGAGTAAATTAATTCATGACATGTGCCAGATGGAGAACATATTGTCCTTAAGTGTAAACTTTTGTCCTTAAATGTTCAAAACCAAATGTTGTGGAGTTTTTTTATGTTTTGAAATCCTATCAATGGGGTATATGTAGTCTGCTAGAAAAACTATGGGATATATCAAACTATGGAATTGATTTAAGTACTTTCCTGCGCAATTTATAGCAACTTTGCGATGAAACAATACACAAACACGATCCGCTAACACAAATTACCACCTCATATCACTTTCCAGTGTATTGGTTAACTTAACAAACGTTCATGTGGAATTGTAGTTATAGGTTGAACATACGCTAGCACATGCACGAGCACGAGCTAGAGAATCAATAACGTATGCTTCCGGTATATACTTTTGTGAGGCTATGATTACTGCAGCTAGCATTCTTATTAATTAGGACCTTGCTGATATGATGGAAAACCAAGCTTTTAATGTGTGGAGACTATTTAGGACCTTTATCTGATTGAAAACCATACTTTTAATGTGTGGACAGTGGACATGACCACACTTAGCTAGCTAGCCATGACTTCAGTAATCATGTAAACCATATATATATGCACGGATATCCGGATATCCCGATAGAAACATAGTTGTCCATTTTGATTACGTTTCGGGTGTCACTAGCTAATCTTGATTTTTTCAATAACAATCATCTATGAAATGTGACAATCAAGCTTTGCTGTATTGCAAATATCATCTGGTGTGCTTGAAAAAATGGAGAGGAATCACAACCAGCTAAAAAATGAAGAGATGGAGCTAAATTCCAAGAGGCAATAAGATCTTTTCAAGCTGGTTCCATATACGCTAGAAGGAAGTTTACCTATCATAATCCTAAGAGCATCTCCAACAGAGTAGCTAAATTTAATTTTTAGCTATATTTAACTATTTTTGAAGCAAAATTCAGCTCCAACAGACTAGCTATAGCTTAGCTATATTTAACTTTAGCTAAATTGGCTAGCTATATTTAGCTAGAGAATCATACATAGCTAAAGCAAAAGTTATATTTCTCTCTCCTCTTTTGTCCACATGTCAGTTTACGATTCAATGAAACATAATATATCACTTACAAATAGCCATCATTGATGGAGCAACATTGTTAAATCAATAGCTATAATTCACAAGTTTAGCTAAATTTAACTAAAAAATAAATTCTACTGTTGGAGATGCTCTAAGGGACTCTGGACTATAATTCAAAGGAATGTTTTGGTGTGATTGGTCCAAACAATAATGTGAATCCTTATGTAATAAGGAGAGTATATTTAATCATAGATTTTCTATCCGTATTCTGAATAGAATTCCTTGTATATTAGTAATTTTTGTACTCTTAACCCTTTATATAAAGCGTCTATTATTAATAAAGAAATACATATTATTCTCTCTCAAATTTTCTTATTCTACAATAAAGATTACAAACTTTTGTATTATTTGGCTAAGAATATTACATTGATTACTAAAACTATAACAGATAATTCCATGCTCTCTTCCACGTGATCTGTTGGATATTAGCCAGGTCTGTCTTGTATGCAGCATTGGAAATTGTTGTTCAGTTTCCTCTACAGCTTGACCAATATTCAGCTACAAGCTTGGAGAAGTATGAGTTGGTATCCAAGAGCTTTGAAGGTTCTTCATACTCCACTAGCTTCCCTACATATTCACAAACACAACCACACTATACATTAACCACAAGTTTGATATCCACATATTGTGCTCTTGTAAACTGCTGTTCCAACACTGACCTGAGGTCCTCTTTTTACAGGCATTCGTTTTCAATGTGGCATGTACCTTTTTTTTTCCAAAGTTTGCATGCCTTTTTTTTCCAAAGTTTGCGCTTATGATATATACACCCTAAAACCCTCTTGGTCTACTAAAACAGGATAACTTGGAGATCTATAAGATCAGATTTTACGTGGAGGGAGTGTTACTAATCCCACATCGGTTGGCTAAGTGCCCGATAGAACTCCTATGCTAAGCTATTTATCTTAATATTCAATGTTGGATAGAATTAATTTGTGACATCTTAAGTTGATTGAAATATGATAAAGATATTACTGGAATGTAGAATCATACCATAGGAGAGGACCATGACCATGTCACTATCTATAACTGTTGGAACCCTATGAGCAACCGTCATCACTGTGCATTCCGCAAATTCCTGCCTGATGATTCTTTGTAGAATGGCGTCTGTTGCAGAATCGATGGAAGCAGTAGCCTCATCTAGCACTAGGATTCTGTTCCTCTTCAGAAGGACTCTGCCAAGGCAAAACAGCTGGCGTTGCCCAGCACTCCAATTTTCCCCTTCATCACTAACTGTAAAGCATTACAGTTATACAACATTATGTTCTATCCACTTCACAACCTCATTAGACTTGATGGAATTTGGCACTTAAAGTAGAACCATAATAACTTTCCAAACTCACCAGATGAATCTAGCAGATTAGGTAGACTGCTGACTGTTGCCTTCAGCTGACACTTCTCTAGAGCCTACAAAGAAAAAGGTCATCCATAATATACTATAGTACAAAACAATAATGCATTTGGAAAATGCCTAAACTGGTTTTCAATATATAAACTCTGAGAAATGATGAAGAAAAGCTATGCAGAAAAAGCCTTTACCCTCCATATTTCATCATCGGAGTAAAGACCAAGAGGATCCAAGTTGGTTCTGATGCTACCCTTGAAAAGAGTTGGTTCTTGAGGGATGATGCTGAGCTTCATTCTTAAATCCTTTAGACCCATAGAGCAGATGTCAAGTCCATCTATGATAATTTTACCGCTGTTTGGCTCTACTAACCGAAACAAAGCACTTATAAGTGTAGTCTTTCCGCTTCCTGTCCTTCCCACAACTCCTACTCTAGTCCCTTCTTTGAATGTGCATGAAATTCCCTTGAGAACCAGTGGAGCATTTGGACGATATTTTATCTTCACCAAGCAAAAAATCATCAATGATTAGAATTTTTCAGTGATCAAACGATGAGGTAGTTCATATGTTGATTCGAGTATCTAACCTTGAGAGAATGCAGCTCTATCCTTCCCTTTGTAGGCCATGAAGATGGTGGTCTCTTGTCCTCCACAATAGCCAGAGGCTCTGGTGGAATCTGCATGAACTGTTTTATCCTTTCAACTGAGATGATGTAGTTTGATAAGTTACAATACCACCGGATCACAAAAATTTGTGTCATTGTTAGTGTCAAAGCATAAGAAAGAGAAAGCCCCACAAGCCCTGCAGACATCCAGAATAGAAGGAAAACTGTTAAACACCGGTAAACACATTCATTTTCCTAACTGCAGAAGTGTGAAAGAATCAAACATGTACTATTCTAATAATACCTGGAGCAACATAACCCTTGGGAAGTGAAATAAGGAGAAAAGCAGCAACAAAAAGAGTCACATTTTGAAGTGCTTCTGTTCTTATAATTAACCACTCCATTGTTGCATTCGAATGAAAGAACAGTCTTGCATCTGTGTCAACTAGCTCTAGGTACTTTTGGAAGAACGTGTCAGCCATTTTAAAAGCTCTGATAGTGACCACTCCAAGTGATGTCTCGGCTGCATAATTCATAACAGGAGCTTTGGTTGTTCCATTAATTCTTATTAGTTCCCTTGCAGACGCTTGATAGTAGCTCTTTAATTAAAACAAAGAAGTTAGCTCCATCATTCCATTGGTTAAGAATGAGACAGATTCAAGAAACTGAAGTTCTGATTTACCTGAACATATTTTGAAGCAACCATGGTGAGAACGGCTACAATGAGAACTTGCCATGTGACAGAAGCCATTATTCCAATCCATGTCAGCAATTCCATACCAGCAGACACAACAAAGATAATGGAGAAAGGTATGTCAAAATCCAAGATACTTAAATCTGATGAAGCCTGCAAAAGTAGAAATACTAAATCAGAAATATGTAATTCAAATACACTTGACAGAGTATATGTTTGAGGTGTTGAAGATTAAAGTATACTCACTCGTGTCAAAATCCTCCCTACAGGAGTTGAGTCAAAGAACAACATGGGAGCCTTAAAGATGGCATCTGTGAAACCATCAAAAAATGTTCTAGAAGCTCTTAGTCCCAGATGTGCTGCAAAGGTTGACCTCAGATAGACAAATACAGCACTGAGTGTTGAGATTGCAGTGTAGACACCGACGAGTGTAAGACTAGTTATACTAGGATTTTGAATGGCGAGAGCCAGCCAATAAGTTGAACCAGCCTGAAAACAAACAAAACCAGCCTGTGCCATTATGCCTATTGCTAGCAGAAGTGTTCCCTTGGAAACAAAAATGTAATCCCAGAAGGGCTTCCATCCAACATCACCAATCTCTTTTTCTTCATCTTCTGTTAGTTGCACTGTGGGTGAAGCCTTCACAGAAGTGTCCCCTTCACTGCTGTATCTAGTGAGATTAGTTACAGACTCCTCATGCCGGATCATATCTGTCTTTTCCGGTTCTACTTGGCTTTGATTATTTGAAGGACCTAATGTAGTTACTGCATCTCTATGAGCATTCACCAGTTGCTCAAATGCTGTTCCAGCAGTCAAGAGACTCTCATAGCTTCCGGATTGAGTAACTTGTCCGCGCTCCATTACCTGGAAATGAAATTACATATGCAAAACGTTAATTTGTCTTTTATTTTTCTTACAAAATATTTATGTGGTTTCATAAATAATACAAGTCAAGTTTTTATTAATCTCTAACAAAAGCCAAAGCATATATACCAGAATTTTGTCAACTTCTGACAGAAATTCGACTTGATGAGTCACGAGAATCACAGTCTTCTTTGCTAGAGCATCCATGACACAATCCTGCATAAGCCATTCATATTATGTGACCTGTTTTACAATAAGACTATGCTTCAAAATATCACTGACTACATCTTTCTTACATGAAACAGAATTGCGGCAGTGTGTGCATCTACTGCACTGAATGGGTCATCTAGGAGGTAGATATCAGCATCACTATAGACAGCTCGGGCCAGCTGAATCCTTTGCTTTTGCCCTCCACTCATGTTAATTCCCCTCTGGCCTATTTCAGTAAGATCACCATGATCAAAACTATTTATGTCCTTATCCAAAGCACAAGCTTTTATAGTCTTCTCATATTTGTTCTTGTCCATTGGCTTCCCATAGAGTATGTTATCACGAACTGTCCCACTTTGTATCCAAGAAGTTTGAGAAACATAGGCTATGGTTCCAAATACATCGACCTGTAAGCATAAAACAAGTAAGCAAATGAAACCACTAACACAAACCTAGTGCATGGCAAATAAAATTTATCATCTGTTTTTAGACGTACAGTTCCTGAAATTTTGGGCATCTCTCCAAGTATAGCAAATAAAAGTGATGATTTTCCAGCTCCAACTGGTCCACAAACTGCAATTTTCTGCTCACATTTTGCTTCTAGGTTCACTTCTTTCAGTGTTTGAATTGCTGATTCAGGATACCAACTGAAAATGCCTTTTTGTATTCTCAAGCTCTCATCTGAATTTGGTGATGGAAGCTTCCTTATCTCATCATCTTTCAACTCATCATCAAGCAAAAAATCATTTAGCCGATCAAATGAGACCTTGACTTGGATCATTACTGAAAGAGCCTCTGGTATCATTCTCACAGGTTCTCCCATGCTCCTTAGTGAAGCTAAAACTGTGAATATAGTACTTGCATTCAGAGGGACACTTTTGAAAAGGATACACCCTAGAAAAACAACAGAAGAGATAATGGTTGGTGACATCCAGTAGAGTAAAGTTCCATAAGCCTTTCTAAATTGTCCCTCAGACAACCATTTGAATTCTCTTTCTCGAAGGGAATTGACAGAGTTTTTGAATTTCTCTTCCCAGGATTGTAACTTAATGATCTTCATACTGTTTAGGATCTCAGAAGTGGCTCTAAGCCTCTCATCTTGTGCTATCATGAACTGGGACTGACACTTCTGAAGTGCCTTTGCAAAAGGCACATTTAGAAGACCGCAAATGAATAGAGGAATTAAACCCGGTAGAGCACCAACCCCCACCACCCTGAAAAGAACTCCAATGGCAAGAAGTAATTGCAATGCAAAGCTCCATGTTGAATGGAACCACCATGGGAACTCTCCCATTCTGTAAGCATCAACTGCTATATAGTTAACTATCTCCCCAGCTGAGTGCCTTCTCCTTCCCACACTAGAGAGTTTCAGCTGCTTTTGATAAACTACGACCATCAAAGCCGACCTCATTCTCATTCCAGACCTCCTTGAGTCAAAGAACCAATGTCTCTGGGTGAAAGACTCGACTACTTTGGTGATAATTAGGCACCCCACTATGATGAGGCCTTGGGAAAAATTTTCCTCCTCGGCATTGGAATAATTTACAAATGCATAGAGTATAAGAGGAGAAACTACAACTGCAATTGTCCTGAGGAATGCACAAAAGGCAATCCATATATTCTCTTTCAAGTAAACTTTTGCTATTGCTCTCATAACCAGGTTTCTGGTACTGCTTGAGCTCTTATCCCTTGACAGGGACTCCCATGCTTGAGCAAATTTTTGGTATGCTAAATCTGCTTCATCTTCTGAAACCAGATATGGTATGTCTTCAGGAGCTAATGCCTTTGAGTAGCCTAAAGTGAGTAAAGGATTGATCCAAGAAAATGTCAATTTGCTAAGGAAACCGGCATTGCCTAGTTGTGTTTTCTGGCTCTTTTCAGCAGACTTTTTGGCTAATAGAGGCTCTGATATGCTATTTTCTTGGCTTTGGTCATGAATAAAGTGGCTGAGGTTTCTAACAGCACACAATAGAAGTAAGAAGCTCACTGGCCATGTCAGCACATCAAAAATACAAATGCTATGGGTTCTTGTTAGTATTTCTATGTTTACAGCCGAGACCAATGAAAAGGAGGACACCCACCAAACAGAGTTCAGAATTTTGATCCATTTAGACCTTTGAACAAGCAAGGAAATTGTGAAGGAAATCCAAACTAGTCCTCTAACAAGGTAATCCAACCAGCTCTCAAAACAATTTGATAGATCATCATTATTGGCTATCAGAATCCACAATCCAGCACCAAAATAGGCAATACCAGTAAGAGCACAACAGACTGAAACCACTACTGAGAATCTATCCCTTCTGGATGGACTACTACTACTATAATGCTTCCTTATAGAAGCTATAAGAGTAAATAAGCAAAAAAGAAAGAGGAAGAGAAGATTTACTGCATTAATCATAGTCCTTTGAGTGCAGTAAGAACCAAGATCAAATTCTCCATCACAAATCTGAGAAGTGATCCCTGCATATGGTCCATGGCAAGGGAAAAAATCTAAATCAATCATGCTGTACACAGCTGTATGAATCAAGTGCATGTCTATTCATAATAACACATACATACATACATACAAAACTTTCTCAAATCCGAACTTTCACATGCATGCTAGTCATATAATCGGTGTTGTGAGAGAAAAGTTGTATACAACGATTATATGCAAGACATGCTCGAGTGGGAAACAAGAATATAAGAACTAGATTCATTATCCAAATCACTATTTAAACACAAGAAAGAAAGAGAAGGTTCATAAGGGAACATACCAAGTACAGAACCCTTCAAGGAAGCCATACTTGTAGCAACTACAGCTCAAACTATGTTGGAGAGCTCAAATCTCGAAAACCTCAATATATAATCCTCATTGAAAGAAGCACCCACGTAACACTCTCTATGATATAGCATTAATCAATTACCAAAACTAGCATCTGCAGTCAGAACCTGTAGTGCGCTTCTTCACTCTCACATCAGCATCTTGTTTTCTCTATTGTTTCATTTGTTTGGACACTTTATGCTCACCAAAAGGCTTCTCTGATTCTCTTTCTCTCTCTTTTTTATTCTTGGTCAAGCTCACAAAAATGGTGAGAGAGGCATATCTTTGTCTGTATATAAATGCAACGTCTACAATTTGGCTTCCTACTCTATCTATATTATATACCACGTATTTTCAGGCTTTTGTTTTGTCTCTGTAATGCACATGGATACATACAAACCCAGATTTCCTTTTGGTTTTTTAATTCTTTCTTTGAATACATGATTCAGTTTTGTGTACGACGTATCGTGCGTGGAGATATTAATGTGTACAAGAATAAACTGCCAACTTTGTCTACAAATCATCGATTTGGCAGGCATTCCCTGAAAACAAGATTAATTTCTGCGTGAAAAGGAAAGCTTCAACGCCCTAATTTACCCTTAGTTTGTTACAATCTCAATTATGATCATCAATATCAGAACCCTTTGGTAATCTGGTTTTGTAGAAGATCGAGGTGAAGGCACTCACTTGGCAATGTGATTTCTTGTAATGAGGGTGTAATGTGTACGGTTGAAGAAGGTCGATCGAGAATGGATTTCTTGAGTCCTGGCCAACCAAAAACAGATTCCATTAACAAAATAACAAAACATGTATCTTTGTCAAAAGAAAAACAACTAGAACATCTATGGACATCGACCAAAGGTTGAAGACCTACTTCATACGAATTTGAGACCCTGTATTTGCAGTGGTAAAAAATCGACATGAATCGAGTCACGCCACATGTATACAGTCAAAAGGTCCAACGGTCATGAGTCATGGACGACCCTAACCGATGAGAGTGACCAGTTGGGATAGTGCTATAACATAGCGGAACGTGGTACAATGCAAGGTCACCAGAACCAAAAGAAGAAGGAAAAAAAATAATAATAAGGTGACTATAAATCAAAGTAAATGATACACTCAAGAGTCAAGAATCTTATCAAGTTATTATTTGATCAAGAATGTTTATTTACCAAAAATATACTTTCGTGATTCAAATGAGAGACTCTTGTATTACTCTAATGTATTAATTATTAATAGATCGAAACACCTAAAGCAAATCCTGCGTGCCTCACGCGCCTCATATATCGTTCCAGAAAACCCTAGGTCGGGCCTCTGCCCGTCATTATTTGCGGCTCCGCCTCCGGTGGTCGCAGTGCTATCCTGGCGGCATCCTGCTGTCAGAATATCCAGACGCTTCTGCTTCTTCATCATCCTCTGCTTTCTGTCTCTTTCCAGGACGGACTGCACCTGCTACGCAATGCACCTGCACTGCACCTCCATTGCCGGTTCTGTCCAGTTTTCCGGTGGCTTCAGCATCTGTTTCGATGAAGCAGTTCAAGATCCTTAATTGGAATTGTCGTGGCCTGGTTAACACGGAAACACAGAGAGCTTTGGTTTCGATGGTTCGTAAAGTCAACCCTAGTCTAGTCTTCCTCTCGGAAACTTTGGCCGGACAGGGGCTTCTCTAGGATCTGAGAGTCGAAATGGATTTTGCTGGATGCATCTGTTATCCCAAAAAGAAGGGTTCACGAGGTCTAGCCCTCTTCTGGTCGTCAGACTTGAAAGTCAATCTGCGTACTTACTCAGCACACCATATCGACACTGTGGTTAAGTCTCCGGGCATCGTCGGAGGGTGGCGGTTCACTGGCATCTATGGCTTTGCTGCTTAGGGTGATAGGGTTCAGACATGGGACCTATTACGAACTCTAGCTTCACAGGTAAATCTGCCGTGGTTGATTGCCGGTGACTTCCATGAGATTCTATGTGTAGATGACAAATCGGGCGGTCGACAGCGGAGGACAGTTCTGATGACAATGTTCCAGGAAGCTTTGGCCGACTGTAATCTGGAGGATATGGGTTTTGTGGGTTCTCGCTTTACCTGGGATAACCGTTATACGAAGGAACGTTTGGACCGGAGTTGTTGCACTCACAATTGGCGTGCACTCTATCCTTATTCTAAGGTTGTGACACTGCCTCCTAACAGGTCAGATCATAATCCCATTGTTGTAGAGGTAGTTGCTGCACCAGTTCTCAGAGTGCCAAGGTCTAGGCGTTTTAGGTTCGAGAATATGTGGATGCAACATGAAGAATGTGCTGCTGTTATTCAGAAATGATGGTCCATTCCCTCTGTTGGTGAACCTCTGAAGCAGGTTGGATTGAAAATTGGTTCAACAGGTAAACTTCTAATGGAATGGGATGCGGGAACTTTTCGGCAGAGGAAAACGGAGATGTTTCTTTTGCAATCTAAGATGGATATGTTGATGAAACTTCCGTTTGATCATTCTCACTTTGAACAACAAAAAGCTCTTCAATTTAGGTATAATGAACTTCTATCCTTGGAAGAAGTTTATTGGCGCCAGCGGTCTAGAGTATTATGGTTGAAAGAGGGGGACCATAATTCAGCTTTTTTCCACAGGAAAGCTTCTAACGGACGTAGCCGTAATAAGGTGGCCGGTATCACTAATTTGTCAGGGCAATTTGCAAACTGATCCTGCTCAGGTAGCCTCAATTTTTGTTGATTATTATGAAAATATCTTTCACTCAGAGGGTTCTGATTCTGCAGCTTTGGAGGTAGTTCTTGAACAGATTCAACCATGTGTTGATAATGATATGAATTCTTCTCTATTAGCTGCATATTCAGATGCGGAAATTAAGAAGGCTTTGTTTCAGATGCATCTATCAAAATCACCCGGACCTGATGGTATGTCTTCTGCTTTTTTCCAGAAACACTGGGCTATTGTTCAGCATGATGTGTGTTTAGCGGTAAAAACTTTTTTAAACACAGGTATTCTGGATTCTGAGAGCAATTTTACTCATTTGACTCTTATTCCAAAAATTAAAGAGCCTAAGATTGCATCTGACTTCAGGCCTATTGCTCTATGTAATGTGGTGTATAAAATTGCTTCTAAGAATTCTTGCTAACAAATTGAAAGTCTTACTACCTGGAATCATCTCCCCTCTTCAAAGTGCCTTTGTTCCAGGTCGTTTGATATCTGATAACACTTTGGTTGCCTCTGAGGTTTCTCATTTTATGCATAAGCTTCGGTATCAGAATGAGGGTTTCTTCTCTCTCAAGTTAGATATCAGTAAAGCTTATGATAAATTGGAGTGGACTTTTCTTACTGCTATTTTATCTAAGATGGGTTTTGCGCAAAAGTGGATTGATATTGTTCTATGTTCTATTAGAACAATGCGCTATTCTATTCTTTTACATGGTACACCTACAGGTTACATTACTACATCCAGAGGAATTAGATAAGGGGACCCTCTCTCTCCATACTTAATCATTTTGTGTGTTGAAGGCCTTTCTTCTCTTATTTCTCATGCAGTCACTCAGGGATCACTGAAAGGGTTGCGTATGAGTCATGGGGCCCCAGTTGTTCATCATTTGTTATTTGCAGATGATAGTTTTCTATTTGGGGAAGCATCTGTTTCAGAATGTGCTACCCTCAGGTCCATCCTGAATGTTTACGAGCGTGCTTCTGGTCAAAAGATTAACCTGGATAAAAGCAGTGTTGTTTTCAGTAAGAATGTGCATCCTGATGTCAAAGGTAATTTAGCTTCTATTTTAGGGGTGCAATGTGTCGAGGATCATGGCAGATATCCAGGGCTACCCCTTCATGTGGGGAAATTAAAAACAGCAATTTTCTCTTACTTAAAGGAAAGACTGACAAAGAAGCTGATCAGTTGGCGCACCAAAATCTTGAGTTCTGCTGGTAAGGAGATTCTAATGAAGGCTGTGGCTCAAGTTATTCCAACTTATGTTATGAGTTGTTATATGCTTCCTAAAGGTCTCTGTGACGATTTGCATCAACTTTGTGCTCAATTCTTTTGGGGAGGTTCAGATTCTAATCGCAAAATTCACTGGAGGTCTTAGGAAATGATGTGTCTGTCTAAAAGTGAGGGAGGTCTAGGCTTCAAGAATCTGCATGCCCATAATTTATCTATGCTTGCAAAACAGGGGTGGAGGCTAATCACTAATCGTAACTCATTACTGTCTCAATTGCTTAAGGCTAGATACTTTCCAACTGGTTCTTTTCTGGAGAAGCATTATGGAAGCTAAAACTGTGATTCAGGCTGGTTTACTTTCGCAGGTTGGCACGGGCACCTCAATCAATGTTTGGAATGATCAGTGGATTCCAAACATTTTTCATCATCACTTGCGCAGACCGTTTGCTTGTGACATTGAGTCTGTCTCTTCTTTGTTTGATGCAACTACTAGGAGTTGGAGGTTGGATGTTCTGCAACCTCTATTTTCTCCGGAAGTTGTTAATGCCATTTTGTGTATTCCTCTCAGTAGCAGAGATAGGAGAGATCGCCTGAGTTGGAAGTTTGAGAAGAAAGGCAGGTTTTCTACTAAATCTGCTTATTTTGTAGCTAGGGATATGGTGATGGGGCATTTCTTTGCTTCTTTCTCTCTTGGTGACCCTTTCAGTACTCTTTGGAAGACGTTATGGAAAGCTAATATCCCCGGGAAGGTTTCTATTTGTATCTGGAGAGCATGTCACAATGTGCTACCAACAAGAGAGAGTTTAAGCAAGAAGGGCTATACTGGTGATATGGGCTGTTTGCTTTGTTCACACCAGTTAGAGAGTGTTGGATATGTGCTTTGTGGTTGTCCTACTGCACAGGAAATCCTTGCAGCTCCTCCTTTTTCCATTCAGGTTCCTATTACTCCTTCTTTTATTTTCAAGGAATGGTTACTAGAACAGGCTTCCAGTCTCTCATCAGATATTTTTTCTAAGTTGCTGATGATTCTATGGGGGCTTTGGAAGAACAGAAATGATAAACTATGGAATGATAATGTTAAACAAGCACCAGTAATTGTTGCTTGTACTATGGCTTGGTATGAGGAGTTTCTTCAAGCTAACAGAAGCATGACACCGGTAACCTACAAGAGGACAAAAGCTATAACATACTCGTCCCCTCCCATGGTTGGTATGTTGTGCTTGAACGTTGATGGTGCTTATGTTTCTTCATTACAACATGGAGGCATAGGAGATGTTCTGCGTAATGTGAAGGGTGAGTTTATCACTGGCTTTGCGTATAGGGTGCCTAATGTGTCTTCTGCTTATCATATTGAGTTGTTTGCTATTAAATCTGGGTTGGAGATCATCCAGGCACTTGGTTTGTCCAATATTGCTTTAATGAGTGATTGTTTAGAGGCTGTTAAGGCTGTGACAGAAGAGGACCAAGATTTATCTTCTTTGGGAACTATTGTTGAAGATATTAAAGGTTTGCTAGGTGAATTGCAGTCTATAGGTGTTCATCATACTTATAGAACTGCTAACCATGTTGCTCATAGATTAGCAGGTCTTGGTTTTGATTCTGACATTCATATGGAATGGTTCTTTCAAGCTCCAGAGTCTGTTCTGGATGCCCTACAGTACGATTGCAATCGTATGAATCATTAATACAATTTCATCTTTACTTCAAAAAAAAAAAGATCGAAACACCTTAAGTAAGCTACTCAATTTTTTTTTTTTTTTTGAGAAATAGATAATTTCATTACTTACAATTAGAGAAGCTAAACTTAAATAGCAAAAGACTAGAATCCAAATGCTAGGTACAGAGAAACAGAAAGCTTAGAGCTTTCCTTTGCCCTTGTCCTTAGGGATAACCTCCTAAACAGCAGCAACAGTAGGGTAAGTGAGACGCAATGGAGCCCCACTCACCTTCTTTTATGGGCGAGGGTTCTTGTTCATATTCCCAAGAGGCCTTCCCACCTTCTTCTTCAAAATTCTGTACTCACTTTCATTGTCAGCTTCAACCAAACCAAGAGCATCTGCTTGAAGAGTAAGAAGCTTACCACCCAGAATTGTTTTAAACTTCTTTGGGGAGGGAGTACAACCTCCATTCCTACTTCTTTTCTTGTAAACCCTAGTCTTCATCTGTACAGCTTGAGCAGGAGGAGTGGATTCAAAAACACCATTCATTGATGCATAGCCCGAAGCCTCCACACCATGCACAACAGCATAACAGGCTCTCTTGCTTCCTCCTCAGCCATGTCTTGCACGGTAACACGAGATGGGTCCAAGCCTGATGGCGATCTCTCTAACCTTTGAATAACAGGTTTCTTTTTCTTCAGCAAAGCAACGGAAGGCTTAGGTAATTCACCTCTACTCTGGGTCGAGAAAGAGAAGGATCATCTAGATGTTGAAAAGCCACCAATGTGCAAAACCCTAGAAGCATAGATTGTCGCATTAGGTTCCTTACACTTGGCCCCATAATGAGTAATAAGGCCACATTGAGAGTACCTACCCTTGAGATGTTCAAACTGAAACTTCAATACAGGCTCAATCCCTGTAGTCCAGAAAATCTTGCATTCAAGCATAATAGTTTTTGAGATATCATGTGAGAAGAGGATGCGAATAATTCCTTTCTGAAACTCTTTCCTATCATAATCCAGAAAACCTCCCAAGAGATTCCCAATAAGAATAAAGTTATCAGGTTCTTCATACAGTGGAGGATTACCCAAAACCCTAACCCAGATACTAACATGTTTTATCGGAACCTCAGCAATAGGTAGAAGCCCGTCGTATTCCTCCAGACAGACAGTAGCACGATGAAAGCACCAAACTCCTCCTCTGAGAACCTTATTCCGGTCCCTGGTTGATTCGAATGAGAACAAGAAAAGATTGTCATTTCTTTCCTGTACCCTAAAATCCCTTTCCACCATCCATGTTCGGAGGAAATGAGACTTTAAGGTTGCGGAGTCCACAAGCCTGCGAGTGAGGGATTTTCCAAGGAGAAAAGATTGGGAGGATTTGGGCACATGGCCTCTACCAATCTTTCCTAGGTCGTGAGCTTGACCTCCTTCAAGGAGGGCCAAGGAGGCCGCAAAGCTAGCAGTGACAACGTCAATGGATGCCATGGAGGAGGAAGACGTGAGGCTGGTAGGGGAGAACGGCAAGGTCGCCATTTGCTAGGGTTTTGGGGCAAAAACTAGGGTGAGAGAAAATCTCGTAGTTTATTTCAACAAGTAAGCTACTCACTTTCTCTTAATACATAAGATTGTTTTATTAAATTGATACTTATTACAAGCTGAGAGAGTATTCAGTGCACTAATATAAATAGACGGTTTGATAATAACAAGTATATTTTTTATTATTAAAAAAAATTATCTATAAATATCAACTATTGAGATCTATTCAATTTACTGCCCCACTTACACCATCGTTACATAGAAAAATTTTCCTTACAAACTTAATCATGGCGAGCCATTCATTGCCTTCAATTATAGTATCAACGAGCTAGTCGGTTTCAATATATTACCTTTAGCTTTGGAGTCAGAAATATGGTGCTGGCCAAATAATATTCTCTACCTAGGATACCGTCTAATAGCTCACAAGTACGTACGTGCATTGCAACCCTAGCACCATATTATTTCGTCAACAACTACGTACGAGCATTGTAACCCTAGCTCCATTACTTTCGGCTCCACCCTCCACTATCACATAGAATTGGCCCCAATGTTTCCGGAACGATGCTTTATTTTCGATCTCCATGATTTTTTTTTTTTTTTTTTTTTAATCCCCACCCCTCCTCACCCATGATGGGGCTCGAACTCCTGACCTCCCAAATGAGAGTTCAGAGCCTTACCACCCCACCAACACACACACGATCTCCATGATTGAGTTCTTTGCACTTTTCAGTGGGTGGGAAAGGATTCGAGTCCAGCATTCATTTTGACACGTAACTATGTTATTTTGAGCCTATAAATATCGTAGCTTTTCTCATTCACAATTTCACATGTTCACATGCATGGCTGCAAATACATAATTAAGCAAAGCAAAACTAGAATTGAGTGGATGTGAGTCATGTGACCAACCTTGACTAGTACTAGCGCAGCTAGGACCCTTCCATTAGATCGACGATATTCGGTGTGGAAAACGTGCACATCACAACTCACTTTCATTGTGTTAATTACTTGATGTATTCCAACGACGTCATCCCTGTTTTATATCTCTTTGTCATGATTAGGAATCTTTACTTGTTCCTGATGCTCAATCCATGTGGTAATAATTCAAGAAAAAGTTTAACACGCTTCTAATTAACGATAGAATAAGAACCTTAATATTTTCGTTCTTTTTCGTTTTCTTTATTGGTGGGAGACCATAGAATAAGAAACAGTTTGCTTTGTTTTCAATCACTTCAAAAAGGTCTAGGGGATTTGAATATAATTGATGAATATGGTTTCAACATAGTCAAAACAATAGATATATATGGTATATAACATTACGTCTAAATTTGATTTGCATTTGTTCCTTTTGTTGGAGGAGACGGATATCAGGATTATGAAAATCATATCACATATCTAACCCATCTAACATATCTAAATTTAGGTAGGTTATCATGTGCAAGTACTTTCAAAAGTTCAAAAAAAATAGATATGTATGGCATATATCTCATTCTGTGTACCAACAAAAATTGGTTCTAAATGACGCTAATTAGACTATGAGTTAACAAATGAAATAAGAAACGATACTTGACAGAAACATAAATTATAATTAATTATTTGAACTAGCTAACTTGTTACATGTGCAAATTCATACCAATATTGACAAGCATGGGGCATCGGAAGATGAAATTGATATTCATGTGTGTGTTTGGGGTAGTGGGTCGCTAGGTACAAGACTAAGGATATAGAAAACAAGTTCGATATCGGAAAACATACAATAACAATATGAGAAATGGGCAATGATATAAGGCCTAAGATTTGTGGCCTCAAATCATAGGTGTCATGCCATGTAAGTAAATACAAATTTTATTTTCAATTCCACATAATAAATCTTGTCACGTCATACTATTGCAACACTAATTTTACCCTTTTATATTTCCTTCTAGATGTTAAAGGATGAATCAATTACATTGATGAATTAAATTAGGTGAAAAAAAAAAAAGATAAGCTATTAATTATGTATTAATTTAAGAGATATGTCAACAAATTCTTTGAAAAATATTTTTCTTCATTTAATTAAATTCTTTCCTATATATTTTCTTTCCAAATAGCATCAATATAGTCAAGAAATAGGCATTAACTTTTCTTTTCAAATATTGATTAATTTCATCCAAAAAAATAGCATTAATAAATTGAATTTGGAAAATACGTATGTCTAAATTAAAAGGCAAGAAAAAATTCCAGCCATTAATTATCATCTACAAATCTTAATATAAGGGAAAAAACAATAATAAACTCAAATATAACATGTAAACCCGCTACATAAAGAGGAAAAAAAATGAACAAAAGAATATATATAATCATATGAATATGTATTTTTCACATTATATTTTCAGAATTTACAGGAACCCAACAAACGTTAAATTCATATACATATGTTATGCAAATATATTGATCGAGTGTACGTGCAAATTTATTGACTAAATTACATGAATTTTTTTCTATTATTGATTGAAGAAAAAAATTGTTGTTTAAATCTAAGCATGAGTGTAATGAAAAGAAAAAAATAAAAAAACCAAAATAATGTTTTTTAGAAGAAAGCTAAAATAACTTTTTTTTTTTTTTTTTTGAAAAGAAGCCAAAATAACTTAGATTCATTAGATTTTGGAAGGATAATATGGTATTTTTTTCAAGAATTACATGTCATGATTTGACAAATTGGTGATGTGTATAGGTGACATGGCATGACACCTAAAATTGAGACAACAAGTCGGTAATACATTCCTAATAGTTCTAAAACCTTTTGAGAGAAAACCTGTCAATTGAGTATCAATATGATTATTTAATACTTAAATATTTACAATTTCTCCATATCATGGGAAGCCATTACAAATGACTGAATGAGGCACACGCGGATTTTAAGTGTGTAACTTTAGCAATATTGGAGAAAAGTTTAACGGTTTCGTAGTTGGTCTGTGTATTAATTAGGTCACTAACAGTCTACCACTAGTCGATCAGCCAAGCTTCTCATTGAGTACATTTCTCCTGTTTAGAAAACTATATCTACGATCTATATCATGACCTTCATTATTTGAAGTAGACATGCACTGGACAGATCTGATCGATCTGCCTAAATCTGGCACAGATTTCAGGCAATGAGATTGACCTCCACAAGAGTTATACAATGAATCAGTTGCTTTCATCCCACGTATATATACGCCATGCATGATCATAGTTATATGGCCAGCTATATATATATATATATATATATATATATATATATATATAAACCGCGTTTTCAGAATGCAACTTGATTTTGATTTCATCTAAATGTAAGCTCCAATAGTCCTTTACTTTTGATGATTTGAGATGGGAGTGGACTCCCCGAGAGGTGGATCAGCTTTAGTGCTGCCTCGATCACTTGCCATGAGGGTGGTGGATCCTTGCAGTTGGACCTCTAGGCCACCACCAACCTTATTTCAATATTTCATGTTCTCCGGAATGATGGTCTTCGCTCTCCGCGTACAACTGTTCTGCATGTGGATAGCTTCCTTGCACTATGTCACGGGCCGAACTTTGCAATGCGCAAAGCGGACCGTGCGGCACTTGCTAGCAAGCAAGTCAGCCAAGTGAGTACCTTGCAAGGAACAATGAAAGCCACACGATATTAAAATAGTGCTAGTGACAAGCAAGAACACAATTATATGAATGTTGGGGCAACCACGAAGAACAATGAATAATCGAAAGGAAAGATCAAAGAGCAATCTCACGGGGCACAGATGATTGAATAATTCCTCTTTTATTGATGGTAAGACGGTAAGGGAGGCAAAAGTACATGTGCTTACCTATACTAGTTCCGTAGTCCAAACTATGCCGACTAGGAACCCCTCCCTATAGAGCATATCGGCCTTACATGAACTTGGCAGGAGGAAACATGAAAAAGGCCGAGGAGACTAATTGCTAAATAAAATAAATTACATAATTTGTAAATTACCAAAACAACCCTAGCACGCAAGCAAACCAACCAAAGGCTTAACTAATGACCCTGGACAAGGTTGCTTGCGGCATTACAAGTGCGGCCCCTAACATCCTCCCCCACTTAAGCTGTCGGCGCTCTCGACGACTGCCTTGATCTTGAAGTCTTCAATCTTCTGCTGGAACTTCTTCTTCAGGACGTCAGCATTCTCCCAACTAGTTTCTTCATCTCCCAGACTCTTCCACTTGACCAGGAACTGCTGGCATGGGCGCCTTGACACTCGGATCACTCTCTCTGCTAGAATCTCCTCCACTTCTTTCGGCTTTGGTGGTCTGATGTCGACGTGCTCCCGAACAGGCTGGTTGCGTGCTTGATCTTCACAGTCTGGCTGGTGCGGCTTGAGGTTGCTGACGTGGAAGACGGGGTGAACTCTCATCCAGGCGGGAATATCGACTTTGTAGGAGCACTTCCCCACTTTAGCAATGATGGGGAGCGGTCCTTCATACTTCCTGAATAGTCGTTTGTCTCTGGAGCGCAGGAACCTGAGTTGTTCCGGAAGCAGCTTGACAAGGACCATGTCCCCTGCCTGAAACTCCCTGGGCTTGCGGCCTTGATCTGCCCACTTCTTCATCCTCCCCGCCGCTTTCTCGAGATAGGCTTGAGCGATCTCGGCATTAGTCTTCCACTCTTTTGTGAAGTTGAAAGCACGCGGATTCGCCCCTTTGTAGACTTCTTGCACCGTATGCGGCAAGAGAGGCTGTTGGCCAGTGACAATTTCAAAAGCACTCTTGTTGGTGGATGAGCTCTTCTTCGAGTTGAAACAAAATTGTGCAACATCGAGCAATTGCGCCCAATTCTGTTGGTTGGCATGAACGAAATGGCGCAAGTACTCCTCCAACATCCCGTTGAACCTTTCTGTTTGCCCATCAGTCTGTGGGTGATAACTTGAAGATATGTTGAGCTCAGACCCGAGCAACTTGAATAGCTCGGTCCAGAATGTTCCCGTGAACCTAGTGTCTCGATCGCTGACTATGTTCTGAGGCACACCCCAATACTTTACAACATGCCTGAAGAAGAGGCTTGCTGTGTCTTCCGCCGAACAGTACTTTGGAGTTGGCACAAATGTGGCATACTTTGAAAACCTGTCAACCACAACCAGGATGCCTGATAAGTCTCCCACCTTCGGGAGGTTAGTAATAAAGTCAAGGGAGACACTCTCCCACGGGCGAGTAGGAATAGACAGCGGTTCCAACAGCCCTGGAGTCTTTTGGCGCTCAATCTTGTCTTGCTGGCATGTCAGGCAAGTCTTGGTGTATTCCGTGACATCGTCTCGCATCTGGGGCCAATAGTACCCCTGCTTGAGGAGTGCATGGGTCCTCTGCCATCCAGGGTGACCTGCCCACAGGGTGTCGTGACACTCCCTCATAAGCATTCTTCGCAGTCCGTCAGCTCGCGGAACAAACACTCGTCCTCCTTTGGCCATCAATATGCCATCCTCCATCCAAAACCGACGGCTCTTCCCTTCCTTCACCATTTTCATGAGGGATTGCGCCACGGAATCCTTCTCCAGACTCTCCTTGATACGTTGCTTGATGTCTGTGGCAATGATGCTGCTCGACAAAGTGGCCAACACCTTGAGGGTGGCAAGATCAGCCTTGCGACTTAGAGCATCAGCAACTTGGTTTGTGTGCCCAGCCTTGTGTTCGAAATGGAAGTCGAACTCAGCGAGAAACTCTTGCCATCGAGCTTGCTTTGGAGTTAACTTCGGCTGGGTCAGGAAGTGGCTGACGGCTGAATTGTCTGTCTTCACAAGGAACTTTGACCCCAGCAAATAGTGTCGCCACGTCCTCAAACAGTGAATTACGGCTAGCAACTCCTTCTCCTGAGCCGCGTACCTCCTCTCAGCTTCCGAGAGTTTATGACTTTCATACGCAACAGGGTGCCCTTGTTGCAGCAGGACTCCTCCTAAGGCGAAGTCAGAAGCATCTGTCTGGACTTCAAATGGCTGGTTCAGGTCGGGTAAGGCAAGGACCGGATCTTCCATCACGGCCTTCTTCAAATCTTGAAAGGCCTTCTCACAATTACTACTCCAGTCCCATGTCACCCCTTTCTTCAAGAGTTCAGTTAAGGGGGTCGTCTTCTTTGAGTAATTCTCAATGAAACGTCTGTAGTAATTGGCCAGCCCAAGAAAAGAACGTAGCTCTTTCACATTCTTGGGGTTTCTCCACTCCTTTATGGCTTCTACTTTCTCCATATCCATCCTGATTTGACCCCTTTCAATAATGTGACCTAAAAACTTGATGGTCACTTGCGCGAAGGAGCACTTTTCGCGCTTGACATACAACTGGTTGTCCCGCAATCGTTGGAACACCAACTTCAAGTGCTCTACGTGTTCTTCTAGGGTAGAGCTGTACACCACTATGTCATCCAGGTACACTACCACGAACTTATCTAAGTACTCGTGGAAGACTTGGTTCATCAAAGTGCAGAATGTGGCTGGCGCATTGGTCAACCCGAACGGCATCACCAGGAACTCAAAGGCACCATAACGGGTGACGCACGTTGTCTTGGGTTCATCTCCTTCTGCAATGCGAACTTGATAGTACCCCGAGCGGAGGTCTAGCTTTGTGAAATATTTGGCACCACTGAGTTGGTCAAACAGATCTGCAATCAGAGGGATCGGATACTTGTTGCGCACCGTGACTTTGTTGAGAGCCCGATAGTCCACACACAGTCTCCAACTTCCATCGTGCTTCCTTTGAAACATCACAGGTGCACCAAAGGGGGCTTTAGATGGCCTAATGAATCCCGCCTTGAGCAGGTCTTCGAGCTGCTTTCGAAGTTCCGCCAGTTCTGGGGGCGCCATTCTGTAAGGTGCCTTTGCAGGTGGTTTGGCCCCCGGAAGCAGTTCGATCTCATGGTCCACACTCCTCCTTGGAGGCAATTCTTTGGGAAGTTCAGGAGGCATCACATCTACAAAGCTCTCCAATACCCCTTCAATCTCCTTCGGAATCACTTCTCCTTTAGTCTCATCCTTTATCAAAGGAACTGCTACATAGGTAGGCTCATGACGCTTCACGCCTTTCTTGAACTGGAGGGCGGACAAGAGACGGGGTTCACTTGGTTGCTCGATTCTTGCCGGAACCACACACGGCCTTTCTCCCATAATAAGTAAGTGTTGGGCACTAGGAATGGGGATAGCTTTGTTCGCCAACAAGAACTCCATCCCCAATATGACATCAAAGTCGTCCATCTGGACAACTACGAGGTCAGTCTTCCCTTGCCAGTGACCCAACTTGAGTGATACCCCTCGAGATAGTCCAGTTGTAGGTGAGGCCTTAGAGTTCACAGCTTTCATGCGGCCAACATCCTTCTCCAACTTCAGCCCCAACCTCCGTGCTTCAGGTTCTGACACAAAGTTGTGAGTGGCCCCTATGTCAACCATCACGCTCTTGGCTACCTTTCCATTAATACTACCATCTATGAACATCAAGCCTTTAGCCTGGGACTTCTTAGGGGATTGTGGTCGCTTCTCCACCGCACCCAAGAATCTTAGAGCTCCCATGTGACCAGGTTCCTCCTCTGGCTCTTGCTGATCTTCCATTTCTTTCGAGTGAATATGAGCCTGTAGGGCAGAGAGGGCGGTCTTATGGGGGCACTCATTCACTCTATGCGGTCCTTTGCATAAGAAGCATGCTAGTGGCCTTGGAGCATAGCCTGAGGGATTAAAGGGTCGAGGGGTGAGGACCCATGTCGAGGCAACAGGCTTGGACGTTGCCGTGTCCCTCGTATTCACTACTCTCCTGTCCCCTCCTCCTGAGTTGGAAAACTTGGACTCCGCTCCCCCACTTCTACTCGGTCCAGGCCTTACATTTCTGTTGACATTCACATTCGAAAACGGCTGAGTCTTCTTAGTAGAGTTCTCTTCGAATGTGTAGTCAGTCAGCCTTTCAGCAGCAGCCTGTGCGGAGGCCAAATCTTGGACTCTCTGCCGCTGAAGTTCGGTCCTCGCCCATGGCTTTAAGCCTTCCAGGAAATAAAATAGCCGATCCTTCTCTGACATGTCCGGGATGTCAAGCATGAGCCCCGAGAACTTGTTTACAAAGTCTCGGATGTTGTTGGTGTGCTTGAGCTCCCTTAGCTGCCTTCTAGCAATGTACTCTACATTCTCGGGGAAGAATTGAGCTCTGAGCTCCTTCTTAAGATCCTCCCAGGTGTCAATGGTGCATACCCCTCTTTGTATGTCATTATACTTGGTCCTCCACCATAGTTTAGCATCTCCTGACAAATACATTGTCGCCATGTTCACCTTCACTTCTTCCGAGTCTGGCTTCACTGCTCGGAAGTATTGCTCCATATCAAATAAGTAATTCTCAAGCTCCTTGGCGTCTCGCGCCCCTCCAAAAGCTTGAGGTTCTGGTATCTTTACCTTCCTGTAGTCCGTCACAGGTTGGTTTCCCATCGCACGGATGGTTAGGTTGAGCTTGGTATTCATCTCCACCAGCTCGTTTCTAAAAGCATCAATGGTGACTCGGACATCTTCTGCCATATTGTCCACGGCCACCTGGAGTGTGTCAAGGGCATCACTCATCGCCCCCATTTGCTCGTTCGGAACAGGAGCTTCTTCCTCATTTCTCTCCCTTCCGCTACCTCGAGCTTTCCAATTTTCAAGGGCCACAACTCGGTCCTTCAGGTTCTCCACCTCTATCATCCGCGCCGCCAACTCATCTAGGTCGACGCGGTCCAACACATTAGTGATATCAATCAACCTATCCGGCACTCCCGCAAGTTCTCCGAGTTGTTGGTCATACCAATCGAATCTTTGTTGGTTTGTCATCTTCCCCGTCATCGTAGTGAGCTTCTTGAGCCGAGTTGGCTCTGATACCAACTGTCACGGGCCGAACTCTGCAATGCGCAAAGCGGACCGTGCGGCACTTGCTAGCAAGCAAGTCAGCCAAGTGAGTACCTTGCAAGGAACAATGAAAGCCACACGATATTAAAATAGTGCTAGTGACAAGCAAGAACACAATTATATGAATGTTGGGGCAACCACGAAGAACAATGAATAATCGAAAGGAAAGATCAAAGAGCAATCTCACGGGGCACAGATGATTGAATAATTCCTCTTTTATTGATGGTAAGACGGTAAGGGAGGCAAAAGTACATGTGCTTACCTATACTAGTTCCGTAGTCCAAACTATGCCGACTAGGAACCCCTCCCTATAGAGCATATCGGCCTTACATGAACTTGGCAGGAGGAAACATGAAAAAGTCCGAGGAGACTAATTGCTAAATAAAATAAATTACATAATTTGTAAATTACCAAAACAACCCTAGCACGCAAGCAAACCAACCAAAGGCTTAACTAATGACCCTGGACAAGGTTGCTTGCGGCATTACAAGTGCGGCCCCTAACACACTACTTAAACGGTCGTTTACGGCGCGCAAAATATGTCGAAAATGACTTTTTACGACGTGCAAAAATAGGCCCTTAAAGCCTGCGTCATTCATGGAACTTTTAATAGGGCGTGCAAAAACAGGGCCTTAAAGATTGCGTTGTTAATGGAACTTTTAATTTACGACGTGCAGAAATTTACGGCGTGCATTTTGAACGTTATGAATAATTTGAATTTACGGCTTGCATTGCACGCTGTAAATGTCATTTTGATTTATATATATATATATATATATATATATATATATATATTTATATAGTATTTTTCTCAGGTGTGGATGTCCGTACCAAAATTTCAGTACGGATTTCCAGTTTTCACCCACTTTCCGATCACATATTTTGATCTTAACCGTTCAATTTTTAGTTCCTAATGTATAGATCATCTCTACAAAATTTCAGCCAATTTGGTGATCGTTAAGGTATCCAAAACTGCAATTTGCACGAACAAACCGAATATGCAGAACTGGAACCATTCGTGTACATTGTTGTAATTTGCAGTTTTGGATGCCTTAACGATCACCAAATTGGATGAAATTTTGTAAAGGTGATCTATACATTAGGACCTAAAAACTGAACAGTTAAGATGTGAAAATGTGATCGGAAAGTGGGGGAAAAGGGAAATTCGTACCGTGCGGACGGTTCGGACGTCCGCACCTTAGCTTGATTCTGTGTGTGTGTGTGTGTGTGTGTGTGTGTGTGTGTGTCAATTTATTTATGGCCAAGAAAACATGTATAACAAAACCAAGGGCATGTTTACTTACTTGGAATGGAATGTAATGGAATGATTACGGAGTAAAAACACCCCTGTGTTTACTAACACATAAAGGAATCAGAATGATTCTAGGTAAAAGAATTCTTGTGTTTACTAACACATGAAGGAATCGGAATTGGTGTAGGTTCCACCTATTTATCAGGAATCGATTCCTGAATACTCAGGAATTCGATTACGAAGGGGAGAGATGGGTTTAGGAATCATTCCTCCGGAATCAATACCGATTCCTTTCTTCTCCCATTCCACTTGTCTCCGATTCATGATTATTTTCCATTCCAAGTAAGTAAACGTGTCATAAGAGTAGAACAAGTGTGTGTGTGTGTGTCTATATAACAATTTATTTATGGCCAAGAAAACATGTATAACAAAACTAAGAGTAGAACAAAGAAATGAACATTTCATTGAATGTTAATAATCCGCTTCAATTACAAAATCATTTGAAGTATAAGGATACATACATAATCACAATACCTATTAATCATAATCTACAGAAAACTGCATTCTAGCTTTCAATCTATTCACTAAAACAAGCATATGAACTCAATCTGTTGCTAGAAATGATGGAACCAAACCTATTGCTGTCAACATTGGTGCCACTCCTCTCAATAGGGCTTCAAGCTGCATAACATGACTTTTGAACCTCCTGCACACTATATTGTTGTGCGGAAGCGTCAAACAGGTATGAAGTATCAAAAATATGAAAAGATAAACTAACAAAAAAAATCCAGAAGACCAAAGATTTACGTAGTTCACCCAAAAATAAAAGGGTTACATTCACGGGCGGAAACGGTGAGGAGATTCCACTAATATCAAAGTGAGATTACAAGGTGTTAATTAGCACTCAAACCCAGAACCCGATTACACCCGAATACACTCACGGAAAGAGAAAGACCAAATAGAAGAACAACTACCTCAAATATATATTGTCACTCACAAGAACAAAAGCAACAAGGCAAAAGGTAATTTTCTATAGAACCCTAAAACTGCGATTACTTCTCAATAACCCTAAGTTGCAGCTTTTTCTTTTCTCTCTCACACCTTAATTGGTGACAGAAAGCATATATTTATATGTGCATGAGGCATACTCCAAAACCTAATAGAATTAGGTTAATCATGTGGGCTTAGTCCAAAAGATAATTGATGGGCTTATTAATTTAAGCCACAAACCAACAATCTCCACCTTGGCTTAAATTAACTAAAATCTCCAAAGTAAAAATCTCCTCCGAATGTCTCCTCCATCAAACCCTAAAGGGGTACTAAATGTGAATAGCAATCAAGCCCAAGCCAAGCTTGAACTTGCATCAGGAACTGGCTTGATAAAAATTTAATGACTCTGACGAAGAGACTGAATTTCTTCATAAAAAGTAACCTTGTAGAACTGAAGTTGCTTCTCTTCAATATCACCAACAAAAACAAGCATCTCCTGACTAGGCTAAATAAAAGTGCAGTCTAACACTTTCTCTGAAGCTTGAACAAGCTCCACCTGCTTACTAACACCGTGGCCCGAACTTGCATCAATAGACTCTCCTCCAAATAGCATGGCATACTCTTCAAAGTTCTTAACTTGGCCGATTACAAATTTGGGTGACTTAGATTGAACACAGCACAAGTCATAATTATTCACCCCATATGCAAATCCATGGAATTTAAATTTTTCCCTCCACTCAAGTTTATCATCACTCACATGAGCACCAACAGGACAAGTAATATCAGAATTATCAGGATGAGTACCAAACCATACCTTAGTTGGAGTCTTTATACAAAATGCAGACGATGGAGACCAATTAATCAAGTAGTAGGAACTAACAGATTCAGCACCAAAGTCCTTAGACTTATCCAAGTTAGAAAGCATGCAAAGCGCTTTCTCTATGAGGGATCCACAAATATGTTCTGCAATTTTTATACGTGGTGTCTTCAAAATAGTGTGGTGTCTCACTATCAGGTCTTCACAGAATTGATCAAATTGGCTATCAACAAATACACCTGTACCAAAATCTGAATATAGACTTGATGAACAGGCAACCAATGAAGCACCAATAATTGTGCTACCCTGAAGTACGTAGAGGTTATGGCAAATCAACTTTCCCTGAATCACAACATGAGCACCCTTACTAACTCTTAAAACTCCACCTTGAGACAAATACTTATAGCCTTGTGAGTCAAGATTACCCAAAGATATCAAATTGTTCTTCAAATCTTGGACATGCCTAACCTTTGTCAAAGTCCTGATAATTCCATCATGCATCTTAATTCGAACTGTTCCAATCCCCATTATTTTATTATGAGTATTATCCCCCATAAAGACAAACCTTCCATCAATAGACTGATAATTGTCAAACCAATCTCGATTGAAGCACATATGGTGCGAGCAACCCGAATCAAGCAACCAAACATTAACATAAGAATCACCAACAAATAAGGCAAAATCAAAAATAGTAGACGCATTATCCACATAATTCGCATCATCACCAGAAGATTTTTCAGAAGACTTACCTCTATGTTTGAGTTTAGGGCATTTAGGTTTTCAATGACCTTCTTTGTGACAATAGTGGCATGTACCTTTTCTAATACGAGACTTAGATCTCGAATTTCCTCTATTACTGTTTTCTTCTCTACCTCGAACGACAACCAAACTATGATCTTGATTATCATTCAAATTCTCTGACACTTTCTTCTTCGATTCTCTAGAACTCAAACCTGCTTTGACATCTTCTAAAGAGATAGCCTCTCTTCCATACAACACGGTGTCAACAAAATTATCAAAAGAAAGAGGGAAAGAGCATAGCAAAATCAAAGTCTGATCTTCATCATCAATTTTCACATCCATACTTCTCAAATAAGATATAATTATAACAGGACCCGCCCCAGATTTCACCCTGAAATCCAAAGTAGCCATACGGGACCTGATAGGCGCATTTTAATGTGATATTTTAAATGTTAATTCCTCACATTTTGCTTAGTTATTCCTTAACGAATCGATTTTTAACTTAATTTCTATTTTTAGGTACATTGGAGTAGATGAAGAAGAAATGAGTGTTACGTCCATAATTACCTAGAAATGATGGAGAAGAATGAAAATGCACTAAAAAGTCAACCTTGAATATTTTCTTACTCCGGCTAGGAGAATCAGAGCCAAGCAAGGAAGAAGGAGCGGCCACCTGACCAAATGAACTCGAAATGAGCTGAAACTCTCCAGATCCATTCTAGACACCCAAAAGATCATTTCTTATGCAGAGTACCAGAGAAAAATATGAGTGGAAGGCCTTCAAACAATCAGCCCAATTTTCTACAGAAGCAAAACCGGAAAACTGGACCTGTAAGAGGTCCAGCAGCATTTCCGGCCCAACCACATGGATTGAAGCTCTGAAAATTTGTCAGGATGATCTACACTCATAGTGGAACATTTCATATGAAGAAGTCGAAGGCATATAATGAAGTCTTGTTGGAGAAATAATTGAAGGAATAAAGGGGAAGAAACTGACCTGAAAACAGCTCAACACCACATATTCATGTTTCCCACCCACATGAAGAAAGCTAGATGCTTTTCTCTTTTTCCTTGGATATATTTTTTCTACAATCTCTTTAATAGATCATCATCACTTCCATGTTGCTGCACCTTCATGCTTTGCTTTCATTTCATCATTTCTCTTTCTTTTCCATATTTTACAAATCACTTTCATACTCCACTTTCATTATTTTTCTTCCACTCATCATTTCACTCTTCTTTTCTTCCCTATATAAACACCTTCTCCTCTCATTCTAAAACACATTCCTTCATCCATTTCATCTTCTTTGTCTCTCCATTTCCTTTCCATTTTTCTTTTCATTCTCTAGTTTCTTGTTCTTCATTTTCAAGCCAAGAGAAAGAGAAGCCATGCAATACATCAATTTCCTAACCGCCATCCACCCTTGTGTCGTCCCTAGAAGATTGCTTGCTTTCAAGGATCTTCAAGTTCTTCGTCTCAAGGCTTTATCATTCATCTTTCAAGGTGTATTATATCCTTTCTCTTGTTTTCTTTGTTTGATTTTGTAAGACTATGAATTCTAGTTAACAAATAATGTTAAGGGCAAAGTTTAAAGCCCGTTTATATGTTTTGAAATAAAGTTGTAATTTCTTTATGTTGATTTTTATGTTGCTTTATGATTAATTGAGAATTTTCAGATTCATATATTGTGATTCGAGAGTTGCTTATGTGAGTTTGTTTAATTAAATTTGCGTTATAGATAACTTTTGTATTTTAATCTTATGTGGTTGCAAACACGTAGGGTTTTGATATGAATGGTGCTAGGTTTAAGAACATGAAATCGACTTTTCGTTTTGTGTAAACTTGAATCAAAGTAGTAAAGGTTTTGTGCAAAGACCGAATTTAATTAAAGGGGATTGCAATTAGGTGGACTTTTCCATACTAAGTTGTACACTTGAGTTGATAGCCTTTCTCTATGTGTAATGCATTAAACTTGACATGATTGACTAGCTTTCTAGGGTTTGATTGCATGTTTAATAGGATTAATCTAGGTGCTTTCGCTTAGGTTAATTAGCATTGAAAAGTAAAATATGGGAAATCATTTGCTTTCGAATGTTTCACATGATCAACTCCTCTCTCATGACATTTAAAATCAACTATAGGAATTGTAATTGGATTTCTTGCATATGGATGTGGTTTTGATCTTTGTTCTCTCACTCCATTTGTATTTTTATGTTTTTGCATTTTAATTATTTTGTTAACTTAGTTTTATTTTCGAAAAAACCAAAAACAAAATCCCCCCTTTTTCGTAAATAATGTTTATACTTGTGAATATCTTTGTGAATATTATACTTTGTTTTAATTTTAATTGTTTAATTGTTTGACAATGACAGGTGTACCCTCAATCCCCGGAATAGAACGATCCCTATTTGCTTATACTACTAACGATATTTCAGGGTTAAATTGCGCGCTTGCTTTGAGCGCGTCAGGACCCACCGTAAAAGAAATTATACCAAAAATTTGGCAGAACTTCCTTTAAAAATAGACTACCCAAAACCTGTAGAAAGACTTTTACACTTCTAAATCATCCATCCTTATTCTCCTGGAGCCACCCTGCTCTCCAAATCACAATATTCTCCAATTCACATTACGCAATTCCCAACTTAATAACGTTAATTCCACGGTTATCAGAGCAATTCTAAAACAAAAGGTATAACATAATAAAAAGTAAAGAGGGTAAATGATCAATAAATCCTACAATGCGGAAGCAGTGACAATTATGCCTCAAATCCATGTACGCCCGACCTCAACTAATCTAGCCTGCAAACTAGGCATTTGAAACCGAAGGGCCCAGGAGAAAAGTATTAAAAAACACGTTAGTGTAAGTGGACAAAAATAAATAATTAAGATAATTTAAATAAAGCAAACTTGAATACTTTCCCACTTATTTAAATTTATAAAACCTCGATGCATGCAACATTTATAAAAACATATTTCTTTAAACTCAAAAAAATCCCTTGAAAACATACTAGCCCCGCTGGTTAAGAGAAATTGGACTAGCCCCGCTAGTTAAGTAATAATAGGATATGGGGAAGATATAACCATACGGGTAAAGGAGCCCCTTAGGCTCTACCTACCCTCGATTGCCACTCACACATAGATTGTGTGAGGAGGAGAACTAATAACCTCGACTACCACTCACCTGAGGAGGAGAATAAATCACCTCGAATGCCACTCACAAACACATAGTAAGTGAGGAGGAGACACAATCCGAACGACCTGAGTATGGTGAGGAAAACAATCGAAAACCAGTAAAACCAGTAAATTCATAAATCCATAATGCTTTCCCAATATCTCACGAGAAAAATAAGTATATTCCAATGACGTGGCCCCGCACGCCAAAATATTCTCAAAATCATAACAAATAGGCGAGATCAAATTATAAATCGTAACTCAGAAACAAAACTAAATCCACAATCATCAATAAGGCATTCCCAATGTCAAAACCGAAAGTCGATGAGTAAATAAGAAAAATATCTCCATCGAAATCCCATTTCGAAAATCTTTTAAAAATCTCAAATCGATGAATAGAAATATAATATATAATTTCAGAAATCACATCGGAAAATAATTCATCGAAAAATCATTATAAATCGTAAATTCAAATTCGAGCGTAGAAAACTTTTGTTCTAAAATCATGATGGAAAATCCGATCAATATTCCAAATATATATTCCAAAACCAAATAATATCCGAAACAAAAAAATAATATGCTCAACAAAATATTATGATAATTAAATAAAGCATTAATTCAAAAAACAACGCATGCATCAACATTTAAAACAAAAGTCCACTCACAGTACTATATAGGTGACCACGCATACGGGTTTCTTCTTCGAGCGGTAACTCGGTATAGCGCCCTGTACACAATTATATTCCGTGAACAACAATTCAACAATTAAATACGATTCCAAAATCAATCCTCTTAAATCAACATCTCCATTTCCTTCAATTCACTTAGGATTCCATCCAAACTTCATCAATAATTTCTATTTGTCGATTTACAAATTCTAAAGTAAATTCGAGAGAAATCTGACAGTCAGATTCTTATAAATCGATAATCAAAATTCTAAATCTTCGAAAATTAGAAATCGATTCAAAACTTCTCCAATCTTTACCAAACTTCATATATAAGCTATAAAACATTTATAGGATTTAATAGGCTAAAAATTGAAATGAAAAAGCTGCCCTACGCGCGACCTACAGTGGCGGCGCGTGTGGTTCACTCGCCACCGTCAACCACCTCCGATGGCCACCAAAATTTGGCAACACCACCTATTCAACAAACCCAACATTATTCTTAACTACAACAAATTTCAATTTTACCTTGAAGAGCTCTAATTTGGCTGATGAACACAATCCCAGAAATTTCAAAACCCTAGTTTTGAAATTTCTTCGATTCACTCTCCACACTGCGAATTGAAGCTAGAAGCTTGAGGGGTAATGATCCTTGGCTTGAGGCGCTTCACTATGCCTGGTTTTGTGGTCAGAGATGACCAGAATTGGAAGAAATCGACAATTGAAGCCGATTGCTACAGTAAAGTTTGGGAGCTTGATTTGTGAAATTCCGGCCAAATTGTCATGAACTACCACCGTAGGCGTGTCAAGGAGGAGGAGGAGAGTCTTCCAATGCCGGGAGTTCATCGTGGGGTGGCCAGAAAGAGCCGATTTGGCTGGAAAACAAAAGGAGGCCGAAAGGGAAGAAAGAGCTCGGGGAGGAGGAGAGAGAAAGTCGGGGTAGGTTTCCGGAAATGAAAACCTATCACAGTAACTTCTATATTTTAGGCCATAAGTTTCACATACGAACTCCGATTTTTAAGTACCATATATGCACGGACTCAGTTTAATGTTCTCTATGACTTCCATGAAAGAAACTTTGTCAAATTTTGACCCAAACAAAAAGTCAACTTTTAGGGCCACCAAAAGTATCGAAACAGAGTAAAAAGTGAAAGTAATTGCCGTTTACCATCCAAATGACTCGTAAACTGGTAAATTGAGGTACAGGACGTAACAAATTAAGCTTATTAAATTCATCAATATGGCTTTGAACAGGTGTACCTTCAGACATATGAAGAGTGTATAGTCGTTGCTTCAAATATAGTCGATTGGTCAAGGATTTGGTCATATATAATTTCTCCATCTTTAGCCACAATCCAAGTGCAGTTGTCTCATCACCAACTTCACGCAAAACCTCATCAGATAGACACAACAAAATTGCACTATGTGCTCATTCTAACATGTCTCCTTTTTCTTCTTCTGAAAAAGTAGTTGGCAAAGCATTCACACCTTTCAGCGCCTTTAATAACCCTTGCTGAACTAATAGGGCTCGCATCTTCAAACACCAAAGGTTGAAATCATTCCTCTCGTTAAATTTATCAATCTCATATTTCATCGAAGAAGCAGACTTCATCATTGAATCAAATAGCCCAAGCGTAGCCTGAGCTCTGATACCACTTGTTGTGCGGAAGCATCAAACAGGTATGAAGTATCAGAAATATGAAAAGATAAATTAATAGAAAAAATTCAGAAGACCAAAGATTTAAGTGGTTCACCCCAAAATCAAAGGGTTGCATCCACGGGCGGAAACGGTGAGGAGATTCCACTAATATCAAAATGAGATTACAAGGTGTTTAATGTAAATGTGATATTGAACTCAGAGAAGAAATACACAAGAAATTCTCTCAAAACACTCATGTTGTCTACATTCTATTAATCACAGTATGCACAACAGAACCACAAAACAAAATCTTCAAGGGTTTGAGCAGGAGTGAGGGCACCTGAGTAGTACAACCATAGCACATTAGCTATTAGTACATCCATGTTATACAGACAACTTCAGAACAAATATGTAGCCTCAAATGATGATAAAATTATGTATGTTAAGCCAAAGACTAGGTACATATTTTATCATATGATGATAAAATATGTAGCCGAAAACATGCAATCTTTAAACTGGTTTATTTATATCTTCCAAAGACTAGGTACTTGAATTGTTTATTTATGGATTTTCTTGAAGCAATATCATATCACAATAAGGTTGTACTACCTTTGTATCCTCTGAGGTTAAAAGAAAAAGCAGACCAAATTGGAGGAAGAAGGAAGTATGTGAGGAATATTACTCCAACAGTTCCAGTAATCACAACAGGATCCGCTGATGAAATGAAATGGTCTTGACAGTTGATGAAGCAATGGGCTTGGCATCTTGAATTACTTTGGTGGTCTGTCCTGCTGCATCACCTATCGTCTGGGACCAAATATATCACGCAATAAATATACTGAATTCAACAAATGGGTGAATAGTATACAAATCCACCTTATAGTTATCTATTGCCAATACATCAATTTAAAATCTCAATTTCCCCACATTAGAGTATATGAAAATAGTTTGAATGTTACACTAGTGATGAATGAGTCCACCTTATAGTTATCTATTGCCAATACACTCATGTTGTTTACATTCTATCAATCATAGTATGCACAACAGAACCACAAAACAAAATCTGAAAAATCAAAAGAGCTCAGTGAGGCATTTGATCAAATACCTGCAAACACTAAGGGCACCCAATCACTATTTGACCCACCTCCAAACTTCACAACCCATTCAATTTATACCAGCCTATGCACCTGTAAATGCTTTCGATCAATATATTCATGCTTGGTGGCCTTGGGTTGTTTGACAAACCATTATTCAATTTCTCTTCTCCATTCGTAAAGTTTTTTATTCTGTTTTGGTATTAAGCCGCCGGAAATCACGAACACGGTGACTGACGTCATACCCAAAACATCAATTGTTCAAAACTCCAGCAAAATCAAAAACTAATGATAGTACGAGTAGAGCACGACAAGAGGATTAATTTTCCCACCTCATGCAAGTCAATCGGTGGCCGGAAACTAACACGAAGTCACCGGAGCAGTCGGGTCTTCTCGGCGTTGATTCTCTCTCCAAAGTCGAAATTTTTTGATCCATGTTCCTGATATTCAAGAAGAGAAAAGAAACTTGAAGAGAGGAAGCTTGAAGTTCTGGGTGAGAGGAGAGGAAGAAAGAGAGTGAGAGAGAAAAGAGAGAAATAATAAAAAAATAAAAGACAGAAGGAGAAGAAGCTGTCAAATTTGACAGATGAGAGCCTTTTGTCAAATCCACGTGTAAAAGGCGTATGGGTTGGAGTATAGATTGGTTGGTCAAAAGTAACCGTTAGATGTCCATCTGGCAAAAGACCCATCTGTTGGAGATGGTCTTAAAGGACAATTTGGACGGAGCTTGACGGCAGGGACGAATTGGGAGGAAATTGAGAGTTCGAGGAGTTTTTAGGTGAAATTTGAACGTCAGGGACTGAAACGACGAAACCCTATAAGTATAGGGAGTAAGCAGTAATTAATTATATATATACATGCCTTCTTATATATGTATGTGTGTGTGTGTGTGTGTGTGTGTGTGTGTGTGTGTGTGTACAAGCCTTCTCTGCTAAGGATATCTTTAACTTAGCTTACGGTATGGATTTCCATATTTTGACCATTTTTCAATCACATATTCACATCTTAACCGTTGTTTTAGGGAATCAGAAATTGAGAGAAATTCGCTGTGTATTCTCATTGATAATAGGGGCCTCTTTATATAGAGGATTACAATGCATAGAGTTAGAATCATACAAGGAAAGAGAATCTCTAGATTCTTCTAATTGAACCCTATTACCACTAGATCAAGTAACCTAGAGTTTGGATTAAACACAAATAGAGATATCCTTAAACACTCCCCCTTGTGTTGTCCAAACGCGGTGCTTCTCTCGTTGCCTCGTTAAAAACTTTGCCGAGTAACAAAAACCCAGTGGGACAAAAATAACCTCAGTCAAAGAGGAAAAAGAGCACAACACACCCTTTACGATTCGAGGTGAACATGTAGACATCTCCCCCTGATGTCTAAGCCTCCCCCTGATGACTACGAACATGGGAGTTCAAATAATTTCCGCAAGTCAATTCTTGCCACATGTTTCTCGAACGTGGATTTGGGCAATGACTTAGTAAACAAGTCTGCCTCACTGTCCTCATATCGAACCTAATTCACTTTGATCTCGAGGAGAGTCTGTTGTTGCTGATTATGCTTGGTGTTATAGCTTTTGATGTAGCCTTGCCTCATTTGTTCAAAACAAGCAGCATTATCCTAAATGCTCGTAGGCTCATCTGTGATAGACTTCAAACCACAATTGTTCGAACATGCGTAACTATGAATCCAATCCATATTCATTCATGAATCACTTCATGAAGAGCAATGATCTCTGCATTGTTCGAAGATATAGCGACTAGGGTCTATTCTGTAGACCTCCAAGATGTCACGGTCTTTTCCCATGGTGAACACTTAACAGGATTGGGAATGACCTTTGTGTGGGTCAGAGAGATACCCAACATCAGCAAAACCTTCTAAAACACATGTCGTTTTGGGATGGGGATAGTGGACGCAGGCCAGTGTTGGCGGCGTACCTAGCGTGTGATGGGTCCGAATCCATCATCTCTTTGTAGGGATAAAACAAGCCCATATCAATCGTACATCTCAAATATCGAAAGATATCTTTTACACCAATCCAATGGTGTCGCGTTGGCGCAGAGCTATATCTAGCTAACAAGTTCACAACATATGAGATGTCCGGTCTTGTGCATTGGGATAAGTACAATAATGCGCCTATTGTACTAAGTAAGGCACTTCTGCCTCTAGCACATCTTCGTCATCATCCTTTCGACGAATAGGATCCTTTTCAGGATCAAGACTATGGACGATCGTGGGGGTGCTTGAAGGCTTGACCTTGTCAAAATGCCTAAGCATCTATCGACACGATGCTCAAGTTCTAAACCGAGACATAATCGTGTTCTCCCAAAATCCTTCATCTCAAACTACGGATTTCAAGTATTCAGCAGTTTCCCTTAACTCTTTAAGGGCTTCTAATGAAGATCATGTCCAACATGAACTGCGATAGAATCCGAAACTTGCCATAGAAACGCGTGGGCATATCCCTTCCCAATCAAGTAGTCACTTTAGTGAGCGTTTCAACCTCTTTGTAAACGCGCTCCATGGTCTAGAGCCACTTGACTTGGGTAAATGAAGTTCACCATGAACCTTCATGTATATTCTGTATCTAGATCCCTATAGAGATACGTAGTGACCACATTTGTAAGCTGCATGTTCAGTTATTCGGAAACTACCAAACTGACAGGGTAGTGGAGTGCAATGACATCCATTACGAGAGAATATGTCTCATCGTAGTCGATTCCAGGGCGTTTTGTGAGAAGCCTTGCTCCATAAGGCGAGGTTACCATCTCTTTTTCTCACTACGCTTTCTAACGAAGACCCCATTAGTCAACAGGTTTTATGTTAGGAGATGTTGGCATCACTGGTTCAAAAATCTTCCTCTTCGTTAGAGAATCCAGCTTAACCTGGATCGCATCTTTCCATTTAGGCCAAATCTCTCTACATTGGCATTCATTCATCAACGGAGCGTGGTTCGATATCATCTGACTCAACAAACTCCTGCTCAATGAAATACGCAACTACATCATCAATTATGATGGAGTTTCTATCCCACGTCTCATGTACACTAGTGTAATTTTCATAGAGCTCTATATTCTTAGGAATAGGTTCTGACGTTGAGGCGTCCCCCAACGATAACCATAACCCGGAAGATAATCATGAGACGGATTTTTGAGTGTCGATGATCAAGGATTGGTTTGTGTCAATGTATCCTTCAAACCCACGGGCCTCCCACGCATCCTAGCTGGGGCCATGGCCTGTAACGCCAGAGTGCCACTCTCTTTGGCATTGGCGCCATGCCTACCTCCGTGTAGGGTGGCGCTACGTCCTCTCGTAGGGACGTTCTTCCTTGCAGGCATGTTTGCAGCATATTTGTGTGATTTAGTCACTTTAATAGGGATCAAGATGAGACACAGTGGGGACAGGCCACGACAATTCCTGTCGTTCCTACTGAACATCCTTGTTCTTATCTCCCCCTAACGACGGGAAGATTGTCTCATCAAAGTGACAACCCGCAAATCTAGCGGTAAGGAGATCGCCTTGCAAGGGCATTAAGTGGCGGATGATTGTTGGAGTCTCAAATCCAACGTAGTTTCCCATTCGTCTGTAAGGACCCATCATAGAGCGCTGTGGCAGCGCAATTGGCACATAAATGGCTCACTCAAATATGCGTAAGTACGATATTTGTACCTAGTCACTAGCTGTAACGCAGAGGTACATTGAGTGGCGGTGGGTTGTAGACGAATTAGCATAGCTTTATGCGATATTGCATTACCCCAAGCGGATATAAGAAGATTGGTGTGCATTACCAATGTCCGAACTATCATCGTAGTCGTTTCCAAGACCATTTGGGTGTGTGCATGGGAATGTGATGTCCAACATCAAGCCCATTGCAATATCCATCGAAAGTCTTTTGATGTAAACTCTCTAGCATAGTCAAATCCAATTGACTGAATAGGATGATCTAGGGAGTGAGCCCGTTGTCATATGATATGTGCTAGGAGTGTAGCGTAAGCAGCATTTATAGGTGGACAATGGCACAACACGTGACCAGCGTGTTTGCGTGTCAACCAATAGCATGAAATATTTAAGCGTCCGCAAGTTGGTTGAATCAATCCACAAAATCCCTACGGATTCTTTGTAAGAACGACAGAATGAGTATTGTCATATCCTTTGCATAGGACGGTCTCAGTCCTAATTTCCCTAAGGAACGGGCTTTGTAAAACGAGCGAGAGGCCTTAGAAGCAACCATGGAGTATTTTGGTTAGGCCTGGGCGTCTAAAACGCTATTTGAAGCAAGTTGGTGATTGCAGCATCACCTGGGGCACCATCACCATGATGGACGTCATCTTTGGCGTCATGGATAGGGACTGCGCCAGCCCTAGGCTGGTGGTGGACGGAGGCAGTGCCCTAGGCAGCAGCATCGGTCACACTTAGTCCAGGAATCAACTTTTGATTCATGCTTCATTTTGCTCGAGAGAAAGGATGTCCATGTGAAGTCTTTGTAGACGGATCATCATATCATGACTAGGATGATCTATCATGTCGTGACAAAGCCAATATGTGTCTAAATCCAAGAGATCTTCTCTCATAACTTTTATTGGATTAATAGCTTGAATAGTGACATAGAGTCCACTAGAGAGACACATAAACTTCTCTAAGATCGTCTTTATTCGCAATCATTAAAGGTATTGCAAAGGAACTCATTTCCGTTCTCTACATGCATTTTCTCATGGAATTCGTTGGCTATTCATAGGGTACGATTTGCCCTAAGAGCATAGAGAGTTTCTGTGACAGCTGTAATCAAGGTGCCATTTGGCAAGTGGAACTTGGGCTATTCCATGTCCTTGACTTAATACTGATGGCCCAGCCTTCGTAGTCACAAAGTCATATGCTCAGAATCAAAATTGAGTCATAATGAAAAGAACTCGAAATTTTATTCATAAGCCAACAAAGTACATCGTTGTCTCTTAACCATTAGGAGAATAAAATCCAAATGCTAGCTAATGCAAAACAATGGTAGTCGTCTAACTTCTTTCGGTAATTCCAAAATAAATGTGACCAGGTGAGTAGAGAGATGTCAGTGGAGCAAGGCTCGCTTAAGTACCACTAATCTCAGAACCTTCCTAGACATCACACTTACTTTGGGTGAGCCTACTTTGAAGAAAGACTAAACCATTGGCATTTACTACAAAGTATATGGCAATTGCCAATTACATGTCTTGGAAAAATAAAGACTTAAACAGAATTGGCGATCTATTGATCCCAGCCAGATTTGTAGTCTTCAACCCTTCACTCTAGATCATCTTCTTGATCTTCTTGTCCCATATAGTGAGCTTCTTTTGCTTCACAATATGCTTTGTAGGCAGTGACAAGTTCTTCATGAGCTCTACAAATGTGTGCCCAATGCTCAGACACTCCACATCGAGACATACATCTCTTTGCTCTAACTCCATTGATTGAGGCGCTTTGAAAGCGTCATTTAGATGGTTCTTAGTGTTGGTGGTGCCACCAACATGGCCAGAGGCGTTGCCTCCCTCTTTGTTTCCACGTTTACCTCTTCGGTTCCGTGTTACCCTATTTTGGCGGTTACCTTCCCAAGTAGAGCGATTAAAATGGATCAGAATGTCCAGAAGTATATCTAAGATTAGGGTTTCGCTCTTGGCGCCCTCTCTTAGGGGTGCGACTATAATTGGATTCCGGAATATGCTCTGTTTCCACGGATCTCAAATTATAGTTCTTCACAAGGATATTGTCATGCTTTTCAGCGACATTCATAGCTCCAATGAGCTCATGAAACCTTGTGATCCGTCTTGCATTTACATTGATTCGATAGTTCTTAGCAACCATCAATGCAGAGACGGGGAAGGTAGAGAGAGTCTTCTCAATCAACATCGCATTTGTGATCTCTTTACCACAGAATTCCATTAAGGATTTAATGTGAAGTGCTTCCGAGTTATAGTCAAGAACTGACTTGAAATCACAGAAGCGGAGGCTATGCCATCTCACTTCTAGGTCAGGAAGCAGGGAGTCACGGACGTTGCCAAATCTATCTTCGAGTGAGACCCACAGCCTTCTGGGGTCTTCTTCATTCATACACTCGTACTGGAGCGAATCATCCATATGACGAGTCATTAGGATGATGGCTTTCGCCTTATTTGCCTCTAAGGCTACTCTATTTGCTTCCAAAGCTTGAGGTTGCTCAACAATTAGCATGTCCTGGCTAGGCTCGAGAATCGTTTCCAAGATTCTATCGGCCTTGAGATGCTGGCGGATGTCACGAACCCACCTGTGATATTCAGAGCCAGTTGTTCCCAATGGAGCAAAGTCCAATATGTTCAGGTTACTCATCCTGAAAGAGAACAAGAAATTAGGGTTAGTTTCGGAGCGAAAAAATGCTACCACGAAAACAAATAAAATTTCTGAGCGTAGTCGCTTCCAAGAAATTCGATTCCAAGAGGGGTTGGATTAGATCGAAACAATGATGTTTGCGGTCGATCGTTTTATCTCAACAAACTCTAAGTTTGGAGAACTCTACAAGCTCCAAGTTTGGAGTGAGCACGAACCCCCACAGTTCGGCTTAATTTGGTCTCCCCTATGATAAAGAAAGGGGGGTAGAAGAATGGAGGTTGCAAGTCCCCGAGAAAAAGAAGCGAAAAAGAATAAAAAACTTCAAAAATGGGAACTTTTAGTAAACCATACCTCTTAGGATTGCAGAGCGTATTCGATCCTCGTAGTAGGATTGCAGACGAGCTTCAGTCCTAGACGAATCAAACTTGTTGAAATTCGGAGCAAATTCGCTTCTGAACAGCTCCCACTCCGATTGGTGTACAGATCTCAAAACGACTCCAATAGGGCTGAAATTTTGAGGTTAGATAGAAGAGACATACTTGAACAACTTTCATGAAGGAAGAATTTTTATCTGAAGTTCTGAACTAGGCGTTTCGGGGCTTGCAAACTGACTGATATGCACAGGAACGAGCATGCTGAACATCTCCCACCTCGAATGGTGTACATGTCTCAAAACCACTCCAATAGGGCTGAAATTTGGAGGTCAGATAGAAGAGACAGAGATGAAGAATTTTGATGAAGAAAGTATTTTGATCAGAAGTTCCGAACAAGACGTTTCGGTGCGTGAAAACAGACTGATCTGCACAGAAACGAGCGTGCTGCTGTGTTGCAGGGGGCAGCAGGCGTGCGGCAATGCTGCAGGGGTAGTGGGCGGCACACGGGTGCGCAAGGGCTGCAGGGGAAGCATAGGGCATGGCTAACAAGGGCTAGGGTTAGGGCTCGTGCTGATAACGTGTTTTAGGGAATCAGAAATTGAGAGAAATTCGCTGTGTATTCTCATTGATAATAGGGGCCTCTTTATATAGAGGATTACAATGCATAGAGTTAGAATCATACAAGGAAAGAGAATCTCTAGATTCTTCTAATTGAACCCTATTACCACTAGATCAAGTAACCTAGAGTTTGGATTAAACACAAATAGAGATATCCTTAAACAACCGTTTAGTTTTTAGGTATATATGAGTAGATCACTTCTGTAAATTTTCAGCCAAATTCATGATCGTTAAAGCATTCAAAACTGCAATTTACACGGACAATTTAGGTTGGACAGATTTGGTTCGTTAGTGTAAATTGCAGTTTTAGATGTCTTAACGATCATCAATTTGGCTGAAAATTTGCAGAGATGATGTATACATTAGGACCTAAACACTGAACTGTTAAGATGTGAATATGTGATCAAAAAGTGGTCAAAATATAGAAATCCGTACCGTAAGCTAAGTTAAGGACCTCCTTAGTATAGAAGGACTGTGTGTGTGTGTGTATATATATATATATATATATATATATATATGAATCAGAGTTAAAGAAATCAAAACTAAAACATTGCAATTTGATATTTTGAAAGGCAGTCAATATAAGAAACTGGTTGACACTACAAGAGTCAAGTTTGAGAAGCAGTCAAATTCATAATACTGCCACAACAAGACCAAATCTCGGTTAGTTCTTGAATCTTGATTATGTCCTAAGTATTCCTAATACTGCTTCTACTTGCGTGTTTATAGTTTATAATACAAATTATTAGTTTTATATAATCTTTGAATGTAAGTTGCTGAAACACTTGGAAACCAAGTTGGTGTCTAATTGTCCAGTTGACAGGAACTAGAAAACTCATCATCTTATCCACTTGCTCCACTCAACAACTCCACAAGATGGAGTTGGTACAGAACATATAAACTGTTAGTTAGTATAACCTACGAATAAGAAGACGTGACGGCTTTTAAAACAACAAATTGTTACTGCTCAGAGCATCTAAGGTTACTTGACAGGACCCGCCCCAGATTTCACCCTGAAATCAGAAGTGGCCATGCATGACCCACCTTAAAAGAAATTCTACAAAAAATTTGGTGAAACTTCCCCTAAAAATGGACTACCCAAAACCTGTAGAAAGACATTTACACTTCCAAACCATCCATCCTTATTCTCCTGGAGCCACCCTGCTCCCCAAATCACAACATCTTCCAATTCACATTACACAAAACTCAACTTAATAACATTAATTCCACGGTTATCAGAGCAATTCTAAAACAAAAGGTGTAATAAAATAAAAAAGTAAAGAGGGTAAATGATTGATAAATCCTACAATGCAGAAGCAGTGACAACTATGCCTCAACTCCATGTACGCCCGACCTCAACTAATCTCGCCTGCAAACTGGGCATTTGAAACCGAATGGCCCAGGAGAAAAGTATTGAAAACACGTTAGTGTGAGTGGATAAAAAAATAAATAAATAACTAAATAAATAATTTGACAGAAAAAGCAAAGCTTTAATACTTTCCCACATTTACAAAACCCGATGCATGCAACATTTTAAAAAATATATATATATTTCTCGCCACTCGAAAACTCGTGAAACCATACCAGCCTCACTAGTCAGAAGAAATCGAACTAGCCTCGCTAGTCAAATAACAGTAAAATATGGGGAAGAAATGATCACCATACAAGTAAAGGTGCCCCTTAGGCTCTACCCTCGACTGCCACCCACACACACAAAGTATGTGAGGAGGAGAACTAACAACCTCGACTGCCACTCACACACACAGAGTATGTGAGGAGGAGAACTAACAATCTCGACTGCCACTCACACACACAGAGTATGTGAGGAGGAGAACTACCAGAACGACCCCGGTATGGTGCAGAAAACATTCAAATCCAATAAATTCATAAATCCATAAGGCTTCCCCAATTTCTCAAGAGAAAATAAATATATTCCAATAACGCGGCCCCGCACACCAAAACATTCTCAAAAACATAAACAAATAGGCAAGAAATAATAAATATAACAATCCTTCCAAAAACCACAAGTCCGATAATATGGCAGAAATCTCATAATCGACGAATAAAATATATTACTAAATTCCGGAAATCACCTCGGAAAATAATTCGTCGAGAATCACATGAATCATGATTTCAATTAAAATCATATATTGGAGATAACCTATCCAAGGCTTAAAATCCATTTCCGAAACATAATTGAAATAAATCATAATTAATCTCTGAAAATGAAATCATATTCCCGAAAATAAATCATAACTCCAAATCCGAGCATAATAAATTCGTATCCAAAATTCATATGGAAAAACAATCCCAAAATTATAATCCAAAGCAAAATATTATGCTCGATAAATAAAATGATAAATAAATTATTATTTCGGGAAAAAATAATTGCATGCATCATTCTTTGAAAATAAAAGTCCACTCATAGTACTATTTAGGAGACCACACATTCGAGTTTCTTCATCGAGCGGTAACTCGGTGTAGCACCCTGTACACAATTATATTCCGTGAATAACAATTCGGCAATTAAATACGATTCCAAAATCAATCATCTTAAGTCAACATCTCTATTTCCTTCTCTGATTCAACCCAGACTTTACCACTAACACCATTTCATTAATTTACAAGTTCTAGGGTAGATTCAAGAGAAATTCGACGGTCGGATTCTCATAAATCGATAACCGAAATTCTAAATTTTCAGAACTCCATAAATAAATACTCAACTTCTCCGATTTCTACCAAAATCACATTTACAAGCTCTACATCAAATATAGGATTTAACTAGCTAAAAATCGAAGTCAGAAACCTGCCTTACGCCCCTCCACGCGCCACCTACAGTGGCAGTGCGTGGGCTGGCCACCACCTCTGATGGCCACCAAATTTTGGCAGCAACAACTACTCAACAAGCTCAACGCTTTTTCTCAACTACAACAAATTCCAATTTTACCTTGCAGTGCTCGAGATTCGCTGGTCCAGAAATTTTCAAACCATAGGATCAGGTTTTTCCTTGATTCTTCCTCTACACTGAAAATTAGAGCTAGAAGCTTGATGGAAAGTGTTCCATGGCTTGAGGCGCTCCAATTGGACTTGGTTTGGCGTCCAGAGATGAACGGAATTGGAAGAAGTGGCCGGAAAACATGAAACTGTCCTCTTCTTCTAGTTTCTGCACTCTCCACAGTCCATAATAAATCACCAAACCACCATAGAAATGAAGAGGAGGGAGAGAGCTTTCCAATGATAACTTATGCGTCAAAATTCATCACCGAATGAAAGAGTTATGGCCGGAAGACGGTGAAGAGGTCGGAGAGGGAGAGGGAATCAGGGAGAGAGAAAGAGGGAGGAGAGAGAGACTGACGGTAAGTTTCTGAAATAGAAACTTACTCTAGTAACTTTCCCTATATATAGAAAGTTACCATAAACAATAACGTTAGTATTTTGGTCATAACTTTCACATATGAACTCCGATTTTTACGTACCATATATGTACGGACTCGGTTTAACGTCCTCTACGACTTTCATGAAGGAAATTTTCTCAAATTTTGACCCAAACAAAAAGTTAACTTTTAGGGCCACTAAGAGTATTGCCGGTAATTGAGATACATGACGTAACATTACTGCTCAGAGCTCACCTAAATTGTTAATTCATCTATGGTTATTGCTTAGAGCTCATCTAAGGTTACTGCACATATTGATACTCAAAGAAACAGTACTCACCTAGATCCCCCAAAGGCTTTTGTGATTGCTAGAGTTTCAATCTCACCTGCAATTTATTAACACAAAAGAAAATGAAAACAAACTTTTAAGACTACATTTACTTAAGCCAACTTAAAACCACAAACAACTTTAAACTTACTCTGGTTCGAGCATCACTTCCAGTAATATATCCAACGTTCTGAAAAATAAAAAACGACAATGAAAACTGAGAAGTAACTTATCACTTGAAAAACTTCAGAAAATCGGGATGAACATTTCAGATTATGGCAAGTTTGAGCACTAACCACCATCTTCTTGGCAGCTTCACAAATACTTATCAAGTTTGGCCTTAGATAAACCTTTAATTCTGGTCAATTTCTACCAGATAACAATCACAGTAAGGAAATCCAACTTGAACATTTACAATTTCAAAACAACTGGAGGTAAAATTCGCTATACCTTCTTGGTGTGCATCATCAAGCCATTGCAAGTGTAGATCCTTACGTCCTAAAGCTTATTAACATCTTCAACATTGATTCCGTGAGAAATTACTACACACAAAACTCATCGCTCCATAAGAGCTCCGATTTAGGCACTTATGAAGCAATTTTCGCTTGAAATTTACTAATCATAAAATTGTGAGCAAACCAATCTAAAACAAAATTCCTCAATGCACATTCACAAGTAGATAAACACAAAAATTCTACCAAACTACACAATAAACTAAAACTAGCCAATCAGGTTCTTCAACCCCGAAGCACAATCAACTCATCGCAATTCTAATCTACTCCAAACGACACCGCATTCGGCACATTCACAACCAAACGAGCACCGTAAAACCACACCAAACAGCTCCGATCTCAAACCCTAACTGACCTTAAGCAAATTCACTATGATCGAAGCAGATAACAACTAATTACAAAACCTAACGAACGAGTAGAGGAAGGAGAGAGAGGTAGCAACACAGAAAAAGCGTACCTCTTGTTCTCATAGGCAACACTGAGCGGATTTACAATGGCCTTGACTGAGGTGGCGGTAGATTTCATTCTGGATGGACCGTGGCCTTGGCGGAGGTGGCAACGATGAAGATTTCCTTCTTTTTCTTCGCCTTTATTTTCTCCGGGACTGAAATTTGTGGACTGACACTAGACCAGAGGGAACGAGAAGTGAGACTATGATGAGATTGGTTTTGGAATTTTGTAGTGAAGATTGAGAGTGTGTGTGTGTGAGAGAGAGAGAGAGAGAGAGAGGTCCTTTGAGATTGATTAGCTTCATTTTTCACGAGGAAAGTCTAATTTTCGGCCAAAAAAAAATGGCGCACTAGAATTCCACGGCGTGCACTACAAGTACACCTTAAATTGTATTAAAACTAAGAGTTTTACGGCGAACATTGCAAATACTCCTTTATTTTTGTATAAAAAAAAAGTGCAAGATTTACGACATGCATTTAATGCACATCATAAATAATACTCATTCATGGCACACATTTAATGCACGTTGTGGATCAAATGAGGTTTAGGGGTGTATGGGCACTTTTGATCGGAGTTGTACGGCAGTGGAATCACGCTCAAAATCTCGTCCCCTTTGTTTGATTTAGCGAAGATTAGGCCCAGCAAACTTCGAAGGACTGAAAATCCTAGGAAGTATGCTGTTGTGTCCCTCCAAGCAACTCTTCTCTATGTTCATGACAGTGAATTAGTGTGCAATTTTAGTAAAAGCTTGGCAAGATGTGTGTGGCGTGGGAGCTAGAAAGCATAAGTTTCGGAAGAAGAGATTCTGACAGTGATTGGTGGATTGGTTAAGGTATTCAGCATAAGGGATAGGAGTTGGGAAGGTAGAGGACTAAGGATGGATTTGGGAGAGAAGAAGCATGGCAGAGAAGATCTTGATACGATGAAGCATGATAAGTTTAAATCTACTTGGTGGTAAAGGAGTTTCTGGGTTTGGGAATGGTTTCTGTGATTCTAATGGAGGAATTGCTTGGTTGTTTAATGGTTAGCTTGTGTTGTTCTCCCCTCCACAGCAAATATAACTCTTAATTTATAGAGTGGTGGTGGCTTAAGTTTAGGGCTGTTGCTGTTTCTATGTTCCCATGAATCCTGTTGCTGTAATCCTAGGAATCTTGCTGCTGTGATCCCAGGATTCCCGCTGTTGTGATCCTAAGTATCGTGATTCCAAGATTTGATGCTGGAAAAAGGGAAGTCAAAGGTAGAGAATTGGCTTTGTGTGAAAGAATGTGATATAGTACTTGAGATGTCTAGTTTTAAGGAAAATAATTGAATATGTTGGGTAAAGAGAAGTGTTGTTGTAATTGAGTGGTTTTTGGGTTCTTTCTTCTTCACTTGCCCATAATCAGAATTGGGCTGTGGGGCTTGAATTTCGGTCCCCAAGTCTGAAATTACCAACAAGCCTAAAACTAATAATAGGCCTCATGCATTTTCGTTACCTTCCACGCCACACCCGTTCTTGCAAGCCCCAAATGCATGAATGTGGCTGGGGTCCACATGTGTGGCATGATGATTGTCGGTATGATTTGCTTATTGGGCTCGAGAAATGAATTGGGCCTGATAGCTGGATTTTTGGGCATCAACAAGGAGTTTCCCAAGGCTATTAAATGCTAACATTTTCTTGGTGAAATGACATTTCTGGCATCTAATCGATTACATCTCCATGACTACTTCTCTTCTCTCTTTCTTCTTTGTTTTCTTCTTTTTTCATTTCATTTTAAAAAATTTCAGATTGTCTGAAGAATTCTTTGAAAACCATCGTCTCCCCAGGAAACTTGACAAGAGAATTTGAGAAGTAAAGAGCTTTGATTGTGCCAAAAAGAATACCAAAACAAATTTGAAAAGTTTTTGTCCAGATATATATTCATTAAATTATTAGCAAATTAGCATGCTTTTTTAGACTTAAATTATTAATTGATCTACTACTTGCTCTTTTTTTTTCTCTAATAGTACTAGTAAAACCTTATTTTTATTTTTTTGACTGATTCATGTGGTGTCCCAAAATTTTCAACCAACCGCAATCAGGAGGCATGTCAAAATATATACTTCCTCCCTCCTGGGCACAAACAACAACGTCGTGGATCAAATGAGGTTTAGGGGTTTCCCAACATTGGCGCTCAACCACTACGCCACAAATTGTGGTTTCCAACAAGGTTTTTTAATAGTAGTTTTTTGGTTCGTCAACAATAATCTTTCATTTTTCCAACATTAGCTTTATGATTTGTTGACAATAGTTTAAACTTTTTTCTAACAGTACCTATTTGGTTCGTTCACAGTAGCTTTTCAAAAGATGTCAAAAGTTTTTCAAAATATTACATTAACTATTATTGTGAATGACAGTAACTTTTATGGAACATGACTACTTTTTAGTTCGTAGGCAATAGTTTTTTTGGTCGGAGTAGTAGTATTTCGAAAAATGACAATAACTTTTTGAGAGAATGATAGTAACTTTTTTGAACAATGATAGTAGTATTTTTTGTTCGTTGTCAATAGCTTTTCTATCCATTGGTAGTAGGTTTTTAGTAAATCACAATAGTTGTTCAGATAATGTGGCATTTTCGTAAATATTATATTTTAGTGGTCTTGTGAGAGAAAAGTTTATTTAGTGACTAAAAAAATAATAAAATTACTGAAAATAACCTTATAAGTTGTTTTTTTTTTTTTTTTAAAACAGAACCTAGATTTATTTGAGAATTTGGAAACTTGAGTTTTGGTTTGACGTGAATGATGATGGAACGGAGAAGAAGGAGATTGAAATAAGGGCCAATGATAAAAGAGGTCATTTTGAAGTGCCTTATTATAATCTAGGACACACAAATGTCCCCATGATAATTAAGGTCACCTCTTCACAACCTGCCACTGAAAGTAACAATAATTACAAAAACTGCCACTGACAGCTCTCTCTCTTCCTCCCGGGTTCACTGAACCCGTATCCTTTCGGACTCATTCATCTCTCTCTCTCTCTCTCTCTCTCTCTCTCTCTCTCTCTCTCTCTCTCTCTCTCTCTCTCGCTCTCTCCAATGGCGTCCAGTACGCCCGGTCTCCCTACGCCGTCGTTTCTGCGCTTCTTCGCCGGAGCGGGAGCTTCAAATCGACTCTGTAGAGATGGAAAGATCTGGTAGAGGCGGCACTGATTTCCTAGAATTGCTTCGGAGGTCCGATTTCATTCTTGAGCTTTTCGAGAGTTATTCCTGCTTTGTGATTTTTGTAGCTAGGATTTCGATTCGATTTCTAACAAATCAAACTCTGATTCTAGTCTTGTATTTATATAATAATCCATTTGGATCGGTTGGTACAACTTTTGCTAGGTTCCAATGGCCACCGTTCCAGGACAGTTGATCTGGGAGATTGTCAAGAAGAACAACTCCTTGGTCAAGCAGTTCGGTCAGAGCCACGCCGGCGTCCGTTTCAACAAGTAGCCTAACAACCTCTACAACCTCCACTCCTAAAAGCATTCCGGTAATTTAACTCCACCTCAGAAAATAACATACCCTAGGATTGATTTGTTCTCTAAGAATTTGGCAAAGAGGATGATGTCATTGATCTTAGGTTGAAACTTTGGTTGTTGAGGAGTTATTGTGTCATATTACAATCCAAATAAATTTGCTGACGACGATGATGTTAGTGACATGGAGGTAGGATTTGAAGATATTCAGTGGGAGGAGATGAGAAGATAAGCAGCTTGTTCCTGTTAATAATTTTATTCCTCCTTTTCATTTTAAAAAGGAACCACCATTTTCCAATTGCAATTTTAGTTGAACTTGTGATTATGTATTCCTGTGCTGTAGTGCAAAAATTGCAAGATAGGAGGATGAAGAACAAGCTAGGTTGATAGAAGAAGAAAGGAGGAAATGTTCGGCCGCTAAGGTGAGAAAACAGAGCTCAAGTGTTAGTGACCATAGGGAAGGCAATTTTGCCTCTTCCGGTAAGTTCGGTCATCAATTAAGTGGCCGTGGTATTATTCTCGTGCTAAAGTGGAGTTGACTCTAATTGGACTAAATAGTCTGCAGATTTAGGTTTACTTGCAATTGTTGATTTGTGGGGGAAACTATGCTTTGATACCAATACGTTGTGACAAAACTCCTCTATATATCTTTTCCTTCCCGTTTCATATCTTGTTTTCTGTAAATGAAATATTAAAAATGTCTTTGATTCTTTGATTATGCTAGGTAATAAGACTTTCGATTATGCTTGAATGTTTCCGTGGGTATTATCATGTTCTTTACATATGATGAATTCAGGTACCTGAATAATACGAGTCCATAAAATTTGAATAAGCAACATTGCCTCTTCTATAATAGACTTGGTTGAGGTAGTAGTGCTATTGCTTTACTTAAATGTAGGTTTACTTGCCTATTTGTCTGTAATGGAGCTTTTCTTTTATTCCTATTTGTTAATGTCACCTAACATTGTGTACTTGTCAGCAAAACTGAATTATTCCATTCTTAATTGCTACATTTGATAAATTTAGCAGCCGGGAGGCAATTTCAAGCTATTGAGTAGCTTGAAAGCATTGTGGGTTGCAAAGTTACAGAGAGAAGTAGAGAAGCAAAGGAGCTAGCTAGATCAACAAGAAAATCAGAATGAGTGGATGCGGCATGGAAGCGGTGTAGTCTAGGCCACAAGAGGCGAATGGCCAGCACAAGAAGAAGTTTGCTATGGGAACTTTCTTGGGGTCCAACTAGTCCTTTTGATGTTGTTCTTGTAGCTAGTATGAGAGATAATACTTTTGTTAGACGACTTTGTTAATTGTCTTTCACTTAGTATGGTAATTGATTTGTTACTGATGTTTACCTAGCTAGCTAATCTTTGTGTGATGTTTAGTAATGAAAGTTGTATATACAATTCATTAGTATGGTGATTGATTTGTTAATGGCCAACTGTCAATAACATGTCACTTGTCAAGTCATTATTTATCCATGTCACTAATTCAAGTCACACTGCATGTCACTTACATATTTTGGAATTTTCAAGTAATTGTCTGGGTAACTATTAACTTCAAGTAACTAACTAAGTCACTGATCATGTAACTGCCAAAGTCACTGTTAATCTCAAGTAACTGACCATGTCACTGTCAATCACCGGCCAAGTCATTGTCAATAACATGTCACTTGTCAAGTCATTATTATATCCATGTCACTGACCCAAGTCACACTGCATGTCACTTATATATTTTGGAATTTTTAAGTCACTGTCTGGGTAACTATTAACCTCAAGTAACTAACTAAGTCACTGATCATGTAACTGTCAAAGTCACTGTTAATCACATGTCACTAACTAAGTAACTGACCATGTCACTAACCAAGTAACTGTCAGTAGCCAAGTCACTGTTAATCACATGTCACTGACTAAGTAACTGACCATGTCACTAACCAAGTAACTGTCAGTAGCCAAGTCATTGATCATGTAACTGCCAAAGTCACTGTTAATCACATGTCACTAACTAAGTAACTGTCAGTAGCCAAGTCACTGATCATGTAACTGCCAAAGTCACTATTAATCACATGTCACTAACTAAGTAACTGACCATGTCACATTACATGTCACTAACCAAGTAACTGTCAGTAGCCAAGTCACAAGTTGATAGCGCTAGCCAAGTCACTATTAATCACATGTCACTAACTAAGTAACTGACCATGTCACTGACCACGTAACTATCAAAAGCACTGTTCTTCTCATTTTCAGAATTTTGTACAGGATATACAAACATGGCACATGGTCTGGAGTAAAAGAAAGCAGAGGGAAGAAAGTAACTACAAGAGGTATTAAAATGGACAAACAAAGCAATAGGTATTACTGGAAAGACTACAAGAGGGCTTAATGCGAATCAAAGAAGGCTTGGATACGAAAATCTTAACTATACTCCTCTGATTTAACAAATATACATACAAAAACCAGAACAAGTAAGAAAAAGACATCTATCAAGAATTTCTCCATTGGCATCTGAAGCCTCAATCTAATGGCATCTTTGTCAATTTCTCCATTGCTCTTTCCCGCTTCTTTCTCCAGCTCCAGTTCTCTCTTCAGGTTATATAGTTCATGAAGAGCATAAGCATCACATCCATCAAGAATTTAGAATAAATACATGAGTAAATAAGAATTCAACCTATTGAGCAAGGAGACGATCTTCTTCTTCCAAAAGCTGGGTTCTTTCACTATCAGTTTTAACAACACATTGCAAGGCTGATGTATCATCACCTGCCACTTCTTGCTCCACGTGCAATACTTGGCGAATGCTATCAATGGCATGCATAGCCAAGTGCCTAAGAAACGTTGTTTTTCCAGTAGCATTTCTTCCAATAAGTCCTGCATAAATCGCAAAGCAATTATTATGTCAAATGCAATTGAAAATGCATCATTAAAGCTACAATAATATTGGTCAACAACTTTTTATATTTAGAAACCACATGTACCATCAGATGCTATTGGACAATTTAACAAATGATTCCTATCAATTTGAAAACCAAATCAAGAGGATCCTAATCCACTGAAAAGCAAACTTACCATAATGCCAAGTCTTACTGCACCATCCATAATTAGATCACGTCCACCCACAGAAACATTGAAGCCTTCCAGATGGAGATCCTTGACATTTGAGCTGCCACCACCATCATTATTTATAGTGACAACAGGCAATCCTGCTGTCACGCCCCTGATTTTTAACAACAATAAAAATCGATATATATAATCCCATAATTATACATGCGTGAATGTTCAGTCGTCAATACAAATACCTGGAACATCTTTCCTTTAAACAAGTACTTACTGAGGAACTGAACCATCCAAGATAACATACACTCGCTCCACAGAGTTATATATTACACAAATTTACGAATTAAATTGTCATCACAAAATAAAACGTAAATGCTCCTCAGAGCTTACTGCATAGCGGAAGTCATATACTGGCAAAGCCAACAAAATTTGCTTCCTACCCGTCCTGCTGCCAACAAGCTACCTCAGCTTCAGCCACGATTTTCCTGACCTGCAGGATTAGCCCCTACACCGTTTGAATGGTGCACCGGGGTTGCCAAACAACAAACCCGGTAAGCTTCTGCAAGCTCGTATGAGTAACTCATGAACATCAATCAACAACTCACATCAATCTACTTAAGGAAACATGCAGCCATGAATCCTTCTAACATTCTATATCCTTTCCACAGAAAGGACAACATGAGTCACCGCTATGACCATGTCCTATTTGCTAACTTAACCATCAAGTAGCAATTCAAGTCTCATCTAGACAATTAAAGAAGAATACCATCGGAACTCTCCTTTAAGCTTCATACCTATGAGTCTAAGCAACCTCGACCGTTACTCCCATAAGCTATCATGGCAGATAAACTAGAACTCTATTGAAATTGTAATCACTCGTCCTACCAAGCACGTGATTACCTATTTCCTGCCTTGATCACCATCTGTGATCTGTCACCATCTGTGACCTGTCACCATCTGTGACATATGATTTCAGACTCCGTCTGGTCATGAAATCAACATCAAGGTCGCCATCTGCAACCTGTCACCATCTGTGACATATGATCTTTAGACCCCATCTGGTCTCAGCTCAACCATTGATCACCATCTGTCACCATCTGTGACTTATGATCTTCAGACCCCATCTGGTCATGAAATCAAACATCAAGGTTACTGTCTGCAACCTGTTACTATCTATGATCTATCATCATCTGTGACATAAGATCTTCTTAGACCCTATCTGGTCTTAAGGTCAACGTTAAGTAAGTCGCATCCGACTTAAAAACGTCACAACATCTAATTTCGGTTTTCCTAATCCCTGCTCACCATCTGTGACCCTTGATACAAAAACCAATACATCTAAAATGAGTCACGCTTGACTCAAAATGTAACATCAAGCTCAATACTTTTCAAATAATAGAAAACATCTTTTTCTATAATATTGTTTCCTGAAAAGTCGCATTGAACAATAATATGAACACCATCATGCATATTATTATTCATCACAATCATTCACAAGGATATATATATTTCATCTAAATATATATATGTAGTCATTCGCTCAGGAATGCCTACTAATACCAACTATAGTTTGCAGTTAATTAATTAACGCCAAAACAATAATGGTACTTCTGTTCATAAAGATCCTTGTGAGATTTACTCACCTCGAAACTCCTGCTGCGTCTTCAATGCAGAATAAGTAGTCAAACTACAGAATAATCGTCCAAATACTTCGTCAAGTACCTAATCACAAACGGTTCCCACTTAGTAACGATTCGAAATTGAATTAAGTCTGAAACCCCTGTTTTGAACTAAAATCCCCAAAGTGGCGCCAATCGAGGCAAAACCACATCCGAGACCTCCCAAAGTCTTCGGAATACGTCCACGATCGATGTGACCAAACCACAAGTCGATCGGACGCTCGAATCCTCACGGATCAAATAAATCGATCGGTATGAAACTGCAAAAATCATAACAAATTCATTCGAACTCCAAAATTTGCATATTATATATTGAAACGCTCGTATCGACGAGTAGAAGACATATAATACCAGAAACAGTCCCATACATGGCCGGAAGACAGCCGGAACGCCGCCACAGGCGGTGGCGCACCGCCGCCGGCCAAAACTCAATATTTCACAAAACTCCCAACATCAAAAAGCTTCATATAAGCATGCTTGTGAACTTTCATAACTGGATCGAAGTCAGAAAACAAGCCTAAGAGATCGAAAACTACCTCACAAGCCATGAACAGTAATCCAATCCGAGTTGATCGAAGTTTCACGTGAATCGATCCAAACAACCACCAAGGATCGATCGGCGAGGCTATTCTGAACTCAACCAAGGAAACTTGAAGCCTTGCCGACGTCGGAATAAGGATTTCCGGCCGGGTCCGAAATCCACAAACTGTGCCGCCTTTAACTGCCACCGAGACGAAGAATCGTCGTAAAAGACCACCACAGAGACGACCGGAGCAAGGAGGCGAGTCGTTCTGGGCTGGTTTCACCGGAAGAGATCGCCGGAGATGCAAGTTCCGACAGGGTCGGAATACCGGGTCCGGGTCGGGTCTGAAGGAAAACTTCGTTTCTGAAGGAGTCGACCGAGAGAGTAGAGAGAGAAGAAGGAATTTCCGGAAAAGGAAATGAGGAAAAATGAAAATAATTTCTGATTTTCCCTATTTATACTAAAATGGAAACTTCTTCCGATAGCCATAACTTCCTCATACGAACTCCGATTTACGCGTTCCGCATGTCCACGAACTCCCATCGACGCGCTCTACAACTTTCGTGAAGGAAATTTTCCGAGAATCCCAACATATAAAAAGTCAAACTTCACACGACCCCCTAAACTGTGAAATTCAAATATTTATACGTACGAAAATCATTCCACTCCACATAAAACCTACGAATAAAGCATACTAACAATTATTCGTACAACTGGTCCATTATTAATTACCAAAATTACATAATGAAAATCCAGGTCATCACACCTGCCCTACCTGTTTCCATTTCAGCTAAATGCATTTCATATTATTGTTGCATAAACGAAAAGCTAAATTTTAGAAAACAAAACAAAACTACTCCTACAACCATGTAAATCATCAAAAGGAATACAACCTAGCTCAGACATAACCTCAATCCAATTACATCCGCACTCAACATTCCCAAATTATATGGTTCACCAACAACATACACCATATCTAAGCAGTACGAATGTAAGATATGATTAAGCTATCATATGTTACAAAGAAACCTTACCTCTCTTTAGCGCTTATCCTTCCTCTTTCACCTATCTAGCTTTGCCTTATCACGTTCAGTTAGCACGGGGCTATCAATCAACTCCTGCTTCTTCTTTGGTGCATGTCCCTCATCCATTCCATCATCCATTCTCACTGACGCCACAAGACTCCGCACAGCCTGTTTGGCTTTAACCAAATCATGCTTCCCAAACTTTTCGGTTAACGTACTGTAAACCTATCAAATGTCAAGAAAAACACAAATCACAATAAAAAAAACTCGGTTCATCGAATCAACATCACAATCAAAAATACTAATTTCAGAAGCAATGTCATCTCAACCATGCCTAATTGTAAGTACTAAACAACTCTGACATCATAAAGCCTACAATTCAATAACTCATAGAGTACAGTTCATCAAAAAATAACAATTGCCTACCTAAATTTCACCAAAAAATTATTAACTTTAACAAAACTAAGCCCCACAGTTCCAATGCAATAAGCTAATTGTAGAAACTAAGCTAACAATTCGAAGAAACTAAGCAAACGAATCAAAACAACCGGGGAAGATAAACTCACCGAGCGGCACCCATCAAAGTCAGTGACGTTGCCAGTAGCGACGAGAAGCTCGCCGAGAGCGGAGAAGGTTGTGCAGGGACCGGTGCGAGATCCGACTGGAGGATCCAAACTCCAGTGACCCCCGTCAAGACCGTGCTCGACTCGTCGCGCTACTTCGTCCTCAAGATCGAGGATGGCACCAGCAAGCAAGCCTTCATCGGCCTCGGGTTCGCCGAGCGCAAAGTGGCGTTCAATTCAACGTCGCGTTCTCCTATCTCGACAAGTACGTCAAGAGACAAAGAGGCGTCGTACGACGCCCGATCGACCTGAACGATCTGGAGGGATCCGATTACCGGCGAGTCGTCACCGCTTCAAGAACTCATACACCGATTCCAAAGACGCGTCGTTCTTCGCCATTCACACTCTCTCGAGGTATGTGTCTCAAGAAGAAGAAGGTTGAGCGAGAGTTGGCTTTAAGGGCATAATTGGAATCAAAAAAATTAAAAACTGACTTTTTTTAACATCAAATTATTATTTATAAGGACTAAATTAATATTATTAACAATTCATTATGAACCTTATTATCAAGTGGGAAACTAAGTGACATTTTTATCATTTCACACTCTAATATGACATTTTCCATCATTTCCCTTTGAAATAATGTCCTCAAGACCTCAACGATTTTGGATAACTAATCAAAATAATCTCATTTTTGATGATCTGTAATAAATTATGCCAACCTAATTTGTAAGAAGTCCATAGTAAAAAAAAAATATAATAAATTAATGACTTACCAAAAAATATTCAATTTTTTTATAGGTAAATATAATGATTTCATTAATAGCAAAACACAAGTCAGAATGGCACAGGTACATAGTTCCCGGCCACCAGGGGTGATAGGCATTTATGGCACAGGTACATAGTTCCCACAAGGGATGATAGGTGTCATTACACTTGAAACATTTCCACTCCTCTATTCAGGAGCCTATCAGAACAAGAATATCCTAGCTAGGAATAATAGCAAAGAAAAGCTTCCGAAGCTAATGTGCTCAATTGCGGTGCATCAAGAAACTCTTCCTCTTTGGATGTAGAATACCAACATTCTGTAGGCCAAAAAACGGTGCTTAGCTTCCTAATACAAGAAATTTATTGTAATTAGACAAACTAAAAATCAATCAAAAAATATTCAATTTAATTGATTTTTTTTTAAGATGAAATCTCTATATTATGTTATAATAATCGTAAAACTGAAAATAAAAATGTGTTAATTACAAGGTTCTAAGAATTATTCCGTATTACAAGAGAAACTAAAGCAAAACATTGTCCTAGTGGCTCGGGTGTTTTAGTACCTCAATTTTCAAAACTATCACTTTAATACCTTAATTTAATTTTACTAATTAACTTTAGTACCCACTACCCACCATACATAACAACGTCAACTAAACTAATTTTACAAAGATATTTTCGTCTTACCCTCTCCCTCTTACAACTAGTCTGCAATCACATGCTCTGCATGTGTAAGAAAAAATTTAATTGTAAAAAAAAAAAGTTATCTGCAAAAGAAAATAGATTTAGTGGGTAGTTATTGCAGAGAGAAAATAGTGGGAGAGAAAATGAGAGGTTTTGGGATAATTTCTTTTCAATTTTCTTAATAAAATCTATTTTATAATTGTCCTATTTACCCTTGTGATTTAATTTGTTGTCAAAGTTTTTTAATCTTTCAGGGTTAAATCTGTCAAAATTTTCAGTTTTGGCTAACAAAGCCTCTTCTCTTAATAATAATATAGATTCGTGAATTTTTTTTTTTCCTCACCCATTTATTTGCCCCTCTCTCTCTCTATTTCTCCATGAACAAAACTCTCTCTCTCTCTCTCTCTCTCTGCAATTCATCCGTCAACAAAAGTACAAGATCTAAACCTTCAGTTATTCAATTCTATGTTTTTTGAGAATGCAGTTATTCAATTCTATTCAATATAAATAGATATCAAACTCTCTCTTTCATTCTGTGAGCAATTCCTCCGTCGACAAAATCTAAACCTTCAATTGTTCAATTTCATTCATGGATATATAGATATCAAATCAAATGATGCCCAATAATACTCAAGATATCAAATTACAGTACAATGAGGACTTTGTTAGTTTGGATATGATATAATCAGAGGGGTAGTGTTGAATTGAATTATGAATTGTGTGTGGGTGAGACAGAGAGCGAGAGAGAGAGAGGTATTTCGAATACCTCAAGCCCGTGTAAAATAATCCCTTAAAAAGACTTCGCCGAAAATAAAATCTCCCTAGAAAGAAGAAGGAAGATTAGCAACAGAGAGAGGTGTTGATGTTGATAGAATGATAGAGAGAGAGAGAGAGAGACCGAACAAAAACAAAATTCTGGAAAATATTTTATTTTTTTTAGTTTAATAAATGCTATTTTACAAAATTATCCCTGAAAAAAAAACGCCATTATGTTTTTTAACGGAGGGATTGACGGAAGGCACCAATGTGAAAGGTGGATAAGAAATTGAGGTACCAAAGTGATAGTTTAATAATTGAGGTACTAAAGTGTCGAATAACCTAAAGTTCGGATACTGTTTGTGACATTTTCCTCTATAAAGAGAGAAGGGAACGTTTGAGGATTTCTCCACTTTCAACATCTTCAAAGTTCCAATCTAATGCTGCAGGGTATGTTATGAATTATGGAACAGAAACGTCAAACCCCTTCCCCCTCTCTAAACCAAATTTGGGGCTGATCTGTTGAACGAAAATATATTAATTGGCGGTTCTAAATCATTAATCATAACTCTTTATTTAATTATAACACTATATCAAATTATTCTTGCAATTAGTTTGCAAAACTCTAAAAATTACGTCTCATTCCACTTTACTATTAAATAAGAGTGCTTCTATTCATACCTCCACATTTGGTATATGGACCTCCTCTAGTTTTTGTACAAATTTTATGTCCATTATGCCCCTCTAAAAAATCCGAAAAAATTGGGAATATAAGAACTCTGCTATGTCTTCGATCTTTTTCGGCACTCTCTCTCTTTCTCTCTCTATGTTTCTCTTCTCCTAAACTCATGAAAGATTATTGATGAATGCACATGTGAGATTAATTTTGTTCGTTCATTTACTTGTCGACAAAAATCGGATTCGTAAGTTTTCTTGAAGTAAACGTGAGAGAGTACTAGGTCTTAATGCAACTGCTTTAACAAACTAACATTCGCTTCTTTAAAAGACTAGTAATGAAATTGGAATAAGACTAGGTATGAGCTATTGGTGGTCTTTTTGGGTGATAAAATTTCACAGTAGAAACTCTTTCTCTTCATAGAAATCAAGAAACCATCTTTTTGGGTTTTGAGTTTTCGAAGAAGTTCAGGAATAATTGAAGATGAGCTAGGAATTGGTAAATCTTCAAACCTACGCTAGAATCAAAGATGGTAGCTTTCAAGGGTGCAGTTTTGCGCGAAAAATTTCAACCCCTTCTTTCTCTTAGAGTGAAGATTCATGACGGTTGTATTTTAATTAGCCCAGTTTAAATAAAACCATATTCATAAAATAAAGTTGATCTGATCTTGAGAGAGATAGAGACGTGAGGGGGTTGAGATAGAAGTCATGGAAGCCGAGTGTTGGGTTTCAATCCATGTTTCTGTTTCGTTAGAGGGCACAATGGGAATAAAAAAATTACAAAAATTGAAAGAGGTCCAACTACCAAATATAGATGTATGGATAGAAGCACTCATTAAGTAACTAATACGTCTCATTCCACTTCAAAAAAAAAAAAACTAATAAGTCGAACATAACGCTATAATTTTACCGAACAATAAATCTCGCTCGTGTGACTTGGAGTACATAATTTCTTGGATAAGTCCCAGAGGGCGCTTAATTCTAATTTCTACATTCTAAAAAAAATGTTTTCTTTTTTAAGTCATAGGTGCAGAATATCAAGCACTCAATATATGCAACTATCTACTCTCCAAATTACCTGCATTAGAACAAATCAAGAGTTAAAAGGAATAGAATAGCCAATAAATGGCCAGAACAGGAAGGAGCTAGAGCCACTCTGTGAGTGATAGATGCATGTTATAATTATAGAACTGCAAAATCTGCAATGCATGCAAAACATCTTACAATCAATAATGATGAAGTCTATTACAAGAGACAAAACTGCCTGTATTTCTGCTCAAATTTCCATTTTCTGAATGTGCTGCAGCAAGACTGTCAAACCTATTAATGGCCCATTGCCCAATCACTTGTTAAGCTTTTCATACAAAAATGAAATCACTGAGCTCTTTCCTCAATCAAGACAAGCACAAAGCTGCAATATGATTATGGAAATAACTCAAATTTCACTTTTCCTTTTGCTTCCTTAAGTTGATGATTTCAATAAGAAAGAACCCAAATGCTCAATAAGAAGAAATATTTTGAGTAGGGCAGCATGTTCAGTGTGTGTGTGTATATATATATATATATATTTTTTTTTTTTTTAATTACCAAAAATATCCTTAATTTTGTGTCGCGACTCTATTAGAATGTCGGACAAATTTAATGGTTGAGCAGGCAGACCGTAGGCCCAATAGCTTCTTCTCAATAAGTGGATATTATGTCCTAAGCCTTGATCTGTTGTCCATCAGGACCTGCATATATAATTGGCTTCTGTACAAAAATTTCACCTGGGCTAACAGGAATATGATTGAACTTGAATGGAAATCAGCCTTTTTTCCTGCATTGAGTGTGAATAATGTGATGTACTATACTACTATGTGAATATGTGATAGTACTATCACATGTATGTCCAACAAGATAAGGATGACCTGAATGGCATCACGAGAGATGAGAAAACATGAATTGGTTGGAGATGTAGGGCAAAGCTCCTATGGGAGGAAAATGACCCCCCCTTAGTACTTCATGGAGCAATTTCTTAGCTCTGCTCAATTATATGCCTTGGTTTTCTTTATGTACACTCTTGTGAGTTCATTGTGGGGTTTGGAGTCAGAAGCATTCGGTACTGGTAGAATGTAGACTTCAAATATGAGGAACAGTTCTCATATTTTTCCGACCATGCTAGCTTTTTGTATGTTTTTTTTTGTTTGAAATAGAAGTTGATTTCATTAGATCAACAGCTAATAGGCTAGAGTCTACCATAACTTACAAAAGCAAAACTCGGCAAGAAAATCCGAACTAAACTATCTAAGCTAGAGTACATCATTAAAATTTTTGGGACGCTCGCTTTTAAGCAAACTTATCTAAGAATGTATAAACCTCACCCTCTACGGAAAGGAAATCATTCAACTAGCCCTTTTTTGCCAATCACGCAATTGTGGTACAAGCAAGAAACTTGAAACGTCATACAAGACTCATAGAAGTCCATACACTCTCACATAAGCTTTACCCCAAGTAACAGAAACTAAAAAAGAGCCAACTCCTTCCCTTTCGGGTTGGAGTGTTTCCCTACAGACTGCTTCTTCTTTGGAGACTTATTCTTCTCCTTACCCTCACCATGCTTTGAGGTTTGCTACTTGCCACCAGACGACGACTTATTTCTACTGCCAAAAGGTCGTCCTCGCTTCTGCTTCATACTCCCATGATGAGTCTCCTCCTGTATAAGGTCCAGGCCAAGATTTTCAGAATCAAGAATGAGGTTTCTCTTACCTACCTCCAAACTCAATTTCAGTTTCTTAGGGGAGATAGTCAGGCTTTCTTCTCTGTCTCGACGCTTGCCAGTGATGTGTTCTGGAGTTTCCGCTGTCCCTTCTGCTTTGGAAACAAAGCATTCAAACATGGCTCCCCACTCGGACCAGGATATGGAGTCCGAAATACCAACGGTGGACACCGGGTGGTAACGCTATCTCTTACACCAGTATTGAGCCCACTGCTACTAGCATGCCCGGATGTTGACCCCGCCCAAACTCCCAGCGAGCCCCCACCGTTCATCTCCAACACCGTGTTCTGGGACCCCAAAACAATTCTCTCGGCTTCATCATCGTCTTCAACCAGCGCCGGTCCGGAGCATGGCAAACCCACATGTGTGACTAATCCACATACAGAGAATCTCCCGAAAAGCTTGTCATAACGGAATTGACAGCGAAACTCGACTTCATCTTCCACCAAATACCACCGCTTGAAAGGCAATGGTTTATTCAGCGGTATCTCAACCGTAATCCGGAGTTTCCCAGTCTTCTTAGCATTCTTATCAATTTCCTGCAAATCCCCCAGCGTGTAGCCGATCATGGTCATGACACATTCAGACCAGAACGCTGGTGGTATTCCCTGAAGAGTTATCCAATATGATGCCATGGCTAGGGGCACTTTCTCCACCGGCATGATACCATCATACAAAGCTAGAGCCACCGGCGCGTGATTATACCCCCATGGGGCACCCCGCCATATCCGAACTCGATCAGACAGATCCGACAGCGTGAATAACACTCTCTGCCCTTCTGCTTCCTCCACCTGCAACGACCCATTAACCCTCCAGGTGTTGCGAAACATCCCCATAAAAGACTTGACCTTGAAATCCCGAGCGGTGAGGAGCTTGCCCACCAAGAATACATTTTCCTGGCGCAAACCCTTGCCCTGCGTAGGTCGCAAATCAATTTGCCTCTTGCCTTCAGCGATAGCAAGAGAGGAGGCTAGTCTAGCAGCCATTGCATTAACAGAAGACATCTTGTTGACAAGGAGAAGCACTGAACCAAAACCCTAACCCTAAGTTTTTAGAGAGAGAGTTGACGGCTCAAACTAGGTTTTTTCTATTGACCTACTTTGCTAGCTTTTTGTATGTTGTTTACTCACTAGTAGTTTAATTAGTTTTGTATAAACCACATCACTATATATATAAGAAAATAAGTTCACTGTGCAATCTACATCGCTGTAATTGAGCTATAGTATTCACATACGAATCTCAAATTTTTTGAACGAAAATATCTTACCCTTGTTTTAGTGATCATGCAGAGTATATGAATTTGAATCCACAGTACTTGTGGATAACAATAATAATCTTGACCAAAAACAAGACAGACTAGAAATGTCATTATGTAGGTCACCATAACCACCATTGCAGCACATATTGCTTCATACTTTGGTGCCATTTGCGTCACCCTGTTTGCTCAAAACCACAGCAATTTACATCATCGGCATCAAAGCCTCAAAGGCAAGCAACGAAGTAAAACAAAACAAGAATAACGGATTATTTATTTCAGAGGTGAGAAAAAAACAAATGTTCAGTAGTAATATTAAGAATCAGATACATGTTGCTGGTTTTGAAAACAATATCAAATTCCCAGGAGGGTTTGGCTTGCAGAGCATTCAGCACAGCAGCAATGCTGTACTTGTTGTCGATTGGGCATGGCTGGCTGAGCTAGCTAGCTGGAGATGGTGGTAGGGTTTAGGGTTTTGAGACAAGAAAGGCCCAGCTGCGTTTAATGATCTGCATTGGTTACTGCTTTTCCCCTTGGTTTGTCCATCACTCCATCTTCAGTTATTGATTTTGTTTGCATTTGGAACTAGTTTGAAATTTTGAATTTTAAGGATTTTCTGAATACAATAACGGGTACTTGAATATCCCGCGATTAAGATATGGGTTTGGCAAGTTTAATCCGATTCTTGAGAAAAAATTAACAACAAAGTTTACCTTTCGAAAAATATGAAGAAATAATTTTTTTTTTGAAAATGATAGGCTAGTTAGTTAATAATATAGTCACTCTAAAGTTATGAATTTTAATTGAGAAATTTCTTAAAAGACTACATGTACATGATTAAATCATGACTTGAGCTAAACTTGAATTTAATCAAACGAATATGATCAAATTCAGAGGATAGGATATCACAATAACATACTCAATTATAACCTAACCTAAATCTGTATTTGATCACATTTGTTTTTCCTCAGCTTCTAACCACATCGACTTCTACATGGACTAGCTAGTGAAGATGAAGTTCAAAACTTGGAAAAACAAAAAGAATGGACTCATGCCTACTATATTAGCTCGTACGTGCTTAATTAGTTTATGAGTGATAACTTATAGAGATGAAAGATCCAGAAGATCAAACAAGCTGCTCCTAAAATATCCAATGCTTGATATGATTAATATGGTCCCCTTCTTTTTTTATCAGAGAATAGGGAAAGGAAAACCCAGTACTATATTGAATAATCAAATGGTCCCAAATTCACAGAATACAATGCATTTCAAATTTTAAAAAACTTGCTATCCCAAAGTCTTTAACTTGTTGTATCTTTTGGCAATAAGATATGCAATCTTCATGTAGATTGAGGGTCTTTGTCCCTAGTCCCTATTCCCTATTCCCAGTTGCATATAGAATAGGGTGTTTGTTTATAGAATTCAGAGAAAGATACAAAAACACCTTTTGGACATGCATGGTGCATGTAACTTCTACTGCAAGTGCTTGATTTAACAATTTGTGTATGTACTCTGAAGTATGAGCCCAACAAAGAGTATACCAACTTAGGTAGGCTGTATATATCTATTGTTTTAGAAGTGTGTGCAAAGCATTCTTCAATTAGATATAGGTTAGGTAAAAAGAAACTCAGTTTTATGGATTTAGTTTTTTGTTCTTAAGTCCCTAATCGCTAACAAAATCCATGACATCGGTTTTTCTATATTCAAAATTAATAAGTTTTGAGAATTGAAATGATCAACTAATCAATATTTCAGGGTTAGTTCGGTATTCATTGGTTTTAATTATATTGACTTTAACAAATTGACTCATATTTTTAATTAAACTATACATAATGATCCGCCTCTTAAAAGTTATTACTGGAGTATAAAACACATTTTCATGACATGAAGCCCACCCAAACAAGCACATACAAATTCTGAAATTCAACTCAAAAGACTCGGACCCTAGTTGCTATCCCCTTATGGCCTTATATCTATTAACAGTGGCTGATCCAGAACTTTAAGTTCCCTGGGGCACAAATGGATATATCACAACATACAAAATTTGTAAATGAAATTCCTATGTATTAAATTGGTTATTGCCATATGTGATTTCATATTTTAAAATCATTTCAAAACAGTCTCTTCATCTATATTAGTAAAATATTTTTATCAATAAATAAAATCAAGCAATCATTTGACAGATCGCAACAATATCTGATTTTCTTTTAATATGTTAAGTAAAGAAAAACATCTATATTAGTTAAAAAAAAAACTTTTATAATTAATTAAACATAAACAGCACAAACTAAAAATAAACAGCAACACAAAAACGAAAAGTTACTTCAAGGAGGTGAAGTGATCCATTCATAATTTCAACAACACAACACACAACATACCAATAAAAAAAATGGTGGAATGTTGTTAAGGAGAATTGAATCCTGAACCTCTTTAGTAGCATAAAGAAGCCCAATCACTGCACCATGCTCGCAATCTATTATTTTAGGTAACTAAATTTTATATTTATGTTAAAAAGTCAGTGGGTCACGGGACCCACTGTGCCCCTATGTGGCTCCGCCTCTGTCTATTAAGAGCTTTGATAGCACCGATAAGTGGCATCCTTGGAGATCAAATTAACCAACATACGCAATTACATTTGTGAAAATTAAGCAATAGTGTAGAAAACAGCCACCACCAACCCGCCACGACTAGCCCATCAAGAATTTCAATGGTCGACAAGAAATTCAAATAAACAGGCTTAGCCATTCAACAATCGAGTTGCACTCCTATTTTCAAATTGTTAGCAAGCCTACATGCATAAGGGGGATTGATAATCGAGACTCATACTTTAACGCTCTATTTGCACCTCATCAAATTGAGCACATTAATTATAATGCTGTAAATCCTCAAAGTTTAAGCCAATAAAAACTCAGCTTACGCTCGAAAGATATGTAAGTTAAGTATAGTCTTATGACCACATCGAGTTTGGAAGTCCGAGAAGATAAAAATGGTGGAAGAATATCAGTGAGATGTTAGACAGAGAAACAGGTAAATAATCTCCATCTTTAATTTGAACATTGGAAGAATATCAGTGAGATGAGTAGTGACATGTTGTTTATTTATAGACATGCATTAGAATATTATTGACATATAGGAGGGGGTTACTAACGAAATCTTCTACATAATAAGAGCAACTGAGCAACTAGCATCTCTCTCAAATCCGCCATATGACCGGTAATGCACTACTGCACTAGTGTTGAATTATATTACCTGATTGGTAACTAGTCAATGAGCATTACAACGTACAACTTTTATCATGGAAATGAATAGTGGTAGTGATTATAAATCGTATTTGCAACATGGCATTGATGTTGATAACTACAGGTGATGCTGGTAGTCACATGTGACATGTGTTTGAGTGCATAACAGGCACCACAAAAACAAACTATATATTACTGAACACTCTTCTTTCCCCTTAGCCTCTTTGGACTCCAAATGTTACAGACCATAACAGATGTCGGATAAACGCATTACACTTTCCGGCCACCAGACCCACCACCACCGAGGACCCTATCTCAAGAATTTACTTATGAAAATCAAATCACGAATTGACTGTCAATCTTGCTCACGGAGTCAAACCACACCAATTATTAAGACTTGCCCACGTAATTCATGTTTTTCGCAGAGACAAAACAACATGACAATAACTATGAGTCTACGACAAACCATAAACCCGTCATTTCATAAAATAAACTTCTTTTCTAAGATTGTAAATCTTACAATGTGTGTGTCGTAGGCCAATGCCAACCTTAGAGCTAAACTCGCAAACCTTGATAAACCCTAATGGGAAGAACCGTCTTTAGATTTTTAGTTGAGCGTTTTAATTCGTAAACACTAAAAGATAATCTATACTATTATTAAGAGAAGAGGTGTTGTTAGCCAAAACTGATTCTTTTTATCTTTATAACCCTCAAATATTAAAATATCATGGATTACATTTTAACATTAGGGATAAAAATGTAAAAAGCAAAATAAAAAAATAATAATAACTATTTTAAACTCTCCACTCTCAGAATTATAACTCCCCACTACTCTCACATACATCGGGTGTGTGGACATTTTCTAGTTGAATATTAAAGGCTGAAAAATTGTAGAAATTTTTTTTAATACATCGACCGACTGTGTAAGTGAAACAGCAGATTCCAACCGTTGATATTTATAGACAAACTTCAGGAACAAGAATATTTAGGCCAGCACGTTGCTGCTTGTCTCGTACCGCCCCAGATCATTTGTCCCATTCCAGAATCAACCCACACGGAGTCCAGAAATACAATAACATGAAACGAAGACGTTTGCTCAAAAAATATTAATTAACAATTAACCCGCCTCGAAACAAATAATTAACAATTTCGGAGGTTCGAAAGCTGTGAGAGACAGGATCCGGATTACGTGGCACCACTTGCCGAGGCCACCGGAGGCGCCGGAGGAGGAGGAGGAGGGGGACGTCAGCCGCCGCAGAAACGCCGTCGCTTCGCCGCCGTCTCATGCAGATGCAGGGAGGACTAGGACAGTGGGACCGCGGAGTTATCGTTAATCGGGTTCATGGGGAAGTGGGTCCGTCACCCGAGGGTGACAGGAAACGAAATCATGATGGGTACGTGGGGCGCGGTGGATATGATGGGTCACCGGGCAACAGTGACAAACTGGGCGGGGGGAAGGGGCGAGAGTGGGCCCCCACCACGGACGTGACCTGTCACCTGTGGGTACGTGCCACTGTGACTTTGAGGTCGTCACGCTGTGGCATTTATGGCGAGAGGTTTTTTTTTTTTTTTTTTTTTTTTTTTTTTTCTGGCGAAGTTATGGCGAGCTTGAATAGGGAAGGGTGATGGTGGTGAGAGTTACAAATAGGGCATGGCTTTGTCACTTATTTACGGCTCATGGGATTTTACCTCTTTGTAATCCTGGCTTGACACGTGTCAGTAGGACACACTTCTTTTTTTTACTGTTCAATAATCCTAATTAGTGTAATTATGTATGTAGGTTTGGAGTTTGACTAATGGCAAGAATACACTCGACGAATCAAGTGCTAAATGCTCCGAGTAAATAATCAGAGTAATTCTGCAATAGTCTCGCACTTAGAATACCACGTCTTCATAATTTTAATCAATAAGTCAATCAAATAAAAAAATGACCCAAAATTTTACCAGAAAAATGAAGTGTAAATTAGTGGAGTAATCATATTTTATCCATTCAGACACGCATGCTAGTTCATGACACTATTTATTAATTTCCCAAACAATTAGTCTCATTAAGTTAAGAAATCTTGAAGTTGAAGTCCTTATCTTTTTAATATAAAAAAAAAAAAACTAGAGGATAGCAAGAAAACTAATTACATTGAATTGAAGATTAAGACATTGATGTGAACTTGTAGATAAGTTTAACTATTAGCTATAATATAAATGAGGGAAATATCAAACACTTTCTCTTTACGTTTCCTCAAATCTCACTAAATGACTAATCACCTTTATTTCAAACAAATTTCCTTTAATAACCCTTTAATTCAAACAAATTTCCTTTAATTCAAAATCCATAAAAGTAACCGCGGCTATAAACACGACGCCGTTTGAGACCCTGCAAAGTGGTAATAAAGCTAGAAAACCAGGGTGGTTTCTATAGAGCCCAGTCCTCGACGACGGCGATTCACTGCCAAAATTTACCTCCCCTTCCTCGGGTCCCTGACCCAGTCTACTCCTTGTCTGAAAGGTCTGCGTTGTACCGCAAGAAACTGGCATTGCAGTAAAAGTAATTTTGTATTGGGTTTGTAACTTTTGTTTCAATCACAGAAACTTTGCTAACTGCCATCAATGCTGTGAATCTAACTCTTCCCGGATACCCAAAAAACCCTATTATTATTATTACTAGTCTCACTTTTTTTGGCGCTTCTTCTCCCCCTTTCAATTTTACCCTCTCTCTCTCGCACCAGTTGTTTTGCTTGCGTTGACGGCTTTCAAGTGAAACAAACCCCAAAACAGAGCATAGGGACCAAACCCAAGATTTGCTACTCGGTAATGCTCCTGCTTCTGGGTTTAAGCTTCAATGGTTGTATTTTGTAACTATTGTCGTGGTTGTGGTCTTGTTTCTGTTCCTGCATTTTGAAGATTTGTTCGGTTTTTTTTTTTGGTTTTGTCTTTTTGAATGGTTTTCACGTGGTGGGTGTGAAATGTGGGATTTGAAAATGGTGTGGTTGTTTCAGCATTAAGCTTGGTGTGGAGTTATGGGTTTAGTTTATTGGTGGTTTCAGGTGGTGTTAATTTTAATAAGTATTGTTCTTTGATTTTGTTGCAATGTGTTTTGGTTGCTGGGAAGAGCCCAAAAGAGAAATAGGAAAATGTTGGGATCACGATGTTGGTTATGTGTATATTTGCTTCTTCTTCCCTTGATTTTTCCTACAATCCATCCACACACTGTTTGTTTTTCCCAGTTGTGTAACGGTTGAGTCTCATCAAATTTGGTCTCTACAGATTGCAGGTTTCATATGAGGTGGTGTTTGTGGGGTTTGAAATGAGAGTTCAGTTCATCTGCTGCAGCAAAACAGTTATGCAGCTTCCACCTCTTTGGTCATATGTTGCTGATTTGATTTGATTGTTCTCTGTAGTAGTGGTGGTACAACATCATCATGTTGTGGGATTCTGAAGGGCTAAAGGGGATGGGCAATTATTCATTGGATCCAAATTGACTCGATGATTTCGGTTGGTTTTACCTTTTCGAGCTATTTATTTCACCATATTGACCCAGTGATTTGAAGGATCAAGAGCAGGGACAGTGTAGTGAGGGCAACTATACCTGTGTGTCGTTTTGCATAGCCTGCATCTCCAGCCAAAAACACCATATTATGACTACACTCCTTTTTCTCTAAGGGTCAGAAAAGTGTGAAATCACTACAGTGCTTTTATCAGGAGGGAATCTGTATCTTGCTTTCAGGGCCAAAAGGGTACCTGGAAATATCAATATTGTTACCAATTTGGGAGCATTCATGCTTGTTTTAACTGGCTGAAGTGACTGAAAGCAGAGCAAGCGAGGACCTCAAGTGGGTTTCAAATTCTTGAGGAGTATAGGTGAATTGGTAACAAGGGAGGGCCTTTTCCATTGGGGCGGTGGCTACTGCTAGGCGGCTACAGGGTAGAGTTAGCGTGTCTGCTAGTACATGCCTGCCAATCTAGCACTGTGGAGGCAAACTACTTTTGGAAATTTGCTTTTGTTCTTGTTTTTGTGCATATGGGAATCATTGAGGGCAGCATTTGATCGTTGAGGGTTTTGAGCAAGGTGGCTAAAAAAATTTGGTGATAATTTTCCAATGAGTCGAGAACAGAAGAGGATGAAGCAGGAGAAGGGATCGGATGACGCCGAGAAGGTGGTGGTTGCGGTTAAGGCGTCCAAGGAGATTCCCAAGACTGCTCTGGTGTGGGCATTGACTCATGTCGTTCAACCTGGAGATTGCATTACACTGCTTGTAGTTGTCCCATCTCAAAGTTCAGGTATTTTCACTGTGCAGTTGATTTATGCCTATTTTCATGTTCAGTGATATTGATAGATAAATCTGTGTATTTTGCTAAATATGCCTAGTTTGGAATTATTCCTCTTAATTCTGCTTCCTTGCAAAAGATGCCTTACCTGTTTGTTCCTTTACTTCTCCTGCTTTTAAGGGGATTGACAATTTGTTTGCTCCTCTTGCACTTTTGTTGTTTGATGTAATTCATGTACCTAACAGTTTGTTTGCTCCTCTTGCACTTTTGTTGTTTGATGTAATTCATGTACCTACCAGTATATACTGCTTGAATATGATTACTTGAATTCCTGTTGCCTCTCATTTAATGGTGAGTTAAGTTTCTCCGTGTTCTGGTTCTTGAAGTTAGATATATGTATGTTGCTATGTGATTCAACTTCATGGCAGTCATGTGAACTCTGGGTCCTCATCTACCCGTGACTACCATGATACACTTGAGTTTTAGTGGACTAACTGAAGATGACCTACTCTTTTGAGCTTTATTCCTGCAACCCTTTCCATTTACACAATTTCTCAACTCAAAAGTTATTTGTCCTAATTTTCAGGTAGAAAATTATGGGGCTTCCCAAGATTTGCAGGGGACTGTGCAAGTGGTAACAAGAAGTCTCAGTCAGGAACAACCTCAGAGCTGAAAGGTGACATCTCAGATTCCTGCTCTCAGATGATCCTTCAGCTTCATGAAGTTTATGATCCAAATAAGGTAACTGCACTGTTTTGTGTGTGTGTGTGTGTCCTTATTGATGATACTTCGTTTGCATTTTTGTTAATTCATCATGCCCTCTTTTGCAGATAAACGTGAAGATAAAGATTATATCTGGATCACCTTCCGGGTCTGTGGCTGTGGAGGCCAAGAGAGCTCTAGCTAGTTGGGTTGTGTTAGACAAGTAATGCACTATTTCTTTTTTCTTTTCTTTTCCAAACACAGGCCTGTAGTATAGGATTATTCAGTGCTCTTTTATTTTGATTTCTGCACCCAGATGTATGTTCTTGGTTTGAAATTACATGCTCTCTCTCTCTCTCTCCCTCTCTATTCATAACTCATAAGTTCGTGTTGATTTTTACAGACACCTTAAACATGAAGAAAAACGGTGTATGGAAGAGCTGCAGTGTAACATTGTGGTTATGAAGCGTTCCCAGCCAAAAGTTCTTCGCTTAAATTTGAATAATTCACCTAAAAAGGATGCTGAGTCTGTCTGTCAAGTAGCTTCTGAGCTTGAAGGATCTGAAAAGCATACCAAAAAGAAGAATAATTCTTCCATTCGAGGACCGGATGTGACTCCAACTAGTAGTCCGGAGCTAGGGACACCATTTACAGCTACTGAGGCTGGAACTTCATCCGTGTCAAGTTCAGATCCAGGAACTTCACCTTTTTTCATTTCTGGAGTAAATGGAGATAAAAAGATAGTGGAATCATTGGTTGGTAAAGAAAATCAGGTCCTTGATGACAGCAGTTCGGATACAGATAGTGAATGTTTATCTACATCTTCAGCAAGTGTGAGGTTCCAACCATGGATAGCAGAGTTTCTAAATTCTCATCATCAATCCTCACAACAGATAGAAGAAAGTTCACACAGAACTAATGATAATCCTAAAGCACCTACTACCAAAGACTTGCTTGAGAAAATTTCAAAACTTGAAAGAGATGCTGGAATTGGAATGTCAAATTATAGAGGTGACATGGACTTCAGTGGAAATCTGAGAGAAGCAATTTCATTGTCTAGGAACGCGCCTCCAGGGCCACCTCCATTGTGCTCGATATGCCAACACAAGGCACCTGTGTTTGGAAAACCTCCAAGGTGGTTCAGCTATGCAGAGCTGGAGCTTGCTACTGGGGGATTTTCACAGGCCAACTTCTTGGCTGAAGGAGGGTTCGGTTCTGTTCATAGAGGGGTGCTACCAGATGGCCAGGCTGTTGCTGTTAAGCAACACAAATTGGCTAGTTCTCAAGGGGATCAAGAGTTCTGTTCAGAAGTCGAAGTCCTGAGCTGTGCTCAGCACCGAAATGTTGTCATGTTGATTGGCTTCTGTATTGAGGACAAAAGAAGATTGCTGGTTTATGAATACATATGCAATGGGTCATTAGATTCTCATCTATATAGTAATATTTCTTTTCCCGATACTCATAAGTTTTTTCTGTATTTGTTTAGGGTTTAGGTTTAGATTCTCATCTATATAGTAATACATATGCAATGTGATCTACTTTTAACTTTTGGCTATCAACTACGTTGTCGGTTAACAATTGATTTGGGTGCTTTTCAGGACGAAATCGTGAGCCTTTAGAATGGTCTGCACGGCAAAAAATTGCTGTGGGAGCTGCTCGAGGGCTGCGTTATCTTCATGAAGAATGTAGAGTGGGTTGCATTGTGCACCGTGACATGCGGCCCAACAACATCCTCATCACTCATGATTTTGAGCCACTGGTACTTCATACCTTATATTCTGATTTTCATAGTTGAAGAGTTTGAATTTGGAAGTAAATCTAGACAATAGTCAGTGTGATCCTCTATGTTCCTTTTCTTTTCAAAAATACTACTGGGGATTCTCCTTTGGACCGACAATACTGTATATATACAAAATGTCCATTACAAGTTATCATGTATGCAGTATTTTCAGATCCTTGAATTTTGTATTTCACTTGCTAGTTAGTAGATAGAAGTACAGAGAACCTAATTCACGTTTCTTGCTAGGTTGGGGATTTTGGCCTCGCAAGGTGGCAACCTGATGGAGACCTGGCTGTGGACACGAGAGTAATTGGAACATTCGGGTAAATCTTTAATATGATTATCAAGCTTTATGCGTCTCATCTTTCATATGAACATATGTTTACATGGCTAGTAATTATCTAATAAACTGTTATGTTATGTAGATATTTGGCACCTGAATATGCTCAAAGTGGTCAAATCACGGAAAAAGCTGATGTTTATTCCTTTGGGGTGGTATTGGTGGAACTTGTTACCGGGCGAAAAGCAGTGGACCTTAACCGGCCAAAAGGGCAGCAATGTCTCACTGAATGGGTATGAACAAGCAAAGTGTAATATATCTTTTTACCAGTCATTTGCCATTTTAGTCTAGTAAGAGAAGAAATGTGCCTATTACAATTGTTGATAAACATGAAAACTATGGTTATACTGACTTCTACTGACAATACAACCAATCATTAAGGCTTTCTCTTATTCTGTTGCATAATTTTGTTGCTTATAAGTTGTTGATGTAAACAGGCACGCCCATTATTAGAAGAATATGCCATTGATGAACTGGTTGACCCTAGCCTGGAAAGCTTTTCAGAACACGAGGTTTATTGCATGCTTCAAGCTGCCTCTCTATGCATACGGCGTGATCCTCAAACTAGGCCTCGCATGTCACAGGTAAAAGACAAATTTTTGAATGAAGACAGCTCAGTACTTTAGTATAATTGGACTTGCTCTTTAATCTTTATAATTCCATTAAATGAAGAAAGAACAAGCTGCTAAATACATTACAAATAGCTCCTACATCAAAGTTAAATTTTGAACCTACCCGTTGTGTGCTACCCAATGTGGTGACATGAGTAGGTATTACAAGTCTGAAAACATTTCTTAATTTGGCTAATGGATTTTACAATTTACTTCTGTAAGGTTCTGCGTATACTAGAAGGCGACATGGTAATGGACTCAAATTACATGCCAACTCCTGGGTATGATGTCGGGTGCCGGAGTGGTCGGATTTGGTCGGAGCACCAGCAGAAGGAACATTATAGTGGACCCCTGGACGAGGCATTGGATGGGTATGGAAAGCTCTCTCTTGAAAATTCGAGGTCTTCTTTCTGGGAGAGGGACAAGGCAAGGAGGACTTCTTCATGTGAAGACCATTTGTAAAGAGCTCACCCTTTTAGAATTTTACATATATGGTAGACTGACTATTATGCGCTCCTTTTTGTAAGGTAATCCATGTTCCTTTAGTCTTCTTACAATGCCACCTGCATTTTTCTTCTGTATAGTAATGGAAGAGGATAGCCAGGCTTTGTAATTTTTTTGAAATCTAAGGAAAACCACGTTAATCGTGCTCAGAACTCCTTGTCCAAATCAAGAAGTAGCAAAGCGCGGCTGTTGCCATCTTTTTTGTTTTCAATGAAACGAGAAGTAGCAAACATGTGCTTTGTGAGAACAAATTTGAAATTTGTCAAGTTGTCATTTTCTTTTAACGTTGAAGAAGAACAAATTGCGTCACAGAATATGCTCCGAGTCTTTTTCTTTTGATAGGAGGTTAGCGGCGTTTCTTATGTTTGTTTTATCTCCTTTCTCTTTGTAACCTTTTTTTCTTTAATAAATTTTTCTCGCGTGGTCAAGTTTTTTTTAAAAAATAAAAAATAAAAAAATAAATAAAAGACTTTGAGTCTTTGACAATGAGGTTTCAACAATTTCTAACGGGGATAAGAGTGCCTTACCATGAACTTGTTATCGTGGCCACTGCGACTGGTAGATAAGGTAAAGTCTATAAATCTATACAATTTATTACGAACCTTTACTTGAGTAAGTAGTAGCATCATCTTCGGTCGATCAGCTGTCTCCTGCCTAGTTGTATTGAAATGGAAGTATTTGATAGCTTACTTGAAGGAGTTGAAGCTGAAGATTTTCCTTAAATCTTCAGGGTGCACTCATCTGTTAATGATTACTATGGTGTTGATGGTTGCAATCTTCATGGATTATTTCAGACTCTCCCAAAGGACAGTGTTTAAAATTGATAGTATTCATGTGGACTACTCTGGGAATACCATTGATAGTTTCATTCGGCAGTTAACTTCTAATGAAAGACTATTGGTTACTGCTTTACCTTTCCCAATGGCCTCAAACTGTAACTATGGAACTTGTGGATAGCTGGTTCAATGCAAATTGTGCCTCCTTCTCTAACCTCAAAGGATTGTTGTAACTTTACACTGTCATCCTCTTGTTTTTGGAGTCTTCAATCATAAATAATGATGGGAGTGGGCTGTCTAGTGCAACTATCTGTGCTGGGGGGTGATTATAGTTCAAAGAGTTGACAGAAAATGTTGGGACTAGATTGGTTTTGGATGCTGAGGTTTTTTTTGTTTTTGTCACAAGTTTGGTTGCTGAGGTTTGAGGCTTATTCTATGGGTTACACTTCACTATGCAGTCTAATATTCTTGATCTTCAACTGGAGTGTGATTCAAAAGGGTTGGTTGATCTAGTTCTTACGAGATTTGTGATAGTTGTCCCTCTCATTGTTTACTGAACAGAGCTGTTTTTCTTGATGGTATGGGATCTCCATGTTCCTACTCCCAGTTTTATCAATCATGGCTGCTGATGCAGCCGGGTTCCTAAATGCCATGCCGTTCTATATCTCTACCTAAAAAGAACTTGATAATATACATGGCCTCTATCTTGTTAAGCCAGTGAAATGTACATGGGAATGATTGAATAAATCTTGATCAATTTTCTTACATTGCAAGGCAGGCTGTTCGGAGGGCTCCTACTCTCACATTGACATGCGTCGCAACAGTTATTGTAGCCTCTCATTCTTTGTGAAAATAACCTTTGTAGCTATAGACTCAGGTATCGCAACGGTCATTCTTTGTGAAAATAACCTTTGTAGCCGTAGACTCCGGTATGCTTCCCCTGGCATGTGATCTTTAACTTCTATCTATTCCAACAAATTGTTGCTTGTCTGCTTTACTATTCGGCAAATAACTTCATCTTAGCTACTTACAATTTATATGATAAGTAACTTCAGATACCATATCATATGATAAGTAACTCGTCTCAAGCTCCAAAACGTACTTCTTTGATGCCTCCAATTAATTTCTTGTGGGTTATTTCAAACTAAGATCACCTTTGTGAGACAGCCCTAGAGTCTTGAAACTAGTCTTTGGGTATAGCGTTATGTCTGTGATTCCCTGAGAGATTCAAATTACTAGCTGTAGCTGATCTGGTTTTGGCTGAGGTAGCATTGAAAATACCAAGGCAATTTGAATACAAGAGAACATGGCTGTTTCAAGAAAGCAACACGGTGAATTTATTCAGACAAGAATTAGGAGAAGGAGAAGGAATCCTTCTCTGTTAGAAAGGCCTCAATCAAATGTAAATGACACAACTCCACTCTCAATCAAACTTATAAACTAGCAAGCATTCAACCCTGTATTGCTGCTGGTATCAATTAGAGCCAAGTTTAATCATCAAACTTTTGCATTTCTTGGGCAATTTCATCGTCTTTGTTTCTGATGTATATGCAAGAGAGGAATTTATAGCTCTCCCAAATAACAGCATTCAACTTTAATTAATCATCAATGACATTAACCTACAAATTGAATGGTTACGTCGAAAACCTAGTCTAAGAACCGCACAGCTTACACAGGCACCAAGGCCATGGTTGGTTAGAAAACACCAACAATTCGAATCGACTTGTGCATGAACTGCTTGAAAATTGTCACCTGAGTCTCTTTTCTTCTACGACTTCCTCATTTTAGACCTTGCATATCTGGGGGGCAATAATTCATCAGAAAACATATGTAAAGCAAAACACTAGGATTGAAATGTGATTGAGAAATGGATATCTGAAAACAAAAGAAGGGAGGAAGTACTCTATATGCATGCCACCCCGGTCTGAAGATGGTAACATGGTGCCACGAAGTTCATCCATGGCTTTATTAGCTTGTTCAATTTCCTGCCAGAGAAAAACATATTAAAGAACTCAGAAAATCATGCTCCAGCTTTTAACACACACATCACTAAAAAAATAACACCCTCTAATGTAATAACCAAACAAATTCCAGTACTAAGCTTGAGGTACCTCAAAATCAGCAAAAGCAACTGGCATCCCACCTTTAGCTCGCAATTTGATCACATTAAATCCGGGATACCTGGCACCAATTGAGGCCATCAATTTTACAATAATCTATTCAAACTTCAAAAGCATAAGGCTTATCAACTGATTATGTAGTAGAAATATGGACAAGGGTTGGACCAAGCCTCCCTCTCCCTTTTCAATACAAATGTGAACTTGTCCACCTAAAGAACTTAGGATAGTTACTCACTGACACAAAACTTGCTTCAGTTCATCTTCGGTGCAATTAGGACCTAGATTTGCAATGAACAGAGTGGAACATTGTCCTCTATCAACATGCTTTTCGGATTGCTCCTGCACAACCAATACAGAGACAAGAGATTGGAAAAGATACATGTAGAATCATACATATGAAATTCCTCTCTATATTTACATCTCACTCATATAAACTTCTGTATAGTCAAGTTAAACTCTTTTGAAGTCAGTAAAAGTCCAAAATAAATATTATACAGAGTCAAAGACTTTCTTTTTGCAAATCCTTAAACTCTACACTACTTGAGTGCAGACTTTCAGAAAATTCTAGGAAATATACAATAAGACGAACATCCTTAATATAACAATAGTATCTTGTTCACATAAAATATATGTAGTATCTGTGTTTCATGCTTGTTTATCTTGCACTATATAAATCAAATACTATAGAACACTATAGTCTGTTTTTCCACTTAATCTTAATACAAAAAGGAGGGTAGAAAGGAAAGAAGAAGCTGGGAAGTAAAAAGGAGAAATATCCCAAAGACCCAGAAGTTGTTGTTTTTCTTTTTCTGCCAGGGCAAAATAAAAGAAAATTTACAATACTAATCATTAACATAGCATAAGTCTTTTCATTTGAAATATAGCACGGAATACTTACATTTACGGCAGCTACAGCAATATCAGAATCCACCACTGCCTCACTACTGCAAACACCAAGACAAGAAAACAAGCTTAGCAGATATCCAAAGAATAAAGTTAAGTCTGATATATGCACTTCTTTTGTAAAGGGCACCAAATGAATAATCTATTAAACTTTATGCACTTTTCAAGCTCTTTCAACCTCTTTGTGTTTGCTAAATCACTCTTCTCGCCAGAATCATGATTGTCAGTTTCAGATGGTTCTTCAGATTCACTGTCTCCTGAATGTGCAAAAGAGTTTCATTCACAAAAGTGAGTCACACAATCATGTTCAGGTGGCAGTGCCTCCCTCTAATGAAACATTATTTATGCACTGGACTCAAGAACAAGGAAAGAGTGCATAAAAAGAGATGTAACAGATCTAATACAGTTATATTCTACAAGGAAAAGAAAAAGGTTATCATACTGCTATAGAAGTAGTTGATAGTCAAAACTATAAGTGTGAAACACATTACCATCATCGCTTGACGTTCCTTGGTTATCATCCTCTTTTTTACTCCTTTTATCTATAACCACATAGGCTCCACTACCTGTGCGAGTAACATGTTAAAAACCTTCCACACGGGTAACAAATCTTTACTGATTCAGATCAAACAATATAAAACTGTAGATTCACTCGTATGACATGCATATATCAACCTGGTTTACGCTTCCTTCTTGAGTTTGATCTAGCAAGTTCAATATGCAGCAAGGACCCAGTTTGAGGATCAAATTTGACACCCTGGTCACGACCATCAAAGGAAAAACAAACTTAGAAAGAACAGCAATATAACCAAAGTTTCACACATTGTCATCACTGAAAGCTAAAACAAAGTCCTCCAAACTCCCAAACTTTGTCATTCAGCAGCAATATCCAAATCGAAACAAAACCAGAACTAACTCCTAAATGACTTCATTAGAATTCCACTAATTGAAAAGGGAACGCTAAGCACCTAATTGACGTATGCCTATCCTCCTTTTTGCTCAAAATTCTCTTCTAACAATAGGTACAAAGTACAAACACTTATTTGTTCGAAATTGCGCCGAAACAGAGCATTATTCCTTGGGATAAATTCCTTACTTATTAACCAAACCAAAAGGCAATAATAAAATGTAATTGGAAGCTCAATCACTTGAGGAAGAATCAAAATATGTACACTAACAAATTGAAGCTAAATTTTCCTCACATTTAACGCATGTAGAGCTGCAATTGCCGATTGGTGATTGAAAAACGTAGCAAAAGCAACGACCTGGAACCAAAACACAAGCAGGTTGACACATTCCGATCAGAAATTTCAAATATTTCTATGCGCAATAGAAAATGAGGGGAGAGGAGGATCAGCTTGTACCTGGTTGCCGCGGCCGGTGTACTTGAGCTGGCAAGAGTCGAAGCCAGGTCGCCGGCGGAAGAGGTTGTGAATTTCACGCGCCTTGACGTCGTCGGGGAGGCCCGAGACGAAAAGCGTGTTAATCACGCTCCGGTCGCTGTAATCCGGTAGTGGCGGCGGTTGCTGTGGTTGCGGCAGGTAGTAGGGGTCGTAGGGCGGATGAGCCATTTGGTTGCGCACGGCGAGAATGGACGGTTGAGATTGAAGAGGAAGTTGGCGGTGGTAGTGGTGGAGGTGGAGGACTGGAGGTTGTGCTCTGAACTCCGAACAGAGGCTTTTATGGGGGTTTCAAATTTTCAATTTCAATACTCGTATATTTTTCTCATTACCGTAAATTAACACACGAAGAAGTGTTTATAGATTGATATATTATCTTGTATTGAAAAAATGGTAAAGTATGTTTGTTATCCGATTTTTATTTCTAAAATTTATAAAAAGAATTTTTTGTAGAAGATATAAACTACAAAGAAATGCACCGTTATCCAAAAATCTTTAATTGACCGACCGTATCACACACGTGACATGATTGCCGTACATAAGATATTCTCTTTCTAAAATTTATAAAAAGAACCTTTGTTGAAGATATAAACTACAAAGAAATGCACCGTTGTCTAAAGACCTTTAATTAACCGACTGTATCACACACGTGACATGATTGCCGTACAAAAGATCTTCACTTACAAGAAGAAGATCTTCTCTTACAAGAAATAGCCAAGTGACTTCTAATCTATTAAACACTCAAGTATGAGAGACACTACGTGGAAGACATTGGTTCCAAACAAAGCTTGAATTACTAGAAAGTCCCAACTTGGCACCATCGGGGCAGTGAAATTAACTTCTTGATAAATATGACTAAAACTTCTTGATAAATATGACTGAAAGGAAGTAAAAGCAATTGATGAATTTTCAACAGTAACTCTAATTCTAAGAGGAGTAACAAAGGAATCAATTGATGAATTTTCAAGTTTCACTTGAATAGTTGAATGTTCTCTAAGCGCTAAACTTTCAACTAGAAGAATGTTGCTTGATCTAAGATTTCTAGAACCTGCTAGAAAAGAAAAATATTGGGAATTTCTGCTAACAACGCCAACAACAACTTCAGAATTGGAGACAAGAGACCCATCAAAATCCAACTTGACACAATGAGAATTGGATGGGTGCCAACTATTAACTTAGAACTGTCATGAACTTTGTACAGAAGACTTGGATTCTCTTTTCAATAAGAAGAACCAAATATTGCAGCTGCTAATAGGACTTTGGAAGGATGAGGTTTCTCTTGAACAAATTTATAGACAAAATTCAGAGGATTTTTTCTTTTTTTGAAGGCAAAGTCAATCATTAATATGAAGGGTTATAATATCCAAAACTAAGCACCGGTTCTAGTCTTTTAGGTTAGGAAGTCGCTCTTAGCAAATAACTAGGAAGTTAGCTTAGAGCAATTCTACAAATTATGAAAAGACTCACTCAGTAACCCTATGAGAGATATAGGGTTAGGGGCGCCATAGATGACGGCCTAGAGTCTAGATAGGGTTAGGATTTCTTTATTATTCATTGTGATAAACACTTGAAAAAAAAAAATTAGAAATGAAGATGACATTGGATAAAGTTATCATTTGCATCTTTTTTTTTTTCCCTTTCACTTTAACAATACTTGCAGAAAATAATGGCGACGAAAAAACCAACAATAAACTTCCTTCAATTTTTCCTTTTATGAAAATGTACCTATGAACCACCCATCTTCGGCAAGGTGAAGGTGATTGAGTGATTATCCTAGGAAGTAAGAACCCTTATATGATTGAATGAATTATTGTATAATTTTTGTGGCATCCCAAAAAATTGGGGGGCATACGCTTCAAAAAAAAAAAAAATATATATATATATATATATATATTTATGGGGCACACCACAAGGATCTCTCTCAAAAAAAAAAAACTAGATTAGTGGTCTACTGTTTTCTTTTCTTTTTGGTCAAACAGTCAACTTGCTATACAAGGTAAAAGTGCACTAGCAATAATAGATTGAACGTAATATTAGCTTTATATACTATGATTTTCAATACACATACATGTATATTAAGAAATAAATATAAAAGTTTTCATAATAGTATGAACATTACTCAATATACTACATTGATTAACAGTATATGTATTTTGAGTAACTTAGTCCAAAATGATTAAATAACTTAGTTTTATTGAAAATGGCTAAAATTTGAAGTCATATATACAAAAGAAAGCTATGATTAGTAGATGAATACGAAGTTTACAATTATAAAATTGAAAAACTTAATTTTGTTTATTCTAATTTATATTAAAAAGAATTAGTTGTTTTAAAGTTGGTAATATCGAAAACTAAAATACTGAATTTAGTAGATATGATTAAAAACCGAAAATTTTGATTGGTAATTAATAGCTCAATTTTGAAACCGAAAGCTTTGGTTTTAAAGTTGATAGTACCTATAACCGATTCAAACTGACCGAGTGATAACCCTAAAAACACCACAAAGATCTCTCTCTATCTCTATTCCAATATACCCCACTCACAACTAGATTAGTGGACTACTCTTTTTATTTCTTTTTTTTGGTCAAATGGTCTACTTGCTATAAAAAGGTAAAAGTGAACTAGCAATAATAGATGGAACGTGAACCAATCGCTAAACGCCTAAACTTAAATATCAAAATGCTATAAAAGAAACTCTCAAGTATGAAAATGAAATTGGCTGTACACTCGAGAGTTCCCAGTATCATACTACTAAAATAGTAACATTGTTCTCAACGGTCCAAACTTTCCTAATTTTTCCATCCCAATCCATCAACTACTTCAACCCCAATTCTGCAATCTCTCCGGTAACAATTCCAGTAAAAAATGCAAAAGCCCACCCCAAATTCGGTACTCTCCGAAGAACTGACGAGATTTCACTGACATTTGTCCACACCAAAGCCAAAAACAAATCTTCACTATTGGATCATCGACCACAAAACCCAACCAATTGGAGGTAGATACAACAAACTTCATTCAATTCAAACCCAAAAAAAAATTTCGAAAAAGAAAAAAAAAATACAGAGGGATGGAATAGTTAACTAAGATGAAGATCCGGTCATCAATCCGGCATTCTCCTCATCCACGTGCAAATCGTCCGTCTTCCTCAGCATCGCGTGCACCGCCACCACCACCACCGCAATCAGCAGCGCCACCAGGATGTTCGTCGTCGCCGAAGTCAGAAACAGAAGCACAATCGTCACCACGCCCAACACGATCAGCACGATGCGGTCGTCGACGGTCCGGCCGAACAGGACGAGCGGCTCGTCGCGGAGGAAGTAGAGGAAGAGCCACGCGGCGAGCATGATGATGAGGACGATCAGCGAGATCGGGTGCCAGAGCAGGCTGAGGAAGAGGATCAGGAGGACGATGATGGCGTAGTTCATGCGGAAGTAGGCGGCGTTGTAGCGGAGGCGCGTCAGCGCGTCGCCGAAGCCGTGGGCGAAGTTTAGGGAGCGGAAGTCGAACATGACCTTCCAGGGGCGGCGGGCGCCGAGGCCGGCCTTGATGCGGTCCTTGGCGCGGGAGATGTACTCGCCGGAGACGGAGGACGACCCGCCCGGCGACGACGAGGTCGGGATCGTGCCGTACGTCGTCATTTCGCTAGGGTTTTGACTCGTTGACTTTCCGGAGGGAAATTTTGAGGAGGAGGAGAGACTCCTGTGATTAAGAGTTATTTTAGGAACTTAGGATGGTTCGGGAGAATAAATTATGTGGGTGTGGAGGGCTTTTATATGGTGTGGATGAGGTGCACAGTGTTGAGTGATGATGTGGTTTGTGCTTGGTTGTGATGTTTGTGAAAGTATGGACAACTTTTTTTTGTTTAGGAATCAATTATGGGCTATTATTTCTTGGTTTTGTCTGCATTTCATTGTAGTGACCGAAAAAGAAATTACAAAGGGATTGGATTTTGCTCATAAATTATATTTAATTGTCAGGTTTAGTTTGTCATTTGGTATCAATTACTACTTTGATTCTTTGTCAAAAAAATTACTACTTTGATTTGAAGTGCACAATGTAAAGTCGAAAATAGTCATAACATTGTGGTTATAATTTAATTATTTGTGGATTAAAAAGAATATGATGGACATGAAAATACTACTTTGATTTGAAAATTTTGAAGTGCACAATGTCAAATCAAAAATAGTCATAACAATGTGGTTATAATTTAATTATTTGTGGATTAAACGGAATATAATTGACATGAAAAAGATAGAGATAATCGAAGCTCTAATTTTAGCCGTTAGGCAAGCATTCTATACTGGTGGTACAAAGCCCATGATGTAATCATATTCAAATTTGACTTAAACTTAATCTTTGACTTATCTCTATAGAATAAATTGATTCTCACCCCGAACCCTTCAAATAAAGAAAAAATTCGATGCAAGTAAGGGTTAAACCACAATATATGTTCACATAACTTTGAAATGCATAGCTCAATTATTTTCTTTAACAAAAGTGCATTGTCAAGAAAAATTGAAAAATATCTTACTTTGTAGTTATTAATGCAAGTCTGTTTAACATACTGATTACATAATTGAATGATAAATTTTGAATTCAAAACATAAAAATTATAATTTCTCGTGACTGATACAAAGTGAATCGTAATAAAAATAAAAATAAAAATAAAAACCTTTTTTTTTTTGGGACAGAAAGTAGTACTGATCACATAGATAGAAGTACAAAATATTTGAGGTATATAACAATTAACAGGAATGCACTCGGGCACTTGGCCAGTCTACATCATCAAAGAATCGGCTAGATGTACGAGGGAGAATAAGGAGGAGCACTGAATTACAATGTGGTGTGAAACAATGGAATATTTTGGTTAAAAAAAGTGATGGCAGTTGTCAGAGGGCCCATCACTTTCAACTACCCTTCCATACAGATAAGTCGGGAATCATCTGCGGAAAGGACCACACTAAGCATGGTGGGGACGGCGACGATATAGAAACGGAAAGCTACCAACGAGGGAGGCCGGCCCGCACACCACGTGGCATGCTCGAAAGTCGAGTCCTCAAAACTCTTCCTTTTGGACCTAATTATCTAGGGCGGTCTTGCTATAATTAGAAGCCGGAATCTTGAAACACGCGGCGGAAGGTGAGTGGAGGGAATGCTGTGCAGTGGTAGTTGTGGTCAATCAGAGGAAGCCACGTGTGCATAATGAGGATCTGTTACTGCAGTTGCGCCTCATTGGGTGATTGCCCTAACAAGAGGTCAGAGGGGAAAACGTCGCTGCCACAGAGGAGAGAGCATGTTAGGGTGTGGTCGTGTGGACAATGAAGTGATCGTGTTGGTTATGGTGGTGGAGAAATCTATGCATCCCTATGTGTTTGTCCACTTGTTACTATTGTAATATGATTGATGGTGATTATTGATCGAGAAAATTAGGGATTGAATTTTTGAAAATTTTATCATAATTTTTTATCTTCGATATGATGTTCGAGATATATCTCAAATGTTAAATACAGTCGATTTTGAATGCATAAAAAGTTGTGAATGCGATTGATAAATATTTTTTGAAAGAGATCAAAGTGTTGTAGAGAAACTGAATTTGAGAGGAATTTGCTGTGTATTCTCATTGATAATAGGGGCCTCTTTATATAGAGGATTACAATGCATAGAATCTTAATCATACAAGGAAAGTAATTCTACATTGATTAGGATTCTAGATCATTCTAATTAAATCCTATTACCACTAGGTCAGGTAACCTAGAGTTTGGGCTAAACACAAATTAGGTTTTCCTTCAACACTCCCCCTTGTGTTGCCCAAACGCGGTGCTTCTCTCGTTGCCTCGTTAAAAACCTTGCCGAGTAACAAAAACCCAGTGGGACAAAAATAACCTCGGTCGAAGGGGAAAAAGAGCACAACACACCCTTCACGATTCGAGACGAACATGTAGACATCTCCCCCTGATGTCTGCACCTCCCCCTGATGACTACGATCATGGGAGTTCAGATAATTTCCGCAAGCCAATTCTTGCCACATGTTTCTCGAACGTGGTATTAGGCAATGACTTAGTAAACAAGTATGCCTCACTGTCCTCAGATCGAACCTAGTTCACTTTGATCTCGAGGAGTGTCTGTTGTTGCTGATTATGCTTGGTGTTGTCGCTTTTGATGTAGTCTTGCCGCATTTGTTCAAAACAAGTAGCATTATCCTAAATGCTCGTAGGCTCATCTGTGGTAGACTTCAAACCACAACTGCTCGAACATGCGTAATTATGGATCCAATCCATTTACATTCACGAACCACTTCGTGAAGAGCAATGATCTCTGCATTGTTCGAAGATATAGCGACTAGGGTCTATTCTGTAGACCTCCAAGATGTCACGGTCTTTTCCCATGGTGAACACTTAACCGGATTGGGAATGACCTTTGTGTGGGTCAAAGAGATACCCAACATCAGCAAAACCTTCCAAAACACATGTCGTTTTGGGATGGGGATAGGGTTGGCGGCGTACCTGGTGTGTGATGGGTCCGAATCCATCATCTCTCTATAGGGATAGAACAAGCCCATATCATTCATACATCTCAAGTATCGAAAGATATCTTTTACACCAATCCAATGGCGTCGCGTGGCGCAGAGCTATCTCTAGCTAACAAGTTCACAACATATGAGATGTCCGGTCTTGTGCATTGGGATAAGTACAATAATGCGCCTATTGTACTAAGTAAGACACTTTTGCCTCTAGCACATCTTCGTCATCATCCTTTCGACGAAAAGGATCCTTTTCAGGATCAAGACTACGGACGATCATGGGGGTTCTTGAAAGCTTGACCTTGTCAAAATGCCTAAGCATCTATCGACACGATGCTCAAGTTCCAAACCGTGACATAATCGTGTTCTCCCAAAATCCTTCATCTCAAACTCAGATTTCAAGTGTTCAGCGGTTTCCCTTAACTCTTTAAGGGCTTCTAATGAAGATCATGTCCAACATGAACCGCGATAGAATCTGAAACTTGTCATAGAAACGCGTGGGCATATCCCTTCCCAATCAAGTAGTCACTTTAGTGAGCGTTTCAACCTCTTTGTAAACGCGCTCCATGGTCTAGAGCCACTTGACTTAAGTAAATGAAGTTCACCATGAACCTTCATGTATATTCCGTATCTAGATCCCTATAGAGATACGTAGTGACCACATTTGTAAGATGCATGTTCAGTTATTCGGAAACTACCAAACTGACAGGGTAGTGGAGTGCAATGACATCCATTACGAGAGAATATGTCTCATCGTAGTCGATTCCAGGGCGTTTTGTGAGAAGCCTTGCGCCATAAGGCGAGATTACCATCTCTTTTTCTCACTACGCTTTCTAACGAAGACCCATTAGTCAACAGGTTTTATATTAGGAGGTGTTGGCATCTCTAGCTCGAAAACCTTCCTCTTCGTTAGAGAATCCATTTTAACCTGGATCGCATCTTTCCATTTAGGCCAAAAACTCTCTACGTTGGCATTTATTCATCAACGGAGCGTGGTTCGATATCATCTGACAAACTCATGCGCAACAAAATGCGCAACTACATCATCAATTATGATGGAGTTTCTATCCCACGTCTCATGTACACTAGTGTAAGTTTCATAGAGCTCTATATTCTCAGGAATAGGGTTTGACGTTGAGGCGTCCCCCAACGATAACCATAACCCGGAAGATACTCATGAGACAGATTTTGAGTCTTGATGATTAAAGGATTGGAATGTGCCAAAGTATCCTTCGAATCCACGGGCCTCCCACGCATCCTAGCTGGGGCCAGGGCCTGTAACGCCAGAGTGCCACTCTCTTTGGCATTGGCGCCATGCCTACCTCCGTGTAGGGTGGCGCGTACGTCCTCTCGTAGGGACGTCCTTCCTTGCAGGCATGTTTGCAGTATAATTGTGTGATCTCGTCACTTTAATAGGGATCAAGATGAGACATAGTGGGGACAGACTACGACAATTCCTGTCGTCCCTGTTGAACATTCTTGTTCATATCTCCCCCTAACGACGGGAAGACTGTCTCATCAAAGTGACATCAGCAAATCTAGTGGTAAGGAGATCGCCTAGCAAGGGCATTTAAGTGGCGGACGATTGTTGGAAGTGCAAATCCAACGTAGTTGCCCATTCGTCTGTAAGGACCCATCATAGAGCGTTGTGGCGGCGCAATTGGCACATAAATAGCTCACTCAAATGTGCGTAAGTACAAAATACGTGTACCCAGTCACTAGCTGTAACGCATAGGTACATTGAGTGGCGGTAGGTCGTAGACGAATTAGCATGGCTGCATGCGATAACGCATCACCCCAAGCGGATGTAAGAAAATTGGTGCGCATTACCAATGTTCGGGCTACCATCATAGTCGTTTCCGCGAGACCAATTGGGTGTGTACATGGGAATGTGATGTCCAACATCAAACCCATTGCAATATCCATCGAAAGTCTTTAGATGTAAACTCTCTAGCATAGTCAAATCCAATGGACTGAATAGGATGATTCGGGGAGTGAGCCCGTTGTCACATGATATGTGCTAGGAGTGTAGCATAAGTAGCATTTATAGGTGGACAATGACACAACACGTGACCGGCGTGTTTGCGTGTCAACCAACATCATGAAATATTTAAGCGTCCGCAAGTTGGTTGAATCAATCCACAAAATCCCTACGGATTCTTTGTAAGAACAGAATGATTATTGTCATATCCTTTGCATAGGACGGTCTCAGTCCTAATTTCCCTAAGGAACGGGCTTAGTAAAACGAGCGAGAGGCCTTAGGAGCAACCAATGAGGATTTTGGTTAAGCCTAAGCGTCTGTAGCGCTATTAGAAGCAAAATGTGTGACTACATCTCCCATCATGGCTTGGGAGCCATGGAAATTAGCATGTATGGCGTCATGGCCACTAGGAGGAACAACCATGGCGTTATGCCCACGGTTGGCGCCTTTTATGGCAGCATCTTGCTTCATTTTGCTCAAAAGAAATGATGTCCATGTGAAGTCTTTTGTAGACGGATCATCATATCATGACTAGGATGATCTATCCTGTCGTGACAAAGCCAATATGTGTCTAAATCCAAGAGATATTCTCTCATAAGTTTATTGGATTTAAGAGCTCGAATAGTGACATAAAGTCCACTAGAGGGACACATAAACGTCTCTAAGATGCGTCTTTGTTCGCAATCATTAGAGGTAATGCAAAGGAACTCATTTCCGTTCTCTACATGCATTTTCGCATGGAATTCGTTGGCTATTCATAGGGTACTATTTGCCCTAAGAGCGTAGAGAGTTTCTGTGACAACTGTAATCAAGGTGCCATTTGGCAAGTGGAACTTGGGCTATTCCATGTCCTTAAATTAATACTGATGGTCTAGCCATCGTAGTCACAAAGTCATATGCTCAAAATCAAAATTGAGTTATAATGAAAAGAACTCGAAATTTTATTCATAAGCCAACGAAATACATCATTGTTTCTATGATCAAAGAAAATCTAATCCAATAAAAAGGAATATGGCAATCGCCTACATCTCTTGAAAATAAAAAGACTTAATCAAAATCGCCAGTTTCTGGGTCTTGATCCTTGTAGTCTTCCACCCTTAGATCTAGATCACCATCTTGATCTTCTTGTGCCATGTAATTTGCTTCCCTTGCTTCACGATACGTCTTGTATGCGTTTGCAACATTCTGGGGTGCGGTACATGTTTTGGCCCAATGTTCAGTTGATCCACATCGAAAACAAACATCATTATGGTCAGGCTCCCTTGATCGAGGCGCCATTGGGGCGCGATTTGGACGACCTATCCTTTTGGTGGCGTTACCACCATGGTCGGAGGCTCCGCCTCTCTCTCTCTTCACACGTTGACCTCCACGGTTCCGTGCACGCCTCTCTTGGCCATTTCCTTCCTCTTTAGGGAGAATATATGGACCAGAACGTCCAGAATTGTCCCTATCCTTAGGGTTTCGCTCCTTGCGTCCTCCATTGGGGGCGCGACTATAGTTAGACTCCGGAATAGGCTTAGTTCTCACGGGTCTATCATTATAGTTCTTCACAAGGATATTATCGTGCTTTTCAGCTACGTTCATGGCGCCAATGAGCTCATGAAACCTTGTGATACGTCTTGCATTTACATCAATCCGATAATTCTTTGAAATCATCAGTGCAGAGACGGGGAAGGTAGAGAGAGTCTTCTCGATCAACATCGTATCAGTTATGGCTTGGCCACAATACTCCATCAGAGACTTGATACGAAGAGCTTCCGAGTTATAATCAAGCACAGACTTGAAATCACAAAAGCGGAGGCTATGCCATCGCACTTCTAAATCAGGAAGCAGGGAGTCACGAGCGTTGCCAAATCGCTGCTCTAGTTCTACCCATAGCTTTCTTGGGTCTTCCTCATTGAGGTATTCATTTTGGAGCGCGTCATTCATGTGCCTTGTCATGAGAATTATGGCCTTAGCTTGTTTTGCTTCAAAAGCAGTAGCTTGCTCGATTGAGAGCACGTTCTGACCAGGCTCTTGGATGGTTTCCAGAATTCCATCAGCCTTAAGATGTTGGCGCACATCTCGGACCCACCTATGGTATCCTGCGCCAGTTGTCTCGAGTGGGATAAAGCTCAACTTGTTCAGGTAACTCATCCTGAAAAATAACACAAGATTAGGGTTAGTTTAGGAGCGAAAAAGGCTACCACGAAAAACTATTAAATTTCTGAGCGTAGTCGCTTCCAAGAAATTAGGAATTTTCTGAGCGTAGTCGCTTCCAAGAAAATCCGATTCCAAGAGGGGTTTTGGATTAGATCGAAATAACGATGTATGTGGTCGATCGTTTTCTTCTCAACAAACTCTAAGTTTGGAGGACTCTACAAGCTCCAAGCTTGGAGTGAGCACGAACCCCCACAGTTCGGCTTTTGGTCTCCCCTATGTAGAGAAAGGGGGGTAGAAGAAGGGATTTTGGAAGTCCCCGAGAAAAGAAGAAGAAATTGAAAAACTTCACAAAAACGAGAACTTTTAGAAAAAATTACCTTAAAAGATGGTCGGAAAAATCGTCGCTAGAAGTTACTGTAGCTGACAGGAAAAGTCGCCGGAAAATGGCTTGAAAAAGTGGCCGGAAAAGTCTCCTGCGGTGGTTGACCGGAGGGTTGACCGGCGTTGACTGTGGTTGACCGGCCTGGTGACGTGGCACAGGTGGCTGACGTGGCTGCTGACTGGATGCCTGCGTGGTGCTGACGTGGCAGAGAGTTTGCGGCTTGGCGGCTCGGCGCTCGGCAGCTCGGCTGCTTCACTTGGGCTTTGCTGCACGTGGGCTGGGCTTGGGCTTCAGCAGGTTTCTTTCCCCTTTTTTTTTTTCTTTTCTTTTCTTTCTGCCGGTTCGGTATCAAGCTTTTCTGGTGGCCGGTTCGGACGATTCTAGGCCGGTTCCGGTGGAGGATTTTCCAGTTCCGGGTTTCTGGGATGGAGGTGCTGTAGGGTGACCAGTATGGCTACAGGAGGTGGTGAGGAAAGCTTTGAACCGGGCAGGTGAACTTTGGCTTCTTCAGGTGGCCGGTTCGGTGGTTTTCCGGCCGGTTCTGGGGATGGGGCCGCCGGTTTCGGACTCCTGGAGTTGAGATCTTCGAGTTGGGCGGCTGAGGTTTCTGGGATTTGAAGGCTACGAATTTAGGGTTTCAGGGTTAGGGCTCGTGCTGATAACGTGTTGTAGAGAAACTGAATTTGAGAGGAATTTGCTGTGTATTCTCATTGATAATAGGGGCCTCTTTATATAGAGGATTACAATGCATAGAATCTCAATCATACAAGGAAAGTAATTCTACATTGATTAGGATTCTAGATCCTTCTAATTAAATCATATTACCACTAGGTCAAGTAACCTAGAATTTGGGTTAAACACAAATTAGGTTTTCCTTCAACACAAAGTTTTTATGCCAAAATTCTTTTTGTAACTCGTCTATTCATGTAAACTTGTTAGCTTCGCCATCGAGTTGTATACATATTGCAATTGGAGCTAAGACTTTCCTTGATGGTTAACTTTTGTTGCCAAGTTGATTTACAAGATTATGGTGAGGTATACGGTGCTTTCTACTTGATCATATCCAATGAAAATAAATTGGATAAAAGTTAGATTTTTTTTTTTTTTTGAGTAAATGAATATTGTATTAATAATCGCAGGCCTGAACGACACTTACAACTTTCCCAGAAAATGGGAATCATGCACCATTCGCTTAAGACATTGAAGCTCTCTTAAAAACAAGGAGCCTAACAAACTACAACATTTCCTACAAAGAGATAATTTTGTGTGAAAACTTCTTTTGCTAATGCGCTCAATTGCGGTGCTCCAGAAGCTTCCACTATCAAGATGTAAAAGAAACATCATAATCTGCAGGTTAAAAAACCATCCAAGCGTAGTTATTTGGAATAATACTCCGGAATCCCAAATACGAAACCCCAGAGCACCAGAGGCCATCAGTTGGGTCTAAACCTAGGGAAAAAATCTCATATCCATCCCAATTATTTTGGACACCCAAAACTCTCCAAACAGTTTGGACCGCCAGACTAATTTGGGCACCCAGCCAGTTTTGGGCTTCCAGTTCAAATTGGGCACCCGTCCATGAGAGAGAAGCCCCCCATTCTAGACCCTCGCACTCTCAGCTTTCATCAGGACCACCGCCGCTCCCTTTAGACTGTCCGCAACCACCGTCATTGTCGTCGAGGCCTCACCATCAGATCGAAATTTGATCTGTGTAGATCGTAACTCCATAGTTGCTATGCTATGGGCTTGGGAACCCCTCCGTTGCCATGATCGATTCATCATCATTGCACCTCCAGCAAATTGGGCTGCCGCCGTCAGCCACCATACAGGGTCGGTGGCCACTGGCCTTAGAATTGTAAGCACCGCTTGCTTGGCCTTCAAGTCGCTCCACACAATTCCGGCTAGATCTCCTTGCCCAGACCTCCATAGCGATAGTTGCACATCCCCAGCCTTGAGCTGCGCTAGATTTGGTCGGATTCTACCAGAATCACGACTAAAAACCTCTCTGGTCAATGTTCTCCAACGTGAGATTCTGACAGTGGCAAAACCATCCTTCTTCCGAGCAGTTGGTTGGGAGCTCGTCAAAAGAGACTGAGGTTAAGTCACCGCAAGGAGGCATAGAGAGGCGGAGAAGATTCCGCTTGGTGGTAACGCCGACCGACGTTGCTTAGATCCCCAACCATGGCGGCTAGGGTTCGCTAGAATTCGGAGAAGACCGGAGCGCATGGCTGTTTTTTAGCCAATATAAAAGATAGATTTAATGATCAAACTAAAACATAATCTATAGATTTATAAAAGAAATTGCGAGAACCTTTGATTTCAATCTTTTTAGTCAGCTTTTCTTTTATTCTTTCTGATTTTGCAGTGTAATTATTGCAATCTAAAATTTTCAAGATATTTATAATTATTCATGCCAAAGCAACCATATTAAATATTTTTTTTCTATATCATTTTTCATTTATTACCCATAAATTTCCAATCTGTTCTCGATCCTCATATTGAAATTTGAAATCAAAGTGTTAGAGCTAAGAGCCGGAGCAGTGAACATAGAATTTTCTACAAAATCATAAAACATTCGAGAGACGTGAAATTCTAATAAAGAGATTGATAATGAAGTAACAGGGTTCAAACACAAATGTTCAAACACAAATCACATTATTAAAGCAAATCATGGGTATGGCTATTTCAACAATTCAACTAACGTCAGGTTTGTTTTTCTCTAACCTTTCATTATGCTAGTCCTATTGTTCTCTAGAAGTATAAAGAGAACTATGACTAAGATGAATGAGGCGAACCAATCTAATTTCATCTTTTTATGAACTACAAGACCAGATATCGTTTATGTATCCCCATACGTGTCTAGGTTCATATGAATTTATGAAAATCAAACTTGTTTGATAAACAGAACTCATAAAGCGAGTGAAACAATAGCTTGTTATTTGAGAGGTCATGTGTTTGAGCCCCATCAAGATGTTGAGAATATATACATCCCACATGGGAAAAATGGGACCTTGCCTATAGGTTTATAAGGGTTTGGGTCACTTCATCCATTGCCAATTGTTTTTGGATGTGCCCTCAGATGACTTTATCATGGTATCAGAGCGGGTTACCCACGTGTGCATACCTAACGGCCACACGGGCTCCATGTCACCCAAAAGTTGTCCACGTATATGGCTTGAAAATTCACCTCACGTGCGGGGGTGTGTTGAGAATATATACATCCCACATGGAAAAAATGGGACATTGCCTATATGTTTATAAGGATTTGGGCCACTCCATCCATTGCCAATTGGTTTTGGATGTGCCCCCAGATTACTTTATGACAAGAGTGGGGAGGGATGAGGTTAAAAAAAAAAAAAAAACTCATAAAAAGAGAGAAAAGCCTTGCCTATATGGGAGATGGGATTTAAAAGATACAAATTTGAAAATATCAAACAGAACAATATTGCGATATGATCGATAGAACTGTTTGAAAAGGTATTAAGAAGTACATAGGAATTGCAAACGCAGTGTAAACCTCTCAATTGAGGAAACTTCACTGCGTGGCTTTTGACGTAGCCAACACGAAAAATCAATCCAATATGAAACAATCGAGTTTACAGTATACAAGTAGTGTTGTTCATAACAATCACTTTCAATTAGCCAACTGCTAACTTGTTTTACAATTGTTCTAACTCCTAACTCAAACAACTCAACAAGTAAACAATTCAATCTTCAATCTTCCTTGCAATCAATCGTCTCACTAACCTTGAGAATGAATTATGAAAATGTTAAAGTATGCAAGAGAATACATGAAACAAGCAAAGAGAGTTTTTCAGTAAACGCTTTGAGTAAACATGTGTAGTACATGGAAGAACAATTTTGACACTCAAAAACTCTACCAAGAATTTAGTTTTCAAAGCTTTTTATAGAGAAGCAAGGCTCCCCCTCAATCAAATCTCTTTTTCATATCAATCAAGATGAAAAATAAGGAAAGCTTTTAAAACTGATTTGATAAATATTCAAAACCCAAAACTCCCTAACTTTTAGTAAATCAATCGTTTATTTGATATGCATCATTAATCCAATTAATGCACATAACAAAAATAAATCATTTAGTTGATATGCATATCAAAGATAATGATGGAATGAATACAAGATCAGTGAAAGCGATTTTGCCAGATTTTCCTCTTTAGATGTTGCATGCTTCTTTGACTTCTTGAGTCACCAGGAAACTTGGAGGAGTTCTTATCCTGGTTTTCTGCAACTTGCACTGTCCTAGTAGCTGTGGGAAAGTTATGTGTTGAGTGGTAATAACCCAATATACTTACACTTGTTCTATTCTAAAAAAAAAAAAGTGTTTTGAGCAATTAAAATGTCATACAAAAATAAATAATTACAAAAAAAATTGTAAGTGTAGATATTCCCCAACCCCCCCCCCCCCCCCCCCCCCAAATTGGCGGTGAGAGGCGGGAGGTTCCTAACGGATATCGACCCCTCTATTTTTGGATTAAGAACGAGTTTTGTGTTTTAAAACATCTTCTTATTAGAGTATAGGAAAGACAAAAATCTTCATCGGAGTAGTTCTTCACTAAATCTTTAATCCAATGACAGAGAAATTTGAGAATGATTAGAAAATGAGTGCGGAGATCCCTCATTCTCATTTCAGATATTGATCGGAGTAATATTTTCTATGTTTTTAGTATCATTTTCCCTACATTTTACTTAGTTATCCCTTTAACAATGTCATTTCTAACTTACTTTGTTGTATTTAGGCAGAAATGAACTTCAAACGCAGGAAATGAGCTAAAAAATGCAGAAATGAGGAAATGGAGTTTTCCTGGTCCAACTAGGAATCCCAGTCAACGCAGGAATCCTGATGAGGCTAGGAAACTTGAAGGCATTAGGAGACCACATGGCTTGAAGATGACGTGGGAGATATTATGGGAGATTAAATCTGATTTTTGCATGGGAAATGATGGAGATAATGTGAAAATCAAGGTGATAATCAAGGAGATTACATTGAGAAAATCTTGGGAGAGTTTCATGGGATTGTGCAACAAGAAAAGACTCAAAACAAGTCCAGATTCATTCCTTAATTCCCTCAAGATATGTTGGCTGAAATTAGAGAATAAAATCTACAATTTTAATGTGAAAATCAAGAGAAAATCAAGGAGAGAACATTAAGGATAAAAACATGGAGAGATTTAAGGGAGAAAAGATCCAAAATGCATCAAGATACATTGTCTAGTTTCATGCCTAGATATTTGGCCGAAAATTAAGAGAAAAATCAGAAAATAATCATGCAAAAATAATCTCCCTAAATCAAGGTGTTAAATTGGAGGCTTCTCATTGGTTGAGTGACATGGCAGAACTCACGTGACATTATTTGATTGGTTAATGCTGTGTGGATCAATCTTGAAGACTTGGAGACTAAGTTTCCATCCTCCTATAAATAGGAGCATCAACAACGACCACTTGACACATTCTCTCATTCAAAATATCATCAAACCCTGAATCAAATACGCAATGCTCCCCTTTTCTCTCTCAAAATTTCATCATCCTCTCTTCAAGTCAAGAAGTCGTGATCAAGCTCCATCAACATCTCCTTGCCGTGGTCCTCATCTTGCCTCCACCACCTTTGAAGCTTTCTTGTGTTCTTGAGATCTTCAAAAGTGTAACCATGTCATTTTCTAGTTTAATTTCGGTTTTCTTTTCTTGTAATTCAAAACAGATTTTTGTTTCGTTATTTTGGATGTTTCGAATTCTTGTTAGATTAAAGTTTGGATGTTAAAGATTGATTTTCAATAACCATGAAGCATGTTTTGTTTTAGGTTTTTCAGATTATAATTTTCAGTTTCATATATGTCATGATTGTTTGTTGATTTTGTGCTTCAATCCCACCTTTTATGTGATTATGTTCTTTGGTGCGCAACTTAGAATTATAAGCATGTAATTGCATCCAAATTAAGATATGCTAGTGTTCTAGATCTTAATTGCTAAGTGGAAAACCTATAATTCGTTAGGTAAATCAACAATGAGCTTTGCATGATAAGATTAGCGTTCTAACTTGTCGTCTTTGCTTAAATCAATCAAACTTCTACATGTTCTTAATGCGTTAATTGTGTTTTGTTGGGGAATTGATCACTCACTAGCTTTGCATGATTAATAGGGTTAATTATGGTGCGTTGATCTAGTTAATCTAATTAAGGGAAGTAATAAGAACTTATGCATGCGTTCATGGTTTGTTCGTGATTGATTTTTTTCTATGATATGTTTGATTCGAAATTATGTTTGATAATCTGCTTAATGTGTTAATGGTTGTTAATTATATCTCTACTTCCTCCATTCATCTACTTCTACTTTGATTCAGATTTGTTTGATGACTTGTATAATATTTAGTAGTTAGATTTAGACACAAACTTTCGAAATCCCCTCTTAATTCTTTGTAATTTTCGTAGATATTGTATTTCTATAATTAATATTCTTTTCTTGACGTATAAATGACAGGAGCACCTTCAATCCCCGAATAGAACGATCCATACTTGCTATATACTAACAACTGTCAACAGGGTTAATTTTGAGAACTCATTTCGAGCTCATCAGATATCTAATCATAAACTACGCAAGTACATTGCATGAGAATTTTTTTATATCTTACATTATTATTTGATCATTACCTAAGGAATTTCCTTTTCCAAACTAAATCCCACTAGTTGGCACTTAGCTTTGTAATTGCCCTTTCTAGGAACCTTTCTTGTTCAAAAATGTTCTTTTCACTTTTGAATTGGGCCTGCAATGTTGACATTGATAAGTACAACAACGTGTCATACATCATTATCTACATCATTATCTAAACCAGATTCTTCAACAAAAAGTTTCTCTCCAGTATCTATTATATGGAGATTGCTTTACAGCCTTGTTTCTGTGACATATAAATCTCCCATTTTGTTGACATCACATAGTAGGGAGACGACTGTTAGTGATCCAAAGATGAGTTGTGCCTAATCGTTCCAGTAGACATTTCTGAGCTTCTTTTCCAATTGTTCAACTTGGGGCTACCCAGAAATGTATTGAAAACTAATGACTTTTGAGTTTGGCAAATTTTGTTTAGCAAGTCAAACCCAAATTGGTCAATATCTAATTCCTAAAGCTCTCTTGCTTGTTGGTTTGTCAAGTTTATCTTAGTTAATCACTGTAAAGGTCAGCTTATTTTTGGATGACTCATAATTTTAAAGAAGAACAAACAAATGGTACTCTTTGAATTTAGGTTTTTAGGGCAAGGAAGTATGTTCATTTGAGTTTAAGACACTTCAACTTGACGTGAAAACTTGTGATGGAGTTGAAGGTTGCCTCTAAGACTAGACATTGATAGTTTCATAAGTTTTTCCTACTGCCTACCTTTTCTTTTGCATTTTAAGTTTCCCTTCCCAATTTTCAATTAAAACATCAAACATAGCAAAACACCTTTATATAGCATGAACGATGAGCCAATCCAAGACAAAACGAAATCCATATCATACCTGTCTGTGTCTGCTTGGATTAGTTATTTGAAGGCTACAGATTTTTGTTTTTTGTTCAGAATTTGAAGGTTTGAGCTATGGAGGGAAAAGTACATAGGTTTCTCCATGGAACACTTGAAGCTACCATCTTCCATGCCACACCTTACATACCACCACCATTCCCCTTCAATGTAAGTACTAATTGATCTATGAATTAGAAATATTGAAGTAAACGATTTTGATCAAACTCGAATATTGCGTAAAAGGATTCAATTTTTGTTCTAATTAACAAAAACTTGTATTTTAATTTGCAGTGTATATTTGGAAATGGGAAGCCAGCGTATGTGACCATCAAGATAGACAACAAGAAAGTAGCAAAAACAACCCAAGAACGCGACCGCGTTTGGAACCAAACCTTTCAAATCCTATGTGCTCATTCATCAGATTCAACCATTACCATTACAATGAAAACAAAATGCACCATCTTGGGGAAATTTCAAATCCATGCTCATCAGATACTAAGTAAAGCAAGCTTTATTAATGGTAATCTCCCTCTCCTAACAGAAAGTGGGAAGCCAAATCCAGAACTTAAGCTCCGGTTCATGTTATGGTTTAAGCCGGCGGAATTTGAACCAAGTTGGGGGAAAATGATTAGCTATGGTGAATTCCAAGGGCTGAGGAATGCAACATTTCCACAGAGATCCAATAGTCATGTCATTCTTTATCAAGATGCTCATCATTGCTCAAGTTTCAAGCCTTCGCCTGAGTTTTGTGGGACTCCAAGAAGACTATGGGAGGATGTATACAAAGCTATTGAGGGTGCAGAACATTTGATTTACATTGCAGGCTGGTCTTTTAATCCAAAAATGGTCCTGGTAATGAATTCGCAACCCTACTATTTCTTAGCTACAAAATAGTCTCATTTATATTGTTTTCGGAACCTAATTTGCATGATCTTAACCAGGTCAGGGATCCTCAAACAGCAATCCCACATGCAAGAGGAGTGAAGCTTGGTGAACTTTTGAAACAGAAAGCTGAGGAAGGCGTGGCGGTGAGAATTATGCTTTGGGATGATGAAACATCTTTACCACTTATCAAGAATGAAGGAATTATGAGAACACATGATGAAGATGCATTTGCCTACTTTTCACACACCCAAGTAGTGTGCAAATTGTGCCCAAGGTTGCACCGTAAGTTCCCCACAATCTTCTCTCACCATCAGAAAACAATAACCGTAGACACTAAATGTTGCATTTGTCCAAGGGAGAGAGAAATTATGAGCTTCATTGGTGGGCTGGATCTATGTGATGGCCGCTATGACACCGAGCAACATTCATTGTTCCACACACTCAACACAGAATCACATTGCTATGATTTCTACCAGACGAACATTGCGGGGTCTAGCCTCCAAAAAGGAGGGCCAAGAACACCATGGCACGATGTTCATGCTTGTATAACCGGGGAGGCTGCTTGGGATGTGCTAACGAATTTCGAGCAACGATGGAGTAAACAATGTGATCCTTCTGTATTGGTTCCTGCTAGCACCTTAACAAGCTTGATTCGGCAGACTTATGCAAGTAAACCCTCTGAACGGGGTTGGAATGTTCAAGTGCTCAGATCAATTGACCACGTTTCGGCATCCCAATTGTTCCGAAACTTGACTGTGGAGCAAAGCATTCACGAGGCTTATGTGAAAGCAATTAGAGGTGCGGATAGGTTTATCTACATTGAGAACCAATATTTCATAGGAGGGTGTCATTTGTGGGCGAGGGACCAACATTGTGGGTGTATAAACTTGATTCCAATTGAGATTGCACTCAAGGTGGCCAATAAGATAAAAGCAAAGGAGCGGTTTGGAGTGTACATAGTAATACCAATGTGGCCAGAAGGTCTACCTGAGAGTGAATCAGTTCAGGATATACTTCATTTGACTAGGGAAACAATGTCAATGATGTACAAGATGATTGGAGAAGCTATAAAAGAAAGTGGGACTCAGCAGCACCCAAGAGACTATTTGAACTTCTATTGCCTTGCCAATAGAGAAGTAGAGACACAAGGAGACTTTGTCCCTCCACATTCTCCTCACAGTGGAACACAATACTGGAATGCACAGAAGCATAGGAGGTTCATGGTGTATGTTCACTCCAAGCTCATGATAGGTATGTGTCTCAACTTTTTTTTTTTTTTGAGAATAGTATGTGTCTCAACTTTAAACTACTCAACATTAGCAAAATTACTTTTATTTTAAATTATAGATCATATGTCTAGTAAAATTGAGTACGTCCCGCTACATAAGACATCGCGTGAGAGATGTAATCACAATATTGTCATCATTACCTCATATGGTAAATGTTACATTGCAATATCTCCTTTTATTTTCCTCCATTAATGTGGTTTCTCTTTGTTTTGGCGTCTTCTCCTTTCAGTGGACGATGCATACCTTATCATAGGATCTGCAAACATAAACCAAAGATCAATGGATGGAAAACGAGACACCGAGATTGCCATCGGATGCTACCAGACAATCAGAGACGATGATCATAACAGCAAGACTTTAAGGATGAGCTCTACAGGGGACATTGGAGCATACCGAATGTCATTATGGTACGAGCACACAGGCCGCGCTGAAGAGTTGTACGAACACCCCGAAAGCTTAGAATGCGTGAAGACGGTGCGTTATATCGGAGACCAGATGTGGAAAACTTACAGCGGTGAAGAAGTGGTCGACATGGAAGGTGTTCACCTTGTGACATACCCTGTGAGTGTAACAGAGGATGGTTTTGTTGAGGAGCTTGTGGAAGGAGGTGGTCTTTTTCCTGATACAAAGAGTTTGGTTAAGGGCAAGAGATCAAAAGTTCTACTGCCAATATTTACTACCTAGTCAGGTACTGTTTACTGACAAAGTACACCGGCTGTACGAAGCTAACGTTTCCGATGCACTCCAAATTTATATTTTGGTCAAATTAGTTGATGTAACAATTAATTCTTTTTTAACCTTGACTTACTTAAGGTAGAAAAACCAACAAGGAGAAATGTGTTCATTTTCATTAACTGTTTGATGTAAATTGTTGTAGAGAATTGTAATTATATGTTTATTATTGATAATAAGAGTCCTTTATATAGGGAGTTACAAAGTACACAAAAAGCAATACAATCCGAATACATTGAATATCTAGAACCTTCTCCTATTACAACTCTAAACCCTAGTTTGTAGAGGCACACATGGTGTCGACATCCTTCAACATAAATGTTATTTTTTGTCTGTTGAAGGAAAACCTAATTTGTGTTTAGCCCAAACTCTAGGTTACTTGACCTAGTGGTAATAGGATTTAATTAGAAGGATCTAGAATCCTAATCAATGTAGAATTACTTTCCTTGTATGATTGAGATTCTATGCATTGTAATCCTCTATATAAAGAGGCCCCTATTATCAATGAGAATACACAGAAAATTTCTCCCAAATTCAGTTTCTCTACAACACGTTATCAGCACGAGCCCTAACTCTGAAACCCTAAATTCGTAGCCTTCAAATCCCAGAAACCTCAGCCGCCAAACTCGAAGATCTCAACCCCAGGAGTCCGAAACCGGCGGCCCCATCCCCAGAACCGGCCGGAAAACCACCAAACCGGCCACCGGAAGAAGCAAAAAGTTCTCCTGTCCGGTTCAAAGCCTTCCTCAACACCTCCTGCAGCCATACTTGACCTCCTGCAGCATCTCCACCACAGAAACCCGGAACCGGAACCAGCCAAAAATCACCCGAACCGGCCACCAGAAAAGGTTAAAACCGAACCGGCAGAGAGAAAAAAAAAAAAAAAAAAAGGGAGAAGACCAAGCCGAGCCACCTAGTCGCCAAGCCATAATCATTCTGCCACGTCAGCACCACGCAGGCATCCAGTCAGCACCAGTCAGCTAGCCACGTCAGCCACCTGTGCCACGTCAGCAGACCGGTCAACCTGAGTCAACGCCGGTAAACCACCGCCGGCCACTTTCCGGCCGACTTCCGGCAACTTTTCCGGCCGACTTCCGGCGACTTTTCCGGCCGACTTCCGGCGACTTTTCCGGCCGACTTCTGGCAACTTTCCATCCAACTTCCGGCGACTTTTCCGGCCATTTTTCAGGCGACTTTCCGGCGACTTCCGGTCAGCTACAATAACTCCGGCAGCTACAGTAATTTTCCAGCGACGACTTTTCCGACCATCTTTTAAGGTATTTTTTTTCTAAAAGTTCCCGTTTTTGAAGTTTTTTTTCAATTTCTTCTTCTTTTCTCAGGGACTTCCAACATCCCTTCTTCTACCCCCCTTTCTTATTCATAGGGGAGACCAATAGCCGAACTGTGGGGGTTCGTGCTCACTCCAAGCTTGGAGCTTGTAGAGTCCTCCAAACTTAGAGTTTGTTGAGAAGAAAACGATCGACCACATACATCGTCGTTTCGATCTAATTCAAAACCCCTCTTGGAACTGGATTTTCTTGGAAGCGACTACGCTCAGAAAAATCCCTAATTTCTTGGAAGCGACTACGCTCAGAAATTATATAGTTTTTCGTGGTAGCCTTCTTCGCTCCGAAACTAACCCTATTTTCTTGTTGTTTTTCAGGATGAGTAACCTGAACAAGTTGAGCTTCACTCCACTTGAGACAACAGGCGCAGGATACCATAAGTGGGTCCGTGATGTGCGCCAGCATCTGAAGGCTGATGGGATCCTGAGTACGATCCAAGAGCCAAGTGAGGACGTGCTTACTCCTCAACAAGCTGCTGCTTTTGAAGCAAATAGATCTACGAGAGAGGCTAATGAAGCAAAAGCCATCATTCTCATGACAAGGCACATGAATGACGCGCTCCAAAATGAGTACCTCAATGAGGAAGACCCAAGAAGGCTATGGGTGGAACTCGAGCAGCGTTTTGGCAACGTCCGTGATTCCCTGCTTCCAGACTTAGAAGTGAAATGGCATAGCCTTCGCTTCTGTGATTTCAAGTCTGTACTTGACTACAATTCGGAAGCACTTCGTATCAAGTCTATGATGGAATTTTGTGGACAAAACATCACTGATACGATGTTGATCGAGAAGACTCTCTCCACCTTCCCCGTCTCTGCGTTGATGATAGCCAAAAACTATCGGATTGATGTCAATGCTAGACGCATCACAAGATTTCATGAGCTCATTGGTGCCATGAATGTAGCTGAAAAGCACGACAACATACTTGTGAAGAACTATAACTGTAGACCCGTGGGAACCAAGTCAATTCCGGAGTCTAATTATAGTCGCGCCCCCAAGGGAGGACGCAAGGAGCGAAACCCTAAGAGTAGGGATAATTCTGGACGTTCTGGTCCATATTCTCGTCCTAAAGAGGAAGGAAATCGCCAAGATAGGCCTACACCGGACCGTGGAGGTAAACGTGTGAAGAGAGAGAGAGGCCAAGCCTCTGGTTATGGTGGTAACGCCACCAAAGGTAATAACCGTCTACCAAACGCCCCCAGAGCGTCTCGATCAAGGGAATCTGACCATAATGATGCTTGTCTTAGATGTGGATTAAATGGACATTGGGCAAAGAAGTGTACTGCATCCCAGAATGTTGCAAACACATACAAGATGTATCGTGAAGCAAGGGAGGCACATTACATGGAACAAGAAGATCAAGATGGAGATCTCGATCTAAGGGTGGAAGACTACAAGGATCAAGAACCAGAAACTGGCGATTTTGATTAAGTCTTTTTATTTTCCAAGAGATGTAGGCAATTGCCATATTACTTTTATAGTAGATGCCAATGATATTAGTCTTTCTTCAAAGTAGGCGTACTTAATGTAAAAGTGATGTCTAGAAAGGTTTTGAGATAAGTGGTCCTTAAGCGAGCTTTGCTCCACCGACATCTCTCTACTTAACTGGTCACTTTTACATTGAACTTACCGAAAGAAGATAGGCAACTACCATTGTTTTGCATTAACTAGTTTATTGGATTAGATTTCCTTTGGTTATGAGAAACGTTGATGTAATTCCGTTTGGCTTATTAATAAAAGTTGAGTTCTTTTCTTTATGACTCCTTTTTAATTACGAGCTTTGTCTTTTAGGAATGGATGAACTTCAATGTCTTGCGGATAGTGCAACTACGCACACCATTCTACGACATAGGCAACTATTCTTAGAGATGTTGCCTACATATTCATCTCTGACTACGATGGCTGGGCCATCAAGTTTAGTTCAAGGACATGGAATGGCCCAATTCCTTTTGCCTAATGGCACCTTGATTAAAGTCACTGAAGCTCTCTACGCTTCTAAGGCAAATCAGACCTTATTGAGTTTTAAAGATATTAGAGCCAACGGATTCCATGCGGAAACGCATAGTGAGAACGGAATAGAATTCCTTTGCATTACCTCTAATCATTGCGGAAGAAAGCGCATCTTAGAGAAGCTTATGTGTCAATCTAGTGGACTTTATGTCACTACAATTCGACCTATTGAATCCAATAATATCTTGGTCGTGATATGATGCTCCGTATATTGGCTTTGGCATGACCGACTAGGACATCCTGGTCGTGATATGATGCTCCGTATACTAAAGACTTCACACGGACATCCATTCTTCAGAGTGAGAAGAAGCAAGAATCGAAAATTGATTCCAGGACTTAGCAAGACTGCAACCATTACAGCATCTGGAACTGCAGCTGTCTTGGGGCGCCACAAGACCGCCCACGTCCCATGTGATGACGCCATTAATGGCTCCAACCATGAGCATGACGCCATGGTTGTTCCTCCTAGTAGCCATGACGTTACACACACCGCTTTCCATGACTCTAACGCCATAATGGGAGATGTAGTCACACACTTTGCTTCTAATAGCGCTACGGACGCTCAGGCCCAACCAAAATCCTCATTGGTTGCTTCTAAGGCCCCTCGCTCTTTCTGCAAAGCCTGTTCCTTCGGGAAATTAGGACCGAGACCGTCCTACGCAAAGGATCCCAAAATACTTATTCCGTTCTTACAAAGAATCCAAGGGGATATGTGTGGACCAATTCAACCATCATGCGGACCTTTTAAATACTTTATGGTATTGGTTGATGCGTCGACACGCTGGTCACATGTCGCGTTACTGTCCACTCGGAATGCTGCTTATGCTAAACTCCTCGCCCAGATTATCCGTCTACGGGCTCATTACCCAGACCACCCTATTAAGTCGATTCGACTTGATAATGCTGGGGAGTTTACATCGAAAACATTCGATGACTATTGCATGTCACTGGGGATTGATGTAGAGCATCCAGTTCCCCATGTTCATACCCAAAATGGTCTCGCAGAAGCCGCTATCAAACGACTACAGATGATAGCACGGACATTGGTTATGCGCACCAATCTCCCTGTTTCTGCTTGGGGATATGCAATATTGCATGCAGCGACGCTAATTCGTCTACGACCCACTGCCACTCAATCTTACTCTGCGTTACAGCTAGTGACTGGGTACGAGCCTGATATCTCGCACTTACTCATTTTTGGGTGTGCCATTTATGTGCCTATTACGCCGCCACAGCGTCCACAATGACGAATGGGCATTTATGTTGGATATGAATCTCCAACGATCGTCCGCTACCTTGAACCCTTGACAGGCGATATCTTTACCGCTAGATTTGCGGATTGTCACTTTGATGAGACAGTCTTCCCGTCGTTAGGGGGAGATAAGAACACAGATGTTCAACAGGAACGACAGGAATTGTCGTGGTTTGTCCCCACTATGTCTCATCTCGATCCCCGTACCGCACAGTCCGAACTTGAAGTGCGAAGAATAATCGAGCTCCAGAACGTAGCAGACACAATGCCTGATGCGTTTTCTGATGTTGCCAAAGTGACGAGATCACACATACCTGCTGCAAACGTGCCTGCAAGGATCGATGTCTCAAATACTGGACATCACGCCACTCCTGTCACACCAGGAGATGGCGCCATTGCCCAACATGGAAATGATGTGGCATCTATGGCCGCAGGTCCCGCAAGAAAGAGCAGTAGACCAATTGGTTCGAAGGATACTCGCCCTAGAAAGAAAGCGAATGAGGCACAAACAAATCCTTTGATCATCGATACTCAAAATCCGTCCCATGAGAATGTTTCGGATTATGGTTATGTCCATGAGACATCATTGGGGGACGCCTCAATGTCAGAACCTATCCCTAAGAACGTAGAGATCTCTGTTAATTACACTAGTGTACATGGAAAGTGGGAAAGAAACTCCATCATCATAGATGATGTATTCGCGTATTTAGTGGCGCGTGAGATTATTGAGACCGATGACATCGAACCATGCTTCGTTATGAATGCCAACGTAGAGCCAATTGGCCAAAGTGGAAAGATGCGATCCAGGCAGAACTTGATTCTCTAGCGAAAAGAAAGGTATTCGGACCAGTTGTGCCAATACCACCCAACACCAAACCAGTTGGCCATAAATGGGTATTCGTTAGAAAGCGTAATGAGAAAAACGAGATTGTAAGGTACAAAGCTCGCCTTGTGGCACAAGGTTTCTCACAACGCCCTGGAATCGACTACGAGGAGACCTATTCTCCCGTAATGGACGTCATTACGTTTCGCTACCTTGTCAGTTTGGTAGTTTCCGAAAAACTGAATATGCAGCTTATGGATGTGGTTACTGCGTATCTATATGGGGATCTAGATACAGAGATATACATGAAGATTCCAGACGGAATTCAATTACCCAAATCAAGTGGCTCTAAACCACGGAGCGCGTTTGCGATTAGATTGAGACGCTCACTATATGGATTGAAACAATCCGGACGGATGTGGTATAACCGTCTAAGTGACTACTTGATTGGAAAGGGATATGTCAACAATGAACTATGCCCATGTGTGTTCATAAAAAGGACAAGTTCCGGATTTGCAATAGTAGCGGTTTATGTTGATGACATGAACATAATTGGCACCCTTAAAGAGTTAAGGGAAACCGCTGAACACTTGAAATCCGAGTTTGAGATGAAAGATCTTGGGAAAACACGGTTTTGCCTCGGTTTGGAACTAGAGCACCGTAGAGATGGTATCCTGGTTCATCAATCAGCTTATACCCAAAAGATGCTTAGGCGTTTCAACACTGATAAGATTAAGCCTTCAAGCACCCCAATGGTCGTCCGTAGTCTTGATCCAAAGAAGGATCAATTTCGTCCAAAAGATGACGATGAAGATGTGCTAGAGGCGGAAGTGCCCTACCTAAGTGCAATAGGCGCATTATTGTACTTGGCACAATGCACAAGACCGGATATCTCATTCGCAGTGAACTTGCTAGCTAGATACAGCTCTGCGCCAACACGACGTCATTGGACTGGTGTTAAAGATATCTTTCGATACCTAAGTGGTACGATCGATATGGGCTTGTTCTATCCCTATAGAGAAATGATGGATTCGGACCCATCAAGTGCCAGGAACGCCACACACGGTGGACCGCGTTCCCTATCCCCAACCCAAAACAATATAAGTGTTTTGGAAGGTTTTGCTGATGCTGGGTACCTCTCTGACCCACACAAAGGTCGCTCCCAAACTGGTTATGTTTTCACCATGGGAAATACCGCAATATCTTGGAGGTCTACAAAGCAGACCTTAGTCGCTACTTCTTCGAATCATGCAGAGATTATTGCTCTTCACGAAGCAGTCCGTGAATGTATATGGCTTCGATCCATAGTTACGCATGTTCGAAGCAATTGTGGTTTGAAGTCTACCACAGATGAGCCAACGAGCATTTATGAGGATAATGCTGCTTGCATTGAACAAATGAAGCAAGGCTACATCAAAGGCAACAACACCAAGCATATATCGCCAAAATTCTTCTACAATCAGCAACAACAGAAGCTCCTCAAGATCAAGGTGAACCAGGTTCGATCTGAGGACAATGTGGCAGACTTGTTTACTAAGTCATTGCCCAAATCCACGTTCGAGAAACATGTGGCAAGAATTGGCTTGCGGAAATTATATGAACTCCCATGATCGTAGTCATCAGGGGGAGGTGCAGACATCAGGGGGAGATGTCTACATGTTCGTCTCGAATCATGAAGGGTGTGTTGTGCTCTTTTTCCCCTTCGACCGAGGTTATTTTTGTCCCACTGGGTTTTTGTTACTCGGCAAGGTTTTTAACGAGGCAACGAGAGAAGCACCGCATTTGGGCAACACAAGGGGGAGTGTTGAAGGAAAACCTAATTTGTGTTTAGCCCAAACTCTAGGTTACTTGACCTAGTGGTAATAGGATTTAATTAGAAGGATCTAGAATCCTAATCAATGTAGAATTACTTTCCTTGTATGATTGAGATTCTATGCATTGTAATCCTCTATATAAAGAGGCCCCTATTATCAATGAGAATACACAGAAAATTTCTCCCAAATTCAGTTTCTCTACAACATTGTCTTGTTTTTTATTTTTTGAATTTTTTTTTTCGGGTGAAAATGTAAATGCAATTCTATATAATACTTCTTTTATTTCCAAACAGGTCCTTCGAGTTTCGTTGGTTTCTTTGATTAGTTTGTTTTACTCCACTTGAAGTATCACATTCTACAGTGCATATATAGTAAGGGAGGATATTGGAAAATATCGGTACTCATAGTTTTAGTAATAGAAACTTAAATTTTTTTTATCTCTACACAGTATGCATCGTTAGAAAGATTTTCAAATTGTCATTTGAACCTCCTACCATATTTTTAACCATCCAACTTCCAATTTCGCCCCTATAATTATTTTCTCTCACCTTCCTTTTTTAACTTCACACATCTTCTCTACCTCTTCTTTCATGTCGATCTCTCATCTCCACAAAAAGCTTCAAATCTTCGAATCATTATAACCATTAGCATGCACTCATAACTAGATGAGCATCAATCGCCTGGCAATTAAAGTCACCTCCATAAATCTTACTATCTATTCATTTATTAAGACAAGTATTGAAGATCTACACTAAAGAGAAAACCTTTATCATAAGTTTGATGACTGCATTTCATCAATTAATATTAATTTAAGAAATTGAGATTCAATAAATCATTTATGTATTGATGGAGATCTATAAGATGCAATTCATCTCTCTCAATGACGACAATGAGAATGAGTCTTCGAAGATGTAAATGCTCAATAAGGGTGGATATATATGATATTGCAAACTCGCACAGGAAGAGTGGAGAAACTAGAAAGAACCCTTTAAAAAAAAAAACAAATTTATAGGAGGGGTAAAATAAGATTTTAAAATTAATGTTTAAAAATAAGAGGAGGTCTAATTGCCAATGTTAGATGTATGAAGAGAAGCACTCAATTATTAAAGAAAAGAGAAGTAGTATGATATATATACAACCAAGAGGTGTGTGTATATTGAGAAGGTGTTTCAGATTAATTATTGTATATGCTGATTTTGAACTCAATGCAAAATATATATGTTGGCAATTATACATAATTTTTGGTGAAGAGATATGATATCATTTCAAAAGGCATGACTACTCCTATATATAGGGGATAGTTCTCTGTAGATTTGCATATCAAGCAACCTTGTTTTCTCTCTTCTCTACTTCTTTCTTTCAAGCCATTCAATCAATCTTCCTCCCTCTTACACAAATAAAATCTAGAAATTATAAAACTACAGATATAGTTTCTAACAACCTTGAGCCTCTTGAAAACCTTTGATCGAGTGTTGGGTTGATCTTCTCAAGAGCGCGCAAGACGCCGATCAACAATAGCAGAATTCATAGGTTTCATTGTATCCTAAAGGCTTATTTGATCCAACTCCTTTGCACACTTAATAGTGGGGCAAATAAATTCTTAAGGAAAGCATTGCTACAATGTGCCTTAGAAGCATAAACTCTCTCATAATCCATATATCACAAATTTTGTTCTAATATGCATTCAGATTTAAGCTAAGCTTGAGTTGGTCTCCCGAGTTAATATGTTAGGTAAAGACTAATTAATAGAAGATTGAGAATGAAAAAAGCCAATCTAAAGTATCTATGTGAGAAAAGCCTTTTCTAATTTTCTCTCTCTTATCCTTATCTTAAATATCGTTGCTCACCAAAGTATCTAACATTCTATTCATGTAGAATAACTGCTTCAAAGAGAGAAAACAGGAGCAAACCGTAGAAACCCTAGGTTTTTCCCCACACTTTCTCAGCACCCTCGCCGCCCAACGATGGTCAACGACGTTTCTGCTGCTCTTGCTATCTCCGATAAGGGTTGGGTGTCATTTGGGGAGGTCGAAAAATCGGCCATATCATCCCACCACTATGATGATGGTAGTCTTTTGGGTATGAAGAGGGTTGATCCAAAGGCTTTCATGGGAACCATATCCACTGTATGGGGTCTCAAACAACGCTTGTCTATCAAGGAGCATGCCAACCACTTTGTCTTGCGTTTTACTATGATGGAAGAGAAAAACAAGATCATCTCCGGCGGCCCATGGTTTTTTGGCAAAGTGATGTTTGCTATGTCAGACTATGATGGGTTGGAGGATGCTATCCAGGTTCCTATTCTTTCGTTCCCTACCTGGGTGGAGATTCTTGGACTTCCGCTGGCCTTAATAACTGAGAAGGCGATGGCTATGGTGGGTGCGACGCTGGGAAAAATTATGTAGCTTGATAAGATGGGAATCGGACGTGGGACGAAAGCTCGGGTCCGGATCACACATATGCTCGCTAATCCCATCAAGCAAGCCTACCCTCCGCTGGTCTTCGACTTTGATGAAAGGGTTTCGGCAACGCTCAGGTTCAAATATGAACGTGTGGTGGGTTTCTGTACGGTTTGTGGTTTGTTAGAACACCCAAAAGAGGGTTGTGCTGGGCCTCCGGATTTCTCTGCTGCGGTAGCTTTCATGGATGGTTAGGCTAACCCTAACCCTAGCCCTTTGACTCCAGGGATCTCTCTTTTGTATCATGGTGCGGGTCCGAGTCTTGTTTTTGGTGTGGGGAGTAGCTCGGGTGTGGGACAAGTACCTTTCATGCTTAAGCCATCCTCTCTGCTGGGTTCTCTCACTAGTTTCCATGCTAAGGCATTGTGCGCTAGGTCGAGCGTCCTATAGGGGCAGCGGCGAAGGGAGTGACTATTGGCTCACAACTCCTGGAGTCTAACATTATGGAAGTGAAGCGTTTTGCGTCTATGGCTATGGTGACTTACAGTAAGCGGACCAAACAACTAGCTCCTACTATGGCTCCTGTTGCACTGGACTTTGAGCCGCTCTTAGATCTTCCCCAAAAGGAAGGAACTTTGTTGGTGTCGCCTTCGAAGAAGAGGAAGGTAGGCTGGCTGGCTGGGAGTTGTAACAAAACCCGTTTAGAAGACGTGAAACCTTGGAAGATGATCAAAGCTAGCTTGGGGTCTGATAAACCACCACGAAAGAAGAGGGTGCCCAAACCTTTGGGGGGTGAGGTGAAGCGAGCTTTGGAGCTGGTCGATGATGACCTCCCAGTTGAGGAGATTATAGATACCGAAGGAAAGGATGGACAACAAGAGGCTATGTTAAATGCTGGGGTGGAGATGGGTTCTTCCCCCGACTAAGTTTTCTACTTTCTTCATGTAGAATAATGTAGGATGCATTGTCTTTGGATTGCAACTCTATTAGTTTGGTTACTTTATTTGTGCTTATTCTTAAAGTGACATTCATCTAGGCTAGTCTAGTCTTGGCAATGATTCAATATTGACGTAGCCCTCCTGGAGTGGGTTATTATGTAATGTCGCTTACCGTTTCATTAGAATGGATTGATGCCCTCCCTCTCAAAAAAAAAATATATATATATATATATATATATATATGTTGTAGAGGAACTGAATTTGAGAGGAATTTTCTGTGTATTCTCATTGATAATAGGGGCCTCTTTATATAGAGGATTACAATGCATAGAATCTCAATCATACAAGGAAAGTAATTCTACATTGATTAGGATTCTAGATCCTTCTAATTAAATCCTATTACCACTAGGTCAAATAACTTAGAGTTTGGGCTAGCTTGGGGTCTGATAAACCACCACGAAAGAAGAGGGTGCCCAAACCTTTGGGGGGTGAGGTGAAGCGAGCTTTGGAGCTGGTCGATGATGACCTCGATCCCAGTTGAGGAGATTATGGATACCGAAGGAAAGGATGGACATCAAGAGGCTGTGTTAAATGCTGGGGTGGAGATGGGGTCTTCCCCCAACTAAGTTTTCTACTTTCTTCTTGTAGAATAATGTAGGGTGCATTGTCTTTGGATTGCAACTCTATTGGTTTGGTTACTTTATTTGTGCTTATTCTTAAAGTGACATTCATCTAGGCTAGTCTAGGCAATGATTCAATATTGACGTAGCTCTCCTGGAGTGGATCATTGTGTAATGTTGCTTACCGTTTCATTATAATGGATTGACACCCTCCCTCTAAAAAATATATATATATATATATATTTTGTTGCTCACAATTATTGATTACAGGACGAATTATTCAATTATAATTACGTCCCTTAGTGTAATCATTCAAATGCGTCATCGAGCATTATATGATCCCATACAATAATTCTGCCTAGCTAGGATAAGGATAATGATATGTGGGCCGTTCATGTTCATTACCTAGCTACCATAATACCATGGCTACATATATTTCATACTCAAGTTCAAATTAGGTAAATTAGGAACCAACAAATCAAATGAATCCTTCTTTAGTTAATCAGTACAACCTCAATGTTTCTTTCTCTCTATAAAGTACAAACTAGGTTTATAGGCAGGCGCCAATGCATGCCCTCCCTCCTTCCTCCAGTATAGTACGTCGATCTGGTCTATCTTCCAACTCTCCCTTTCCCTGTGTGGAGTAAAATCCATTTGAGTCGGAGAGCAGATTGATTCTCCTGAAAAAGCTAATGACGACGACGAACACAGAGAGGCAGAGAGCTCTTCTTCTCCGCGATGTTCTGTTGCGCAGGGACATGGATGCCAGCCTCACCTTTCTACAGGTAACGTCTCATATTTGTTCTCAATTTTCGGATCGAATTACCAAAATGAAAATGTTGTTTTTTGCAAACCGAAGAATTCGAGCACGAGCTCGCTCCGAATCCGCGAGAAGCTGTGTGCGTTGTGCGTACCAGTGGTTGGTCTCATTCAGGCTTTCATCTTCAGCTTAGTTGGGTGCTTCGATCACCACCTTCCACGTCATCAACACCGAGCCGCTTTCACCCACGACGACGTCGTTCGCCTCGCTGCCACCTCCCCATGTCTGTCTCCTTGATTTGGAATTTTTGTTTGTTTGAAATGTAATTAACTGTTTGTTAGCAATTTAGCATTGATGGAATTGATAGTGTTTCTCTCGATCAGTTGGTGTAAATGAGGTGGAAGCATTGCGTGAATTGTTCAACAAGTTGAGCAGTTCGATTCTAGATGATGGCTTAATTCACAAGGTTAGTCCAATTATGTGTGTTTATATATATCAACTATTCGTTTATTCATTCTTCATATATCTACCTTAGTTTCTAAATTTTCAGGAGGATCTTAGATTGGCTCTGTTCAAAACTCAATCAGGCGAAAATCTTTTTCTTGATAGGGTGAGTTCATTCACATAATTTGTGCTTAGTTCTATGTTGAATCATTAATTTATCGTGTGTTTTTCTATTTGACATTCTAGCTCATCCTGATTGCTTATTGCTTCAAGGGATTTAGGATTGCCAATGTGAGAATGTCAACAGATCTGATTATGGGTAGTTCAAGTTGTAGTCTTTATAACACAACCTTCTCTTTGATGCTCCTATTTAATTTGTTTGTCTCAACTTGAGAGTGCGGCAATGTGTTTTCGTTCAGACAACTTGTGTATAATTCTAAATTGAGTTAGGTAAAGTAAAGAGTTTTATGCGATATTCTTGGTCCTTGATTGCTTGATGTGATCTAGGATTGCCAATGGGAGTATGTGACAAATTTCTTTCTGGCATACCCTTCTTTTTGTGCTACTTGTTTTACTCAAATGTATGTGTTGAAGCTGTAATGCATTTTGGAGATATTTTATTTTCTTGATTGCTTGTTGAGATTTAGGATTGCCAGAGTAAGTACATGAACAAATCTCTTTCTGTGTACTTCAAAGTTATAGCCTTTGTATCAAAGTTATAGCCGGTCTTTTTAACTTTCTTTCTCAAATTCTTTTTACCTATGTTTTGAAGCTTTAATGGAATTTGGAGATATTCTAGTTTGCTGCTTGCTACATAGGATTTAGGATTGATGATGTAGTATGTACACAAATCCTCTTTGTGGGTTCTTAAAGTTATAGCCTTCATTTTTTCCATTAAAAAAAAAAAACAAAGTTATATATAGCCTTTATTCAACAGCCTTCTCTTTGTTGCTGGTTTTCTGTTTTACTTTAATTTCATGGGATTTGGAAATATTCAGTAGGTGTAATGCCAGATTCATCTGCTCAATATGTGCTACATGGGTGACCATGGAACATGGATGTGACCCAAGACATAATTTGTTTCTTTTCAATGTTCTATGACACAATGGGGGTGTAGGTATTTGATGTTTTTGACGAAAAGAAAGATGGCGTCATTGAATTTGAGGAGTTTATCCATGCATTAAGTGTATTTCATCCCTGCACTCCTATTGAACAGAAGATTGACTGTAAGTACTCAAGAAGCCAATTTCAGTTAGCTTAACTTTATGTTGGAAGCATTTCGTGTAAAAAGACATTTCTGGGTTTCATGCAGTTGCATTCAGGTTGTATGATTTGAGACAGACTGGATATATTGAGTGGGAAGAAGTAAGTATATCCTTGAGATCGATAATTCTGATTGTGAACAAGTTCTTGCCTGGATTCTTAAATAAACAAAAAGGACTTGAGAAGGTGGTGATGATAATTTTGAATATTCTTCCTTGTATCTGTTTTTGCTTGCAGGTTAGGAAAATGGTAGTCGCCACTTTGTTGGAATCCGGCATACAGGTGCCGGATGAAACTCTTGAAACAATTGTGGATAAGGCAAGACTCATGAGCGTTCAATCTTTTGTATTTGTTCTATTTTTCTTTATGTGTGCTTGCCAAACTTCTCCTGAAATTTTATACTCTGAAAGAAGGCATGTTTCCATTCTTCAGACATTTGAAGACGCTGATGCCGATAAGGATGGCAAAATTAGCAATGATGAATGGAAGGCTTTTGTATTTCGGCAGCCTACACTCGTAAAGAACATGACACTTCCATATTTAAAGTACCTTACTTGATCACTGTGATCTGCACTTATACTATGTTTATTATTGCTTCCAATCTATTTCTTTCAGTAATTGACTGGCAATTAACTCCAAGGGTATCTGTTCCAGGGACATCACCACAGTCTTCCCAAGTTTTATTTTCAACACTGAAGTCGAGGACTGAAATGCTGGCAAGTTAAGCCATGCCTATGATTTCATCCTGGATGCTGAAATCAGATGTTGTGTTGCAGTGTAGGATTCTTTATGAGACTGAGCTACCAAGAGAGCTGTGTTGTTCTAATTTGTACAGCATTGAAGGTTTCCCAGTACAACTGGCACAGGCAATTTTGAGATTGAGCAAGTGAAAATCAGTTGCAACCTAAGCAACTGGAAAAATACAGCATCCCTACTCCAGAGTGTTTCAGTTTTTGGCCTGATTTTTTTAATGATCGATCAACCTCTATTTCTGCAGATTGATCAAAATCAGTTTAAATTCTTTGACCAGTGTATTTCAGTTCCAAAAGCTGGATCTGATCAACTGGTTGATTGTACACTACTGTCAATTTTGAATGCCATCTTGCACATATAATCTGTTCGAGCATTTATGAATAAGGTGACTGAATGAGAAACAATTGTAAGACTATTGAAAGGGATTGTGAAGAACCCATTCATTTTATTGTTTTTTTTTTTAGCGACATAAAATGGTACTTGAATAGTGCACCACCGGTCTCCGTGACAGCAATTTTCTTTTTTAATCACTGATTCTGTACATGCCCTTTTAACTCTCAAATGAACTATTGTTGTAATATCAGAATATGCACCCAAAACAGAAAAAAAAAAAAGAAAAAAAAAAGGCATATATATGCAATTTACCATCCTAACATTTACCTTGCATACGTTTCTGGAGTTCGAGTAGAGTAATTGGCAATACATACGTACACTTACTAGAGGAAAGGACTAGCTTTGGGCAAGTTTTATTAATGGTAATCTCCCTCTCCTAATAGAAAGTGGGAAGCCAAATCCAGAACTTGAGCTCCGGTTCATGTTATGGTTTAAGCCGGCAGAATTTGAACCAACTTGGGGCAAAATGATTAGTTATGGTGAATACGAAGAGCTGAGGAATGCAACATTTCCACAGAGATCTAATAGTCATGTCACTCTTTATCAAGATGCTCATTGCTCAAGTTTCAAGCCTTCGCCTGAGTTTTGTGGGGCTCCAAGAAGACTGTGGGAGGATGTGGAAGACTTACAGCGGTGAACAAGTGGTCGACATGCAGAAATATGTTCATTTTCATTAATAGTTTGATGTAAATGTGATTCTTTTTTTTTTTTTTTCCGGAGATAAATGTACATGTGTAATTCTAGTATTTCTTTTATTTCCAACAGATCCTTTGAGTTTCATTCATTTCTTCGATTAGTGTAATTGTTTTACTCCACTTGAAGTAGGTAAACGTGCTACATTCTACACTACACATATAGACCACGTTTGGTACACATGCCAAGATTGGATTGGTTAACCTATCTTAATAGGATTGGATTGCAACAGGTTAAGATAACTAATCCTAATTTTATTGGTTGTTTGATACAAGATTGGGTAACAAACTGGATATTTGGTAAACTCAATTTAAAAATAAATAACAATAAAAAAAATTAGATAGATCTGAAATTTAACAGTAGATGAAATTCAGTGGATTGATCTCCATGAAGCTTCAAGACCCATCATCGCCGATCATCGCCTCAGACCTCAATGCTGTTACTCGGCCTCGGACTCACCGCTAGCCATCCTATTCATAGTCGGTGCTTATCCATCGTTGGCCATCTCCATTCATCTTCAAGTCCAAGAACTTGAAGATATATCTACCCATCAGGCACGACCCATTAGATAGAAGCTTCGACGGAATTAGAGCTCTAAAATCCACGTACAGTGGTAAATCCCAACTCATGAGCATTTGAGCAGCACAAATTCGATAATTCTGATGATCGGAATAATTTGCATAATGGCGGTGGAATATTTAGGAGACTGGGTAAATTGGTGGAGAACTGCAAAAATAGAAGAAGAAGACGATGGAGGAAGATCGTGAGAGGTTGCAATGAGAATTGGAGGGGAAGGCAGAGGTTGAGTTTTATCGTGGTGAAAGCTGGAGATGTAGATTTGGAGGCTTTCTGGTTTGATAAATTATATCTCACCTCTCTAACAAGATTAGTTATCCATATTTGATAAGATTTAAAAAATGTGTCTGTTAGTTATCTGGATTGCCAAACATAATTGCTTACCAGATTAGATTTAAATTTTCCTATCCAACCTCCTTATCCAATGAAACAAACGCGGCCATAGTACGAGATGAGTCAGATGACAGTGAAAAATGATTGGGACTTAAAAATTTAATAATCGAAACTTACAAGATTTTATCTCTACACAATATGCGTAATTCAGATTTAAACTAATTAGTCAACCATGCACGATAATGGAAGACTAACTGAGAGTGAAAAATGCCAATCTAAAGTATCTAGAGCCTTTTCTAATTTTTTCTCTCTCTTATCCTTATCTTAAAATGTTGCTCACAGTTATGGATCATAGGACAAAATATTCAATTATAGTTACGTTCCTTAGTCTAATTATTCAAATGCGTACTAGGGCATTTTATGGTCCCATACAATAATTGTGCCTAGGATAATGACTTGTGGGTCGTTCAGTGGCCACATATATTCATACCTAAGTTATTATTAGGTAATTAGGAACCCACAGAATTGCTTCTCCTAGTTAATCAGTACAAATTGACCTATGTTTCTTTCTCTATAAAGTATAAACTAAGTTTATACTTCAAAGTACATATCTGTGATTTGAATCTCTTTCCGTGATCATCTTAATTCGTCGAAATTCCACACTAAACAGTAAAGCTCAAATTACTGTATATTCTTTAATTTATTTAAATACAAACTTTTTTTTATATACTGACAGTATAAATAATACATAACTTATTAGATAATTTCAACCCTTAATATTTATATTAAATTTAAAAAAAAATCAAAATATATATTTAATGTTATCCGACCCTCGTTCTTGTCACTATAACACTATTGATTGTCTGAGTCATTTATGTAATATAAAACATTAACAATAAATAATTCCCTCCTTTTTTCTCCTTCAGTAGTCTGGTCTTTCTTCCAGCTCTCCCTTTCCTCTCTGGAGTAAAATCCATTAGAGCTTCGATTGATTCTCCGGAAAAAGCTAATGACGACGACGAACACAGAGAGGCAGAGAGCTCTTCTTCTCCGCGATGTTCTGTTGCGCAGGGACATGGACGCCAGGCTCAGCTTTCTGGTAACTCATCACTCCCATATTTGATTTCAATTATCGGATCGAATTACAATCCTGAAAATATGTTGTTGGTTTCGCAAATGCAAGGATTCGAGCACGAGCTCGCTCCAAATCGGCGAGAAGCTGTGTGCGTTGTGCATACCAGTGGTTGGTCTGATCGAGGCTTTCATCTTCAGCTTAGCCGGCTGCTTCGAACAACACCGTCCACGTCGTCACCACCGAGCCGCTTTCACCCACGACGACGTCGTTCGCCTCGCTGCCACCTCCCCATGTTTGTCTCATTCATTTGTTTGTTTGAAATGTAATTAATTAATTAATTAATTGTTTATATATTAGCATTGATGGAATTTTGATAATGTTTGTTAGTTAGTGTAAATGACGTGGAAGCATTGCGTGAATTGTTCAACAAGTTGAGCAGTTCGATTCTAGATGATGGCTTAATTCACAAGGTTAGTCCAATTATGTGTGTTCATATCAACTATTGTTTATCATTATAATTTGGTTATTCATTCTTCACTTATCTACCTTAATTGGTTTGTAATTTTCAGGAGGAGCTTCAGTTGGCTCTGTTCAAAACTCAAGCAGGCGAAAATATTTTTCTTGATAGGGTGAGTTCATTCACATAATTTACGCTTAGTTCTGTGTTGAATCATTTATTTTATCGTGTACTTTTGTATTTGACATTCTAGCTCATCTTGATTGCTTCAAGGGATTTAGAATTTCCAATGTGAGAATCTCAACAAATCTGTTTATGGGTAGTTCAAGTTGTAGTCTTTATAACACAACCTTCTCTTTGATGCTCCTATATATTTAATTTGTTTGTCTCAACTTGACAGTGCAAACAATCTGTTTTCCTTCAGACAACTAGTGTCTGATTCTAAATTGAATTAGGTAAAGTAAAACTCTTTATGTGATATTCTTGGTCCTTGATTGCTTGATGTGATTTAGGACTGCCATTCGGAGTATGTCACAAATTTCTTTCTGGCATACCCTTCTTTTTGTTGCTAGTTGTTTTCCTCAAATTTACGTGTTGAAGCCGTAATGGATTTTGGAGATAGTTTATTTTCTTGATTGCTTGATGAGATTTAGGATTGCCAGAGTGAGTACATGAACAAATCTCTTTCTGGGTACTTCAAAGTTATAACCTTTGTACCATAGCCTTCCTTTTCGTTGCTGGTATTTTTACCTTCCTTTCTCAAATTTATGTTTTGAAGCTTTAATGGAATTTGGAGATGTTCTAGTTTGCTGATTGCTTCATAGGGTTTAGGATTGCTGATGTAGTATGTACACAAATCCTCTTTGTGGGTTCTTAAAGTTATAGCCTTTATGCAACAGCCTTCTCTTTGTTTCTGGTTTTCTGTTTTACTTTAATTTTATGGGCTTTGGAAATATTCGATAGCTGTAATGCCAGATTCATGTGACTAAACGCCACCTATATTTCAGCTCAATATGTGCTACATGGATGTGACCCAAGACATAATTTGTTTCTTTTCAATGTTCTATGACACAATGGGGGGTGTAGGTATTTGATGTTTTTGACGAAAAGAAAAATGGAGTCATTGAATTTGAGGAGTTTATCCATGCATTAAGTGTATTTCATCCCTGCACTCCTCTTGAACAGAAGATTGACTGTAAGTACTCAAGAAGCCAACTTCAGTTAGCTTAACTTTATGTTCAAAGCATTTCGTGTTAAAAGACATTCCTGGGTTTCATGCAGTTGCATTCAGGTTGTATGATTTGAGACAGACTGGATATATTGAGCGGGAAGAAGTAAGTATATCCTATCCTTGTTATATTTCAGATTGTGAACAAGTTCTTGCCTGGATTCGTAATAAACAAAAAGGACTTAAGAAGGTGGTGTTGATACGTTTTGTAGATGGGACTGTTTGATTTCATTCATTTCATCATTTTGCTCACTATTAATTTATAAATTGTATTTCTTCTTCCTTGTATATGTTTTTGCTTGCAGGTTAGGCAAATGGTAGTCGCCACTTTGTTGGAATCCGGCATACAGGTGCCAGATGAAACTCTAGAAACAATTGTGGATAAGGCAAGGCTCATGAGTGTTCAATCTTTTTTATTTTTTCAGTTTTTCTTTCTGTGTGCTTGCCAAACTTCCCCTGAAATTTTATACTCTGAAAGGCATCTTTCTTTTCTTCAGACATTTGAAGATGCTGATGCTGATAAGGATGGCAAAATTAGCAACGATGAATGGAAGGCTTTTGTATTTCAGCGGCCTACACTCGTAAAGAACATGACACTTCCATATTTAAAGTACCTTACTTGATCATTGTCATTTGCACTCATACTATGTTTATTATTGCTTCCAATCTGTTTCATTCAGTAATTGACTGGCAATTAACTCCAACGGTATCTGTTCCAGGAACATCACCACAGTCTTCCCAAGTTTTATTTTCAACACTGAAGTCGAGGACTGAAATGCTGGCAAGTTAAGCCATGCCTATGATTTCATCCTGGATGCTGAAATCAGATGCTGTGTTGGAGTGTAGGATTCTTCATGAGACTGAGCTACCAAGAGAGCTGTGTTGTTCTGATTTGTACAGCATTGAAGGTTCCCCAGTACAACTGGCACAGGCAATTTTGAGATTGAGCTAGTGAAAACCAGCCGCAACCTTAGCAACTGGAAAAATACAGCATCCCTACTCCAGAGTGTTTCAGTTTTTGGCCTGATTCTTTTAATGATCGATCAACCTCTATTTCTGCTGATCGATCAAAATCAGCTCAAATTCTTTTAATGATCGGTCAACCTCTATTTCAGTTCCAAAATCTCGATCTGATCAACTGGTTGATTGTACGCTACTGTCAATTTTGAATGCTATCTTGCACATATAATCTGTTCGAGTAATTTGTAAGACTATCGAAAGGGATAGCGAAGAACCCGTTCATTTTATTATTTGTTTAGCAACATAAAAGGTTCTACCAACGTCTCCTTGACTAATCACCGATTCTGTACATGCCCTTTTAACTCTCAAATTAACTACGGTTGTAATATCAGAATATACACCTAAAAAACAAAAAAGAGGCATATATATGCAATTTACCATCCTAAAATTTATCTTGCATACGTATCTGGAGTGGAGTAAAGTAATTGGCAATGCACACACTCACTAGAGGAAATGACAAGCTTTGGGGTGCATCCTTGACTGGATTATTTGACATGCTAAAAGTCATGTAGGTTCCAAGGAGACTGCCAGAATCACCAATTTTAACAAATCTGTATTCATCAATCACCTAGTTTAGTAGTTAATGTTGGATAGACCACCTTTGCTCTGGTTTCAAACAATCTCACACAGTAGTTGATAAACTCTCTGTAAATGTATGCATGCCAGGGACATCACCCGTCTTCCCAAGTTTTATCTAAAACACTGAAGTTGACGACTGTAGATGTTGTCAATTTAAGCTATGCCTATGGTAGTATCTTGCAAACAAGCTGTGCTTTTTTATGATTTGTAGAGCCTTAAAATTCCCCAGTACAACTGGCACAAGCAATTTTTTTTTTTTTGAAACGTGGCACAGGCATATTTGAGATTGAGCAAATTATAGAAAGTGGATACATACCACGGTCCCTTCTGTTTCTGCATCACTGATTCAATGAGTCCTAAACTTCATTGTTGCAGTAAGATGCACCCAAAAAAAAAATGGACTATGCAATCTCCTATTCAACAAGGAAGCTCTTCTCAGAAAGAGAAAAAAAAGAAGCAAGGAAGTGAATGTAAAAGGAAGTTGAAATCCGTACAAGCTGCAATTGGAGACAAGTTCCAGCACTTTGTTCACTGAAAATGGCCAGTTCTTTTATACAGGCTTTACCATCCTAACATTTACATTGCATATGCATCTGGAATCAAGCAAAGAATAGACAGCCACTAGAGGAAGTGACAAACTGCAGAGTCATCTTTGAGTACTAGATTATTTAACCTGCGAGAAGTGAGATCTAGAAGTCATGATTTACATCCCAGGTAATCTACACCATAATTCCTGGACTCCACTACCAATTCCATGAATCCTCTTTCATCAATCACCAAGTTGATCAAGTTATGTTACAAAAACCATACACTACTCGATACAAAATTCCAAGCATCGGATCAGACCTTTTCTAATTAGCAAACGTAGCAGTACTGTTATGATTTGTAGTGTAACCAGGCTAGAGTTTGTACTCCGGTGGTTTTTCCAGTTCAAAGAGTGTGTTTTAGGTTCGAGGAGACTTCTTGTGAGGAGGTGATGCGTCAATCTTGGTCTACGGATCGTTCAGGGCTGCATTAGTCCCGGTTTATGAATAAGATTGCTAGTACACGGCTTGGCTTGTTGAATTGGAAGAGCAAAGTGTTAAGGTCTAGGCTTCAGGAAATGAACTCTATTTGAGCCAAGTTGTCACCTTTTAATTTGGCTGATGTTCAAGAGAGACAGACTCTACAACAAGGTCTTGACTGAGGAGGCAAAGCCACCAGACAAGAGTTCATCATTTTCGGTCCTAACCAGGAGAGCAAACCAGGACTGCCAACCGGGCAAATAAAAAAAATAAAAGAGGAATTTTAGCATCCACTTTTCACTACGTAAAGTGTTAACTTGTGTTGAAATGGAGTGCCAAAATCAATACCAAAAATAACAGAATTTAAACACTACTGCCAAATTTGAGAGTAATTTAACCTGCAGATATGATCTGTTGAATGTACTCACGGATACCTTCTAACTACTTCCAAACTAATGCGAGACTTAAACAGCAAGAGACTAATCTGAAAATTATATGTGATGAGTTCATGTGTGAAAAGCCACTCATGCTATCATTTTTTCTTTTTGTATAGCAAAATACAAGAGTACCTCTGTACCTCAATAATGTGGCACCAATAAATCCCTCCGTGACAACAGTTCTTTTGTAATCACTGATTCTGCTATACAAGCCCTTCAACTTTAACATTTTACTCTGGTTGTGAGATGCACCAAATAAACAACCGATGCAATCTCTCTCCTATTTAACAAGTGAATGTTAAAGAAAGGCGCGTTCCATATTCACAGCCTACAACTAGAGATAATATTCCTGTACTTTGGCTACATCAATGAATCTAGTCAGTCGAATGCAAATTTTTCATCTAAAGAAGCTTGCCATTGTAACAATTACCTTGCATGTGGAGCTCGACTAAAGCAAAGGAAATGGCAACAAACACTAACTAGAGGAAATGACAAGCTGCAGGGTGGATCCTTGACTAGCTCATTTGGCTTGCTAAAAGTGAGGTCCAGAAGTCCCAATTCAAGTAGCTACTTACACGTCCAGTTACTTAATATGTTTCATGGACTCCGCCACAATCACTACTTCCAACAACTGGGTAAGATGTCGTCTTTTATCAATCACCAAGACAAATCAAGTTGAATAAACTTCTTGTAAAAGTTACGTATTCTTGTTTGGAATAGCAAAACAAATCAGGCATGTATTCCTTTCGGTAGATTGCACAAGACATCCTTGAAAAATCAGGCCTTCCATCTGCAGCAAAATATGATGAAAAATCAGGTAACAGTTAATAGAAATATACTTTGTGTAAACAATGACACAAGGCAGATAAAACAATCAAATGAAGATAATCAAAGTTATCAAACCACATGATACGGCAGTTAAGCATTAGATAGTGCTTTAAATACCAAATCATATCACAGAAATGCTTGGCTGCCACATCAACTGTCGACATCATGTGCTTAGAAGAATAACAATAATAAAACAACAAGAAATCAGCAACTTCAAAAATATAATTTTGATACGCATGCAGAACTATAGACTAATAATAAATCATATCATATCAATGTTTAACTGCCACATCATGTATTTTAGATGTAGTTACATGAAATGAGTTCATCTACCAGTGTTCTCCATGATAGTGTGAAATCAGACAAAGAAACAAACAAGAAATCAGCAACTTCAATATAAGTTTGATAAGCCTGAACCATATACTGATCCTAATTGATATCGACGACATAGCTACAGTAGTCTATAGACAGAATAGGTAGCAGCCAATTACCCCCTCACCATAGAAAAAAGAGAGGCTCATAGTCAACATCTTCTATTTTGATGAAATAAAACACAGCAGTCCACAACAAGACCACTCAGGGATCCATTAAGTATGAAGTGATGGTAAATTCTGCTCCTCTTCCTTGTGAACTGCGACTTCTTACACAGTAAGTGAAACTTCTATTCCAATGCTGTACATGAAACCAGTCCCAACTGATGGATCCTTGCACAAGGTATTCTTTTCAGACCTTTTATGGAACTTGGGGTAAAAAAGCAAAACTAGCCCAATGATAATTTCAATAGAAGTAGAAAAACTCAGTTAAGCTCTATCCTACATCCTACTATCCCAACATAAACAACAAAATCAGCTACCACTTTCAGATCCCACTTAACCTTCAACTAAACAATCCACCAAACTTCCGGAACAGGTCTGTCAATATATTCAGATAGCACTCTACACATCCTTGATGATCTAACTGTTGGACGGAAGCAGGTAAATGGAAAGATTTTTCTCATTCAGACATCTCGTTATATTACTCATCTCTTGTTATACAGAAGGTGTGTCTTCTGTCTACCTACAGACATCTCTTGTTCTATATTCTAACCAAAAGAAGACAAAGTAACAAAATAATAAAGCAGACCATACACCGTCCAAACAAGCTAGGTCCTCTGTCCCACTAATAGGCAAAATTATCAGTTTTATAGGCCGGCACAAAGGCTGCTCGAATCGCCTAAAGGAAATACTGCTATTGCCCTTTTGACTATGCTCACCTTCACTCAACTGCATAAGCATCTTTATCTGACAACTAATCCTTTAAAGAGAGCAGATCAAGATCTCATCTCATCCTAGCCTTGAGATATTCTGGTTGCTTATCTGACAACTTTTTTTCAGTAAATCAAACTGTAGAAATTTCAACATGACCTGCTAAATTACGGACCAATCAACTAGAGTGTTTTCTCTATATAATCTAAGACTAAAAACCCTGTAAGCCTAGAAAAAGGAAGATAATGAAATAAGCTCAGCATTGTAACGGATTAATAATTCACTAATGGTTGATAAAGTAAACTAGTTGAAATAGGTAAGAATCCAGATGTAAAAGACAATTAGTTTAAACAGAAGCAATTTAAACCAGAGGCAAGGGTATTAAAGAGGCAACATGAAAGAGCAGAAAATAAGCTACTATGTCTAGCTAGAGAAAGACAGAAAATTCCAAAACTATGAAACCCATAAAAAATGAGACAGGATACTTGCCTATAACACCAAACCAGTAGCTGACCTCTGGTCCAATGGCATGCCACCATTCCTTTCATGAGATATTCCAGTGTCATTTCAACAAAAGGAGCAACCTTATCAGGTTATGCGGATGGCTAGAGATATCTTGGTGACAGAGACAGCAAACTCACAGCTCACAAAGAGGAACAACAACTACACCAGCAGACATGAGAAGTAGCAAGATGGCATTCTGATGAATCCCGGCATTTTATACACTACGTTGAATAGATACAAGGTTATTCCTAATCCATGAATTTCCATCTCCTCTTCTTTGAATACGATCTATTTACCTCTGGCCTCACACCTCAGCTCCACATCAGCAAAACCCAACCAAAAATCATATAGGTGAAAGAAACACAAACACTTCAACTCAATTCCAAGAAACAAGCTAAAAAGAGGAAGAAAAGCTTCCACTTCCAGCCTTGCATTTGGAAGAAGTTCCACCGAAAATAGCAACTCCCAATCACCCCACTCAATCACATTCCTAGTATTGGCTAATACATAACGGCTGCAAAAATCTCACTTGGCCATTTAGAGCACAAGGAGCAGTGTGGTTTAAAGTACATCAAGATACATCAACTTCTGAATATGAAACATCTTCAAGCAAGACCCAGAAAACTTCAGCTTAACCAACCACTTGCCGGTATCGTCTCCATATAAGAACATTGTAACAGGGTCCCATGTAGACATATACATATTGCAAACAAAAGCAACAGATACAAGCTGTACTGCTCAATGAAATCAAGGCCTGAGCTGGCAACACTTCTACAATCCATTCTTCTAATGCCATCCAAAGCAATTGGTACTACCAAGAACTTTTCAGAAAATTGTAAAACTAATTCCAGCTGCAAATCTTACCTGGAAAGATAACTTCTAGTAAAATACCTACCTATATAAAGGCCTGAAACTTACTTCTAAAGCATAACATCTTCCTAGCAAAAGATTTTCAGGACTCCTAGTTATAACAATATGTTCATTTATGCAATTTTCTAAATTGATCAACAGCTCGACCTATTTCCTCAAACTTCCATAAAAGCTAAATACTAACTAGTATCCAGAAGATGGAAGTCAGATCTAAAATCACAAAATATATTTCAGCTGATCTTACTAACGTAAAATCCTATACTGTGAAATGAACTGCCAGCCTAACTCTTAATCTCCAATAATATCCAGAGACCGAAACCGGCAACAAGGAATTCCATAACAAAGAATCCACATGCCCAATTCTGAATGCCATACGTTGATATATTCTCAAAAAAAAAATTGTACAGGAGGCAAGAAACAGCCACATAGCTTAAATTCCAACAATTACATCAGCTACAACAATGCAGATCACATTAGAATCATACAATGATTACAATCCCGCATCATCAAATTGCTTCAGTTCTACGGCACAACACACCTGCTCCAGCTCTTCCGCAAAACGTATCGAAATATATATTACGTGGACAAATTTAGACAAAATACCAAGTTCATAAATAAAAAAACCACATAATCCTAAAGCTGTTTACTTCTAGCCACCAGGAAAAGAAAGGAATAACCGCAATGAAGAACTCAAGAGACGGTTACGAAAGACAAGACAACTCATTATAAGTCATGTGGTCACAACCTATGTAAGACATAGCTGATGCAAATGTAAGAACAGAAAATTCCATATTACTATCACAGACATGGGATATATTATAGCAATCAAGTAAAACCATATTACCTATATTCATCAGTTTATGATGACTAACAATGTATCAAGATAAATATAAAGGCTACTGATCAGGAGTGTGCTCATAGATGAACCTATAAATTCTTGGCCATAATCTCCAGACGACGAGCAATCAAAAGTAACATGTAACTGTGTCATTCAAATAAACTCTTCCGCATTTCAACGACGAGGCATGCGCAGCTTTTCCGAACCTCCCCACAAAGTTGGGCCTGGGCCTGGGCCTTGCCCATACATCGGTCCTTTATCAGGCATACCCTAATAAGGAAAAAAATAATAAATAACATTTCAGAGAACAAGGAAATATAATGAAAATAGAATCACCCTCATAAGTAAACCATGGAAACCATTTTATGAAAAGGAAAAGGTGAGATAACAACATTATCGAGAAAAGATAAACATGGAAATTTAGTAATTACAAAAATCCCAATCAAAAGTCCAATTATACAAGAAAAATACCATATGCATCCCATATCCATCTCCATATGGAGCAGGAAAGCTTCCATCTGGGCTGCTGAAACTCATCCCGTATTGTCCACCTTAAAACAACAAGTATGAAAACAGTGAGATATGAATGAATAGAACAAAATGGAACAACGTAACCCAAATAAGGAAAACACAACTCTGTTTTTCCTCCATTGTAAAGTACTAGATAGATACGAAAAGTAAGATATCAACCCCAATTCCTAAAGATGGGAGTACAGATCAATTTCATAATCTGGTTAACAACAGGAGACTACCTGCACTCCACGGTCTACCATCAACTCTAGCAAGTTCTGCACGAAGTTTCTCAACTTCACGAGCCATAGAAACTAGGTTATTCTCCATTGCCTGTCTCTGTTCCATAAGCTCAATATTTGCCTTCTTTTCATAATCAATTGCACTTCTACAAAACAAAAGTGATACCTTTGTCTATTAAAGGTTGATCTAATACAATTCTGATAGATATATGCGCCAAAAAAGTTGCTTAAAGACAAAGGAAATAAAGAAAATCAAAGATATTCAGGTGCATACCTAGCATGCATAAGCTCCTGGTGCAGACCATCAATCTCAGACTTTAGCAAAGGAATCTGTTGATTATCAGATTGCAACTTTACGAGGTCCTGTGTGAGAGTCTGCACTTGTGTGGAAAGTTCCTTCCTAACACCATTCAGCTTCTGAATTTCACCGCGTAGTTGTTTAGCCTCATTTTTAAACGGCTCAGCTCCCCGAAGATCAGCTTCCAATTTTCTTGCTTTCTCAAAGAGCTCCCTCGACTGCAGTTCTTCCTCGGCGCGAATATCAGAAAAGGCAACATTCATGCGATGAATTTCCTCCTTGGCAGCGCCAAGATCATGCTGCAATGCCATTCGGTCCTCCACCAGCCTCCGGTTATCAGCTAAGAGCCTCCGAATCTCAGCATGCTGCATTTCAAGTTCTTCCTCCAACAATGCAGGATGGGGCAGCTGCCGGGGCACAGGAGGGGCTCTACCATAAGGTCCTTCAAGAGGGTAGCCACGCCGGTCAATCATGGCTTCACGCGGAATGCGGTGCCTCCCTGCCATCAGAGATGTTTTCCCTGAAAACCCACAAAACTTTAGACCAAAAAAACAACCCTCCAGATTGAGCATGCAAGTAATCAAGTACTGAACAGTTCTGCATATATAGCAATTGCAAATCAGCAAAGAATGTGCACAGTGGGGGTTTTAATCAACTACACAATTCAAACCCAAATTCTTGGTTTCTATCATACAATTCAATTCAACTAATAATCCCCACTCAATATCTTTATGGGTTAGTTTGAATTTCTAGAAACTGAAGCAAAAATTGGACAAAAGACAACTTCTTTTATCGTATTTTCAACTTCTCAGGGCCAAAGAACCGTACTTTAGCCAACTCTTCACTGTTTTATAATCAATTAGAAATATAATTCGATAAGAGGAAACCCCTAATTTAATTTTCCTTCATTCATCTTCTCTGAAATTAAAAACGACAAAAAATAAAATAAAATCCAAAAGCACGATACTTGATTGGTCTAAACGAGCGTAAAAGGGTAAAACCAGGATGCAGACCTTGTTCTTGGATCGAAATTTTGAAGAAGAGCTGAGGGCTTGAACAAAATTGAGTGTGTGTGATTTGTTTATCAAGGTCTTTCTTTGCCTAATGAGGCTTTGTAGCCCTAGTGCGACGTCGTATTCGTGGCAGTTAGATTCTGTTAATGTTTCTGGTGACCACCTCAGGCTTTAGCTTATTTGCACCAATATCCCCATTTTTAATTCACACCCTCTTCGTATCACGTATGTATCGTATTCGTAGTATATATATATAGATAAAGCTTTGGGAGTTGGAACTTAATTGGACAATTCTAGCAATATAAAGCTTTGTATTCACAAAGTGTTGAATTCTCAACAAAAAAAAAAAAAAATACAAAGTGTTGCACACTTGCACCCTAGATAGCAAGAGTCTGGCATTTTTTTTTAAAATAGTTTTTATGGGGCTTTTGATGACAATTGCTAGGCAAACATGCATCCCATTCCCAATTTTTAGTTAAAGGTTTCATACCAAAAAGTGTTTAAACATATTTATACGTAGCATTTAAGGACAATATGGTCATCAGCAAAGAGATGTGTGTTTACATTCTATTTCTCATGGGAGTTTTCTGGCGACAAAATTTTCATCGACACGGCCATATATGACCCTTTTTATTTCATCGGCACGGCTATAGTCTAGCATGTTTGCCGACGATTTCGTTGGTATAAGCTTTTTTTGTCGGCAAATTAAAGCAATGTCCAATTTTATTATTTTATGAGAGGCTTTCAAACAATGAAACCTCCCATAAAACAATGAAATTTAGTCACCAAAAGCATTGCCGATAAATTATGTCTCTTTTTATTTTTCTAAAAGACTTTCATATGAAGAAATTTATTCGACAACAGCATCACGGTAACGATACTTAATTAGTTTCGTCGCAACAACTATGTCCCTTCTCATTTTTTTTTAATTTTTATATTGAGGCACATATCTACATTTAGACCAAAAATCAGTAACACGTACGAAAGTACGTTTGCTAATATACTAGCTAGCTTCAACCATAAGCATCTTACGAACATGAGTACATCCATATCTTAATATACTTATTTCTTTTCATAATATCGCGCGCGTGCACACACACACCAATAGGTTTTCATTTTTCCAAACACAAGCTTATATTGAACTCGATTAATTCATTTCCATATACACAAGCTCGAACATTATGGCAGCTGATGAGCTTGTTAGGGTCTTGCAGTGGCGGGCACAATGTCTTGGTGGCAGGAAATGGGATGGCATCGATATACTTAGTATCGTTGTCCTCCTAGCTATCCATTGCCTTGTTCTTCTAGCGCTGTTTCATTTCAACTGGTCTGCGTTTTGGGTGACCGTAGCACTCTATTATGTCACAGGTGTGGGTGTAACTCTCTCCTTGCATAGGAAACTTGCTCACCGAAGCGTCAAGCTTCCAAAATGGCTCGAATACTCTTTTGCCTATTGTGCCGTTCTCTCCCTTCAGGTTTGTGATCGATCCAATTACTAGAAATTAGTTCACCTCTATTATATATACAAGGTCAACTAGGCAGTTTATATATAATTTCCCAGCAGGACGTTTGTACGTATTGATATGCATCTAGCATGCATATTGTTTTTGGTTTGTAGGGAAGTCCACTTGAATGGGTGAGCACACACAGAATCCATCATCAGGTCAGCGACACATGGAGCGACCCTCATAGCCCCATTAGGGGATATTGGTTTAGTTATATTGGTTGGATCTTTGCATATCGATCATTCTCGGTTTGCAACTCTCTCTCTCTCTCTCTCTCTCTCTCTCTCTCTCTCTCTCTCTCTCCCCCAAAATATTGTTAAAGAAGCAGTGGTACTATAGGTTTCTTGATTATACGTACCTCTTTCACTCGGTTACTCTTGCATGGAGTTGTACTGTATGTAGTAGGAGGATTACCCTTTCTAGTTTGGGGACTGGTAATTGACAATATTGTTTGCTCTTTAATTACTGTTGATGGAATATTTTTTTTTCATCTTAAGTAGCTTTTTATCTTGGCAGGGTGTGCGGCTAGTATTTATTTGCACACAACTTTTTCAGTAAACTGGGTTTGCCACAAATGGGGGAAGCAAGTTTGGGATATTGGTGATCAATCTAGAAAACTGGTATGTAAATATATTGATGTCTATTTGAAGGAGAATGATTTCAGATTTCTACATCGACTAATGGGTTTATATTGCTAGGTTGTTGGGTTTGCTAGCATTTGGAGAAGGTTGGCCCGGCCAATAACCACCATGCTTTTCAACACTCAGCTCAGCAAGGCCTGGAGTGGTGGCAAATTCATATTTTATGATACATAATTACGTTTCTTGAAGTTGTTGGTTTGGCAACAGACGTGAAGCTCCCAACTGAAATTCAGAAGAAACGAAAAGCTTTATAAATCTCCGTGCTACGGAGGGATCTTTTGTTATTAAAAGTGAAATAAATAAAAATTCAATAGATTTTGTCAGCATTTAGTCTATTGGTAAGGCAATGACAAATAATCCAATTAAAATTGAGATTGATATTGTGTGTCTTGATCTTAATTTGTTTATTAGTTTAGCTATGCTTAATCTTGCTTATGATTTTGGTTGCCTTTTGATTTTATTGTTTATTCTACGGAGTCTTGGCTTTATGTCCCCTTTAAGTGTTATTTGTTTTATCTAATAAATTTTATTCATTTGCCATAATATTTTCTTTGAATGGACGATGATTGGCTGACAATTTATGTTGATAATAAAAAGAATTACAATGTAAACAAAGTGAGTTGCATGAAAAAAAAAAGTATATATCATATGGGTGACACGACAACTGAAGAATCTCAGTTATGACTATACAAAATTAATGATCCATTTCTGGAAAGAATTAAGAGCAAAAAAGTTGGCATCGATCTTACTGAAATCTAAAACAATGAATGGCGTAAATGATATGATACTTGGTCGATCTGGTGGAGACATAATAGTAAAACGGTGACTGCATGGCTGACACAGGAAGAAAGTAAAGCAATAATAATCCATGCATGTGGTGTGATGATACATGCACAAGGATCTGGGTAGGCAATTATGGAGTTCTCTGCATGCATGCATGATCAGTCTATATATAGTACGGATCGTTGGAGTAACTGACTAACTACAACCATATATAACTAATCTGACAATGCAATGTGAATAATGAGCCACCAGTATTCCCAGATGATTGAGGCCGGTGGTCTCAGATCGACTCTCAGCCAGGCTCATCACCTAAAAAGAGAAACATATTGACTGACCTCACTTTTTAAATTTCTTTGTTTTTCATGGTTAATGAATACTGGGCTCATTCCCTAAAAGCACTGTTTATTAGGGAAAGAACATTAAATTTAGTCACCAGAAAAGTACAATGTTACCAGAAATTGGTTGATAGATGGATCATCGTGATAATTTAAGGAGGACGTAATAAGTACTAGCTAACCACAAGTATCAATCAAAGGAGGAAATAAATCCCTATGAAGTTTTTTTTTTTTTTTTCTTTTCTTTCTGTTAAACATTGTTGCATGAGTAGTTCTATTCATATCTCTTGAATTGCTATATTTGGACCCCCTCTCTTAATTTAAATCATTGAATTTCTTATTTTGCCCTTGTATGCATATTACCATTTACATCTGCATACGATCAAACGCCCACACCATTCACCATCCACTATCAATTTACCGGTTAATTTCTTTGATACAGTAGGAGCTGAAGAATCAATTCTCACCTTCAACAACAACGAGGATGGTAAATTCTTAATCAATAGATGGAAGAGCTCAATTTATTCCACTGCAACCTACCACCCAGACAAAAGAAAAATAAAGTAAGAGAGAAATATTAATCCATACGAGCAAACTATTTCTTCAAGGCTGAAGCTAAAACTTCTTTAATCATACAAAGTCACCCTCAGATGCCAAGTTTTCCCAGTTCCTCTCATGATTAGCAAAGGTCAATTAAGCACTAGAAGCCTATAACTTTATATGCAAGCTCTTCAACAAGAAGAAAATAGTAAATTTCTTCCACTGAGTTTGAAATCCCATAAAGAATGGTATTTAGCAACCGATCAACTTCCACCTTTCAATGAAAAATTAAGTTTCAAAAAGAGAATGGGAAGAGAAGGAAGATTGTTGTGGTGCGCCTCTTCCATTAGTCTTCAGTTTTTTTTTTTTTGTTTGTTAGAGAGGGAGATAATGGGAATTAAATTTTTATAAAAATTAAAAGAGGTCTAAAAAGCAAATTAGGAGGTTTGCATTATTAGTTGGTACTACTTCCTATTTTTCAACAAGAAATCTTCGCTATCCTGCAGTTAAAATGCTTCTATAAAGCTCAAAATGAAACTAAGTAGTTAATTTAAGAAATGAAAGGAAAATGTTGAGGAAGACAAAATCTTCACCCCATCCCTCTCTCTCTCTCTCTCTCTCTCTCTCTCTCTCTCTCTCTCTCTCTCTCTCTCTCTCTCTGTGTGTGTGTGTGTGTGTTATTCTTCTTTTAAAGAATACACTAGGCAGGTAAATGCCTATTTGATAGTAGGGAGAAGAATTTTTTGGAGGTAAGTCGAGTTTTAGATGATTATAAGGAGTATTTGGATGCTTTTTAATCAGTTAGAATTCGGCATATTTACCGTGAAGCAAATTGTGTAGCAGATAGGCTTGCTCACCTTGCTAGTAGTGGTTCTATTGACGATGTTTGGTTAGATTAGACACCTGAAATCATTCAGGATACAAGGATTATTGTGGGTATTTTTATGTAGCTCGGGGTTTAGGTTATATGTCCCCTTTGATGCAAAATTCTACTATTAATATAATAAATGGAACCGGGCGTGGGGCTGAGCCTCCTAGCTAGGTTGGGTTCCAAACCCCTTTCAAACAAAAAAAAAAAGATAAGATAATAGAAACCGATGATTAATTGAGCATTAATAAAAATAAGAGTGAGGGGGCAAAATGTTTGGAACATTGCAGTTACATACTACTGAAATTTATAGATATATACTAATTGTTAATTTATCTTTTGAAATATCCACATAAACTTAAAGATGATCATCATTGCTCACGCCAACTCCTTGTTAGTGTGAGTCATTGCATAATATTAGGAATGAAATATATTGTAATTATATTGTAATTAGTTCTTACCTATTCATTCTCTATATCTCGTCTTATCTGACTTGGTATTAGAGCAAAGATCCAAGAAGACTTTGTCTCTTATTTTCTACTTTTAATTTTCCTAGTTCGAGGAATTAATTAAAAAAACCCTATTATTAGGGTTATTGTTTCCTTAACAGCATTACTCTCTCATCGTTATCCCTCTTGTGTTGACATCCGTCCAAGAATGACTAGATCGTCTTCTTCTTGGACTTCGACGTCATCAGACCTGCCGCCTTCATCATCTGTCCAGGTCGGCCTCGTCTTCCTCGTTCAGACCCAACGTTTTGCTTGGGCACCAGCACCAGAAAATCAACACCTCCATCTTCTTTAGATCAGTTTCCTCCATCGCATCGTCCGACCATTTATTCTGTCTCGTGACATCATCAGCAATTTGGGATCAGACTAGTCGGCTCAGACCCAATCACCTTTGTCAGACTCGCAACACCCAGTCGTCGAGTTCCTCAACCCCGTCGCGATCATCCTGTCACTACTAGAAAAATTGAATCAGACGACGCCACTCAGACGACACATTAGAGTTTTCCGTCGTGTGATTGATTTTTATTTTTTTAGACGTTGTTTTTAGAAAATCCGTCGTCTGATATGGAATTATGAATCAATTCAGAAGACGTATAAGGACAGAACCGTTGTATGACCCTAAAAAAATTTGAGCGCCAAGTTTGCCACCAAGTTATGTGGTGCCAAACCCATCTGAAGCCCTAAATTTTCCCCAACATGTGTCAGTCATACGACGATAAACAAAAAACCTGTCGTCTAATAAATATGTCTGACAGAAGGGTTCCCTCCTCCATCTTTCTCCAGCTCCTCAAGGCGGGAAGTCCAATTAATAAGAGACGAGGCTCAAATTTAAATGGTTGTATTCAGACGACGTTCTTACGTAAACCCATTGTGTGATTCCTTGTCCAAATTGATAGGGCCTCACAAATCCGGCTGAAACCCCAACACTTGGAGAAAAAAACATAACAAAAAAAACTAAATAATAGCAAAACGTACCCCTCTTTCGACAGCTAGCCCTTGCTCTATGTTAATTGACTCACCTCACTGTCGACAGATCCAAAAACAAGACCTAGCTAGCTATCGCCCAGTGGCCTCACTCTCGACACACCTAATCCAAAACCGGAATCCTCTCTATCTCAACATACCCAAAGCCAAAGGAAATTCCTCACTCTGTAGCCTAGACCTCACTCTCCCAAACTCTCTCACACACACTCTCTTTCTCTCTCTTTCTCTCTCTCTCTCTCTCTCTCTGCGTCCTCCAAAACCAGATCCTACAACCATGACCGCCTCGCTTCAACCACATCTCTCTGTTCTCCATCAGATCCCAAACTTGGACCTCTCTCCTCTCTCCCTCTATCTTCTACACCTATTCCCCAAATCCATCATATTGAAACCCTAGACCTCTCTCCAACAACCAAACCAGTTTCCACATCTGCAAGGAGCTTCTCCAACCCTAAAGATGACTCTCTTGGCTCAAATTAAGCCCTCACTTTCCAGCACCGATGGGTAAACAGTTTATCCAATTTCTCTTCCTTTCGATTTTGACCTAACTTTTTGATTTTATGAATTTTGGGGATTTTGATTTCTGATGCGATTGTTTTCTTTGTTGTAGTAAGGGGACCAAGAGGGATTTTAGCACTACAAGCACTCCCCAAACGCGCCGGAGCAACCCCTCTCCTTCCTCCATCCCCCTTCTGCGAAACCCCTCTCATCTGCGTCTGTACCTCATCGAATGAACTGATCCATATTGAAGCTCACATTCTTTAGCTTTGGTAAAACAAATTCATTCACTACCTATGGGTAATTCTCTCTCGTTCTCGATATGTCTATCACTTTTTGTTTTTGCCCAGATTTATATGCTTTTGATTCTGGGTAAAACAGTTGTTGGCACCGGTTCATAATTCTCTGTTGGCTTGCTTTCACTAGTATTCTAAATTAATGAAAGATTGCTGCTGCCTCTACATCCTTGTACTAACTCTGTTTTCTAATTGAAATGCCCTATTTCACCCAAACCATTGTTTTCTCCCGCAACCCCTTTCTCTCTTTCTTCGATCTCGATGTCACACACCAAATTGCATTTCAAAGAACTTGGTGGTCACTTGGTTGACCTGGGTTAGGAATTTTTCTTTCTTTTTGGTATCTCAATTCAGTCTTCTCTATTGTTGAACCCGATTCAATGGCCGGCTCATTGGTGTTAGGCTAGTCCTATGGCATGGGAAGCACCTGATTGAAGCAGCAGTTGCAACATGCTCCCCTCCACATCTGTCCCTTAATCTGATGAATATGGTGTGTAACGTCTTTTGATCTTGAGAATCTTCACCTCAAACTTGGGGTATAATTGGTGCATTGTTTAACACAGGTTGTGTTGAGGAAGCAACTTTATAAAGATGAGGTTCGTATGTATTAAGGAACATTAGAAATACTGGTATTAGTGTTTCATTGTTTAATTGTTGTTTCATTTCATGGTAATATTGCAGGTTCTCAAAATATGGGTTGGAGGTGGACAAGATTGACATTTGAGATTGTGGTTTCATATCGTGGTGGTTCCTTTGATGGGTGGCAAAAGCAGTTGGACCTCTACACTATCCAAAGGTGCTAGCTTTGATAAACTGTCATGTTGTTTTGTGCATTTGAGAATTACTTAAGTTCAGTTAGCTGTGTCTGTGTGTGGTTTTGTATTTGTAATTGAAGCACTTAGTGTTTGCTCTTACTGTGTTTGTCTTGGCTCTAATTTGAGTAGAAAACTAAGGGAGGGAGGGAGAGCAAATTGGGTCAAACTAGATCATGGAATGAGCATAGAGGAGCTTAGTTAGCTAAAAGGGTGAACGTAAAAGGAAGCAAAGTTGCAGAGATAGATTCATAAAGTGTGTAACTATTGGGATGAAGCTATTGGAAAAAATTCCATGCTAATCTCTTATACCAGCAATAGCGTCCCCACTGTAAAAAGCAAGGTGTTGATTTTGTCATAATTGATAACTATTATATTCAGTTTGTTTCATTAATTTATGACAAATTTATTCTGTTTTCTTTCTCCAAATTTTGTTATAGGATTATGTGCCTACAGTGTTTGACAACATCAGTGCTAATTTGGTGGCGGATGCACAGTTAACCTTAGATTGTGGGACACTGCATGTAATTGCTCTGTGTGGGTGTTTGTGATTTAGTTCTTGAAGCTTAATATGTGAGATAACTAGCTGGAGCTTATGTGAGATACTATAGGCCATTTAGAAAAGATAAAATTTAATTTTAAGCTCTCCAATGTAGTTAGAAGTAGAAAAGACAACTGGCTTTTGTTTTCGATTTTCATTGTTCCCCCGACACAAACTCTACCTTTTGTCTACTTTGATTATGCTGAATTCATCAAGGTTTATGTTTATCATTAATTTATAATATGTAGTTATTGGATTGTACAATTACTGCTAGTTTATAATTGTGCCTCAGAATATATACATGGGCATAATTGTTCCCATAATTGTTGTATGTGATTGATATTCAGTTCATGCTGCATTCTCTGATTTTAATGCAATTTACAGTCCCTGCAACACTAACAGGTTTGCTCAAATTGGAGAATAGATGCCACATGGATTTTGTTCAAACAAACTTAGCTTTGTTCTCCCCGCCAGACTTCTACACAAAAGTTAGTAGTGTGCTTGAAATTTCAGTTTCCTATTGGAACTGAAAGAAATGTGATTTGGATTTCACAGCACTTGGGAATTCATCAAAGTTTGGTTTCCGATTAAAGGTTTGAACTTCCTTGCCTCAAGAACTGAAATAAATAAGTATATTCAAAGTGCTTAGTGATGATTAAACATACAGTTGCTTAATAATTAATGTAATTTGTGATCATAGGAAACAAGAACAGCATGATGTTATAACAAAATCAATAGTTAATGCACACTATGAAGAGGGTGATGTTGTTTGGTGCCATGACTACCATCTTATATTTCTTCCAAAATGCTTGAAGGAATATAACAGTAAAATGGAAGTCGGTTGGTTTCTCCACACTCCCTATCCTTCCTCTGAAATTCATAGGACACTGCCATCATGATCAGAGCTTCTGCGCTCAGTTCTTGCAGCTAATTTAGTTGGGTAAGTATTGGTTACATTCTACTCAATATGCTTTACTTTGCCTAAGATAGTTGATATAGAGTGCCACTTGACAGCTAGCATATCCTTTGAATTATGAAATCTTTCAAGAATATCAGCAAATAACTGATAACTTTGCAAGGCTTTGATCATATCTGACCATCATGCTTGATGCATAATATTAACGTTCAGCCATGATAATAGTATGGTCTTATAGTGCTCAAGCTATGTTCTATTGCCACATAATTTTCTATTACTGACCATGATATGTGGGCATCACATGGCTAGAAGCCCCTGATTATATTACTCAACATTTTCTTATTTTCTTTTTTTGATCAAGTAAACTAATAATGTTGTTTCTCTCTCGAATTATGTTATGATTTATGAACATCTGGAATAACCATCGATGAGTGGTAACCTGTAATAGGTTCTGTACTGTTATATTGTCATTCCATTTTTGTTTCATCACATTATAAAATGAGTTTCAAGGCAAGATAGTTTCAGCCTATTTTGATGTTATAATTTCAGAGTGGATGGGATACATGCTTCTGTATAAGGTAGCTATCAAAATTTTTGTATATTATATTCTTAAAATGTTGGTTATTGGATTGTATAATTACTGCTAGTTTATAACCGTGTCTCTGAATATATACATGGGCATATATGGTTCGAAATTATTTTGTTGACATGCTTACTTTTCAACAGTGTGGTTGGAAGTGTCATTACAGCCATAGATCGCTGGCTAAAACCCGGAGGTCTTGTACTTCCTTCAAATGCAATGGTAGTTTTCTGTCTCTTTGGTCTTTCAATTGTTGTGGCCTGTACATCTTTAGTTATAAATACACAGTTGCTGCTTTAATGTCATTGAATTGACAATCATATCAACCTCATATGTTGTTAACTTGTGGATTATCAACTAGAGTAACTAGAGTACGTATGCAGCTTCGTCAATATATTTTTGTACAACATTAGATGCTAAATGAATTTGGTTCTGTCATGCTGATTTTGTTGTTGACTGCACGCAGTTGTACATAGAACCTATATATTCATGTTGCAGGTTTCATAGCTATGTATGCTACACTTGCCAGTTGCGATGTGGACTATTGTTTGATTCCAGATTCCCCCTTTCTTTCTTAAAAGGACGAGGTGGACTTTTTGAGTTCTTTGAAAAACGACTCAGAAAATGGACATTGCTGAGAAAGCAGGACATGATCTTCTTTTAGAGAGCTTGTAATCCGTGAACCAGCAAGATGCTTCAAGAAACAAGAAACTTAAAGACGTTGGGTTATGGATATCTCAGAGGATTAGGGTATTACTCGCAATCCTACAGAGTTAGTGCTTGGAAACTTCCAAAGCTAGACTCCAATGAGGCCATGAGAGTAGCAAAGCTTGCAAAGCTAGACACAAGTAAATTTCTAGATGTATTTTGCTATGAGAGTACTATTAGATGTACTCCTTTTGGGGATAAAAGATTAACTTTGCACAATTCATTTTGGTGCATGATGTGAATTATAACAATTTCTTCTATATATATATTGATCAGTTAATTTGGTCTTTTTAAATTCCACATCCAGCAAATATAATGCATTGAATCATTCTATTAGGACAATAATAACCACAAAAAAACTGTCGTATGTGCACAATAGTCACAATGACCCAAAAATAAAAACTGTCGTCTGAATGTAAAATAGATAATGGATACTTTGAAAAACTGTCGTCTGAATGAAAGTCACACAACGGGCATAAAATAAAGCGACCTCTGAATTGCATTCACACAACAGTTTCTAAAGTCGCCCGTCGTCTGAAGAATAGTCACGCAACAGCTAATGCTGTCGACAGGCTGCCGACATGCTGCGCACCATGCTGCCGAGCCCTTCACACGACGGTTCCCTACAATCGATCTTCATCAGACGGCGCCTTGATAGACGACGCTTTGACTCCATATCAGACGACGATTTTTAGCCGTCGTCTGATTCAATTTTTGTAGTAGTGTGTCATCCAGTTCCTTAGCCTGTCTCGCGCATCTTGTTATCGAGTTCCTCTTCCCGTCGAACTCAGCCCCATTCGGTCATCTTTGCCCAGACCCGTCAACCTCAACCCATTCGGTCCCTCTTCAGGCCATTAATTTCTCTCAGTTAGGGAGAACCCAGATCAGACCTTCAGTTCTCAGGTCAACATCTCAACCCGTGCCTATCTAAAAAGAAAAAAGGAAAAAAATATATATATTGTTGCACAGTCTGTTTTGTTCTATTTGGTTATTTTTGGGAATCTCTTGTCTTTTTTATTCCTCTACATACTCTATGATTTTGTGATTTTGCTACTATATATATTGTTACGATGGATGGTGATGAAGGTGAAAATTCCAAGATCAATGAGGTCCAAAAAGTTGAGGTTTTTGTTCGAAACTCAGATAGTGGTTCTTTTGGAGGTACGAAACTCAATGGTGCCAATTTTCGAACATGGAAGAAGATTATGTTTGTCCATCTTCATGGCATGCACAAGATGGGGCATGTGACTGGAACAACTAAAGCTTCTAGTGAGGAGGATGTGGATGCCTACACTAAGTGGGAAGATGATGATGGATCTGTGATGGCAATCTTATTCAAAGCCATGACTGAAGATGTGCTACAGTTGCTGGAAGAGTGTGAGACTGCTGGAGCAATATGGAAGACATTGGGGGATCTGTATATAAATGAGATTGATTTTATACAGGTTCATGAGTTGATGTGTAAAGCTGCTAGTATGCAGCAGAATGGGCAACCAGTAGTTGTGTATTCCAAGCTGAAGAATATATGGGCTGAAATTGATCAGAAGCATCCTTACAAGATCAAGAATCAAGAAGATCTTGTGTGGTACTAGAAGGAGAAGGAACTTGAAAGGGGTCATGTATTCTTGAGAGGGCTTGATGAGAAGCATAGTAGTGCCAAGGGAGAATTGCTTAGAATGATAGACCATCCTAGTTTGAACACATCTTTTACATACATTCGCAAGGATGAGGCTCAGCAGGAAAGTGTCAAACATGCATAGGTTGAAGTATCTAGCCTAGCCATTCAGGCCAAGTCACCAGCACCTTTCCTTCTGCAGCAGAGTTCAGCCTCACTTCATCATCAAGGTTTCCAACCAGGCTTCACTAACCGTCCTCGTCCTCAATGCTCTTATTGCAACGACGTTGGACATGTTCGAGAGACTTGTTGGAAACTGAATGGGTACCCTAAAAAGAAGGGTTATCGTCCTAAGGCGAAGACACACTACTAGAGAAAAGTCATTCAGGGACGAAATCAGTTTGTCTCCAAAAGCTAAAAATTTGTCCCCCAAAAAAATTCGAGACAGAACCGTTTTGTGGCTAAAGTCGTTTCCTAATCATTGTCCCCAATTATCAAAGGCAACAGTTGATAAATTCTGTCTCCTAATACACTTGGAGAACAAATTAGAATTGTCCCATATTCAATGAAATTTCATCCCCTATTTTTTGAGATTGGCGGGAAAATTAACTACAAATAGCGCCAATTTGAGAAATAGGGGATGAACTCACTCTATCTCATTTTATTTTCAGATTTTAATTTTTTTCAAATTTAATTTTAATTTTCAATAATGCATCAATGATAATAGGTATTAAATAGAATATTTGTTTTTGACAAATTCAATTTTTTTACGTTATTATTATGGATAATCTAGTGATAAACAAAGACATATTATCAACTTCTTTTTTCCCAACTACACCAACTAATATAAACAAACTAAACATTTTCATAAATATGCTTCATAGGTTTTTAACTGAAAATAAATTCTACAACAAAGAACATCCATGTGTTAATATAAGATAAACAGCATCCTACTGAGTAGTTAATTTACGAAAGCCTAATAAGCTTAATGCATATAACCATGATCCTCCTCATCTTCAGCATCCATTTCTTGGTCACTCTCACCAATACCATCATAACAACACATATTTACTTCTGCATAGACCGCAAACTTGGCTTTCAGTCCTCTATCTTCTAATGTTGTCTTCCCCATTGCGCTCAACAACTCCTCTGTTTTGTACTCATTTGTCCTTGAAGAATTGGCAGAAGTACGTACAAGTGTCAATTTCGTCAACTGTATAAGGTTCTTAATTCCTTCAATAATTCCCATAACAAAGCCAAAAGGGATATTATGAATTGCATGTGACAAATCTACATGCATCAACCACGAGTTGAAAAAGAAAAATGTGAGCATAAAATAAAAGAACATACCTTAAGGTTAGGATGATCTGAAGACCCACAGGTACTAGCATATGATATGCACAACCCTTCAACATCAAAAAGATTGTTGACATTTGAAATTGTGTCTTGTCCTAACTTTATAGGAAGCAAAATCTAAAATTAATTACAAGATCTCACATTGTGAGTAGAACTTATTTTTGACAAAAAGGTAGGACAACTACATATACAAGGATATCCAATTTGAAAGTCATAATTGGAAATAAACAAATCATCAATCACCTGATCCATTTTACCAGATTGTGTACCAATGTTGCGCTCACAAGCACATGTAAGTTGAGCATAATTCCATTTTGTTCACAAGGATATAATGTTAGCACAACTTACATTGTGACTCAGGAGCTACCCCTAGTACATTGTCTATAGTTTGTAATAAGAAAAATTCTCCTCAAAGCAGTCATAATAACAAAACAAACTAATGCTGCAGAGCTTGATAGTCCAGACCCTATACAAAACAAAGATAATCAATAAACAATGTCTTGGAGTTTACTCCTCCACATGAGAAAACAGTTGCCTCTCTACATGATAAAACAATAGCAAATCTCATTAAGCTTAATTGATAATGCATATAGTTTCACTTCACCTATAGGAAATGCTCCATCAACAAGAACTTTACGTCCAACCAGTTCACCAAGGTCTATTCCTTGGGATTTGGTGAAATCATAAAAACCTTGGTAACTGAAGCATGCAAACCATCAGTTTCTTATATGCACTCGGAAAATAAAGATACAAGGAACAAGAGAACAAAATAAACAAATATGTAGCATCAACTGATTTCGCTTGTAATTCAAATGCACATGAAATTGCTACAGACAGCTTATCAAAGTGAATTAAAGTAGGGAAAAATGCACCAACAGTGTCTGGACTTAAAGAGGACTGTCAAAATGATACCTGAACTTTAAAATGTATCAATGTGATACCTAGACTTATATTTTCTTATCAACGTAGTACCTATATCAACTTTCCGTCATGGTGCCGTTAAGTTGACCACGTGTGATGCACATGACGCTGAAAAAAAGAGCTAAATGACTGATGTACCCCTCAAATTGTTTTTTTTATCTGATTTATGATTTAATATAAATAAAATAATTAATTTAAATGGATTTTATAGAGAGAGAGAATTAAACAAATTTCTTCTTCTTTTCTGTTCATCATCAGTTACCCAGAATAGATCCTCCTCCGACTCTACTCTTAATGTTAGGCCAGAGGCCGAAGCTGTCGGCCAGACCGATGAACTTGCAGATGCGGGTGGTGTTGCATGTCGGGAACGATGGAGAGGATGGTGGGGTGGGATTGGAGCTGTGATTTGAGAGTGGAGGGTTGGCGGGTCTTGAGGTTCTGATCAGTGGTGTATACGAAGGGGTCGAAGGAGAGAACGAGAATGGTGGAGGCTAAGTCGTCGTCGGCAGCGGCGGGGATGAGCAAAATACGTTAGTACCAACCCATACGAGAGCCCAGATCTGTTCAAAATACCCACTCGTGATGAGCAAAAGCCAACGGGATCTTACTAAGATCACCGCGGAGGATCAAGGCAGGTACGACGAAGCACGAATAAGCCCATGGCGATCTGCAGGATAGTGAGATGAAGTCGCCGTTGGTTTTTGGTAGGGGTTGAGGCAATTGGTTTGGTCAGAGTCGGAACTAGGTTGGGTTGTGGTGGCGGTGGTGGTAAAGTTTGGGGGATGAGAGTTGCTTAGATTTTTTTTTAGAAATTTTTTCTTCGAGGTCATCAATTTTTTGGCAGATATTAAGATGCTGAGTCGCCTTCATCATCGAAACTTGATCACAGTGATTGGCATATGTGTAGTTTGTGTGGTTTATAATTGTTTGTTTGGTTTCCTATCAATTGCTTGTTTGGTTTCCTGAAAGAAAAAGTTGGTCTTCAAGAAAATAAATTCTCTGAATCCCTTTGTTCTTTTCTCTTTTTTGAACCTGTTCTGCTTAGTTGGGCTTATGAAGCATAGTGTGAGTTTGTTCATGCCAAGGGTTCGTAGCTTCTTCTTGTTGAGTTTTGACTCATGAAACACATAACGGGTTTTCTTTGGTTGGGTTCATGTCATCAATGGGTTTGCTCTAACTTGGAAGTTGTAAGAGAAACTCAGATAAAGGAAAGATGAACAGTTGATTTGAACTTTAATCTTTGCTTAATTTGCTTCGTATGTTGTTCTGATCTGAACTAGGTAAGCAAACTCAAGATCAAAGCTTGTCTTTAATCTTCAGATTTCAAAATTATGGATGGAGGATTAATTCCATATCAGGTGGGTATTTTGAACAGATCTGGGCTCTCGTATTTTGCTCATTCGTGCTGCTGCTGCTGTTGTTACTAACGTGATGGTGGTGGCGGAGGAGGAGAACACTGAGGCTGTGGGGGCGGAGGAGGGGAGATCATGCCGGCGGTTTTGTTGTTCAAGAATTCAACTTTTATTTTCATTATAATAATTTATTTAATTTTTTGTAATAAAAAAAGATTTTTATTCAATTTTTATTTTTAATTTTCAATATTTAGGGTTTGATGGAGTAAAAAGTCTTTTTTGCCCTTAATTTAGGCGTCACGTGCATCACACGTGGTTAGACTTGACGGTGCTGTGACGGAAATTTGACATAGGTATCACGTTGACAAGAAAATATAAGTTCAGGTATCACATTGATACTTTTTAAAGTCCGGGTATCACTTTGACAGTCCTCTTTGAGTCCAGACACTGTTGGTGCATTTTTCCCATTAAAGTAATATCACAACACTCAAAGCATAGCAAAATTCCTTCGTTTGTATTATGCAAAATGCTTCATTAGAGCACAACAAAATAGAGAACAAAGCAACAATCTAACAATAACAAAAAAAATGAACAACTCTTCTTTCTAAGAAAAATAATTTAATATCAACTATCAAACTGAACCATAACAATTCGAATAGTTGAATACATGAAGAGGGGAAGATTGACTTGAAGTTGCTTGACGGCTTGGGACCTGGTGATGAACCTGGCGGTGTTTCCTTTCTTTTTTCTTGCCCTGAGAAAAATACGAAAGAAATTTAGGGGTAAAGGGTTAGAAGATTTTGATATTACATACTATTCACTGTGAGAGAGAGCATGAGACCAAAAGGATCGCCACCTAACTACCCACGAGATCCAGAAGATTTTGATCAAAAACCCTATGCCCCAATTTTCCCTAGTTCCTTGACTATGAGCGCATGCACCCTGTACGGATTTCTAGCCTTATTATAAGAAATCCAAATATATCTTTATTTTTTTATTTTTTGTTAATTGTAAATTTACTTGTTTATCCTTTACTATTAACGTGGTTTTCCTAGTATCTATAGAAGGGGTATTTATGTCAAAAATTATGTTTTGGATAACAAATACTTTTAATAATTAAATAAAAGAATCCTAAAAAGCTATTAAGATTAAGAATAATCAAAACAAAAGAATCCTAATACACTAAACTCTTTCCATATAGAAGATGATCTGGAATTCGGATTTTCAAAAAAGTTCTCTTAGGTTCTTAGTAGTAGTTAGCAATGCAATTGTTTTCTAGTTGAGTCTCTAACCTTACCATGAGTCTACGACATCAACAATCAAAGATTAGCAGTACCAAAATTAAAAAAAAGAACTGAAATTATACAACATTGCAAAGCCCTAATTTGAGATTTATGGTACTAAATGAGGAGAAAAAAAACTAAGAGAGACGAGATAAATGAGAGGGATTGCATGATAAAGACATTGGTGTTCGGAGGTATTGGTGTTCGGAGGTTTGTATGGGAAGTCGTAGAGTAGTGATCATCAAATAGTTTGAACAAATAATGGAAGCAAATTGAAACTACATCGTTTCAATCCCAATAAGTTACTACTACACACTATTTATTTTTGCCAAATCCCTTCCAGATGAAAAGTTTGAAAAAGAAAAATACTGCCAACAAAATTAGAGACTAAATTTTTTGTCCCTAATTCTTTTCTTCCAAAATTTGAAATTTAGTTCAACTAACCATTTAAATTTTATCAATTATTTGAAAAATCTAAAACACTTAGGAGACTAAATTAAATTTCGTCCCCAATTAAATTTTGGGACAAATATTTTTTGTCTCTAATTGAAACTTATTTGTCTCTAAGTAGCGTCAAATGGAGGGTTTTGAAAAACAAAACTTTTATGTGTTTAGGGGATGAAAAATTGGTCCGTCCCGAAATGATTTGTCTCCAAATGGATTTTTTCTAGTAGTGGCAGCTGCGGTTCAGTTGGTCCAAGAACCAGACTTCTATGGTGTGACGAGACAAGATCATCGTACGGCAGGTGGGGCTACTCCTACAGCCTATATAGCTGGTCGACGTAAGATTAGTATGGCTTTAAAGGTTTCTAACTTTGTTGGTTCTGATACATGGATTATTGATTCTGGTGCTTTCGATCATATGACTTATGATAAATCATATTTTACTGAATTGTCTTCCCCACCAGTGTCTTATGTAACCAATGCCAATGGTGAGGCCCTTCCTATGTTAGGGTCAAGATCAGTTCGTATTACTCCCACCTTAGAACTTCATAATGTACTATATGTGTATAACTTGTCTCATCATTTGATATCTATTCCACAGTTGAATACTGAGTCTAAATGCTCTGTAACATTTTATCCTATATATGTATGTGATTTTTCAGGATCTTCTCACCAGGGAGATAATTGGTCGGGTGTATCTGAGGGGCAGATTGTTCCATCTGGATCAGACATACGCAAGGGAGAAACTAGAAGCACAGTCCTGGGCCGCTTTGACTTCGAGTTCTGATAAGCTAAGTGAAATTTGGTTATGGCATCGCTATTTAGGGCATCCCTCTTTTAGTCTTATGAGAAAAAACCATGCCTACTCTGTTTACTGGTGTGGATGAGTTTGTTTTACATTGTGAAACATGTGTTTTGGCCAAGAGTCATTGTTCTACTTATTCTTCTAGTGCTTCTAATAAAAGTGTTATTCCTTTTGAATTGATTCATTCTGATGTTTGGGAACCTTCTAGAGAGCCTACTGTATAGGGTATGAGATAGTTTGTGTTTTTTGTTGATGATTGTACGAGATTGTCATGGGTTGATTTTCTTAAAACCAAAGATGAAGTATTTCCATCTTTTCAAACTTTTCGTACTCTTGTTCAAACACAATACCATAGCCCCATTAAAATCCTTCGTTCTAACAATGGGGGAGAATATGTTAATCATGTCCAAGAGTTTTTCAAAATCCATGGGATTGTTCACCAAACTACATATCCACAAACAACAGAACAAAATGGAGTGTCTAAAAGGAAAAATCGTCATTTACTTGATATGGCTTGTGCCCTTCTCTTTAGTGCTCATATGCCTGGGTATCTTTGAGGCGATGTTGTACATGCTTCCACCCTCCCATCTTATCAATCATCTTCCATCTAGCGTTCTTCAAGGAAAAAAAATCCATTTGAGGTTCTTGCAACTCTTGTCTCCTTACCTTCACTACATAATCTTCTAGCTCATGTCTTTGGTTGTGTTGGTTTTGTCCATATCCCTAAAAATCAGAGGTCTAAGTTGGATGCTAGGGCACTTAAGTGTGTGTTTGTTGGCTACGGAGGCTATCAGAAGGGTACAAGTGCTATCATCCACCTACAAGAAAATACTCTGTTACTATGGATGTTACTTTCTTTGAGGACATGAGCTATTTTTCCTCTTCAGATACAGTTCTTCAGGAGGAGAATTCATATTTTGAAGAGATATATCATGGAGAGGGGGAGGAATCCAAAGGAGGAGGAGAAGTCATGCAGGTAGGAGGTTTTTTAACGGATCTAGTTTAGACCATTAACCCGTCACCTCCAGAAGTAGAAGCTTCAGACATCCAGGCACCAGTTTCAATCACTGAGAATGAAGTTGAAGACACAACTACCCCTCTGGTTATGGCTCTTACCCCTGACCCACAGCTTCCTAGTACTGAAGATCATTCATCTAAGGTTTGTCCGCCCACTTGTACTAACAGTAGTGAGTCTAATGTTGGGTAATATGTGTTACCAAATAGGACTACTAGGGGTCAACTAGCCAAAAGATTTGAACCTACTCTTACTGCCAAATCAAGGTGCCCAATAACCAATTATATGTCCACTAGGAGGTTGTCTAAGTCATATGAATCAACTATCTGCTATATCAGTTCCTAACAAAGTGTAGGATGCATTGGGGGATCCAAAATGGAGGAAGAGATGGAAGCGTTGAAGAAGAACAATACTTGGCAACTTGCGCCTCCACCATAAGGCAAGAAGGCTGTAGGTTGTCATTGGGTGTATACTGTGAAGCATAATATAGATGGATCAGTGAGTATCTACAAAGTACGCCTTGTAGCAAAGGGGTTTACTCAGACGTATGGTATAGACTACGATGAAACATTTGCTCATGTTGCCAAGATGAACACTATTTGGGTTCTGCTCTCGTTTGCTACTAGTTTAAACTGGCCACTCCGACAGTTTGATGTCAAGAATGCATTCCTTCATGGAGAGTTAGTTGAGGAGGTGTACATGAGCCTTCCACCTAGGTATGTAGTTATTTCTCCTAGTGATTTTGTATGCAAATTGAGAAAGTCACTTTATGGTCTCAAATAGTCACCTCGTGCTTGGTTTGGAAGATTTTCACAGTTCATGCGAAAGGTAGGTTACAGACAGAGCAACTCAGACGATACCTTGTTCCTCAAGTATCAACCAAGGAAGGTAACATCTCTAATTATTATGTGGATGACATGGTAATAATTGGCAATAATACTGTTGAGATAGATAGACTACAGAGATAGCTAGCTTCTGAGTTTGAGATGGAGGACTTGGGTGAACTTAAGTACTTCTTAGGAATTGAGGTAGCCAGGGGGAGAGAAGGGATCTACCTGTGCCAAAGGAAGTACGTTCTTGACTTTCTGACAGAGACAAGTTTGTTGGATTGCAGACCTATTGATACTTCTACTGAGCAAAACCATTGTTTAGCTGAGTATCCAGATCAGGTACCTACTGATCAAACTCGCTATCAGAGGTTGGTTGGGCGTTTGATTTATTTGGCTCATACTAGACCAAATATTGCATATGCAGTGAGTGTGGTGAGTCAGTTCATGCATAACCCGAGTGAGAGTCATATGGATGCTGTTATGCGAATTTTGAAGTACTTGAAGTCAGCTCCAGGAAGAAGAGTGTTATTTTCTAAAACCAACAACATTCTTGAGGTTTGTGGCTTCACAGATGCATATTGGGCTGGAAATATTACAGACAAGAGGTCAACATCGGGTTACTTTACATTTGTGGGAGGTAATTTGGTTACATAGAAGAGTAAGAAACAGAAAATTGTGGCACGATCTAGTGCTAAGGCTGAGTATAGAGGTATGGCTCACAGAGTGTGTGAATTGCTGTGGCTGAGAAATCTGTTAGGTGATTTGAGTTTCAAACTCAAAAGTACTATGCAGTTGTATTATGACAACAAGACATCCAATGACATATCACAAAATCTAGTACAACATGATCGTACTAAGCATGTGGAGATTGATCGTCACTTTATAAAGGAGAAGCTAGATGCCAAAATTATTAGCTTTCCTTTCATCCCAACTGAAGAGCAACTTGCAGATATGCTTACCAAATGAGTTTCCAAGAAGGCATTTTATGACTCACTAAGCAAGTTGGGCATGGTTGATGTGTATGCGCCAACTTGAAAGAGAGTGTTAGCGTGAGTCATTGCATAATATTAGGAATGAAATATATTGTAATTATATTGTAGTTAGTGTTAAATAGCAACAAGTGTGGCCCTTGGTCCACCATTGTACCGATACTGTCTCAACTTAACCACCTGTTAGGTGTTGGGTTTTAATTACAAAATGTCTCGGTACAATTGGGTGTGATCCACCCACTTATAAGTTATATTTTATTTGTCACTTTTCCAATGTGGGATCTTTCTTCTCCAACACGCCCCCTCACGTGCAACCTAACTCTAGGTCTGCGTGCGAAATTAATTAACAATCCAATTCCCACATTGGAAATTAGGACACAAGTCTCATATCAAAGACTTGGCCAATATAACAATCTAATGCCCACATTGGACACTTGGTAACAATCAAATCGGAATATTCTGATGGCAATATAAGGAACTCAAATTCCGGCCCATGACAATTGGAGACACAATTGGAGAGAGACCCGCTCTGATACCATGTTAAACAGCAACAAGCGTAACCCGTAGTCCACCATTATATATACTTACCTATTTTTTTTGTGGTAGAGAGTAGAGACGTAAGTCGATTGTATTCTTTTTTTTTTAAGAATGAAGTCGATTGTATTCTAAGATGAATAGATTATCAGAATATTTATTCTCTATATCTCGTCTTATCTGACTCTCCTATCACCAAGAAAATTGAACTTGTTGAGAGTCATTGGTTCAACTATGTATAAACAAGCAATTTAGCCCTCAGAATTATCAAACTCATTTATCACATTGTACAAGGAAAGTGATAAAGCTAGCTGCCTAGCTAGAGGAAATGAATGGTGCAAAAATCAAGTGGGTTTCAAATGTCATATATTGCTTTATATTTTGGTCTACATGTGTAACAACACTATCGAAGAGGACAAAAATGAGTCAGCTTGTGGCCTTGTGATGCCCTCCCACACGAGGGCACAAGCTAGGGCCAAACAAAGGATCTTTTTCTGTCTTTTCATGTCCGGTTGTTTTGTACCTTTGTGTACAAGTTACCTAAACTTTTGTTTGTTTAGTACTGGTCGGCCCTTCTCCTTTTGACCCAGATTGGCATCCTCCTCTTCATTCTTACAGTGGGGAAGTTTACAATTGTGTCATCCTCAGCCACCCAACTGCATATAAATTATAGAACAAAATTTAATATTCCAGCCTCTTGACTCTTGTAAAATATTGTGAGAAGCAGGAAAAGAAGAAAAGAAAAAGGAACAGATTTAAATAACAGCAAGTGATTTTTCTTGGTATTCATGGGAGAAGAGCAATGTTGAAACTAGAAAACTTGGTGCTGTAATTAAGCCTTGATTATTACGATTAATATGGGAAACAAGTACTAGTCTTATGTAGAGAAATCTTGCAAAATTCAAAGCCTAGTGAAGTGGGTGGATAAAAGAACTAGACAAATTGAGGGATAAGAAATCTCTCAGTTCCCTTGGGTATGGGGAATTTGATATATTATGCATAGGAAGAGGTGACCTCAAATTGAGTGACTGAAAATTAATCAATCTGGTGAATCACATGTGCACTAAAACTTGGGAGTTAGGTCTAGGGAACATCATCTGTTCCCTCAGAATTAGGGCACCTGCATTCTGTCTTTTTCTCACACATGGATACCCATGTGAAGCCAATCACATTTTGCTGATAGCAAAGAAGGGTTGGAAGTATCTTTAGTATGTAAAGGTGAATGACAGAAAAAGGCTGAAAATAAATTTCCCATAGATGCAAAAACATCTAAAATTTAGTTAATGGCACTACTCAAGAAGACTAAAAAGGCTGAAAATAAATTTCCCATAGATGCAAAAACATCTAAAATTTAGTTAATGGCACTACTCAAGAAGACTAGAAGAGTGACTCTGATATTTGTATAGGGAAAATTTCACAAACAGTACACCAAGTAAATGTCACTAATAATTCTTATACATAAAGTTCCAAATCAAGCATTTCGGTACATGAAATCTGAAACTCGACCCATTATCAGTACACGACAATAATGACGTCGTTAATTTGAGGGGTAATATGGTCTTTTCATTTATTTATTTTTACTCTAAGCACCCGGCTTTCTTTCTATGGGCACCCAGCTCTCTCTCTCTCTCTCTCTCTCTCTCTCTCTCACACTAAGGGCACCCATCTCTCTTCTTCCCTCCCAATCCCGATCACCTCTGCAATTCCAATCTAATCAATCCACAACTTTTCACCTCTACTGAATCAACAACCACAACTTTTGACCTATGTTGAATCAACAACCATTTTCATAATCCTAATCCCAGTGTTCAACAACAACTACAACAACTCTGGGTTCTCACCGCCTCTTCCGGTCCTCCCCGACCAGAACCCGACTTGCTCCGCCACCAAGCCGCCCAAGACCTCGACTGAATAGATTGTAATCCATCTCGTAGCTCATCATCCAAAACCCCAATTCCAATTGAATCTTTCTTCTTCATCATCAAAACCAATCAATCACACGCATACCCATCTTCTCAGACCCAATTTCTCTCTCCTCACCTTCATCTCAGTGATTCTCTCTCTCTCTCTCTCTCTCTCTCTCTCTCTCTCTCTCTCTCTCTCTCTCTCTCTCTCTCTCTCTCTCTCTCTCTCTCTCTCTCTCTACATCTCAATTTGCTAGAAAGTCCTAAGAGGTTGTGATGAGAGTGCGGGAAGAGAGCACCAAAGCTTTGCTCGAAGAATAAGAGGAGATAATATGTTGGTCATACATGACATAAAACCATAGTGGAATCAGTTTCCGGTGATAGAGAAGGCGAGGTTGAAGGCCAGGCAAGGAGTGAGAACTGTTGGGTTGACAAAGGCAGATGTGGTGGATCCGGAGATGGGCATAGGTATTGTGGTGGTGATCGGTGGTGGGGATGGGGCTGAGATTAGAAGTTAAGTTTCGTGGGTATGGATTTGGAGGGTGGAGGAGATGCGGTCGTCGCCGGGGTCGAGGTTTCTGGGTTTGGCCATGTGGGGGGGGGGGGGGAGAGAGAGAGAGAGAGAGAGAGAGAGAGAGAAAAATGAGCCAGAGTGTGATAGTACTAAATTACCCTTTGACAAATGCATAATGATATTAGAGTTAACGGCGTCATTGACGTCGTGTCTACATAGTGGGTCAGTATCGAGAGTCCATGTACCAAAATGATCGGTTTGAAACATTATGTATACGAATTATTAGTGGCATTTATTTTGTGTACTGTTTGCAAAAGTTTCCCATTTGTATATACCTGAACTGAGTGATAAAGTGGTGTAGGAAGATGGAAGCTTCCAGCCTAGCCAAGTCAAGCCCAGGACAAAGTCTTTGTCCACCTCCAAACGGAGTGAAGTTACAGCTGCTTATGTCTTTGTCCTAAAGATCAGTACCCTCAAATTAATCCATTACTCAAAAATCAAAGAGAAAAAAGTAAGAACAAGTTGAAGATATATAGTACGGTGAACTGGTGATCAATTAATCCTTACTTGCCATCTCCATGGATTGAAGTCATAAGCCCCATCATAGTTATTCTCATCAAGATGAACTGATCTAAAGTATGTGAAGACACACCACCCCTTTGGTATTTGATAGCCTTTTATCTCAACATCTTTCATGGCCTTCCTCATCACCCCATTTATGATGTTTCCCATCCTTAGAGTTTCTGTAATCACCTGAATACAGAATTACAAGTGTAAAGAACAGATTACATAAATAGACTCTGATAAGTTTTTGAAGACTGTTCATTTGAGGTGTGTGTATAAATAATTTACTTACATTATGTGTAAATGGTAAGGATAAGTAATCACTCCAAAACAATGGCTCTCCAAGCTGCTCTTTGAGTGTTTTTAACTCCATGTTCTCCTTCTGAGTTCATCAAGATTTCAATTGTTAAAAGACCACAGCCAATTTGATCATCAAAATTTGGGGTACTAATCAGTATGGAATTGTTTAGTATTTTTCCTCTAGCAGATTAGAACATAAAGTATGATTCTGCATACTATTATTGTCATATGTGCTTCTTAATTTCATCATCATGATGAAGACATATACCATAGTGAGGACAAACGAACCAAAATGGAGCAGCACATATCTTAGAATTCTACTTTCCCCTAGAAACCTATGAGGCTATGACAGCCACAAGTGGAACGTAAATATACTAAAACGACAACGAAAACAAAATTGGCACAGATAAAAGTAGTCAAAGAGTTGGACTTGAATGTCACAAAGTTCCAAAAAGTTCAAAAGTGGGCTGGTTTATTTAGTAGTATTCATGCGGCTGATCAACCCAAATAAGTTTATACTAATGTACCACTAGGATATTTGATTCATGACCATGAATTTGTAATTTCATTTGAAAAGTATCAGTGTGATATTCCTGAATCTGATATATGTAATGCACTGGGAAGATCTATGGTACTTAAGTAAGGCCTAAAAGTTCGAAAATCAACTTTAAGTACTAGTACTTCTGGATGTTCGTGTACCGTTAACTGTTGAAGAGCAGTGGGGGAATCTGAAAGGTATTTGATTGCAAGAGTCATAAGAAGTGGTACTGAATCCTCTCCTGGTATCATCATATCAATCATGTTATCTGCTATAAGATCATCTGTTAATTGATCACTTGTGTCATTGAGCAAAACATCCACCACATCTTGGGAAACATTGGAGATCCCACTCTCCTTTTTAGCTTGTATAATTTTCTGGACTAGCTTGACCATTTTCTTCTTGGCCTGAAATTAGGATGGCAAAAATCATCATTACAACAATGTTATAAATTAGTAAGAAGTTTAACCACAGGCAATGTTATTCACACTCAAATATACAAAATAATAAAATCCAGAATTTGGAGTGCGTAATGACTTTTTGAGAGAGTGAATAAAAACGACCCTGTTGATAGTTTACTTGCCTGTAATGATCTGTAAAGTCTACTTCCAGGAATATTGATGGGTATAGACATGAGGCCAGCAATGAATTCTTGGAACTGTTTCTTTAGAAACTCCATGTCCTCACCAGGATCCAGACTAATCAATGCTTTGACAAGTACTTGAAATGCAATCTGGGGATAAAAAGGACATGAGTCTTGGTAACTTTTGTAAAGGAAGTAAAAACATCATGATTATGAATCTCATTCTGCAGACAATATGATTCAAGCAAAATTACTATGAACCCCCTTGACAACTGGTTAGCTTTCTCATTAGCAAATCATATTCTTCAAATAATTAACCAAAGTATAAGCCACAGATAAAATTCAAACATCAATGATTCCTTTGATCACAAAGAGAGGAAGAGAGAGAAAGAGACTTGTCCAAATTTTAACCCAAGTGTTTAATGGAGCACTTACTTAACCATAAAACTTTTTGAGATAGAAGAGAAGAAGCCATCCTTTAAAAAAAAAAAAAAAAAAAGAATAGAAGAAGCCACATACATACAAGAGAGATGGCATCTTTTGATTTTTCTTCTGTCTATTGAAACTCTTCTCAAAAAGTCAACTTGAACTTGGATGAATGAAACAAATTTCAGACTTTCAAGATAAAATTCTCTCCAGTAGAGCTGGGAAAGAGAGAGATGAGGTACTTACATTTTTGGTTTCATCTTGAATGAAAATGGGAAGGTCATCTCTCCAAGTTGCCATTGATTCTTGGACATACTTCTGCATGTCTCTGGTGATTTGAGCTTTGAGGTGTGGAGACTTAAAGAAAGCTCCTATGAGTCCATGGATTCTTCTTTGCAAGCTTCCATTGATGAGCAATATAGAAGACTTCCCCATCAACTCTGTGAGAGATTTTGGGTAAGATGGAACAAAAGCCTTGGCATCACTTTGCAGAACAAACTTACTCACTTCTGCATCTGTTGAAACAATAGTTGGACTCCCAAATATGTGTGATTTAAACACCTTTCCATACCTAGAAACACTCGAAATAAGCTCAAAAAGTAAAGTAGCTGAAACATGAAGCTGATAATTTAATCATCACTGAAAAATGCTTATTGGGTTTGTTCTTTGCTATGTATACAACAAACCAATAAAGCATATTCATTAGTTCAACCATAAACATGAGTTGCATGCTAATAAAAGAAGCTAACTCAGCTATATGCTCTGCATGAGAAACAGAGAAAGTAAAATTGCTTTTATCAATAATTTGAGAACTTACCTATGGCGACGTTTATTGACGAAGCTCTCGGGGCAATCAGAGTAAGCACAAGACACAAACTCAATGGTTTCGCCGAGAAACGGCCATCCAAGAGTGCCTAATGGAAGTGAGAGTCTTCTGTGTTTTGATGATCTGATATTGAAACAGACTGGGCTAAACCTGAAGTAGTTCCTGGAGAGAATTAGTACTGTGGACAAGAATATGGTAGTACTACAGACTAGTACAATCAGCAACAAAATGTCCATTTTGGAAATGAAGTACGCTCTTTTCTCTATATATAAGCTAGCTTTGCTGCCTTAAATAATATTCCTAATCATGGTTGTGATTGCAGAAGAATGAATGTGCATGTGTACGTGCAACGGTGCACGCGTGTGCTGGAGAGAGAGAGAGAGAGAGAGAGAGAGAGAATGTTTAACAAAGAATAAAATTGTTTTGGGAGATATGCATAATCTAGGCTTTGAACCTATAAGAATTAAGACGGATTTTCTCTGGCAACTATATAAGTTGTTAAAGTTACCTGGAGACTTCTCACACGAGTTGATTTTAGACTTCACCCAGTTAGAAAGTTTATCCAGGCCAGCTTTCTGAGTTGGTCTGACTAATCATAGCAAGTGCTTTGATTTTTTTATTTCTAAGTACATCTATTTCATATTTAGTGATATTAAAAGAAGATATTAAAATGGGGAAAATTCAAACTCAAGACTTGGAATGTAAATGCACTTAAGTTTCAATTTAAGCCACCCAGGCTCGAGGGCTGTGCACCGCCCTTTCACCAAAAAAAAAAAAAGTTCATAACCACTAGAGTTGCAAACTTGTTTAAATCAGAAAGGTCTCACTATGCGAGAAGTCCTATAGAGCTTTGACTCATAATCTATGTCAATCTTAACTCATTTCCTTACCCTCCCTCACTAATTCAAACTAATCCAAGTGCTTTAAGCTGTGGTCAATTTTGATTGAACCACTTGAACATTAATGTTATAGGTTGGCTTACAAGGTGCCAACGCAAGGAGCCAGCAGAAAATATTTTTATCTTTATTTTATTCTACCAGTAGTTTTCTCTGTGATGCACAAGTAGCAGAAAGAACTCAAAATTGTTTCATGACTATCATGATAAGCTTACAATATATGTACATATAGAAATCAAGTAGGAGAGAAGTCCCCACAAGTCCATGATTGATCTTGTAGATTTGAGACAGGCCCCCCTATGCAGAAGGCTCAGCTGGGTGGCCTCGTGCGCTCATGTGAGACTCTTTAGTAACTCCAACCACACTACTCCATCATCATCATCATCATTCTCTCTCTGTGTAAAACTACAAACTAGCTAGGCCAACCTCTCAAGTCCCATTCATTCCCATCCTTCCTCTCATTTTATATGGTAGGGGCCTAGAAGCCACATGTGCTTTGCCCTCGTCTCTTTAACAAAAATAATCTTTCATTAATCATTATATAAATCCCTAGCCTCTTCATGAAAGATGTTGAGTATGCCAGTATAGGCAATGCTGTCTTTTTCTGTAATGACTAAACTGTCTTAAACACAAGAAAGGGTCCTCAAATGTGATGAAAATGAGAGAGTAAAAGCTGATGGACCTCTATTTTTGGTGCAGAACTTATGAACAAACAAGCCATATAACCATGTGACCATAAGGGGAAAAAAATGCTATACGATACTATATTGTTTTTCCAACTCTCTTGCATTTCTTGAGGTGTACATGACTCTTGTTGAAGGATGCATGCATAGAACAGTCGTTTTGTCGGTGTTACTTTTTTCTGCTAACCTTCAAAATTGTTCAATAATAGTTGGATTGTTAAGCATTTTTTGGTATGAACCCATCCTTTTAGGCTTTAGCTTTCTAAATCTCCCTTGACTGTTGCTTAACGATATCAAATTCTAATGATGGCTATTCTCGCCCTTGTTTTCTATGCAGCCTTGCTTTATTTCCCATGTCCAAACTACCTAACTTGTGATTATCTTGCAGATTCAATATTTTAGTAAGGTTTCAATCATCATTCTGTATGTAAACTAATGCATACTTTAGCCACAGACAATCATTTGATCAAATTGTTCTGCTAATAATCCGCTCCCTCATTAATTTTCCACTCTATCTTTCAGAATCTAAGAGGATATTTTAGATATGTTTGTTTATCCTCTAAAGCTTTGCAGTTTAGGGATCTTTTGAAGTATGTTGTATATTCTGCAGTAGTCTACGTGTATGCCTCTAGCAAACAAAATTTGATTGGAGATTGAAAAGTACTGTATTAACTTAATCCTTGATTTACTTGGTTGGGTATAGAAAGGCTTGCATTGTATGGCTACTTTCGTACCATGCACATTTAGTGGTTCCATCTCCTTTTCTGGAAGGTCTTCATACGCATTAGGCGACCTTAAGTTATAAAGACGTTCGCATCCAATGTTTGTAAAGGAAAAAAATAAGAACCAAAAAAGGCCAGAGAAAAATGCTATACTTTTGCTCCAGTGAAAATATTGTATAGCATGAGAGACGAACAAAAATGACAAGGAGAGAGATGGTATTTGTCACCATAGCTGACCTTGTTAGAAAGGAAGGGAGAATTATGCAGTAAGCTTCACTTCAGAAGAAGACTTGCCAAAGTGAAAAAAATAGTTCATTTCCTATACAGTATATGCATACTATAAGTTTGTTTTGTTTACCTTCACCTTTCTATCATAGTGAATTGGTTTCCTAAAATGTTCTTGGCTCATTTTGTTATGGTCGAGTCTCAAATCTGAAAGTCATATTTGTACATTCAAGGTTCAGAAGGAGAACAGTATAGTTGCATATCAGAGGACTTCAATATCACATAGCCAGGTCAATAAGAGTTTCAAACTTTCATCAAATGATAACGACTACTAAACTTGTGCAGACATGATCCATTTTAAGACAATCCCACAAAATGAGTAGAAACAAAGAATGACTTGAGAACCCTTGTTTTGTGGTAGTTTTCCTTTTTGAAAACAAAGCTTTAACAATTAGATTCTTGGAAGAGATTTTGCTCTGATAAACTGTTTCAGAAGGGCTTTCTCCTCATCAATCTGCTTCTTCTCTTCAGGATCCTTTGGTTTAACCTTTCTTTTTTCTTCCAGAATCCACTTGAAAACTTCGCGTTGTTGATCCTCTGAGATTGGTTCTCGCAATTTCACAGGCTCTGTGATGGTTGGCAGGGGTAGGGGTTTCTCAGTAGTAGGAGTTGTTTGGGCAACAGTTGAAACTGCAGTAGTAACTTCTTCCTCCACGTCTATCTCTTTCTTTTTCGTCCGCATGAACAAGTAAGCTGCAAATTAAGTGCACTACATCAAACTAAGAATCAAATTGTCCAGGATGGAGTCCATCACTGATTACTATAATTATGCAAGAAAAAAGCAAATAAGGTATGGCAGCATTCTTCTAAACAAAATCTTAAATATGCTTCTTTTGAACTTGTTCATTAACAACTATGCCAGACACACATCCTGTGTCCATACCTACAAGTGCTGGTGTAATGCAAATTCTATGTACCCACTTAACCCCACTTATAAGAAAACGAGATAACCATCCCTAATTTGTTGCAAACAGGAGCAGAGAATGCAGCAGGTTCAGAATTTTACCAACTGAAACATGAACATACTGGCAAATCACAACGTCTTTGTCATATGGTACAACATATGAAAAGGGGAAAAGAGAAGTTATACTCATCCAATTTATTATAAGTCTACACTCATACTGGTTCCTTTAGATAAAATTCATGATGCAGGTTGTTTTCTTCTACTTTCTTTCCTTGTTTAGTGGGGGAACAGATTGAGAAAGATTCTCCCTAGTATACCTCCACACATATCAATTAATGCAGGAAATAGGAAGCCTGGAAACTTAATTCTTATACATACTCGAAATAAGGATACAAAGAATGATTGATTTGTCAACATAAACATGCTTAACCATAAACAATAAACCCCAAAGGACTAACCTTAAGAAGTAATTATAGATCTTCCCCTTGATCAATCTATGGATGCAACCTCTTTATGGAACCAAGATAGCTTGGTGATTGACAAAGCAGACCTAAGACTAGCTTTACTTGGTAGCCAAGTAGATAGGCATCCAATCCACTTTCAACAACAATTCATTGTTAGATTAGGATTACCGGACTCACATTACACTACTTACTCTGCAAGTAATGTGTTGGGCTTAATTAAACAATGTATTGTCCAAATAATTCTTCCATAACAAACATCAAAGTCGGTTTCAAGCTACTGATATTGAACTGAATACATTCATTTACTCTGTGTACATATTGATACACAAATACACATTTCTGAATACAAAAGGAACAATGGGAAAGCAGCAATCGTGTTTTGATGAGGTATCTTCCTCTCTAAGCTGTCGTCATAATGTTTGTTTGGAATATGTCCCTTAACATCAATACCAGGAACAAATCCCTAACCCCCAAGTTTTAGGGTAATGCACATTCTATATACCCATTTAGATTGTTAGCTCTAGGGTTAAAACAATCATCCCTAACCTGTTGCGAATAAAAGCAGATAAGGAACTGTAACTCAACATTTGTTTGAAGTCAACAGAGATTACGATCTAACAACAAGACCTTCTGTGCTGGTCGAGCAAACAAAGATATTTGGATTCTTTTTTTTCAAATAAACAAAATTTTATTAAACACAACTTACACAAGTAGGACGGTACAAAGTAGGGGTGTCCACTGATGCTTCATCAATAGAACAGCTAAACAAAACATCTCATAAGAAAACTTTGAAAAAGAGGATACAGACAACTAAGAGGCAACAGCCATCCAGTCCAATGAAATAGCATACAAAGAATTATCTCGAACCCAAGAGAAATTGATGCCCAAAGCCAAAGGATGAAGCTGTAATATCTACAAAACTTGAGCATATGTGAAAGTCAGGGATGGCACAGAAAGCCCTCCCTTTTCCAAAACAAAAATAGACATCCAGCACTAACTCAAAATATAACTCCTTGAACTAACCCTTGCAAAATCCCAACATTAGTTCCACAACCTAGTGTATTCTTTTTGGACACAACAATTGATCTGACATATTTATTTGCTGTGACACTTCTCTCATATCTCTTACCACTCCCTTTCAAGTCTGTCCCCTTACACACACACAAATATATATATATATATATATATATATATATATATATATAGAGAGAGAGAGAGAGAGAGAGAGAGAGAGAGAGAGAGAGAGTATTGATGATGAGATCTCTAGCACAACAGTAACAGTACAACCACAAGTATCATATGTACCTTGCAACTTTTAAATTGTTTATATATTTATGTAGCATTTTCCCAATAAGTTCAACATTAATCATCCATCATATAATGATAACTTTTTTCCTATTGAAAATTTGAAGCTTAAGTGGGAAGCTACCACAGTATCAAGTATGGGCATTTTAAACTTCACCCTCCAGAATATTTTCAAAAATAAAAAATTTTGAAGAATTCTTGTAGTGAACTAGAGAAGTTAAACTCCTACTGCAACACAATAACATCATGCCCACTTTGTTCTGTCCACATAAGCAACAATCTAAGTAGACCCTTTAACAGCCCCAGTCCCCTTTGAGCATTAATAACTATACAGGGGGGGAACTGTACAGAGTTTATTATAAAAAATTTAACATCCAAAAGTAACCTATTTATACCAAGTTAAAGATAAACTACGGTACTGAAAACATCTCTTATCATATAGTACAAAATGTGAAAAGGGGAAGAGGTTTAAGAAAAGTCAGATTCGCCTAAGCTATTTGAAGTTTATGCTTATACACCATTTACTTAATACAATCGAGAGGCACTTGCCTACAATGGTAGATATACTCCGTTATAGGGTGAAACATTTTATAGTGGTTTTCTTCTTCATTTACTTTTTCTATTAGATTGAGAAACTGCTTACTACTATAAGTCATTGTAGGAACTAGGAAATACTGCGTAACCAACAATGTCAGTAGAGTAGTTACACATTTTGATTGTAATTAGTGTTTGGTGACCACTTAATACAAGTGAACTGTCTATAATCCCACACATACAGCTCTAAGAAATTGGCCCTATAAAAAAAGAAACTACACCAAAAGATTTAAGCTTTTCCATGCGAAACAATTGGATCATGAGCAACACAGATAATCAAAGCTTATACCAGAAGAAGGAACAAAAACAGCTGTTGAGTAAAATATAGAGAAACATACGTACCTCCGACGCCGAGATTGACAGTCAAGAGCAAAGGCCAGAGAAACTTGTAGCGGCGAGCAAACGACTCTTTGGGGAGCTGCGGCGGCGGAGGCGGTGGTGGTGGAGTGGAGGACTGAGAAGAGGGCATTGTTGATGATGGTGATGAAGCAAAAATCTGTTGATCTTGAAACTGTTTCAGGTGTGCTGTCTCCACCAAAACCCAATTAAACAATGAATAGATGATGGGAATTTAACAAAAAAAAAAAAATTCTGCAATTGAGGTACCTTTCTTGGGTTTGTTGGTGTAGAGCTTCGGACCTTCGCTCATCGTCGCTGCTACTCCTTTGCGTTAACTCCGACTTGGATTTACATTATTTGCTGGTTACTGTAGTCTAGTAACTTTTCTGGGCAATCGGGTTATTACTTATGAACGGGCCGGGTTGGAAACGGTTCCGGTTTTAGTTCATTTCCCGGGTCTATATTCTAAAAAAAATTTAGTCATGTATCAAAGGCCCACCCAAGAGAGTGTCATTCGCAACTTTGTTGCGGATGTTTTTATGTTCTTTTAGCATTGAATAAAAATTTGTAGGACAGTTAATTAGGTCACACGAGTGGGTGAGTTATTTTTCACCAATAATTTTGCTTGAATCTGGTTGTTACACATCGTTGGGATGGTAAATATTATTCATTAATTAGACCTCATTGGTGTATAGTGCGCAAGGATTAGACATGACTGCGGACGCTGGGTGCATCAAGTCATCAGTTCAGAGAACTCGGCAGGTAAATTTGAAGAATAGCTCAAAGGAGAACACCTCCTTAATGGGGACAATGTCAGAATTGTTATTAGAGAAAATAAATTTTATATTAATTCATCTGATGAGAAATATCAAAGGCTGTTACTAGAATTATCTAAATGTCAAAATCATCTAGAAAAATTACCTGCTATAATCCACCAATTGGAAATATTGGAAAACAAACTGGATTATATCAAGGAACTTCCAAAAACGGAAGAAGAAAAGCTGACAGTCGTCAGTAGAAAAATCAATGAACAGCAAAAAACTCTAGATTCTATGAAAACTATACTGAATGACAAGAAAGTGCCTACAGTAAAAACAAAGAAAGCTAATGGATTCAAACCATTAGAAAAACCAGATAAGAATCTTGTTCCAAACATGATTTTTCTGGAACCATCTACTAGTCAGACTAGTATCCGGTATGAAAACCCGGAAAGAAGAGATATCAAGATGTTAAGCATCTTTGGAAAGAAAAAAAGGAGTACAACTCCTAAATGCTGAAGAGTTCGAATTCAACGAAATCGAACAAGAGGTAAAAAATTCCTCAATTCCAAAATTAGATTTCAAGCAAATCTACAAGAGGGGAAAGTTTGATTTAATGGATAGCCATTATTTTAAACTACAGGAAATTACAACCCCCGCTACAGCAGAAGGAGAGACTGATCTTCTATTTGTCACTCCTTCAGAAGTTGCCAGAGCTCAAGCAAAAAAATATCAATTTATGCATATTGGAGCAGTCCAAGTAGGCATAAATCTGCTTGCTCGTGAAGGCATAAACTGTTCGGTTATGTGTGTTCTACAGGACAACAAGTTAACAGACTTCCAAGTTAGTCTGTTGGGAACCCTTGAAGCATCTTTATGTGATCAAGTGACATATTTCAACTGCTTCCCAAATTTCACCACCAGCTTGAAAGATGCAGCTCACTGTCTACGACTGAGAGTCAAGACAGATGGCATATCCATGAAAAAAGATATGCAAGAACTCGCAATAGTATATAGAATATACTATAAATTGATGAGCACTACAGTAGCCCCCAAGACTAGAATAACAAATATTCCGGGTCTTACTACTGGTTTTCTCACCAATCAGAAGAACCATTCACAACAGATTCATAAAGTTACTTGGAATGAAGTGACTTTTCCACTTGAATGGAAATTATCCGGTCCACAAAAGTCACCGGAAAGAGCGAAAGCAAAAATTTATGAAAGTAGAAAGACTGGAGAAATCAGTCTCAATTTTGACAATCACAGAAAAAGTGATGTCTGTCCTGAGAACCTCAGGATAAACAAGAGTCTTCTCAGAAGAAGCTACAACACTAGAGAAGCTAGTGTCAGTGGTGCAAAACCCACTATTGAAGAATCAATATCTGAAGAAGAATTAGAAGCTGATCTGAACAGACCAGTTAATATGTTCAGAGCAGAAAAGCTCTATGATCTTTATGAAGAAGCCGAGAATTGTGAAGATCCTGATCGATTAGAAAAACTAATCGAAGAAATGAAAGAATTCAAAATCAGAAAGACGAGAAAAGTCTTTCCCTACCAAGATGTTGAAATGGAAGAAGGAGATAGCTCCAGAACTTTCATTAGCAGAGAAAAAAGGGAAACAAAACTCCCAGTTCAGAAAGCCCCTAGGGGTAAAAAAGGGGAAAGAAATTCCCAAAGATTTGTCCCAGAGGACAATTTGCCCAGAGTTCCTATCACGAACTATGGCATCTGGCTAAATCTAGACAAGAGTCTAGATAAAAGAAAAATCATTGACCAATTGGTAGATAGCCTGATGATGGCTTCTGCACTTACCCTTGGAAAATTTGAAGCACCACATTTGCAGGTGTACTATGAAACTACTCTTACTGGAGTAGCAAAAAAGTACTACCTATCTTTCAAAGAAACTGCCAGAGGAAGAGACTGGTTAGAAGAAATCAAAAATTCAATGTCTTCGTATGATTTTGCAGTACCACTGTACGATAAGTTCTATGGAGATATTTCAAATCTGAGTGAAAAGGCTAAAGAAACGGCCAAATCGAATATATATGCTCTCAAAATCTGTGACATGAGATACTTCGAAGAATACTTGAATGAATTTCAAGAATACTACTGTACAATTGGTGAACTAGAGAATACTGATCTAGTTAACTTGTTGCACAGAAAACTCCCTGAACCATGCATGGAGAACAGTTGTGAGAGAAAGTATAACTGAAAAACCAATTGAAAGATTTTCAGTTGGAGGAATTGCCGACAGAATCAGGCAATTACTAAAAGAGCAATGCAAAGCCAATCTTAGAGCTAAGATGGCCAAGAAACAACTCAAATGAGTTGAGAATTTCTGTTATGGAATACTGGATATGCCCACAAACTGGGGATGTCATGAATCCAAATTCCACAGAAAGAAGAAAGAAAAATATTACTCTAAAAATTTCAAAAAGAGTAATCAGAAAAAAGATTGGAAATTCAAAAAGAGTTCCAATTATAAGAAACAGCAGGATGAAGATCCAAAAAAGAAATTCTTCAAGAAAAAGAAGAATACTCATCGGCATAAACAACCAAGCAAGAAAGCTTGCAGATGTTGGTTATGTAAAGCTGAAGGGCACTATGCCAATGAATGCCCAGAAAAGGGTAAAATATCTACTAAAGCTCTCTTTGAAGAATATGAGTAGATAGTAGAAACAACAAATATGAAAGGCTACGAAATAGCCTATTTTGATGATGAAGATGACGACAGGTCAGTTTACTCTGCGTGGTCTAAAGAAGAAGATTCATCTGAGTCTGAGAAAGATTCTGAAGTAGAGTACTTCGAATCCAGACAAATGAATGTTTTAAGAATCAAAAACTGGGAAGAAAGCAAAATAGAATCTTTAATGTCTTCTTATCAGGTGAAACCTGGTACATTCATTTGTGACTACTGTTTATGTCACGAAAAGAACGGTCTCCCTATGTTTTGTGAAGAGTAAAAAAAGACTTATCACAAAAAATGCTTCATAGCTAAAGCGAGAAGAAAAACCAAAAATGGCCTTGTCAGCCAATTGGTTGAACAAGAATATGAAGAATATTTCTCTGAACGAAAGGAGAAAGAAGAAGAAAAAGAGGTAGAAACTCTGTTCCAAAAAATTATGGAACCTTCTCCTCCATCTTCCTCAAAAATAAAGGAAGAAACCATCGATGAAGAAAAAATCTATGAAAATATTGAACTGGTTGAACCACCAGAAATAATTGTTCCAAAAGAATGTAAACCTTTCATTCCAAAGGAACAAGCTCAAGAAAATGAGGTTCAACAATCGAAAGTCATCTTTACTAGTAGATACAGCAACTACATAGAGATTCGGTTAAAATTCCCTGATCATTCCCTGATCACAAAAAATATCATCTATATGCCTTTGTAGATAATGGATCAGGATTTACTGTTGCAAAGAGATTTGCAATTCCAGATGAACTCTGGAAAGAAGATAAGAAAAAATCTGCTACTGGTGTTACATTTGATGGAAGCCATCTCACCATGAATAAAGTAACAAAAAATGTTCATATCGCCATTGGTGGAGGAACATTTATCATCCAGAATATTTGGCAATCTAAAGGCCAAGGATCAGATTTCTTGTTAGGAAATGATTTCATTCTCCAACAAAGATTTATTCAGGATGAAGAAGCGATAGGCTTCAGAAAAGGAGAACGGGTGTTCTGGACAGACCGACTCACACAAGCAAAAAGTGTAGTAGGTCCTGGTTTGACTACCCAGTATCAGAGATCGCAACAGAATAGTGGTGATCTTATCCCCTACAAACCCAAATTTGAGCCTATACTCCAAATCAAACAACAAGGAGAATTACTTGTTGAAGAATCTTCTGAAGAAGAAGAAGAAGAAACTAGTGAAGATGAAGAAGCTAGTTTTATCCATGAGCATAATCTCAAGCACTTTCAGAATAAGCTTGAGTCTCAGAAAATTCTCACTCTTGAAAAAATCAAGAAACTACTCGAACAGAATATAGACGTAGATCCTCAGAAGTTTTGGGAAAAAGACCCAGTGGTCTGTGAATTAAGATTGCATGACATGAATGCTATCTGTCATGTCAAAACTATTCCTCAATACAAAGAGGAAGATAAAAAAGAATTCAGAAAAGATATTGAAGATCTCCTGAACAAGAGATTAATTCAACCCTCCACTAGCCCTCATCATGCTCCAGCATTCTACGTGAGAAATCATGCAGAAAACCTCAGAGGCAAAGCTAGAATGGTGATTGACTACAGAGATGTCAACAAGAAGACTGTCAAAGACGGTTATCAAATTGCTCAAGTAAGAGTATTGATCAACCAGCTCAGAGGAGCTAAAGTCTTTTCAAAATTCGATGCAAAGTAGGGTTTCTGGCAAGTCAAGATGCATCCTGAGAGTGTACCTCTCACTGCATTTGGAATGCCACAAGGCCATTACGAATGGTTAGTAATGCATTTTGGTCTAAAGCAAGCTCCCTCAATCTTCCAAAGAAAGATGGACAACATCTTCAAGCACGTGGCGGAGTTCTGCGTCGTCTACATAAATGACATCTTAGTCTTCTCCAAAAACAGAGAAGAACACATGAAACACCTCCATGAGGTGGTAAAGCTGATAGTTCAGCATGGAATTATCCTAGGTGAAAAGAAAATCTTCTTTATCCTCGATGAAGTTGATTTCCTAGGAATAAACATCAAGAATGGAGTCATAAAACTCCAGCCTCATATCCTTGAAAAGATCTGGAAGTTCCCAGACAGAATTCCTGATGCTAAGAGTCTAGAGAGATTCCTTGGTGTCATAAATTACGGGAGAGATTTCATTCCCAAAATCTCAGGGTTAACAGCAATGTTATCTCCTAGGACAAGTTCCAAAAGAAAATGGAACTTCACAGAATATGATGAAAAAATTGTGAAGCAGATTAAAAATCTCTGCAAAAACCTCCCTCATCTTCAACAACCAGAAGAGAATGATAAAATTATCCTCCAGACAGATGCGAGTGATAAATATTGGTTTGGTGTTGTTCTGGCAAAAACGCCTGGAACGAACATTGAAAAGATCTGTAAATTTTGTAGTGGCAAGTTCAGCCCTGCAGAACTGAATTATCCCACACGGGAAAAAGAAATTTTGGCTGTCAAGAAAACAATTTTAAATTCTCCAGCTTTTCTTGGAAAACCCTTTACTATCCGCACCGATTGTGCTAAAGTAAAGAATTTCAAAAATTTTAAACTTGATAAAGCTGCTGATAGAGGAAGATTAGCCAACTGGCAATTGTTTCTTAACCAATATGATTATATTGTTGAATTAATTGCAGGAAACAAGAATTATCTTCTAGACGCATTGACTAGAGAAATGGCAATGTTTAGCCAAAAAGATGACGACGAAGGTCGTAATCCCAGAAGCAGAAGAACTGGGAAAGAACATGAACCTGAAGAGGATTCCAAAGAAAAAATCCTCAAAAGATTTCTGCTAAGTCCAAAAGGACTAGCCACAACTGATCAATCCCAGGGTAAAGGATTGGCTAGCCCGTCTCAAACGGCAGGCGGTAAAGGCTCATCAAGACCGTTGATGGCTGCTGCTTTGCCAAAAAGCAGACCAATTCCAACTGTAAATATTTTTAATTATGAATTAAGAACTTTTGATACTCTTGTGTTCAGAACTGGCAGGAGACTAGCTTATCACCAAAAGGCAATCCTGGATAATCTTTTATTTGCCTTTCAAGAAAGAAGCAGTGGTCTGATGTTCCCAGCTCTCTTTGCATTAGCTGAAGAACTCTACGAAAATGGTAGACCACATTTTGAAGAAATTCATACACAGCAGAGTGCTGTAAGAAAAGAAAAAATTCACTTCCTTGAAAGCCCATAAAGTGCTAGGGCCCCTATCATGGCACTCAATGAATCAGACTGGCATGAATTCCATAGTCTGATAGCTAGGAAGACATAATCCTGAGAATCTAGTTCCCCCAACTCTCTTTATCATTGCAGGACCTTATGTTGGGAGATACTTAGTCAATGTTCAGAGTGAACATCCTCAAGAACACAAGCTCTGGCTTGTTGAAAATGGTTTTGTCCATAACCTATGGACTAAAACAAATGATGATCTTAGAGGTTTGCCACCCATCATTGTCAACACAGTCAAAAACATTAGAAAAAATGACTGTATGTTTCGTCTGAAGTTCAGATCCACTCCTCCAGAATGGAGCCAGAAGGCAAACAGTGAAGTTGAGTATATTTCTCCATATCATTATGTGAGAATTATTCAAAGAAAATATCTACAACCTGCCTGTGTAGGTTACAATGGCCAACCTAACTCAAGCATCCCATGGATAAAAGCCATGGCTCTGGAATACATCAAGAAGATCATCTCAGAACATAACCACAATATCTTCCTAGCAGCAGGAGAAAAAACTATTATCACTGCTTACGATCATACTGACGTAATCAGCAGTGACCTGTTCCTATCTCTTACCAGAAAAGAGATAGATTCGACACTGGCATGCTTACAGTGGGTGGAAAGGCTTGAAACCAACAACCACTATAAAATGTATGTTGATACAGATGCCGAAGACAATGCAACAACTGCTCGAATGGCCCAGGAAGATAACGACTCGTTTGTCCTTGGTCACAATTCAGAAACGGACGAGAACATGTGAAGCAGCAGGTGTAGAAAGCACCGAAAATACTTTTGGATTTTTCCAAAAAGCTACTTTTGCTTTTCAAAAAGCAAGTGAAAAACATTTCACCAAAAGGAATCTGCATTTCCCATCCCCTTCCGACCTCCACCAACAGGAGCACTCAGGAAAGCAGGAAATCACGGAGTCGTTCTGTACATTTTGTTGTTTTTAATTGTAATTTGAGTTCCGCTCCCTATATAAGGAGCTTTAGCTTCCCTTAGAAGGCATTCGAAAAATTTCCATATCAGCTCTAAATTCAAAGAGAAGAGATCATCAGTTCATATTAGTTCAAATTCAAAAAAAAAAATTCTAGACGATAGTAGTAGTGTGCTCTTCCTTCCTGTCTAGTGTGAAGAAGTGTGCTTTCTTTTCAAGTAAGTACTGTAATCATTATTATGGATAGCTAAACAGCTTCTTAGCTGTTTACCTGAGAATGAGGCTCTGAAACTTTAGTTTGTAATTATGTTTATGTGAATAATTTCAGTGTGTTCACCCACTTCATCAAGTTTTAATTCTGCAAGTTAGTTTCTATTATCTTAATCATGTTCAGCCAGTATCTTATACTATCTTTAAGTTTAGAATTCCTGGTTTTTAGAAAAATTTGCCACAGCAGTGATTCCGCCTGTTAAAGTAACCGTTAGGCAGGAGGCCGTTAGGTGAAAAACTTGGGCATGTTGAAGGCTAGTTTTGTTTTTTTTCCAGAAGTTGGAATAAGGTTTTCTAAGAAAAAGTGAGTTTTGGACCAAAAAGTCAGCATAGGATACACTAGACACTACTTTAGAAAGGACTACCCTTATAAGTCTTTTCCCCTATAAATTGTGTAAATGGGCAAAATACAAGGATGATAGATTGATTAGGCAAAATACCATGAGTTTTTGGGCAAACGGGCACAACCCCGTATGACATTGGTGCAATATATATTTCAGTCAACGTAACCAACCACCAAACTGATATTCTGAATTTGCGATTCTCGACAACTTCACAAACATCAAAGATGTCAGTTAATCCAATGAAACCCGACAGGCAATTCTCAAATTTGTAGTGTCAAGTTAACCAAATTGTAGTCAGTCAATAAAAGTTAAATATAGCCGGACTAAGAAAGAAGAGAAAGAGAGGAAAACGAAGGACGTGATGATCAATGCGCCGGTGTCAATAATACTTATCACCAATGGTCAGGAAGGCCAAATCGAGGACCAAACCAGTTCGAAACTGCCCATGTTGCTAGGTGCAGTTTTGGATTTTGGGTGCCGAAATGTCACCCCAACTTATAAGTCTTTCCATCAACCACAATTCTACTCACTTAAGGAATAGTTTTAAGGAATTATGATGAACAAATGGAACTCAACATGTTATAAATTCAAAAATTGAAATCGTAACAACTTAAATTTATGCATGCATTTATTTTAAACCAACAGATCTACTTGCTCCTTACAATCTCTTAGGTGAGCAACTTTACCATCCAACATGTTTTTTTTTGGACAACAATTAACTTCTTATTATTTGGTGTTGCATTGCGTGTGCTCGAGATAGAAGTTACGATCGTCATGACCGCCACTTAATCATAAAAATTATTTAGACTTCAGACCATTCAGATAGAACTTTTAAATGTCATAACACAAGACACATTCTACTCAAATATTTTATTTTGATTTAATCCTTTCAAAGTTATAGCAGAGGCAGCCACTTCCTTATTCAAATCAGAAACATTCAGTCCTTAAAAGTTCTATATAACTCATATGAGTAGGACACCCACTTCCTGATTCGTATCAAAATGAAAGATCACTAAATCCCTATTACATCAAGTTTAAAGATCGATCTGATATTTTTACGCCCATAAGTTATTGCAATAACTTGTCCAGTTACCGTCTTCATTTCAGGGAGTTTTCAATATCTACCACAAAGCGATACTTGACATCCTTGTTTATGAGCCTCTCAATAGCTTCATTCACATACTGAATTGGAACAACTTCTATGTTTGGGTATATCTTGTGAGCGGCACAAAAGTTTATCATTTCTTGAATCTGTTTTGTACCACCTGTTGCGCTACCGGTAATTGATCTCTTACCTGATTACAAAATTACCTCAACTTCATGAATAAAACTCTTATGTGAAATTTAAAATGAAAAATTTTATATATATATATATATATATATGAACTATTTATGTAAAATGAAATGCTAGAATAAGTACCCATAATAAGGCTTATAGGGCTCAATTTGATTTCACTTGGGGCACCCACGAGGACTAGAACACCAGCAGTCTTCAGTAGTGACATGTACTCGTCGAATGGGTGATCACCAGATGCTGTGTCAATGATAAAGTCAAGTGATTTAGCTAGTGCCTGCATTAAAGAAAACAATTTTTATATATAGAAATTGTCAATTGATTTTGTATTGGAGTTTATTTTGCTGTCAAAGTGATTATACCTTCATTTGGTCTCGGTTGGATGATATGACGAAATTGTCTGCTCCAAGCAGAGTCAGAGCTTCGTCTTTCTTTGACATGCTTGTGCTGAAAACAGTTACCTGGAGTCCCAAAGCCTTGCCGAATTTCACAGCCATGTGACCAAGACCACCAAGGCCGATCACGCCTAGGGATTTCCCAGGTTGGTTCATCTTATGGTCCATCATGGGAGCGTAAACAGTAATGCCAGCACAAAGCAGTGGGGCTGCTGAAGCCAATGGATAGTCGTCCTCTGGTATTTTGAAGCAGTACCTTTAGTTCAGGAACAAACTAAAAGTTTACTAAATACAATTGCTCCCCATCGGATAAATGACTATATAAAGCATCGGCCGGAAATGTAGATCAACTTAGTTAGTAATACTTACCTTTCGTGGACAACAGTGAAAGTGGAGAACCCTCCATGGGTGATGGTGCCATTGTAATCAAAACGGTTATAAGTAAATACTGCTCCCTTATCACAGTAAACTTCTTGGCCATCGTTACAATACTCGCAATCTCTACATGAGTTGGTATAAGTTCCAACCCCAACATGGTCTCCAACTTTGAAGCGATGAACATTTGGACCAACCTCTTGCACAATGCCAACAATCTCATGTCTGTTATAAATTGAACAATATTACTAGGTAAGAACTCAAATAAACCACTTGAATATATATATATATATATATGTATGACATATACTATTGTACTTACCCAGGCACCATAGGATAGGTTGCATCTCCATGTTTGTTCCTTGGCCAAACGACCTCAGCATAGCAAACTCCACAATGTGTGATCTTTATGGAAACATCGTCGGCTTGAACATTCCTGATGAAAAAGTGATGCAATCTTAGCTACCCAATTAACATATTATCGAGTGAGCAATGCAGTACAATGTTTGAATGCTGATCTTTAAATAATCGTGCTTTTTTTTTTTTTTTTCAGGTTTATAACAAGCTTTGTACGTAGCAGCATTTTCAAACCAATAAAGACTTGCTCTTGTCACAGTATTTGGTGATGGGCGATCCTAGGCTAGGCCCTAGCAGTAGTACTCTTAAGATTGATAGAGATTTGAGCATACATGCATACCTTCGATTAAATTTATAAGGCGATAACACTCCGGAAGCATCTCTTGCGGCCCATCCCAAGCAGTTCCCATTTCCATTTGCTGCACTAATTTCGGAGCTCATTTTCTTTCAGTTGCGAGCAAATTGGACAGATCGAAGTAGTAAAAAGAAGACAAAGAAAGCTCAGATAAGGGAGATATAAGGTGTCAGTTGTGAGACGTCTATATCTGATTTATGTCTATTTGTAGGGACGTAGATCGTCCAGGTAGTACTTAGAACAGAGGATTACGCAAGAGCATACGTATGCGATGAACTGATGACTTGATGCACCCAGCGTACGCAGTGATGTCTAATCCTTGCGCACTATATATTTACCATACCAATGATGTCTAATAATCAATAATATTGACCCCAGAGTCCCAGACAACGATATGGGTAGATTAATCTGCCACATTTCAATGGATCAAGGTAAATAACTAAAGAATCAGTCTCATCATGAACAGTTGGTCAAACATTTCTCCGATGAAAGAAGTCCTCCTTTCTAAGATGTATGTCCCAAAGTTAGATTTTTGTTATCGTTTACTAATTGTTATATAATAATAAAAAAATATTTACAATAAAAACAACATTAATTCAATATAGAATTCTTAAAATATTACCCGACCGATTGTAAGTTAATCTAGTATTAAAATAGAAAATTACACACAAGTGTCATTCTTAAACTTTAATTAGTCATAAGACCCACTTAATTTTTTTTGTACACATAGGGCCACTTAAGGCTACAATACAGCAGATTTTTATTTTACTATACCAATTTTGCCCTTAGCCCCAAATCAGATCAAAATATCTGTCTCTCGAAATGAGAATCAGATTTCTCTCTCTCTCTCTCTCTCTCTCTCTCTCTCTCTCTCTCTCTCTCTCTCTCCGACGAGCTCGTTCACTTCTCACCGTCGAATAACCACTCTGACGTCAGAAGCTCTCCCTCAGCGGCAATCGACTATTGTGTAGTGAAGCTCAGCGCTGGCTGGATGATGTCGAAGGAGAGACAAGCCTTGTTGCAGATCTGAGCGAAACGAGACGGCATCGTTTCACCATCTCCTTATCTTTCTTCCACATTTTCTCCGATCTCGACGCGATTCAAAGAAGATCGGAGAAATCAAATCAATCACCGGAGGGAATGGCTTCATCGACCACGGTCAGAGTCTTCTCCATCTTCTGCCGCGATCAGATTGTCATCCTTGTCGTCCACAAGATCTGGTATGCGAGCGCGGATCATGGATCTGGTATGTGAGTTGAGGTCAAAACAGAATCAGATTGGCTAGATATGAGAGTCAAAGCACAAGTGAGAGAGAGGGAAAGACCTGGTATTTGTGGACGTTGAGGCGGCGGAGTTGTTGTTGCTGCCATTTTCCGGCGATGGAGAGAGCGCAAGAAGTGAGGTGCTTGAGTAATCCTCTCACGATTGTTCGGAGCTCTAAGAAACCTAGGCCAACAACAACCACCACTAAGATATAGAGAGAGGGAGAGACTGCGTTTGCAGGAAGCAGAGGTGCGATTTGGGCCTTACTGAGAAATCAGAAAAGTAAAAGCTAAATGGATCGCTAGCGTTTGCTCCTCTTCCATACTCCATAATCAGATTTGATTACAGCCGTTGCGATGGAGATAGTAGCTTAATTTCTATTTTCTTATGCTAGTATATTTTCAAACTAATGTTAATAGCTTCTGTTTTCATTTTGATAGATTTTACGTTAGTAGCTCTTTATAACTGTTATAGTGGTTTTTTAACAAGGTGATAGTAGATTTTTAAAACTGTAGAAGTAGCTTTTTATTTTCATAGTTTTGTTAGACTTTGAGAATAGCTTTCTCAATTTATGAGAGTAACTTTTTTCTACTTGGTAGTAGTTTTTGGTTTTTGTGAGAGTAGGTTATTTTGGTGTTGGTTAGTGTAGTTTTTGTTTTGCTTGATAATAGCTTTTGGTGATGGTGAAAGTAGTTTTTGTTACTGGTGATAGTGACAGTAGCCATTTGTTGTTGGTGAGAGTATCTTTTTACATCCTTGACAGTAGTTTTTGTTAATGGTGTTAGTAGCTTTTTATTTTTGGGAGTGTATCTTTTATTGGCAACAGTAGTTTTTGTGACCTCGCCGGAGGTTGCCGGAAATCTCATCAGAGTAGCTTTTGTTGCTAGCCACAGTAGCTTTTGGTGCTGGTGATAGTAGATTTTGTAGTCGCTGGAGTTTGCCGGAAATTGGCCGGAGACCTGCCGGAAGTTGGTCGGAGTCCCGCCGGAGTTGGCCGGAGGTCGGTCGGAGTTGACTGGAGACCTTGCCAAGAGGAGAGAGAGAATGGTTGTTGACTTTTTACTGTAATGACATTTATGTAAATATGTTGGTTTTTATATCTAAAATATAACACCATTTTAATTTAGTGGCCTTGTGAGGGACAAAATTAGTTGTTGGCCTTATGGCTAAAAAAAACATTCGAATATGCACTTGTATGTAATTTACTCTAAAATATTCATGCGTTTTTTTAAAAAAAAAATGTCAAGTCTTCGCTTGTTTTCGCTTACTTTCCTTGCTATGGAGCATATCTACCCCACTAAAATTAAATAGTTGAAATAAAATTATTGCCCTGCTTAATTTTCATTGAAACGAATCGAACCCCCCTTTCTCTCTCAATTTAGTCTAATTCTAACCAAATTTCCTCATCACTTAACGAACTCTTTACATAGCCTAATTTTAACCCATTTTATTTTTATTAGAAGTGGCGATCGTACCTTTTATTTCACTGTATGTCTGTGAGAAAAATGAAAAATCAAATGATTTCTTGTGAAAAATACTACTTCAAAATATAATCCCATTGGAAAAAAAAAACATCATAGACCAAAAAATAACTGGTAGATAAATAGGACATTTAAAAGAAAAAAGAAAAAATCAAAGAAATTGCCCTCCACTCTCCAGGTGTGACAGACGTATTTCCATAAGAAAAAAGATTGTCAATAAGAGATCCGATCCGGATCCTCTCCTGATGTATTATTTTACTTGACCTACCTAAGCTTTGAAGAATGAGACACGTGTCCATATCAAATCTGGCCTACAACTAACTTGAGATTTGTTTTTTTTCCTTTTACTGGCCCATCTCTCTCTCTCTCTCTCTCTCTCTCTCTCTCTCTCTCCTTCGTAGAGATTACTTCTCTCCACTGAAAACTAGGGCTGTCACTCGGTCGGTTCGAATCGGTTATAGGTATTACCAACTTCAAAACCAAAGCTTTCGGTTTCAAAATTGAGCTACCAATTATCAACAAAAATTTTTGGTTTTTAATCATATCTAGCAAATTCCGTATTTCTTTATTTCGGTTTTCGGTATTACCAACTTTAGAACAACTAATTTTTTGTAATATAAATTAGAATGAAAGGCTAAATACTAGTTACTACCCTGTGGTTTAGGTCCAAAATCAATTCAGTCCCTGGACTTCTAATTTCATCAAAAACACCCCTGCACTTTCAATTTTGATCTAATAGGTCCAATTCGTTAATATTCTGTTATGAGTTCAAGTTATAGTTGGATTATCTGTTAAAAAAAACTATTTATTTTATAGTATGACTTACTCTTAAATTGACTATGCAGGCCACCTTGACACCACATCATAAAACATAGGCTATATATGAGTCACGTTAACAAGTTAAATAACTTCAATTATTGAAAAACTAACAAATTGGACCTATTATATCAAAATTGAAAGTGCATGGGTGTTTTTGATGAAATTAGAAGTTCATAGACTGAATTGATTTTGGACCCAAACTACAGGGTAGTATTCACTATTTAGCCCTAGAATGAACAAAATTAGGTTTTTCAATTTTATAACCGTAAACTTCGTATTCATCTACTAATCATAGCTTTTTTTTTTTTTGTATATATGACATCAAATTTCAGCCATTTTCAATAAAACTAGGTTATTTAACCATCTTGGACTAGGTTACTCAAAATACATGTTCTATTAATTAATGTAGTATATTGAGTAATGTTCATACTATTATGAAAAGTTTTATGTATATTTCTTAATATACATGTATGTATATTGAAAACCATAATATATAAAGCTAATATTTAGATAATCGGTAGATTCGGTATTTACCAAAATCAAACAAACTTTTTCAGTAATTTTCGATTTCGGTATTATCGATCTCAGTTACCAAAAAGTCGGTTTATCAAACCTAAAGTATCGGTTAGTATTTGGTCAGTTTGGTAATTACCAAACCAAGTGGCAGCCCTACTGAAAACCATCAGCAAGCCAAGAATGATTCAATCCAGAATGCAGTTCCTCAAATTCTAGGGGTGAAGAACAAGCCCAGATAAGGAGGATAAAATCAACCAAAAGTAACTACAAATTGGTTACCCATCTCTGCAACTCATACTCTGGTGGGTGCAGTAATGGGGGTGGGATTCTTGGGCATTGACAATCCCAGCTAGTGATTTCTTTTCAAGCCTATTCAAAATCTCTCGACTTAACAAGAAAACCCAATACGTTATTGAAAGTGTTTGATCTGGTAACGAGGCCTTGCTCAACCAATTTTTTTCAAACAGTAAAGACCGGCTTGCTCTGGTAACTGAGATTGAACATGGGCGTTGATAATTGCTTTGTATAATTGACTAGAGGTGGGGACTGAGCTCAACTTTGGTTGAGTTCAACCGTGGAGGAGAGACGAGGGAGTGAAGGAGAGAGGAATGAAATTCGACCGGGGAGGACTTGAAGAATGAGAGACTGGGCGTGCATTGGCATATTGGAGGAGGTTAGATTGTGAAGAATGACGGAGATGGAGTGGTGGGTGTGGTGAAAGCCTTGATTATTTGAGGAGTTGAAGATTGACGAGGCTTTCAGTTTTGCGAGTGTCGTCCATTTGCTGATAAAGTGATGAACAACTGATCATGTACATTGTGTATATTTTTTAATAAATCCGCTTCTTTCCAAAGGATCTGTAGAACTAATGATCCTTCTTGTGCTCAAAGCCTTGATCTTTTCTGAGTTTAATGATCCTTCTTCTGTTCACTGTAGAACAGAAGGAAAAGAAGAACAGCGAAGGAAAAGAAGCACAAACAGAGAGAGAAGGGAAAGAAACAAAGTGCTGTGAGGAAAAAAAAGGATAAATTCACTGCACAAATTTCTTTGGAAAAAAAGAAGGATTAAATTGATTAACGATATTTGTACGTCTACATTCTAGTCAGCACTCAATACAAGTTTCCGTGTTTTCTGAACAGAATACAATGTCATTGCCATGTTGGAGGAGATGGTTACTGGATTTTACTCTAAACAGATGTCAAGCTCATAACCACAAATCATTAATCAACTCCACGGACGACCACCACCATAACCCCTACCACGATCTCGAAAACCCCCATGACCTGATCAATTACAAGTCGCAACAAAATGGTTAGTTATCTCAATCAAGACACAAAAGGAAGTTGATTCATTGAAATACTCGTTCAAAACTTAAAAGGATTAAATACAAATGGCTTTCTACAACACAAACACTATGTAAAACATATTGGAGAAGGTGAAGTTTAGTAGAATGAGCCATATGTTTGCACTAATTATTCCCAAAATCCTATTTAGACATTGACATCCAATGTATAGATACCCTATTCATCAAAAGGGCATATCCACCGTTCTGTGCAACAAAAAAATTGTCAACAATAATTTTATCTAGTGTTGAGACTAACTGACCTGAAGGGGGAGGAGGAGCACCACGCCCCATTGCTGCCAAATCAGGACTGACCTTCTGTCCGGCTTCTTCAAGTAAGCTAATCAGTTCCTTTGCAAATCTAGCATTAGCAGCTGTAAAGAATGTGTACGCTGTTCCTTTGGCCCCAGCTCTTCCAGTTCGGCCAATGCGATGAACATAATCCTCCAGGGATCCCGGAAAATCATAATTAATTACATATTTCACATCCTTCACATCTGCAACCAAATCAAAGATGACGCCAACAGATTAGAAACAAAGCTGTAGGCATATAGGTTAAATACATTCAAGAAATTTTGCTAGATCAACACACCTATGAACCCCAAAGTTAGCAGTTTTTCCTATCAAAGCCAAAGGCAAATCCGATGCCCGCCAAAACCTTACCTGACTCAAAGGAAAACAATTATTTACTCAAATTCTGAGCACAGATGATTACCAACCTTGGAGGGTAAGCGCTTCCCCCCTGAGCAAAAATCAGCATTATCCAGCCAGATTTGCAGGGTAATTGTTTTTTGAAAAGAATAATAAAAATTATGGTAATAGGACATTCATATTGATAAGTTTCCTCATAGAACAGATCAATGGGACAGGAAAGGACCCAATACAGTCTGAAATTTGGTAAAGATGCTTCAAATAAGGAGTGGACCTTCATAACTCAGAAAATAATATTCTTCTTGGAGTGGATCTCACCGTCTCATAATATTATGGTGAGAAAGTTGGGAAAGAATTGAAAAAGGAATTGCTTTTCTCAATAGGTAAGTAATAAAAGAAATAAATGGCTGGAAACCCATAGATGACGGAGTAGATAGAGTAGATAAATAAAATACCAAACCAGTGCGAACAAAAGAGAGTTTAGTATAACAAGAAAAGATAGAACATAGAAATTGCCAAATGAAATAATGCCCGTGGGGCCATTGCTGACAAAAATGACACTGCAAAATGCTGTCTATGAAGATGGCCTTCATTTTCCTGAATCAATATCAGGAAATGTGATTTTGAAAAGGAAGGAAAGTAAATTTAGTAAATTAATGAAGCCTTCAACTGTGAAAAGAGATTGAAGATGCTAAATTCCTGTTCAAATTAAATGGCAATACTAATGTGTATGATCAAGCAAATAACTCTTAGAGCATAGCCAAATAAGAATTCCTGCCAAGTATTCTCACAAGCTAAAAAGAAATTCCTTCCCATACCTAGACCACGAGCAGCAACATCTGTTGCAGTCATTATGGGGCTTTTGCCAGCTTTAAACTCAGAGAGGACCCAATCCCTTTCTGCTTGACTTTTGTCTCCATGAATGGAGAGGGCGGGCCAACCATCCATGCGAAGCTGCCGAGTGATCTGATCGCAACCTTTCTTAGTATCCATGAATATCAGTATTCTGCTGCCATCCATAATATCCTCCAGCAACTTTACCAATCTGGAAAAGTGAAATGAATCAGAAAGGTAACGTAAGCACATGGCAGAAAGACTAACACGTTGAAAGTACAGAAACCATGAATGTGCCATACTTGTTATATTTCTGATTTTCAGTAATGATGTCAACAATTTGGCGAATTGAGTGGTTGGCTTTCAGATCTGGAGAACCTATTATTACCTGTTCAACATCCAAAAAGAAGTAAGAATGTACTCCCAACAGTACAGTTCAAATAATAAAATAGAGAGATTAGGCATTTAGCAACTACAATTTCAGCCAGCAATATCACTGAAACCCGACAAAATGATGTAAAAATGTGAAGACTGTCCTAATAGATGAAGGTCACTTTGGTAGTAAGAGTAAGATAGTGTACTTTGTATGCATTGTAAAGGAACTGCCTCGCCAGTTGTTCAACCTCCTTCGGCCATGTAGCACTCCAGTATAATGTTTGACGGTCTGGGCGAATCTGTATTGAAGAAAACATTAGACAATAATGACAACTTTCAACTGAACATAAACTTGAGAGCGAGCGAGATGCATGAGAAAAATCCATTGTCGCTGACTTTCATAAACAATTCACGAGGCACCTTACACCCCTTGTCAAACCGATTTGAAATGACCGGCTAATTGTGTTGCCTATAAACTACACTTCATTGATTCTTCAGCCTACCAAGCTTCTTCAGTGGGTAATAATTAAATCACTTATTACAAGTCAGTAGAAGAGTCAGTCTTCCTTAAGCAAAGTGCAAATGGCAATCCAGGACCTAACTAGTTCATATGTAATTCTCTTATCAAATACTTGCATATTGGTTTACTGGGAATAAAAAGATTCACAATATTGACAGGTAATATGAACCAAACTTTCTAGATGAAGCAGCTTACTAGCACCAGTAAGTTACACTACTATAAGCATATACACATGGTTGAGTTGGTGTGGTGCTCAAGAAACTTAGAGAAATAAAATGCTGAAGTTTTCAACTTGGGTCACGGTAACAATACCTATCAAAACTAGTATGATTAAGATAAGGAGATTAATCATCATTGTCATTATTATAATTTATGGCCTTCCAAGACTCAAGTAGGATTCCCATCTTAAATAGAAATTCAAATATAAGTATATAACCTAATAAGCTCAACTTACAAGCCAAGACATCTGGAGACAAAGTTTAGAATCGTTTTCTAAGTAACCACGATAACGAAGGCTTCACTTTAGAACTGCTAAAGAATTCATGTGATCTTTAAAAGGCAACCACTAATGTCTCCAGCTTTTAAACATACCAAAATTCTAGTAAAAAGAGAGTATGAAGACAACCAACCAAAGGCAAAACAAAAGACTTCACAAGGGGGCCAAACTAAGTGAAAAGATCTTCATAATATAGAAACAAAGCATTGTAGTCACATACAAGTAATAGTAAAATCTCAAACCTGAGAAACAATCTTTCGTATCTGAGGCTCGAACCCCATGTCTAGCATCCGATCAGCCTCATCCAACACAAGATATGTGACCCTTCGCAAGTTTGTATTATGCGACTCTAACATATCAATCAACCTTCCCGGTGTAGCAATTACAATTTCAACTCCTGAGCCAAAACATTAATAACATCAACAAAAAGACAAAGCAATTACTAAAACAAGATATGTTCAATTCACCACCTACAACAATAACTAATTAGTCATCTTACATGTAACCAATGCCTATAACAGAATATCAAGTACAATATGCAATACATGAAATTCATTGTTAAAGTATCAGAATGATAATACGAAGTCAACATAGTTCACCACCACCACCTACCTTTCTGCAGATCACGAACTTGAGGTCCCTTCGGAACTCCACCATAGATGCATGTGCTTTTAATTTTTGAAGATGCACCAAATTTAGTAGACTCTTGTTGGATTTGAACGGCAAGTTCACGGGTAGGAGCTAAAACTAATACTATTGGGCCGTCTCCAGGGGCTGCATGGACAATATAAAATTACAAAGGCAGTACCAATAGCCAAATCTAAATCAAAGCTCAAAAAAATTATCACAGAACTTAAACATCTTAAAGATCGCATACTCACATAGAATTGGCTGGGCATTGACATGGACAATTGCAGGCAGCAGGTAAGCTAATGTCTTTCCTGATCCTGTTTCAGCAATACCAATAAGATCACGTCCCTTCAAAGCCATTGGCCATCCTTGAGCTTGAATTGGTGTAGGTTCAACAAATCCAGCTTTTGTGATTTCTTGCATGACATACTCTGTGATCAAGAGGAAATATTTTGTTAATTAGAATTTAGTACAACAACTTTACCAATATTCCAAAAGAACATTTTTTTTTTTAAAAGAGACAGTTTTATTAGACAAAAGAAAGAGAGAATATAAGTGAACAAGATCTGCACACAAGATCAAAAGCAGCAGAAATTAAAAAATAAAAAACAAATAAGAACCTAGCACAAGCCAAGAAAACCACAAAAAACCTGAAAGAAAAGTAAAGTCCCTATGATGCTACTGCTTTCCAGTCTGGCACAATAAAAAAACAAGCTGTAATAATTAATGACTCAGGCACCAAATCCCAAAGAGCTGACCAATATCTTGCTCTCTTTCAAAGCTCTTCCACCCCTGCACCTAAATAGGCTTCAAATTTTGTTCTATTTCTTTCCATTTATAGCACCTAAATTACAGCCAGCCAACACAACCTGCTGCCCCAGAGCACTGTTGGCCTTCTTCCCTTTCCAAAACTAGAACGGTTTTGACAAAACAAAGATGAAGTCCAAGCTGAGGACTCCCAAGACACCCCAGCCTCCCCATATAATTTCTGCCTAAGCTAAAAAGTTACTTCACTCTGCACAACCACATGATTCACAGTCTCTCCGTTCAATTTGCACCTCACACTCCAGTGAGGACAGAAGAATTTAGCCTCCAATGGTCAAGCCTCTCACAGGTTTCACCCTTTCATGCGCCACCAACCAGCCTAAAACCTTGACCTTTGGAGGAACCTTGGCATTCCAGGTTAAAGTTTGCCAGATGGAATTTGGTTCAGAACTATCCTCATCCTGGTGGAAGGAGTTGCAAGAGAAAGGCACCAGAAGCTTCCAACTTCCATCTCCTCTCTTACCTTCTGGAACTCCCCAAACTCACTCTTTCTACCAGCACCAGTAAATCCGATGCTTCCTTTGGGAAAATATCTGAAGTTCAGAACTATCGTCATTTGAATTCCTCCTGAAACCAAAGTTCTAATTGGCTGGGAAGGTGTTTGGAATGGCTAGACTTTCTATCGAGGTGTTACGGAATCTTGATAATGTGGAAAGTCTTGGGAAGGCCTGATTTAAAAGTTGTTCTCCCACCCAACTATCCTCCCAAAAGCTCACTCTTGCCTCATTGCCACTGCAAGCTGAAAACACTTATAAAAAATTGGTTCATCCCAGCAGAAATGTCCTTCCAAGGATTCTAGTCGATCATTCTAATAACCAGGTTATATCCCAGCCACTTTAATGGTAACCATATTACGTGCCGCGAAGATTCTCTTTCCGAGAAAATATCCAGAGTCATTTTCCAGCAATAAGGTAACCCTTGCCGCTATAATCCTGATCTCCAAACCTCCTTTCTCCTTAATTTTGGAAGAGGAGCTCCACCTTATGAGGTGATCCTTCTGCCCTTCACCTCCTTCCCATAAGAAATTGATCATCAAACCCTCCAACCTCTTCGCCACGCTGACTGGAATTGGGAAATAGACAAATAGTAGGTGGGTAGACTACAGAGAACAGCCTGAATCAAAGTCAAACGAAACCCCCAAAAAAAAATAGAAAGCCTTCTTCCAACCTTCCAGTCTCTTCTCAACTCTCTCTATCACACGCTTCTAAATCAAGGTGGTATATTACAGGCTAACTTCCTATCCTACATCCCAATATTGCTACCAACTTTCCACTTTGCCACTTTCTGAGTTTATTTCTACCAAAGAGCACATAACTTTATTTATTTTAGAACTGATAGCAAGCAAGTGAAAACTCTCTATAACCAAATATAAATTAGCACAGTTCTGCAATCAGATGGTATCATCACCAAGTTGTAGTCAAGCATCAACATTTTCCCTCCCTACACAGACCATCAATAGTACTGCAATCCTTATGCCCCCTCCATTGATCCGCTTAGAACATCTACCACAAGAATAAAGAAAAAAGGAGACAATGAATCGTCTAGTCTCAAACCTCTAGTGGCACAAAATTTCCATCTTGATCTTCCATTGATCACCACCAATTCATTTTCTCCACTGGACTCCAAAACCTTTTCTTTTTCTTTTTTTTCGAAACGCAATCCAAAACATTTGACTCAACATGGTCATAGGCTTTCTCAAATTCAATTTTGAGGACTAGGCCCTCTCTCCAATTTAGCTCTCTCATGTAAGAAATAGTGCCTTCCAGCACCTCCAGTAAACTTCCAGCCAAAACTTTGGCAATGATCTTGTACAAGCTTGTTGTCAAACTCTAAAGTCTGCAACATTAGGAAATATGTATTCTTTAGAACGAGATAAATACATGATTCTTTTGTATCTCTGTTTATTATTCCATCTGTATAGAATTCTTCAAAAGTTCAATAGCTCACCTCTTACCACTTCCCAATTTCTCTGCAGGACTGCCATAGAAAAGTCATCTAGACCCAGAGATTCATCCTTATTAAAGTCCAACTGCTATTTTACTTCTTCTTCGAAGGGCCTCTCCAGCCACTTCGCTTTTTTCTTCACTAATCTCATTCCAAGTGAGGCCTTTCAAAGCCCATTCACTTCATTATTACTCAAATAAAGATTGTCATTAATACTGATAATTTCCTTCTCTGTCAGAGTCTCGTCTTCCATGACAATGCCATTGTCGTCTTCTAGTTTTTATATGGTTCATTTTTACTTCTGCCATTGACAACTCTGTTTCACAATCTTGTACTGTGTCCCCTTATTTAGCCCAAACTGATATAGTTCTCTACCTCCAAAATTATTCATTCTCAAAGCTCTTCCAATCTCCCCTTAAAATTTCGCTACAACTCCTATCAGCCTCCGCCATCCTTCATCTCTTCTGCATCCTCCTTCATTAAATCCTCCACCTGCTATTCTCCTTCCCAACATCACCAGACATCTCATTTACCTTTTTGTTTCTCTCAAACACTTAAAGTTTCTCGTAAAGTGGCCTTCCCACTCTTGGCAATCTTCTTCTCCCACTACTTCATAAAGCTTTCTTCAAAGATATAATCAAGTATAAACAGACCAGGACCCCATCAAAATTACTTGTATCCAACAAAACCGAGCAATGATCTAAAGTTACTTTATCAAGGGCTAATTCCTTACATTTGGAAAACTATCCTAACAGACCAAAGAAAGTAGAATCTATGCAAAAGCCAACTAATCGATATTTCATCTCATTATGGAAATATGATGTTAGATTGTTAGGTAGAAAATTATAGTAATATGGCTGGCACATCAACAACTGAGAATTGGAAAGTATAGCACAATTTGTCTCAAGTCTCAACAGAGCTACACTAAGTTCCACTTTCTATTTGAAAAAAAAATAAATACAAATTTCTGGGAAGGCCTAAGACTTGGAACCTACTATAGCATGCATTTGAATGAATCAATAAAAATCCAAAAGACTAAAGACACATACTTCTAAAAGAACAAAGAAAACATACCGGGAAACCCAATGTCACAGAAGCTCTTGATGGGCTTTGGAACATCGCGGCCTTCAACAGTAATTTCCCTCCGTTTCCTATACTCCTCAACCTCCCTCTCCGTCATTCCCTCCACTTCAGGTGACTCAACATAGAAATTCTTCTCAAAAGGTGTCAAGCCATCCAAATCCAACTTCCTCGGCGACTCAGCCCCTTCATAATCCTTCCTGCTTGATGAAGACCGGGCCGAACCACCGTAGCCGGTCGCCCCACCAAAGCCCGAATCACTAAAACAGCACAAATTTGGGAAACAAATTTTCAATCCCCGGTCAATTTCAAGAAACCATTTTCATATAATAATGCAATCAAATAAATATTTGTCAGCCTTGACTTGTATAATTGTAGAACTAAGAGTAAAATCAACATAAGAACAATGAATTGAAGGGAATGAAGATCGAAGTGAATGTTGATTTTGGGTCCAATCCAATCAAAACTCAGAGAGAAACCAATTAAAGTCGTAAACCACATAATTATCACTTAGCGAACTAAAACCAAAGCAATACGAAATCAAAGTAAGGCACACAAAAGTTAAAGTCATCCACATAAAATTGAAGAGTACCTTCTCCGGTCACGGTAGGAAGTGGGGTCGCCGGAGCGGCTGTCGTAGCGGCTCATGATGGGTGGGTGGTTACTGTGAGTCACCGTCGGGTGAGATATTGAGGGTTTTAGAAGAGCAGGTGGTTTACGAATTAGAAAGGAAGAAGGGCCAAAGCGCTCTCTCTCTCTCTAATTCTCTGCAGCTCGTTCGGCTTAATAGGACTAGAAGAATGCGACTGGCTTGATGGACCAATAACCAGCAGACAAGTGTACGCTGCTCCGAGGCTATTGTAAGTTTTTTTTTTTTTTTTTGAAAGAGATAATATTATATAGGGTTTTTGTCCATTTACACCATTTTTAGAGATTTTTTTCCCACTTACCCCACTAAGTTTTTTTAATTCCCTCTTACCCAAAACACTCTAAGGAGGTCTTCCCTAATACCCCATTAAGATTTTTTTTTGTTTTTATTATTTTTTTAATACCATTTTACCTTCACCTTTGTTACTTAGAGAGAGAGAGAGAGAGAGAGAGAGAGAGAGAATGGAAGAGAGAGAAACCATAGGGGACTTCGCCGGAGTCCGATCACCTGCAGCCGGATTCCGGTCACCGTCCGCCAGATTCCGATCACCGGCTACCACCCACCGGAAAGTTTCTATTGCCCCCCAATAGACGTCTATTGCCCCACAATAGAGGACTATCAGCCATGTATTGGCCCCAATAGACGTCTATCAACCATGTATTGCCCCCCAATAGACGTCTATTAACCATGTATTGCCCTCTCAATAGACGTCTATCAGCCATGTATTGCCCCCCCCATTAGACGTCTATTGAGGTGTCTTCTGCCCACAGTTTACCCCTCAATAGACACTTTTTTTCCTTCTTTCTTTCTTTCCTTCTCGGACTTCCTTCTACCCACCTATTCATCAACTTTGTCCTCATCAAATTTCTCGTCATCATCAGCATCCTGTATCACATTGGTCAATAACAAACATCAGAAATTGGGCAAGGAGTCTTGCAAGCATTGACCAAATAAGATTGATCCGGCACGGGCATCAAAGATGTCTATTGTAGGCAACGACGCTAGCGACCCAATCAACCCAACTCTTGAAGCCACATGATCCGTATCAAAATCCTCCGAGAAACTCCTGCACTCGACACCAACGAGCTGGACCTGAAACCAGCACCGGAGAATGAAGGAAGGCTTCGACGCAGGAGAGAAGAGGCCGACCAACATCGAACTCGTATCCACCGAACCCCAATCGCAGGGGGCTGAAGACCATCAGAAGCGAAACCGCCATCGACCACTTGGCTCAGACTCGAAGAACCGGCGTCGCTTCCACCGTCTCACCCCCCTCCACTCGCCGCTCTCGCAAAGTACTCCACCTGAAACCAGAGATTTTATCTCTTCTCCACTAACAACAACGACGATGATCGAGGTCACAGTGGTCTGAGATCCATCAGTTTGTGTCCTCCTCCTCTGATTAAGACTACGCCATCGGCCACGACATGGTGCTTGTGATCGGGGAGGGGGAGAGAGAGAGGAGAGAGAGATAGAGAGATGAGATGAGATGAGTGTGGTAGTGTAATTGTTTAATTAGTCTGAGGGCAAAATTGTTATTTTCTTTTAAATAGAGTTAGTGGGAATAAAAATTTCTTGGTGGTGTGAGTGGGCTAATTTTAATCTATTTTGGTGCTATGGGTCAAGATCCCAATTATATATGATCACTAAATTTTTACTTGCTCGATTTTTTAGTCACTCATTTTTTAAATATATTATTTTAAAATGGGGAATACAGTGCGAAATCAGGTTAGTAGTTGGGTATGGAGAGCAGGGAACTAGGAGCAGTGGTGAGAAGGATGAATCTAAAATTGTAAATGTTTGGAGTCAAATTTGGAGTGTCTGAATTTCAAATAAAGTCAAGTTATTTCTTTGGCGAGCTTGTCATTCCTTCTTACCCTATGCTAAATGTCTACAGAGATGGCATATTAGTTCCAATGCTAGTTGTGGAAGGTTGGGGAAGCTGAAGAAACCATATTGCATTGTGTTTGGGGTTGTGTTTAGGTGAGTGAAATCCACACTCCTTTTTTTCCTTTTTGATTGAAATTCTTAGAAAAATACAAAACTAAGTTACTAAAGACAAAAATTTAAGTTACTAACAAAAGAAACATGGAGTAAGAATTTCACTCCCTTTGTGTTTATGCTAAACAAATCTGGAAACTTACTTGGCTGCACTGTATTTATAAAGACTGGAAAGAGGTGTGTTTTACGGGGGATCTATTTGTTCATGTTGTCATTATGTGGTGGATTTGTATAGAGCGAAATAATGTTGTCCATAATAAACTAGTGCTTGAGCCACAAATCGTTATTATTAGAGCTACTGAATGGCTTGAAGATCAATGGCAAAGTTGGGAGGGAAACTATATGAGCGCAGCAACCTAGCCCAATCACACTACTAGTGCAAGTGTAAAGAAGAGGCACTAAGCACCACTTGATTAACAATGGGTAAGATTACTTTTCAATAGAGCTTGTGACTTGAAAACATTGTGGTGAGTTGGGAAGCAGTTGTTAGCAATGAACATCAAGCTCTTGTGAGTGCATTAGTTGTCCATGTAAGATCCTCTATTAGTCCTTTAACCACTGAGGTACTAGCCCTATTGAGTAGTTTGCGTTATTGTAAGGAATTGGCTAGGGATGACAGAAATGAATAATTGGATAACATCAACTATATTTTTGTTGTAAATATTATAAATATGTGTCTGTCCACGTATATTCTCATTTGTTATGTCCTTAGAATGTAAACTCTACTCCTATATAAAGGAGTCCAAAAAGAATGAATAAGATACCTCTCTACATGTCCTCCTATCTATCTCTCTATAGTCTCTATTTCTTACCGACATAAGTTTCTAGTTTATAACACGTTATCAGCATGCTTTTGCTCTTATTTCTTTTTCCTCTTAAACTCCATGATGATCCGCAAACCTTATGGTGCAACATAATTGCCTATGACTAAGGCTAACGATCTATGAGTTTTTCTCTCATTCTCAACAAGTTGCTTCATATATTTATGTTATTTCTTATATTATCGCATAACAGATATATTTCATGTTTTTCTTCTTTGTTCCTATTACATATGAACATCAATTTTTTTATGCGGTCATATAATTTAAACAAATTTTTAATGTATAATTCATATAATATACTATATTAACAGTAGATTTATTTTATCAGCATTATATGTATTAAGTAGTACTTTTTGTGTCTCATGTGGTAGATGGTCACGAAGTCTGTACTTGTAGAGTGACCAAGTTTTCTTAAATTGAATTTTTCTGCAATTCTTCTTCAAGGTACTATATTGACTGAGATTTGATTAGATTCTTTGGAATTGATTTAGTCTTTGGTGCACACTTAAGTGATTACTAGCTATATCTAGTTAAAATAATATTCTTGTCATAGTGAATTCTATATGTACAAGTGAGAGATTGTAAGACTAAATTTGAACATCAATATAATTCATATTAAACATGACAACTTAATATTAATTACAAAATAAGTAATCTGAGATCAAATATAATTCTTACTCGTTGTTTAATTGCATTTGTGTTATGAATCACATAAATATGATAGGTAGTCTAAGTATCTTGGAAACCAAGCAATAAAGATCGGATATGCTATGCTGAACAAACTAGATGGAAGGTTGGAAGCAAGAGTGGAAAGGAGAATGAATATGTTACTATGTTAGACTAATTTTATTTGCATTGAGCTTGTGGCCTTAACCAAATCTTTATGTATTAGATTTACTAATATTGAACTGGTGTTGGATTGATGTTTTGTGGAATTAGTACACCTACTGATTCTAGTGTTAATTTGAATTAATTTGGAGTTCAATTCTTAATGTTGTTGAAAGAAAAATGAGCGTGGCAAAATACAACAATATTTATTATTTACTGGGTGAAATCTTTAAAAGAAAGAAGAATACATGAGCATCAACGTTGCCATCATCGAGTGACACATAACTATAAGTAGTGTACCATTTCCGACATGAAACTCTTCCTAGTTCCTACTGATAGTGTTATAGAAGAAATGGAAAATATGAAAAATAGAAATATATATTGCTGAGAGGCATAATGATCGTCTTCGTTACAACCCTAGAGCAGAGACCAACTATCTATTTATACAAGGGAAGCATCACTAGATGATTGCTACGTGTAAATGAGTTGTAGGCCATAACACACCTAACATGCATTAACCTAATTAGCTAATTAACAAACGTAAATTAACTAACTGTAGCAGGAGGCTTAGATTAAGCAAGATGGCAAAAAGGAAACCATAATTATCTCATGTAATCCTAATACCCCTCCTCAGCTTGAAGGTGGGAAACAAGCTTCAAGCTATCACAGAGATAGCGATATTGGGGTGAGTAGAGGCCTTTGGTGAACAAGTCTGCAAGTTGCTCCTTGGATGTTACAAACTGAAGTTTGATGGTTCCTGCTTTAACTTGATCTTTTGTGAAATGAACATCTACCTCTATGTGTTTCAATTTTGAGTGAAAGACAGGATTTGTGGCAAGAGCAAGAGCTTAAATGTTATCACAATGAAGTGTGGGAACATCTTTCAACTCAATGTGTAAGTCTTGCAGGAGAAGAGCGAGCCACTTGATTTCAGAGGTAGTGTTAACCATGGATCTATATTCATCTTCAGTAGATGATCTAGACACAGATGACTGCTTTTTGCTACACCAAGACACAAGTATACCATCAATGAGAATGACAAAGCTTGTTGTGGACTTTCTATCATTGGGATCACCTGCCCAATCAGCATCACAGAAAGCATCCATGTGAATAGAGTGTGAAATGGAATTGCACAGTGTGTCACCCCTCCTGAGATAGATACCATGATCAATGGTGCCCTTGACATATCTTAGAATTCGTTTCGCAGCAATAAGATGATCATGAGTTGGTGAATGCATGAATTGACATACTAAGTTGACTCCATAAGCAATATCAGGCCTAGTAAAGGTAAGATATTGTAAGCAGCCTACCATGCTTCTGAAATGAGAGCTTTCATGTGAGTCCAGCTCCTTTCCCATGTCCCTTATAAGCTTTAAACCAGATTGACAGGGAGTGATATGAGAGTGGCAACTATCAATACCAGCTTTGTGAATTAAATCAGCTGCATATTTCTGTTGTGATACAAAAATGCCACCATTCTTCAGGTAATGTATTGCAGACCTAATTGCAGAAATCAAAGTAGCATTTGATATGCACAATCTTTTTGTCAAATTAAATTAACTTTGCTCTTTGATGCAGCAAATACATCTAGTCGATGGAGACAAATGCTGTAGTCCAATCAGCAACTGAAACTACTGCTATATCCTCTTGCACTATGTGTTTTTGTTTGCTAGTTTGGAAGAATGTGATAGCTGTCATTATTTTCTTTGAAATTGAGAACTCCCCTTGTTTTCTTACTAGAGTTTTATACAAGTTAGATTTGTTAGGTTTGGGTATTGATTTTGGTAGTCCAGTTTTTGCTTTATTGCTGGTTAGCTTTGTTGCATGTGCTGGTACCATAGTTTTTCTTTTGGTTGATTGCACTCCAGGTTTCTTTTCTTTTTTGAAAATTGGACTTTCATTTTTTCTTGTTGGTTTTACTTTGGCTTATTTAGAATCTGTTAAAGCTTTTGAAGTTTTAACTAATTGGTTAAGTTTGGTGTCTGATGACATGAGTTTTGGAGTTATTTGACATTGCCACAAAGAAAGTCTCTTAGTTCCTAACATGTGCTGTGACATTGCCAAGCTTCTTGAGACTGGCCAGGAAGCTACAGCTCGGATTCGGGTAATTTCTCTTTTTTCATTGGGGTTAATTTACTTGCACAGTATCGAGAACAAGTTCTTAGTTTTTGGTTAGTAATTATTTGGTATATGTATTTTAGGTAGAGCATGTTATTAGAGAAGAGAATATGATGGCAGTTTAGGAGATCATCGGGCTATTTGCTAAGCTTATTTCTATTCGCAGAATAAGGCCTGCTGTTCTTCTGCTGATTACTTCTTCTAAATATATTGCAAAGAAACTGGGGCCTTGTGTGCAATGAAGGAAGTTGATCTCCTTCTTGATGATCCTAGATCTGCAAAAAGTATAAAGCAATTGGAGCAGGTCCTTCCAGGTTTTATTGAAGCCAAAGGCAGCTGAAGGCTAAAAGCCATCGAGAATATGAATGATTTTGATTCATGTATAACTAGCTAGGAATGCTCTTGTCTGGTACATTATCTAGTTACTTGAATGTATAGATGTTTGAATAATAGTACTTGAATTATATGGATTATAGTACTGTTTATATCATAATATATCGAGCATTATTTCTATGAATATTCTTCTTGTTGTCCAAGTTTTAGTCATACAACACAATACAAAACAATATATGTGCTGTATGACTGCAAAAGAGTTCAAAATCACACAACTCCAAATATCTGTCGTCTGATTAACTTATTGTAGTAGTGTCTTCACTATTAACAGTGATGATAATATCATCAACATACAACAATAGATAGGCCTTTGAGCTGCCAGTGACTTTAACAAATAGACTTGGATCAGCATGTGATGAGTAGAAGCCAAGAGTAGGTAAAAATGCAATAAATCTCTCATTCCAGGCTCTTAGAGCTTGCTTGAGACCATAGAGAGACTTGTGTAGTTTACAAACATGGGATGAAGGAGCATTCTCAAAGCCACCAGGTTGGGCCATATACACCTCTTCAGTGAACAAGCCATGCAAGAAGGCATTTTTCACATCCAACTGATGTAATTTCCATCCTGAGAAGGCTGCAAAAGCTAAAATTAGCCTAACTGTTATGTGTCACTAGTGAAAAGGTTTCATCATAATCAATGCCATATTCTTGACTGAAACCTCTAGCAACAAGCCTGGCCTTATGCCTAGCCACAGTACCATCAGCATTTCTTTTGATCGATTTTGAATAACCACTTACAAGAAACCAATTTTTTTTTAGGAGGCAGAGGAACAAGAGACCATGTTTTCTGCTTCATCAAGGCATCATACTCTTCTCGCATAGCGTATTTCCAAACTGGTATCATGAGAGCAACCTTGTATGAGGTAGGTTCAAAATCTGTAGGATCATTAGATGAAGATGACATAATGGACATAAGGCATTTTTTTTATTATCCCTCTTTTACCTCTAGTGAACATGGAATGAGCATTATCAGGTGCAGAAGATAAGCCAACAACTGGATGCAGTATATTTTCATCAGAGATTTGACGAGAGGTTCTAGATGGAGCACAGTCCAGAATCACTGATATGGAACCACTGCCTGGTTAAGTTTGAACTAATAGAGTGCCATTGGACTCCTCAAAGTGAATCTCAGTATTAACATCTGAATCAAAGCATGGCAAGAACCTGGAGTGGTGTTGTTAGGTGGCAATGATATTGTAGGTTCATTATCAACAAAGTGATTGAACTGATTCTCTTCAGAATGACTAATTGCAATTTCAGCACCATCATTATTTTCAGAAGGCAAGACATTAATGGAAACAAGAGGTAAAACATCAGTGGGATTTGCTAAGTCATGTTCAACACTAGAAGTAACTGTGTTTTCTTGATGATCAGCAATAATATTCGGGGCAAGAGACTGACCTGATGAAGTTGCAAAAGTGGGAGTGTGTGACAAGGGTGTTGGCCCAAGGGACTGAGTGGGAAGCTGAGTGAAGCAAGGCATGACAGATTGTGATCCCAATTGACTTGTGTTAAGCTGCTGAGTAGTAGGCTTAACTTTAGCAGAAGCATATGGGAAGCTGGTTTCCTCAAAGAACACATGCCTGGAGATGATATATTTTCTTATTGCTGAAAAGAAGCAGATGTATCCTTTATAGCCTGCAGCAAAACCTAAGAAGACACATCTCACTGTTTTAGGTTGAAGCTTATTGCTTCTGCTCAACACCCTAAGTAATTCCACTGCTGGTACAGAATTATAAAGCTTTTCATAAGGTGATTGCATATTCAATATGTGGGTTGGCATCCTGTTAATCAAAAAAGTGACAATGGCACAAGCGTGATACCAAAAATGAGAAGGAAGAGAAGCATGTTGTAAGAGTGTAACAGCTAATTCCCTAATATGTCTATTTTTCCTCTCAGAAACTCATTTTGCTCTGGAGTATAAGGGCTGGAAATCTGATGAATGAAACCATTTGTTTGCATAAATTCCTTGAATTTTAAACTCATATACTCACCTCCCCCATCACTTCTAAGACATTTAACTTTAGTAGAGAATTGAGTTGAAACAAGAGCACATAAGGATTTAAAATAGCTGAAGACTTCATTTTTATTTCTCATAGGAAATATCCAGGTAAACCTAGTATAGTCATCAACAAACAAAACAAAGTACCTAAAACCATGTATGGAAATGTAAGGAGCCGGTCCCTATACATCAGAGTGAACTAGCTCAAAAGAAACTTGACTCTGTTCTGTGATTTAGGAAAAGGCAATTTCTTAAACCTTCCCAGAAGACAAGGTTCACAAATGACTTGTTCTGTGTCACCTACACTATGTATATTACACTTATTCGACATTGCCCTAACTACTTCATTTGAGGGGTGCCCAAACCTTTGATGCTAAAGTGAGTATTTGACAAGTTTTCCAACAAAACCAGTAGCCTGTGTTGAAGAAGATGTCAAAGTTGCTGTAGATTTCTATGTAGAATGATTGATGAGAGGCAAATCAAAAGGAATGGGATACAACCCTTGCTTACTCAGTCCCTTGTAAAGAATTCTACCCAATACCTTGTCCTGTATAACACACATAAACTCATCAAACCACACTAAAAAATTATTTTGTTTACACAGTTGATAGATGGATAGAAGATGAGCAGCTAGTTGAGGTATAAGTAACACATTTTTTAGTTTGAGCAAACCTAGCATTGTGTTACTAGTAAGAGTAATAGGTAGCTGGGATCCATTACCAATCTGCACTGTATCTGTAGCATTGTAAGGAGTGAGGTTGTTGAGCATTTGAGGTGCACTTGTCATATGGTTAGTGGCTCCAGTATCAGCAAGCCAAAACTGTGGTGCATTGTTGGCAGCAGCAAGCATAGCAGTAGCCTCATTGTTGTTATTTTGTTGTTGGTCAGGGAATCTAATGATATGTAGCACCTTTCAACAGTATGATTCCTCTTACCATAGTAGATGCATCCTCCATTGTTGCCAAAGTTCATGTTATTTTCAAGATTCAGATTGTTGCCTCCTTGAAAGTTTGACAAAGCTCTACAAGTCCTTGCACCATGTCCAACTCGATTGCAGATTTGCCGAGTGAGGTGTTACCACCATTATTGAAATCAACATTGTTAATTCCTGCATTGAAACCACCAAAAAATGCATTAGCAGGATTAATGTTTGGTATTCCACCAAAATTCCTGTTTCCCCCATTGAAAACCCTTCCTGCACCATTGTTATTGAGTCTAGGATTTCCTCTCCCAGCAAAGAGACCATTAAATTGAGTGGATGTATCATTAGTAGCAACTGTGTGCAATGGACTGAAACCAGAAGGAATTGCAGGAATAGAGACATATGGCTGCTGAGTAGATAGTGGAATGGTTTGAAGTCCAACTTGCATTGATGCGGGTGGCACCATGGCCTGAAGTGGAGGTTGGATTGTTTGTATCTGAGGCTGAACAGTTAGAATGGAGCTCTGCACAGGTGTGCTTATAGAGGAGAAACCTGGAGAAATATGAGGAGCATGAATATTGGAGTTCAACAATGTCCCAGCACTGTGAGTCTGTGATGGAGTAGCTATTGCAACATGAGCATTAGCACTTGTCTAATTTGATATCACAGAATGAGAGTAAGTACCAGTTGGTACCTGAGATAGATTATTGTGTGCCACCATGGCTGTAAGAGGTGTGGAGGATTGACTTTCATTATCAATGTCAATTTCAGCTGCTTTCAAGAGTGTCTTGAGTTCCCCCAGGGTACAGCTAAGAAACTGAGCCCTAATCACAGTTTTAATTGCTGCAAATTCAACAGGAAGACCCCTTAGGACAGTAACAAGTATGTCTTCATCATCAATGTGTACTCCCACAGTCTCAAGGGCATCTCTAGCCACTTTGATCTTATCTAGGTAAGTTTCACTATCATCTGCACCTTTCCTTAAGCTCTACAGGTTAGACTTTAGTTGCAAGATGTTTTGCCTATTTGGAGCTGCAAATTTGAGCCTTAGATTCTCCCAAAGTTGTTTTGCTGATTTGCTACCAACAACACAGGTCATAGCAACATAGCTAAGAGTTTGTCCAATCATATTCATGTCACTCTGATCCAGTGTTTTCCAGTTTGTGTAATCTGTAGATATGGTATTAGCAGTTTCAACAGTAGCATTAGCAAACTATGGAGGACAAGGAAAAGATCCATCCACAAAACCATACAGATTTTGGCCCCTTAAGAATGATTCCATTCTAAACAACCAAGTTGGGTAATTGTTCCCATCAAGTAAAACATTAGGGGAAAAAACTGTGGCATAAGTTGTGGTGGATGAACCACCAGGATGAGTAGAACTAGGAGAGGTCATTTTCTTCAATGGTAAATAATCTAGACTTATAAGCAAGCAAGCTGAATAAAGATCTTCTCGAACAATGACAATATACTAGATACCAAAGGAATAACAGTAGAAAAAGAAAAAGAATTGAACTTCAACACTTTTCCAGTAGTAAATGATCTAAAGAAAATACTTGATTATCAACTTGATATCAACCTTTTTTTGAAAGATAACCTCAAACAGTGGATGAAAAGACTAGCATAGTATCAGATCTTCAATACGATGAGAGATAGCAGCTCACTATAACAGATCTCAACAATAGCAAGAGTATAACTTTCACATCTAGAAGAGCACTTACAGAATAAAATGTTTAGCAGAAAAATTTAAGAACTTGATCTCAATAACATAGATACTAAGCTGCTGGAAGCATGGATCGATCTAAAACTAACCTGGCTCTTGATGTCATGATAGTGTTATAGAAGAAATGGAAAATATGAAAAATAGAAATATATATTGCTGAGAGGCACAATGAGCGTCTTCGTTACAACCCTAGAGCAGAGACCAGCTATCTATTTATAAAAGGGAAGCATCACTAGATGATTGCCACATGTAGATGAGATGTAGGCAATAACACACCTAACATGCATTAACCTAATTAGCTAATTAACAAACGTAAATTAACTAACTGTAGCAGGAGGCTTAGATTAAGCAAGATGACAAAAAGGAAACCATAATTATCTCATGTAACCCTAATACTTACCCATCTCTTAATGGCCAGCTTTGGAATGGAGTATCCCTTAAAATCTTCAACTGGTCGTTGAATATTAACTGACATATTAGAACGCGACTATCCTCGGAAACAGTATTTGTGGCATACATCCATGGCACTTGTATTGCCAAATTGGCCAAATCAACTGACAAAGAGGTATAGGGATCAAAGAGCCCCTATTTGTTGCTTATTCCAGTATCCCTCTCATATTCATTAACATAGTCCAAATATGTATCTCTGACTTGGATACCTAATACTTGAGAACTTAGAGTGAACTTTATATCACAATGTACCCTTCACTTTGAAAACTTTGAAAGTGTATTTCGCCTAATAAGGTGACTACTTTAGTATATGAAGGGTTGAGGTGAACTCATTTTATTGAATAAGCTTTTATGGCCTTGTTCTTTGTAATGAGTTACATCTTTATATCTTGATTGTTTTACTAGTGTATTGGAATGTGATGATGATATATGTACATGTGTTTTACTTACGTATAGCTTCACATTTTAAACAAAAAAGAAAGCTAAGAGTTCTTTAGTACTATGAGACTCGTTCACACTATGTATTTATCAAAACATGAGATTTTTTTTTTTAAAAGAAACGTGAATACACAACTGGTAGTATTACAACTAAGAATGTATACAACTATTCTATAAAGTCAAATTCAAGACTTTCTACTTACAAAATAAGCATGATGCCACTAGACCAAATGCTACTAGGCATAAGAAACTATATTTTCAAGAAGAGAAAAATTTAATAACAGTACACAACAATGGGTCTACTCTGAATTTTGGTGAATTTACTTTCGGAAATATCAAAACAGTACATGACTTTCAAATCCCAACACAGGACATGTGCATGTCGTTACATCCACCGTTAGTTGAGGTCGGAGCTTTTCCCCAAGGAAGATGGTTGCGGAGATGAATTTCTCCACCAAAATAAATCCCATTCTGGGTTTATTTCACTATCTGGTGATAGAGTGCCAATGATCTCGATGAATTATTTCACCAAAATTTAAATCTCAAATCTGCGTTTGGTGGGATTATTTCTATTACTTGGGTTTGTCTCGTTTGTCACGGTGAAGGTAGGGACAAAGGAACTAGCTTGGAATTGAAATTGGGTCGTTTTAGTATTCAATCAATCCTTAGTATATAGTAGAAAATCATATTTGAAAACAGAGTTGTCATGTTTCTGGGTTTCAACGGATTTTGAAGAAAAGGGGGGGGGGGGGGGGGGGGGGAGGTCACCAGAAGGAGAAAAAGGAAGAAGGACAAGAAGAAGAAGGAAGAGAGAGATGAAAATACTGAATTACCCTTTGAAAAACTAATAATTATATAAGGTTAACGGTGTTATTAAAAGTCATGTACCAAAATTGGGTGGGGATTTGAAAGTCATGTACCGTTTTGATATTTCCGAAAGTAAATTCACCAAAATTCAGAGTGGTCGCATTGTCCTGTACTGTTGTTAAAATTTTCCTTTTAAGAATAGATGAAGAATGGAAATGAGAGCAAGAAAAAATGACATTGCACTTCGTTCATGCTGTGATTTATAAGAATGATCGATGATATATGTTGTAAACAAAAACAAAAACAAAAAATTGTCCTTTCAGTTGTGGATGCCAAAAATGAACCAAGAAATGAATAACATATAAAATTATTTGATTAAAAGAAAATTTAGTATCATGCAGCTGGTAGGCAATGGTCAATGAGGCTGGTAGGGCAGTATGGCCAGAAAAAGAGACGCAGAGGGAGGAAGAGGAACAGAAAGTGGATTGGTTATTAATTTGAATTTTAGGAAAACTTAGGGGTTGTCTTTATGACACTAGTGAACCGCCTAGTTGCACATTGTGGGAGTGGGAAAATTCTGCTGGGCCTGCAATTAAGGCGATTAACTCCGCAGTTAGTATGGCGTTAAATTTTAGTCATGAATGCGGCAATTATTACGACAATAACTACACACAATGATTATGATTATAAGTGCGCAATGAATGACCATCATAAATACACAATGAATGACGGTCGTAAGTATTGTTATTAGTGCAGCAATAATTGTCATTATAAGTGTGTAAATAAATGCAGCCATCAAAGCAGAAATAATGGCGGCTTGTTCCCGAAGTAAGTCATCGCCTATATAAAGGAGGCTCGACGTCCAGGTAATCCATCGAATTCTGATTCTCAATACTCCACTACTAAGAAACGTACTGACTTAGGCATCGGAGGGTTTTCTGCAGGTACCCCCCCCTTCTCCTCGAGCAGACGGTCAAACTCCAGGTCAACACTCAAAGGAAGCCTCTCGATTATTCCCAGGTCAGCTCTCGCTCAAATCTGCATTAATTGTTGGGGCAAACTCCTCTAAGGAATTTTTCACCTCCAACACAGATCAATCCGCAATGCCTTAACCTTCACCATTATTTCTAAAACTCTGTCCTTCTTGCTGCCGGCCACCTTGCCTTTGCTGCTATTATGGTCGCCTCTTTGTTTGCCGTCTCATCTCTTCCTCATCATTATCAAGCCCTATTTATATGTTTCTTTTTTTGTTAGTAACTTCCCTTTGTTATGTGGGTACATATGTCATTAAATTCTATCAACATACAGTCTCATGCTCCCATGTTTTACCCTTAATAAAAAGGGGCCGTGACCACTTACCCAATTTTAGTCTAAAAATTGGCCACTTGCTCCACTAAGAGTTTTTTAACCTCATTTACGCAATCTAACATCTATTGACAGTATTGCCCACTCTCTCTCTCTCTCTCTCTCTCAATGGACCGAGTGAATCACACTCAAGCCCTCGCTGGAATCCGAATCAGACTCACCGGCTACAGCCGTCGGCGATCTGGTCTGCGCCGAGTTCTCGTTCCTCCGAGTCTACTACCTCCGCTCGCTCCTCAAATATATGCCTTCGATCCGTCGCGGAGTCTGACTCCATCATCAACCTCTCTATTCCAAACCCAATCAATTCTGGAGCTTCAAGGTCTGGCGATTTCGCACTTGCAATTTCACAGTTCCGGTCTATCCGAGAGCAATCGTCGGTGTCTTCGTGCCTAGTCAAGCCAAACGCAATAGCCAGAGTCGTCTATTCCCCCAATAAAGAAAAAAAGATTATTGCCCCCCAATAATATGTCTATTGGGGGGCAATAATCACTGCGCTGTTTATTAAGCACACTAATCTATCAATGATAGAAACTAGTGATTTTTGGGGTGGTTTATTGGGGGGAAATAGACAGATTATTGCCCCCTCCCCAATAATTTCTTAACTGTGGTTAATTAATCACTGAAATTAGAGTTTTGATAAGTCTTATGTTATTTTGAGTTTATTAAAGTACAATAATCTGTCAATGATAGAAACTGGTGATTTTTGGGGTGGTCTATTGGGAGGCAATAGACAGATTATTGCCCCCCAATAATGTCTTAACTATGGTTCATTTATACAGGTCCTTTCAACAAATTGCTGCTAGATTCATTAACCAAAATAATTAGGTTTATTGGGGGGTCATAAAAAGTTTATTGCCCCCCAATAATTTTTTTATAGATGGCCAGAAGTAACTCAGTTTGGTTTTAAATTAGTTTACAAAAGTACATGTATTCAAATTCAATACTTGGTGAATTTAAGTCCCCAAATAATCAGGTTATGAGCTAGCGCCCATTTTGCCACAACGACCACAACGAATTGGCTTTTTTTTCACACTCTCCACTTGACTTGAACCGCTTCACCTTAGGCGTCCCAGGTGGCCTCTTCGCAAGAATAAATGCACATAACAACCAAAGGATCACCCATATTCTTGCAAAAAATAACAAAACAAACATATTATTGCCCCGCAATAAACAGATTATTGCCCCGCAATAAACAGATTATTGCCCTCCAATAATATAGTCAGAACTACCAAAACACATTAGAAGCAGTCTTTAAACACAAAGGAAAATATCACTAAACACAATTATAGAGACTTCATAACAATTAAGACACATTATTGCCCCAATAATGTAGTCAGAACTACCAAAACATTTCAGAAAATGTAACAAATCGCTCCTCGAGTTCCTTCGATCCTTCGCGGAGTCCAACTCCATCATCAACCTCTCTGTTCCAAACCCAATCGATTCTAGAGCTTCAAGGTTTGGCAATTTCGCACCTGGAATTTCACAGTTCCGGTCGATCCAAGAGCAATCGCCGATGTCTTCGTCCCCAGTCAAACCGATCGCAATCGCCCGCGTCGGAAATCACACAGTTTCTCTCTCTTCTCAAAATTGCAGAGCTCCTCTCTCTCTCTCTCTCTCTCTCGAATTTGTAGAGCTCCTCTCATTCCAGAAATTGCACAACTCCTCTCTCTCTCTAAAATGGCAGAGCTTCTCTCTCTATAATCGGGGAGTTTCTCTCTCTAAGTCTCTTTATGTTTCATTTTCAGCTTTGACAAGAGCAAAACAGTACAAAAGTATGAAAAAAAACAGGTCCAACTCTTAGAGTTTTGGGTAAGTGGGGTTTAAAAATAAAAATTGTTGTGTAAGTGGGCAATTTTTTAGAGTATTTGGGTAAATGGGGTTAATTAACCCCAAAATTGGGTAAATGATCATTTCCCCTAATAAGCTACCATGGCTTTTCAAATCTTTTTTTTTTTTGGCTTTTCAAATCATTTATATGTACATTTAACAATTTGTTTAATAATTGACTTAATTATATAAGATGTAAGAGATGCCACATTAACTAGCCATGCATGTACGTAAAGGATGCCATAAAAAGCAATATTATGTGAGCGTCTTCCCGAGCAACATTAATTGGGAAGTTGGAACTAATGGGCTCAGTAGCCATAGGGTTAACGACGTGCCTTGTAAATGAACAATTCTTGGGTTCACCCCCTGTGTGAACCTGCAGGTTCACCTCTCTCCCAACCTACCAATCAGAAATAGCCACATATCTTTTGAGTGAAAAAAAATAAAACTCTAACTTAACTATTAATAAAAGAAATAATAAAAAATAAAAAATGAGTTCTAACTCAATTAGGAACGACGTTAGTTAACGCCGTTCCCAAATCCATATGGTTTTTTTGGCGAGGACGAAGAACAGAGAAAGTCTTGAAACTGAGACGTCGCTAGGTCAATCCATACTGATTGAGCTCCACCTATGGATACCATCTCTGACGAACAGACGCTTGGATAGGAGGTAATATTAATATCAGCATATGGTTTTGATCAATTTATATGGTTCGATGAATTCATGATTGAGTTTTGATATTTGCTTATATCAACATATGGTTTCGATTAATTCATCTTTTTTTTTTTTGATATGTTTGGTCAATTGAATATGGTTTTGTTGATTATACATATATAGCTATATGATCGAAACCATTGAGTATAGAACGTAGTGGCAGAACAGTGCTATAGCTTAGCTCTTTGATTACGCTTATATAGTAAGAAGTGTGATCATGATTTCTGGAATCTCATTCCTATTATGAAAATTTGGAACCACTTTTATTTAGGTCTTTGTTACCTGATTTTTACTGAATATATATAATTGGGACTCTTACCATGAATCTCAACACCATCTTCTGTAAGATATTTTAATGCAATTGGTGCTGTCTCTCAAAGTCATACTGCATATATAGATTATTTTATATCTCCACTTTGTCTGTGTATACTTGGGATAAAACACTAGTAATAAACTTGCCCGAACTGCCGTCTTCTTCTCTAAAGAGATAGTTAATTCAAGTCTCTGTTGCAGTAACTTTTTGTTCCTGGTCAATTGGAATATAGCTTGATCAATTCTTCTTCTTCAGTAATAGTTGATATCGTGGTCAAAATTTAAGGTTGTTGTAGGAAACAAATAAAATTTAGAATTAATATGCATTAATATTGCAGGTTACAAAGAATACAGAATGTATAAGTAATGAGTTATTAAGTGGTAGTGAAGTTGCTTTTCCAGATGAGAATGAATTCAGTTTGCAATGTAATGATGAGTTCAGTTTGCTGGGTGAGAGTGAAATCGATTTGCAAGGTGAGGAAGAAGATGATTTAGTAAGTGAAGATGAAGTTGATGTGCAACCTGAGGAGACTTTTCAATCAAGAAGTAATGATTCTTTTTTAAACTCAAATGAAGACAAAGAGAAGAAAGAAGAACTATATATCGGAATGGAGTTTAGTTCCGATGAGAGTGCATATAGAGCTTATGCTAAATATGGAGGAAAATCTGGTTTCAATGTGAGGAAACAACGCAGGACAAGAAACAAGAAGGGTTTGGTTGTTAGGTTAGTTTATTGTTGCTCAAAAGAAGGTTTCCGAAAGACCAAAACAAAGGGGGAAACATCTTATTCAGTACCAGTTACAAGGGTCGGTTGTAAAGCCCATATGAGTTGCTATCGTCAAAACAACGGAAAATTAAAGATTGTGTCGTTTGAGAGGAATCATAATCATGAGTTGATTAAAACACCTATGAAGCATATGTTAAAGATCAATAGAAGTTTCTCTAAAGCTCAAAAAGAGCATGCTGATGATGCTGAGATGTCAGGAATTTCAGCAAAAGCAACAGTTGAATTGATGAGTAGAGAAGTTGGAGGACGAGAGAATCTTGGTTTTATGGAAAAGGACTATCGGAATTACATACATCGAAAGCGAAGGGTGAAGATGGAAAAGGGAGATGCTGGAGCTATATTGCAATACTTCCAAAAAATGAAAGAGGATAATTCATCTTCTTTTATTCAATGCAGCTTGATGAGGATGATATGATCACAAATATTTTTTGGGCAGATGAGCGTTCAATAAGTGATTATGGTCTTTTTGGGGATGTCGTTTGTTTTGACACAACTTATCAAACTAATGAATATGGTAGACCATTTGCTCCATTTGTTGGGGTCAATCATCATAAACAAACAGTGGTGTTTGGTGCAGCTCTATTATATGACGAAACCATTGAGTCCTTTAAGTGGCTTTTTGAGACTTTTCTTGGAGCGATGTCTGGAAAGCAACCAAAGACCATACTTACAGACCAATCTGCAGCAATTGCTAGTGCAATAGCAGAAGTATTTCCTGTCACTTATCATAGACTATGTATTTGGCATATTTACCAAAATGCTGCAAAGAGATTGAGTCATGTGTTTCACGGATCACAACAATTTGCTCATGATTTTGGAAAGTGTGTGTATGACTATGAGGATGAAGATGATTGGTTATTAGCATGGAATAATATGCTCGAGAAGCACAATTTGAAGGAGGATAAATGGTTAAAGAATTTGTTTGATGTGAGAGAAAAATGGGCATTGGTATACGGGCGACATACTTTTACTGCAGATATGATGAGTACACAACGTAGTGAGAGTATGAATAATATTTTGAAAAAAATACTTGAAGCCTAGTTATGACCTGTTGTGCTTCTTTGAACACTATGAGAGAGTTTTGGCTGATCGAAGATATGAAGAATTAATTGCTGACTTCAAGATGATGCAAACTTCTCCTGTGTTATCTGCTAACGTAGAGATGTTGCAACATGCAGAGGAGGTGTATACCCCAGAAGCTTTTAGACTCTTCCAGCAACAATACACAAGTATTGGTGATTATGTTGCTAATAAAGTTAGCAAGTCTGAGATGCAATATGAATACAAAGTATCTTATCGTGGTGTTGCTCGAGAGCATTTGGTAAAATTTGATGCTTCAATGCAAACAATAACTTGTAGTTGCATGAAGTTTAATTTTGTTGGGATTTTATGCCATCATGCAATGAAAGTGTTGGATAGGAAGAATGTGAGAAGAATCCCTCCTACTTGCATATTAAATCGATGGAGTAAAGAAGCTAAGGCAAGGAGCATCGCTAGTTATCATGGACCAAAGACTAATGAAAATTTGAAGCAGTCAATTGGAAAGCGATACAGCCATTTGTGTCGTAATTATCGTGAGATTGCATCCTTTGCCTCAGAACATGAGGAACAAATAGGTATGCAAATGAATATGCCATTGAGTTGCTTAAAAATTTGGAAGAAAAGAAGAAGAAATTGTTGAAAGAAGATGCATGGGTGATTCAAACATCAGATGTTGGAGCTTTAGAAGGTGAAGTATCAAATGCACGTGGAGTTAAAAGAAAAGCTACTGTTGGACGACCACGCGGTCGTCATGGTAGATTTAAAGGTGTTCTTGAAGGGAAGAGTTGTAAAGCCACATCTAAAGCATCAACATCTCTAGCAAGTAAAGCCGCAGCAAAGAAACAACTATCCTTCCAGGTATTTATTTAAAAATTTCATGAACAAACTAAGCAAATTTATCTATTAGATTTGTAACTCATTACTGTTGAGATAATACAGGACTCTATTCCTACTAGTGACAATTGCGAGCAACAAGAAGTCAATGAATATGAAGTTCTAATGCTTGATTCAGCAACTCAAGTAAGAAATTATTTCTAATCGCAACTAATATTGGCATTTCGGTCTTATTGGGTTTCGTCTTCTTCTTTTTTATCCTTGTTAAGTGGGATATACTAGTTGGATAATTTTTTTCCTATATGCTTTTGATAGGAGTCCAATCTTAGTGCTGGTACCCAAGTATCAGTTTATGGCACAGGTCTAACTTTGTAGAACGACTTTTCTTTCACTCAAATGCTCCAGGTAAATTGCCTAATTCAGTTACTATTAATTATTTTTAATCTATTTCAATCACTTAGATATTTTGAACTATATTTTGTAGGAAATTTCAATGAATCATATTTGCTCTTCACAAAGCAATGAAGGAGGCAAAGAGCAGTCTGGAAGTTGAAGATATGTAGAAAATCACTGTTTTTTTTTTGTTCAATATGTACCGGATTTTATTTGTAATTCCAAGATATCCATGGATTTGCTTTTGAATTGAGAAAGGAGAATCTTAAAGACCTATTACAGAATTGATATTGGGGTCTGTACGAAACTACCATAGTATTGTGTTTGTACCATTTATATTGTGTTGGTGCCATTGATATTGGGTCGGAATGGATCAAGTGATCCATTCATAAAGTACCTAAGGTTGGCAAAAGGTATTTATTCTTGCTGTCAGTATTAGTGGTTATCAAAATATAATGATCTACCGCAAACTAATATTGGTGTATCCAAGTAGACAAACTGAAATTTCTTTCTAATGCTTCCAAAACTTTCAGTGTGCTTATAAACTCAATCTTACTAAACCACAACAAAAACTTCATAGAATTGTTGGTTTTGGTTATAGCAAACAACTTCTCAGTGACTTGACAAAATATTGGTAAGCTTCTTATTCGACAGTTCATATCTAAGATGATGAGCACTGCTAGATCCCTCATCATTTCCACATGTCTTGTTCTTTGACATACTGGTCTCCTCTGCTAGCTTTTCTGCCTATTTCTCTGTTTCAATACTTGATCAAAGCAAATGTATCTACCACATGCCAACTTGTTCATCGCCCCATACACACATGTGCTTCTGCCATTCTCATCACATTCATGGTTGCTAGCACGCCACTTTGATACATCTCTTGGGCTCTTGCATAATAATACATTCACAAGAAAGTGATTTGAATTTGGTTCAAGTCTATTAAAACAAAAGGGTGTTGGTGAATAATGAAAAAAATTAGTCTATTGTCATCTATCAATGAAAAAATGGCCGGTATAAGGGCTCGAAATAATGATTACCTTTTGGGAGAATTTTGAACTTTTTTATCTGTGCAGAGTAACTCATTGCTCCAGCAGTCATGGTTAAAAGAATCATGATCAAACTTGCTTCTTTACTGAGAGCATTCATATTCCAAGTTTCCAACTCCAGACAGCACCAAAATTAAAAGATCGTTTAAAAGAAACATATACAAAGAGCTAAGCTATAGCACTGTTCTGCCACTACGTTCTATACTCAATGGTTTCGATCATATAGCTATATATGTATAATCAACAAAACCATATTCAATTGACCAAACATATCAAAAAAAAAAAGATGAATTAATCGAAACCATATGTTGATATAAGCAAATATCAAAACTCAATCATGAATTCATCGAACCATATAAATTGATCAAAACCATATGCTGATATTAATATTACCTCATGTCCAAGCGTCTGTTCGTCAGAGATGGTATCCATAGGTGGAGCTCATTCAGTATGGATTGACCTAGCGACGTCTCAGTTTCAAGACTTTCTCTGTTTTTCGTCCTCGCCAAAAAAACCATATGGATTTGGGAACGGCGTTAACTAACGTCGTTCCTAATTGAGTTAGAACTCATTTTTTATTTTTTATTATTTCTTTTATTAATAGTTAAGTTAGAGTTTTATTTTTTTTCACTCAAAAGATATGTGGCTATTTCTGATTGGTAGGTTGGGAGAGAGGTGAACCTGCAGGTTCACACAGGGGGTGAACCCAAGAATTGTTCCTTGTAAATTGTTTCACGTTCATAATTGCCATTGCCTATTGGGGCTCTTCAATTTAGCATTGTGGAATACTAACCGTTCTGGACGAGTTGTTTAGATACTATATACGGCGATGGCTGTTTATATTAATATTAGGAGGCTTCCCGTATCATTTTTTGCATAGTCTCTCGACTGCTGGGCTGCTGGCTCTTTGCTTATTGCCATGGCTACTGGCTACTCTTAAATCTGATCAAGGTAGTAAAATGCTTTACAAGTTCTGTGTAATTTCTTTCGTATATATTAGGGCTGACATTTGGTTTGGTAAATACCGAACCGACCGAATACCGACCGAATATTTGAGGTTTGGTAAACCGAATCTTGGTAACCGAAATCGAAATAACCGAAATCGAAAAATACCAAAAAAGTTGGTTTGGTTTTGGTAAATACCGAATTTACCGAAATGCTAGGGTTATATATATATATATATATATATATATATATATAATTATGTAGTCATTTATTTTAATATGTATGAATATGATACATTGATATGGAAGATATATTTAATTTGACAAAGTATGTATTTAGTTTTATAATGAAAGATTATTATCTGTTTTGTGATATATTGCTATCATATGATTTATTTAATTTGTCAGTTTTAATTTTAATAAATTACATTTCTTAGTAAGATTTTTAATTTTTTAGTTAATTGAAATTAAATCATATACATTTTATTTATATTTTTAATTGATTTGGACGTTTATATCATTTTAAGTTACTGTGTTTCTAAGGGTAACCAAACTGCAATGATTTTTCTCCTCCAAATTTTCTACCCAGGTAAACGTATATTGATACCATGAGAGGGTAGGGTTGAACCTTGTCCTTGGTAGGATTTGTGATAGATTGACTACTGGTATTTTAGTTGTAAAGGTAATAACGCCATTACAATTGACCATGTGGATCGAGGTTAATACGAAGATGAAATCGGCTTATATTTTTACCATAGGCGTATCTTATCCCATTCTTTATATCCACCAGTCGGTTATCCAATGTATTGATTTTTTTCACTTGTTGGTTTTGATAGGTATACATGTCTACATAACCGATGAATATGGTAGACAACACTAGTAGACATATAAACATTTCGTGCGAGCTGATAAATAAAAAAAGTCTGATGGTAAATCTGACTTCATCCACGTATTCATAGCATAGTAATAGACATGATATGAAATAATCGGTCTCGTTTGTCGTCGTTTAGGTCTCGGTCAATGCAGTCAATCTTCTTTTATAGTCATTTACCAAAATATCCTTTTCGCAAATTTGGCCTTAATAATTCTTTCTCAAATCCGATTTTTGTGCCCTTTGAAACCACATGCTCATATAGACGAGCTCCATCTACCAATGTGAAAAGTTGCAACTCAAAATCTTGTTTCAGTGTGGTTACCCTTTAAGAACTCTAATTAATAACTATATGGACAAAAACGACTATTGTTAGTGATCATATGGATTGAAGTCGAAAGGAGAACGAAAATGATCAAATTTTTAACTGTATGTTTAAAATATTTAATCATCAAATCCAATCAACGTAGGAAATTAGCATAAATTAGCATTTTTAACTCTATATAGAAGACTAAATTAGCATTTTTGTACCTTGGAGGTAGCTTTTGTTTATATCAGAAAGAACCATGGATGCTCATATTTAGAAAGAACTTAGCATCCTCATTTCAGCAGCAGAAGCTGATCCTTTTGTATTTTGGAAAGTAAAGTTGCACAAAGATCTCTAGCTATGTATTTAAGGACAATATCTTTTGTATATGTCAGTTATGAGACTCTAGATATAAGAGTGTTATTCAGTTTCGGTAAAGTCGTATTGTTTGATTCTTATTTTGAAAATATATTTGTTGTAAAGTTTGGTAATACCGAAAACCGAAATACCGAATTTGGTAAAAATAATTAATAACCGAAAGTTTTGGTTGGTAATTGGTAAGTCAATTTCAAAACCGAAAGCTTTGGTTTTGAAGTTGGTAATGCCCATAACCGATTCGAACCGACCGAGTGGCAGACCTAGTATATATACATAATTTCTTGTCTTGCCTTATTTTGTTGCAGGGGTTTTGAGATCATTTTCACGCAACCAATTCATTACTCTCTAAACATACAGTCTTTTTGTTCATTGGTACGTTTTGTTGCTGACGGGTTGATCGATAGATTCGAATCAGGCGACTTTGAATCTGGAGGATGGATACAAATGATATTTTTTTTCTTTTTTTTAAGATGTACGGATATACCATTACAGTAAATGCAATTTTATATTGCCATATCAACATTCGTTCTTGTGATGATGCAGAACTCTACAGACTAAAAGAAAATGCTCTGTTTCAAAAAAAAAAAAATGCAATCAGAGAAAGGAGATTCTCCAGAACATCACTAATCGAATAGCCCTCCTCCTGCTTTCTTCATCAAGTTCTTAATCTGCTTCACTGAAAGTCCAATGTCTTGTAAATCATCAAGACTCTTGAAGGGCTCAGGAGTTTCTTCACGGCAATTAATCAAGCATACATGTTGCTCTTTTCTCTGCAATTCCCTTTAATATTTTCAAATCTTCTTTGCTAGGGTGTTTAAGAAGCTAAGATAATCTTGAACAAGAGATTGCTTGACACCAGTACTGCAGGCACTCAACGTTTCCCAAGGGCTGTTGACATTTGCAACCTCCCCTCTGTCATTGTGTTTTATAACCTGATTGGCAACTGGGGTCTTTGGTTCCGCGATGTTGTTGACATTTGCAACCTCCCAACTATCACTGTGGCTTATATCCTGACTAGCTAGCAACTGGGGCGTTTGGTTCCATGCTGTCAGTACAGAGGAAGTTATTGGATGAAGTATCTTTCTCCTCTGGCATTTTAAGCACAATTAATGGAGTGGAAGAACAAAGTGATTTCATTTTTAATGCCAATTCTTGTAATCGTTCACTGATTGGGGGTGATGCACCTTCATTGTCTGGGAAGTTATTATTTTCCTTCTCGATGTCATTAACTTCTTCAACTAAAGCCAATGCATATTTGCTACTGCTATTGTCACTAGGATTAACTTCCTCAGTAGGGCCATCACCATTCACAGAAACATCCTTTTCTGCAATTGAAGTATCTTCCGCATGCTTTGGATCATCCGCTAGTAAATACTCCTTTTCTTCATTTAAAGAATGTTCTGCATGCTTTGGATCATCTGATAATAACTCGTCCTTTTCCAAGATAGAGGTAGGTGCTATGGGATTCAAAGCATCTGATGATAGATTCTCAATTTTAAGTTGCTCGGTTCCTTCAGTAACATTTGAAATGGTATCTTCCTTCTCAGCTACAGAAGTTTCAATTGTTGTGATAATACCTGAGATAGCACTTGCCTCCATCAATTTGGTCAAACGCCTTCTTTCATCAAATAATTTCCTTCCTTTCAATGCAGAAGTTGGACTACTATTTGCTTTCTTGCAAGAAAGAGGCCCATTAACTTTCTTCTCAGAAAGAGGCACTCGGGAGACTTTGTTTCTTTGCTTTAGAACTGGATATATGGCCCTTGTCTGATGAACGCACTTCTGATCTTGTCAGACCTTTACTTTTCTTTGTTGAGCCTGTGACAGCCTGATTGGTGTTTTGACAAGAGCGAGACACCAAGCATACCATGTAAATGGAATCTTGGCAAAATGACGGTTTCAAGCAAATGATCATCAAAACTCTACTCATCCCTCCCAGGGAGTCTTGCAATAAGTGTGTGAGTTTGCTTTCCCGATAAGGCACATGGTTTCCATTGGAACTCACTGCATTAACGACATCATCATGACATAGATTGACTTAATGATTTTTCTGCTTTCAACATGATTACCACAATCAATGCTCTTCCTTCTTCTATCTTCATAACCTGCTAAGTCAATGAAGTTGAAGTTGCTGACTTGAAGGCTATCTGAATTTTCACTTCGAGATGATACATAGACTATCAATCCCTTGTGGCACCTACGAGAAGTTCAGCTGGTCCCTTTGGTGCTGGTTTACGGAAAGCACAGCCACTAACATACAGTTTGCTGAATTTCGACACTTAATAGACACCTGAGAAAGTCCTTTACGCCGAATGTTTCCTTGAGTGTCTCCCAGTACCAAAACTTCTGGGCGTGATGGAGCCAATATATCGTAAATGTGGTCCTGATTAACCTCATACGAGGATATAGTAATTGAATAGTGGTTTTTCTCAGCTATTGAAATAAATTCATCGATTGCCAGTGTTGCCAAACCTGGTTTCTCACTCGAACCCTGAAGTAAGCTAGTCTTTCCAGTACCTCTAGCTCCCAAAGCAATGACAGTAGCATTACAACCCTCAAGAATTCCAGGAATTAAAGGCTTTAGTTCTCGCGAAAAAATTAGGCCGTTATCCTCATTTTGGTCATGGCAATAGACCAAGTCATAGGACTCTTTCCGGCTTGCTGATTGGTCTCTTAAGGAGAGTGTGACACTCTCCAAAGCCTCTCCGGCGGGCTTGTTCACTGGGATCCACAACACCGCACCAGAAAGCTTGGCCGCTAGATCTTCAAAGCTGCTGATCTTTGCCACTAATCGGACCTTCTGCGATGTGTTGGAGCGATATTGGAATATTGGAATATATCACATGTTGATCTACTTTGTTCACATGTTGATCTACTTTGTTGCTGTCCACCTTCTGTACATAGCTGCACACGTTGTCTACTTTGTTGCTGTCCACCTTTGTGTACATAGCTGCTGTCCACGTTCCAGTACTCATACCACCTTGCTGCAGTCTGCTTTCCACCTTGCTGCAGTCTGCTTTCCACCTTGCTGCAATCTGCTTTTGTCTTCTATATATAGTTTTAGCTTGTAATAGCTTTCTTCACGATGTAATACCAGAAAACCTTTCACAAAGGATCTCTTTCATTTTCTTCATGGTATCAGAGCAGGAATTCAAAGCCTGACTCTATGCTTCTTTTACTGGGAGTATGATGAATTTCACCTCCAATCCCGCTGCTTTGATTAATGAATTTGCTGCCTATCTCAACAAGAGGCAGATGCATGGTGAAAAAGAAGAATCAGCTATAACTGGAAGTGAAAGCCACACTCCACTCCTTGGAAAATTTGCTGGCTTTCTTGCAGAAACTGATTGTGTCCCACATGAAGAAGTCTCAGGTATTCTAAAATCCTTCTCAACTGCTCTAAATGTTTGTGCTGTGGATGATTATTGGATTATAGACTCAGGAGCTTCAGACCACATGACAAATAAGCTTAAAAACTTGCATGATTTTGAAAAATTGTCCACTCCTTCTAAAGTATCAGTAGCAAATGGCCAAAGTGTTTCTGTTTTAGGGAAAGGAAAACTAAAATTACTTTCCAATCTCATTGATTCAATTGCTCTTTATGTTCCGTCCTTTCCTTTTCAACTTCTATCTGTTGGAAGAATTATACATACCTTGCAATGTCTTGTCATTTTCTCTCCACATAAGGTTATATTTCAGGATCTCATCACCAAGAAGACCATTGGTGAAGGTTTCTTCTTGAATGGACTTTATTACCTGTCAAAAAACTCCTTTACCTCCAAGGTTTTTCAAACTAGTTTAGCTCAAGATCATCATCTTTGGCATCAGCGTTTGGCTCATCCATCTGAGAATATGTTGTCTTTTTGTTCCCTAATATGCACAAGGCAGTTAATCAATGTGATGTCTGCCATTTGTCAAAATCCTCTAGATTACCATTTACTTCTTCTCAGTCTAGGGCTAGTAACCCTTTTGAAATTGTGCATTCAGACATTTGGGGTCCAGTTCTTGAGTCCTATGATGGATTTAAGTATTTTGTAACATTTGTAGATGATTTTACGAGGATTACTTGGTTATATCTTTTGAAACTAAAAAGTGAAGTTGTGGATGTTTTTAAGGATTTTCATAAACTTATTATCACTCAATTTTCATCATCTGTTCATATTTTACGATCTGATAATGGTTCTGAGTATATGTCCAATAACATGTCACAATACTTGAGCTCACAAGGCATTGTGCATCAAACTAGCTGTGTTGGCACTCCTCAACAGAATGGGATTGCCGAGAGGAAAAATCGAGACATTCTTGAAAAAACCAGAGCTCTTATGTTTCAAATGAATGTTCCCAAAAAATTTTGGTCTCAAAGTGTTCTCACTGCCACATATCTCATCAATAGATTACCTAGCAGAGTGCTTGGTTTCAAATCTCCTCTTGAAGTGTTGAAAGGCAGAAAGATTGATCTGTCTCACTTGAAAGTCTTTGGCTGCACATGCTTCGTTCATATTCAAGCTCATCAACGTGATAAACTTGATCCTAGAGCTGATAAATGTGTTTTCCTAGGATATTCATCTACTCAAAAAGGGTATAAATGCTACAATCATGCTACTAGGAAACTCATTGTCTCCAGGGATGTAAGATTTGATGAAGTTACTCCTTATTTCACAAGGAAATCATGTGATACTGGACAGGGGGAGTTCCTATCTGATCTGTTCCCAAGTCCAAATCTCCCTATTGTTGAGGATTGCAATCCTTCTTTAAATCCTGCTGTTCCAGTTCAAGAAGCTCCAGCTCTCCCTACTGTTGAGGATTGCAATCCGTCTATCAATCCTGCTGTTCCAGTTCAAGAAGTTCCAGCTGTCCTTTCTGATCCAGAGATTGATATGCAATCTGTTGATGAGCCCACTTCTCCATCTGCAGTTGTTCTTCGTAGAAACCCTCCACGAGAACGAGGTCCTCCATCAAAGCTCAATGACTATGTAACCTACAATGCAAGGTATCCGATGACACACTTCATCTCTTATAATAAATTTTCATCTGCTCATTCTGCATTTCTGAGTGCTCTTGATAATACTCATGAACCTCAAAGTTTTGAGGAAGCCAATCATCTTGCTGAATGGAAGCAGGCTATGACAGATGAACTTCAAGCTCTCAATGATAATAATACTTGGAGTATTGTTCGAATTCCTAAAGGAAAGAAAGTTGTAGGTTGCAGATGGGTTTATAAGACCAAGTTTCACACTGATGGCACGGTGGAGAGATATAAAGCTCGTTTAGTGGCTCGTGGTTTTACTCAAACATATGGGGTAGATTACAAGGAAACTTTTGCTCCTGTTGCTAAAATGAACACAGTAAGAGTTTTGCTATCAGTTGCAATTAATCATGCATGGCCTCTCTACCAAATGGATGTCAAAAATGCTTTCTTACATGGTGATCTTGAAGAGGAAGTCTATATGAGGTTACCTCCCGGTCATTCTCAATCTCATGAGCCTGATATGGTGTGCAAGCTTCACAAAGCCATCTATGGCTTAAAACAATCTCCACGTGCATGGTATGCCAAACTTAGTTCAGTACTTGAAGAAGTTGGTTTTCACAGAAGTAATGCAGATTCTTCATTGTTCATTCGCATTAGCTCAACCAGCAAACTTCTGGTGCTTATCTATGTTGATGATTTAATCATAACTGGTGACAATGCTGAAGAGATTGAGTTGCTCAAACAATCGCTTCGAAACAGGTTTGCTATCAAAGATTTGGGGATTCTTAAATATTTTCTTGGTATCGAAATGGCTACTTCTCATAAAGGCCTATTTCTTAACCAAAGAAAGTATGTTCTTGATTTGCTGCAAGATGCAGATATGAAGGATTGCAAACCAGCTCGCACTCCCCTTGACAGTAAGCTGCAACTTGATGTATCAAGTAAGTCTCCCTGTAATCTAGCTGCCTATCAAAGATTAGTTGGTAAGCTTATTTATCTCACGATCACTCGACCTGACATTGCTTACGCTGTAAGCATTGTCAGCCAATTCATGCATGCTCCAACTTTTGCTCATCTTCATATTGTAAAGAGAATCCTTCGTTATCTCAAAGGTTCAGTTGGTAGAGGCATTTTGATGAAAAACAATGGAGACACTCACATAATGGGATACACTGATGCTGATTGGGCAGGCAACTCCCTTGATCGTAAATCCACTACTGGCTTCTGCACATTTGTTGGTGGTAACCTGGTTACTTGGAAGAGCAAGAAGCAAACTGTTGTTGCTCGTTCTAGTGCAGAAGTTGAATACCGAGCTATGGCCTCCACTGCTTGTGAGCTTATTTGGCTAAAAGGTCTCCTCTCTGATTTGGGGTTCCCTACTAGTCAACCAATGTCCCTTTTCTGTGACAATCAAGCTACAATGCACATTGCTTCTAATCCAGTCTTTCATGAAAGAACCAAACACATCGAGGTTGATTGCCATTATATTCGAGCTCAAGTTCAATCCAAAATTATTGATACTCATTACACTCGAAGTCATGACCAGCTGGCTGATATTTTCACCAAATCTCTCTCCACTGCTCAGTTCCATCGAATTCTTGGCAAGCTTGGCTCAATAAACCTCTTTGATCCAGCTTGAGGGGGAGTATTGGAATATTGGAATATATCACATGTTGATCTACTTTGTTCACATGTTGATCTACTTTGTTGCTGTCCACCTTCTGTACATAGCTGCACACGTTGTCTACTTTGTTGCTGTCCACCTTTGTGTACATAGCTGCTGTCCACGTTCCAGTACTCATACCACCTTGCTGCAGTCTGCTTTCCACCTTGCTGCAGTCTGCTTTCCACCTTGCTGCAATCTGCTTTTGTCTTCTATATATAGTTTTAGCTTGTAATAGCTTTCTTCACGATGTAATACCAGAAAACCTTTCACAAAGGATCTCTTTCATTTTCTTCAAGCGACGTTTTGGTATTTTGGTGAGGTCGGGTTTTTTGTTATAATATCATCTTTGTTTCTTCTTAATTTACTTCTACTTACATGTATGCATTATACTGTTATAATTTTCCTTTTTCTCTCAGGAAACTTGTGCTCCACCCAAAAGGAAATAAATGCCAGGGTGTGACAGATCACGCATCTCTCTACTTGGCAATTGTTGGAGCGGATTCACTTCCGACTGGTTGGGAAGTATATGTTAATTTCAGATTGTTTTTGCTTGATCAGACTAGCAGAGCCACATACTTGGTTCCACAAGGTTTGCATTGTTCTTGCATTGATCAACTAGTTATGATCTTGAAACGTGCAAACTGCAAATGCATGGTCAATCTGCTGATTCCATTTTCACTTTGTTTTTCTTTAGATGCTGATCGATAGAAGGGAAAAATGTTTTCATGGGATGATGCTTGAATCAGGATCTATCTGTGTGATTGATATTTGCTCTCTTTTCGATGGATGTATTGTTGGCGGGACCAGTGTGTTTGGAGCTGAGGTGTTTGTATGTAAAGAGAGAAGAACAGGCAACGGAGAGTGTCTATCAACAATTACTGACCTAGTACTTCAGAAGTACCATGTGGATACTTGATGACATCTGAAACTTAGATGCTGAATTTTATGAATCAAAACCATTCAAAGCTGGAGGTCAAAATTGGTATCTTTCTCAATTACTAAGTATATTATCTATCAAATTATGATATATTTTGAGTTCTAATTTAGTGAGTTTGCAAAGATAATTATTTAACAATATGTTGATTGCAGGAAATTGAGGTTCTATACAAATGGAAAAGCCGAAAGGGTGATGGAGTGGGCACACATCTTTCTCTTTATTTGGTTTTAGCTGATCCCACACATCTTCCTCCCGTTTCAAAGGTAAATGCTGAATTCGAGTTGAGCTTTTGGAATCGAAGTTTCTATAAACATCGTAACTGGTTCAGTGCCTGCAACCATGAAGCAGATTCGGCAAAGTTCAGTTCACTTAAAAATATCAGTCAGCCTGGATGTTTGCGTGATGATACTGGAGTTTTTGAAGCCAGAGTTACCGTCCGTGCAGTTGTTAATGCTCTTTAATCTTGTATTTCTTGTTTAATCTTTGTTCTGGTGTAATTCATACCTCAAGCTACTTGCATTATCAGAATAGAGGGTTGCAGACTATTGTCCACTGTCCATTCAACAAAGATCAGACAGCCTGATTTTTTGGTTGATGATACTTGCACTTTTAAAGTTAATGTTTCTATCTGTGCTGTTGTTTATGGGTCTTCTGTTGTTTATGCTTCTTAATCTAATTTAATCTTTGTTGGAGTGTAATTTCTTACCTTGTGTAAAACCAAATTGCATTATCAGAATGCCACGATGACTGTTGTCCACTATCCATCTAGAATGAAAATTCTGGTCTGCAAGAAAATAAGCCTCTCCTTTTAATATGTTTAACGCTAGTGCAGAGGCACAAGAATTTAGCCTTTTATCAGTTTTATGTCTGCTTCTGAATTGTGTCAAATAGACCACATGACTTGTAATATAATCATAAGTTGCCTAAGTTGTATGGTTAGTTATGGGCTCATTAAGGTTTGCTTGTCTGTCAATAGTTTAATAAGAATGCCCAGCAGCCCAGGTACCATCAACCCCTTTCATTTTTCAAAAAAAAAGAAGAAAAAAAAATAGAAGCATCATTCCCCTCCCCTGGCTCACCAGTCACCAGCTTAAGGGCTTATTGCTCTCTAGTAGCTGCAACAAACATGCAACTTCTATCTGAGGCAAAGTAGAAGAACACATTAATTATGAAAGAAACAGTTAAATAATACAGAATTACAGATGTCTGCTGAAGGGGAAATTATATGCAGAAGGAAGTCTCTGCACTAGGCTGCCGAGATGCGGAATTAAACATTCATCAACATACTAGAGATTAATGATTCTGTAGATTGTGGTATTCTTGTCAAATTTCAGTTCCCTCCAACAAATCGAAGGAACAAGTATTGAAAGATTGAAAGCATATATGCGAATAAAGTCTGATCCTCTCCTTTTTGAAAGATTGGATTGTCTTCAGCTGCCAGTTACCTTGCTGAAGCAGAGTGATCTATTAAGAAAACCGATATGTGAGACGCACTGGCCGCACTTGCATGTGTTTTTTTTTGGCATTAAAACTCCTCCCTATAAAAAGACATCCTGATATGCATGTGATTCCCTCCATTTGTATCTTCTGATGCTAAGCTTTAATGCCATGTTCAAGCAATAACCGACCTACATCACAACAGCTTCTGTTCGGTTACCAGGACCCCATTCTAGATTAGATTTTGTTTTTTTTGTTTTTTCTGTTCTTTTTTTTGGCAAAGCAAGACCCCATTTTACCAACTAAGACTCGAATCTAATCCCGCTTATTGTGTTAATAATATAGCTATAGGGTAGTTTAGGTCTTTCCGAAAGAGTTAGGATTGTATCGGTGGTGTTTACCCGGTCAGTAACTGAATAAGAAATTATACGACCCTTGTATTTAGTTATTTACACATAATTAGTTGCATCTCAGATTTTGTTTTCTCTCTCTTTGATACACTAGTGAACCACCTAGTTGCAGAAAATGAAAATCCAGATCGATCTGCAACGCCTTAACCTTCACCATTATCCCTAAACTTCTGTTCTTCTTGCCGCTGTCTCGCCTCCGTTGCAGTTGCCGTGCCATTCCTCATTTTCTTCAAATTCCTCTGTCACGGTTATCATTGTTTCCAAGAGGAAAATATGTTCCATTCAGATGGAGTTGTTCCTCTGAGAGATCTTACTGTAATCATGGAGGCTATAGCTATGTGTGTAGGAAAGAGAGAAGTGGATTGGTTATTTGAATTTTGGGAAGTAGTGAGGGGACACGAAATGAACACCAGGAATACGAACCATTACATAATTACGCGCCTTAATATTTTTAACCAACTTAGCGTCTTTGCTCTCTTACCTTTTTCTCCGTCAACAGTTACGTCGCTCTGGAATTCCAAACACACCTCTCTGTCTTCTTCTATATATGTATATACACCACCATTCACACACAGTGGCCGGAAATTACCACCTTCAAATCTCAATACACAGGTCATTCTCTGTCCCTCTCTTTGTTTTGCGTGTTCTGTCTTTTGGGTTTGATTATAAGTTTGATTATTTTTTATGATTATATTATATTTGAATAAACTTACTGATCAAGAAAAGCTTAAGATCACTGATAACTTCGTTTTCCTCTTGAGAAAGGCAAGAGACTGTGGTGATGACATGTGTTTTATCTTGTTCATCTTCTCCTCGTCACTTTCATATAGTGGTATTTTTCATTTTTTTTATTTATTTATTTTCTTCTGGAAAGCTTTTTTTCATTTTATTTTAAACAATGAAAACGTCACAATCCTTCTTCTTTTTTCAACTATTGACAAAACCGAACATTTCCTCACTTTGGCTTTTGTACAAAGCGTGCCGCTTTCCCAATTCCGTTTCTTGAACTCCAAGTCTCTCTGTCTCCTCTGAAAGATAGATAATATATATGTGATGAGGACTAGTAGAGATTACATACATTTTTTTAATTTTTTTGTTACTGTATTGCAGGTTTGTTTAGATTGGCGAAATAGTACTTCATATAACACTCAGATGGGTCGTCAGTGTTGTTATCTTCTAATTCTGCTAATTCTAGCATTGGCTTCAGCAAAGTCTCACTCATGGAGTTGGTTCCCTTCTTCAGAAGAGACTCAATCTACTGATGAGAACCCTTCTATTAGTGGAACTTCAGTTGGCAGGTTTTCCATGGAAGGTCATAATGATGACCCCAAGGCAATCAGACTTGTTGAAGATGCAGAGAAGAAGTTGGCAGGTCCAAACTCTTGTTGGCAAAATGCTTATCGGCATCTCTTTTCGGGGTGCTCGGAGGTCCATGCCGTTGAAGAGAAGCGCTCAAGATTTGCTTGGCATCTGAGTGATTGCTTTCAGAAGGACTCTGCAAGGCCTCCTTTTCCTTCATGTGACCCGAAATCTGCAATGTATAAATGCTTGAAAACTTTGAACGATGATCAGCACAAGGTCTATTTGGAATTCTACCTCGAAACTAACTCAATATGCCATCAGTTGCAGTTAAGTATGGTAAATCTTTCAATTAAAATGACTGGATTGTTTGTCTTTCTTCTCCTTATTAGAAGCTAACAAGAACTTTGTTTTTCTGTTCATTGCTAGGGCTCGCGCATTTAAGTTTGAAACAGAGAGAATTGTGAATGAACTTAAAAATTCAGCTCAGTATGCAGAAGGCAAGTTGGAAGTAATTGAAGAGAAGGCAGAGCATCTACTGCAGGGGTCAAATCAAATATTTGAGTCTTTGAATTCGATTGATCTTCGAACACAGCAAGTTGCTCAGACTGCACAGAATGTGGAAGATCATATAGATGTGGTGTTGAAGCATTCCGCAGCAGTTTATGAGCAATCAAGGAAAATCCAAGATTCTCAATCTGAGCTGCAAGAAGGACAAGTAGAAATGAAGAAAAATTTGAAGGAAGGAATGGCAATGTTGCAGGATTCATACAGCCATTTGGGACAAGAAATCGATAACTTGAAAAATGAAGCTGTTGAAGTTGAAAAAGAGATAACCAAAGTCGGAGACCAAATGTCGTCTAGGATGGAGAATCTGCAGGTCAAAGCAGATGACATTAGGAATATGGCAGGGCTCTCTTTGGACAAGCAAAAGCAGCTTCTAGATGGACAAACAACAGCTCTCAAGGAGCTCGACTTTTTAACCAAATTTCAATCCGAGGCACTAGAAGAGAGCAGGTAACAAATTAAGAACAAACTGTGAACTTAAGTCTACAAAATATGCAGAATCAATGAGGCTGATTCATTAATAAATTGCAGGAAAACCCTACAACGGTTAACTGAATATGGTCACAGACAACAAGAAGAGCTTCTTCAGAAGCAACTACAGCTTCAAAAAGTTCATGATCACCTGATGGAAAACTCAAAGTCAATGTTGGAGGCACAGGTTTGTATATCTTCCAATTTCTTACTAATGAGATTTGTTTCAACTGGTATTAATTCTCATTTGGACTCTCATTTTTTCTCATAGGAATCTTTTGAATCAAAGCAAGCCAGTATGTTCGCCGCATTAGACAAGCTATTGGCTTTGCACAATGCTATGCTGCTTGAATCACGGTTGATCAAAGCTTTCTTTATTTACTCTATATCAATGTTTGCTATCTACATGTTCACAAGCACAAAGCGAACATACACAGTTAGACCTCGTCTATATATCGGTACATACACTGTCTTACTACAAAAAATAAAACTACAGAAACATATGAAATTCATAAACTTATATTTACTTTGTATTTGAAATTTTCTTCACAGGGCTGTGTTTGACTCTCTTAGTAGAAGTAGCAATACTTCGGCTCACAGGGCATGATATTGAACAGCAAACATGGAAGATAAACCTTCTCAGGTCTCTTTTTGCAGCGACTGCTTTAGTTCAGCTAATGCATGCAATTTTCACATACAGGTATGAGAAATGGCAAAAACTATGACATTTCAGGTAAACTTTGCATCATATATGTTATATCTAAAAGGATGGCTTTCAAACCATGCAGGGACTATGAAGTATTGAACCATCAACTATTGCATACATTGATTGAGAAGGTTAATGGCATTCAGAGATACCAGAAGTTCTCTTGGGATGAAGATAGTGATTTGAACTGGTCCTCTTGGCTGGACAGCAACTTACCAGAAGATGAAGACTGTTCTGAAGACCCTGACTACTTAGTTCCCGAACAAGTTGGGGACAATTTAATCACAGCTTCAAGTATCAAAGAATATGATCTCCGTCAACGTCTTCATTGAAAAGTTTCCTACACCAAGTTTAGCAATTGTTCGAACTCATATTTTTACTTAAGCAGAACAAGTACTTGACTTACAAAGCATAACCAATATCTAATGCCCCGATCAAGACACCAGATATATTATGACTTGTGCTTACTAATGATATTAACAAAGGAGAAAGTAAGTGCTTAATAAGCAGGAGTCGAAGATATGATGTAAAGAATCAAGGTTGTGATCGTGTCATTGATGGAGGTGACTTGATCAAGATAATGGTGATGTACCTCCAGTATGGTTCTTTTGATCTTTTTCCTGATTTCTAGAGTTTTAGCTACTAACTTTTCTGTCACTTTCTTGTATAACTTTTTTTTCAATAAATGTTTCTTCTATTCAAAATCTTAATAGAATATGAGAGTGATATATTAGGATTTGAAATTTCATGATCATAATTTTTCAAAATTTGCTTAGGTCTTGTTGTTTGCATCAATGTTTGTGATAAATGACACCATATTTGTACTCTCAGCTTCTTAGTTTACTAACATAATTTTCTTTTTAACTGAAACTGATACTACCAAAAGCACTGAGTCAATGAAATCCATTTCCTCCAAATCTATTGCCTCCTAAAGATTGTAGGCCTCAGCAGGATGCCCCAGTTTTCAGCCAGGGTCTGAAAAGCAGGTTTGGAGGAGTTGTGGATATCAAAACAACAAAAAGAAGCAAGCTGATAAAATAACATTTCATTTTCATTTTCATTTTATTTGGGATACTTTATAGTTAAGATGACCCTCAATAAGAAAATGAGTAACAAATTGTTTCAAGTTCTAGTTAATTCTGAAACTGATTAAGGTTCCCAGTCATTGATCATTAGTTGATGCAAAGCCATTAATCCTGGTGTGGTTCTGCTTATTAACTGTCTGGAAGATGAGAGTTTTGTAATCTCTGTGGACCTTGATGTGAACCATTTCATCAAATATGTAGAACCAACAAGGAAGTGCCTTGGTAGTGTAGTACACAGGTTTAATCTTAATATTTCAATTGGAGTTGCAGGATTAAGCTGCTTGGCTGGTGATGTTTGTTTTTCCTTTGTAACCACATCATTTTCCTTGAAACTCATACTACCAAAACAATAAGTATGTAGTCGATGAAATCCATTCTCCAAATCCAAATGAGAACAAGCTGTTATATGATACTACAGAAGTACAGATCCTTCTCAAGAGTTCCAGCTTCAAGAAAAGTTTAGTTCTTGCTAAAGGCTACCCTATTTCTCTTCTTTTGGAAATGGAGATATAAAACTGAGTTTATGATATGCAAACATGTACTTGTTTAGTGTCTACTACAACTCTAGTTAGTTGCAATTTTTTATGGGAAAGTGTGTAGCTCTTTCAGATAGCATGCAATGATAAATTTTGTGAACTGATTTATCCATATGCAAGTTTTTAGACCTTGGTGTAGCATCAAATGATAAATATTTTTCAATTTAATTGTGCTGGGAATGCTGTAAAGAGTGTTCTGGATTCTTTATCTAGTTAACCAAGATCCTGCGTCCAATTTTCTTTGGCTCATGGATGACAGCAAGGGCAACTGAGATCAATCTTCTCTCCTAGTTGTGAAGACCCACTTTTGTATTTGTACTCCCAAGTAGATGGAACTTGTAAGTAGAAACTGGTCCTTCTCTGCTCCAACTTCCTTCCAAGTGGTGATGTGCAGTCTTTTCCCCTTTCTAAGGGAGTAGGTGGTGCAGCAATTGTGTCGACTTTTTCTGTGGTGATCGCCGGGGTAGGTGCAACTCATTTGTTTTTGGATCTTAATGGTAAATGTTTATACAGAGGGAGTGAATCAACAATTGTGATCTGAGGAAGTTAGGGTGTTGATTCGTTATAAAGTATAAACAAATGACTTCAAATAAAGTTTTCAACTAGTGCAGTCACACTAGGCCTCCAAGTGTTGGAGGACTTCGATCTGGAACCGTTCGATTCACTTGTTGCTCCTTTTTCTTTTTTTTTCCTCCCTATTTATCATCGGAGTTTTCCTTTGTCAATTTCTGCAGCACTAAACTTGTTATAATTATTTGATGGATATCACAATTAGTAAGAGTTTATTACAATTTTCACTCTAGGCCTCTAAAATCTCAGGACCGCTCTGCCTTTAATATATAAAGTATTTCTCTATAGCACACAATAGAGACATATGAGACGTAAATAAGCCGAAAAAGAAAGGGGTCATGCAATAACAGAGTCTCTTCCATGAACACATTCATTGATGATAAGGCCTATCCAATTCGATCAGCACTTACTATGCGGATGAAAAATCTTTGGTGTTGGAATAGATAAATCGATGATGATGACTTGGTTATATTATCATATTATTCAGACCAAAGTACCTACCTAGGGCCATGCATGCTCTTTTCAATAGGGACAAGCTTAAATTTACATGTACATTATCCTCCTGCCATCGATCCCAACCTCTGAAACTAATTCATATATAAATGATTTTATTGCTTAATACATGGTAGTTAGTTCAATTAGCTAATGAGGCATTAGCAGTGTTGATAATTAAGTGGGGATAGAGTAAGAAACTAATCTCTAAGTAGCTAGGGTATGTAGATTCTGCTCGTATCTCTACTCCCATGCTTGGCAAACAAATATATTGTATGAATGTAATGCTTTCTTCAGAGAAAACATAGGTGTTTGAGCCCAAAAATAATTTTGGCAAGATCCCTTTAGGGGATTTAGCATAGCGGGCCGATACCTGCGGCCCAAAATTAAGTCTACTTGGATTTGGGTTATAGCTTCATCCATTCTGATATCCATAAGGAAAACGAGCCCTTATTAGAATCAAGTAGCCGGGATTGAATAGGAAACTTCAATCAATAATCCTTCTATGGCAAGGAACAGTCGAAACCCTAGGGTATAAATACCAGGTTTCAAGGATGGGACAACACACAACTCTTCAATCAACTAATCGCACAGATTATCAAAGCCTCTCCAAAGCGAACCTACATGCAACCTAGTTACAACCCAGCGAAGCAAGGGTAACGCCCTCGCAACCCAGCGAAGCTAAAGTCACGCTTTAGCAAACCCGTGCTTTCTCCAAGCTTTCCAGTGATTGCTCTGCTTAACCTACAACGTTGAGTATCGATTCGGTGACGTGAAGAGATCACACCACAAGCCCTTATCCGTAAGGCAAAAAGTCATTTTCCGAAAGGCGTAGAAAAGAACCTTGTGACGGGGTTGGTGCTCTCCTCGTCCACAGCGTTTGAGAAGAAATCAGGTTAAGGGACTCCCCGACGACTGCACCCCACGGTGCTGGCATGCCCGCACGCTCAAAAGAGACTGTTTGCAACCAGACTGATTTTGGAGCCAAACATTTTGGCACTCCCAGTGGGACCTGCATAGTGTTTCTTCGTGACCGCAACCATTGGGAAGTCAAGCGCAAACACGTACCAAAAGGTTTACGTTAACTGCCCGAAGCACAAGACCTCCAGTTACAGGTCGTACTCTCGTGTAGACTGTCGTGGTCTTTCTAACGAACAAGTGACTCAAAGGTTCTCACTCAATCTATGATCATTCGATATGTCAACTGAACAGGGTGGAATTCCCCAACCCGTTACTGAGGGCAACAACATCCTTACTGTCCAGCCTAACGAGGCTGGCAACACGTCTAATGCTACCCAGGTAGTCGCGGCCGAGGGTACGACTGATGACTTTGTGCCTATTCTCGTTGCAGAGAATGCGAGCATAGAAGCGGGTTGATATCCTTCAACAGAATTCTACAGCATACTATGAGAAGATGGAAAAAGCCCTTGCGGAGGACAGTCGACAGCTCGATGAGTTCACTATTTTGGTCAAAAGGCTTGAGTTGGGGGCACAACAAACACAGGGGCGATTAGATAGCATGAACCAAAAAATGCAGAAAAACCACGACGAGTTGTTTGCAGCGAGCAAACACATTGCGACTGACTCTGTGGCCATCCGAAACGATGGATCCAATCTCGTGACCCAGGTTGCCATGCAGAGAGCTAAATTGGACCAGGCTAAAGAAGTTCTGCATAAGGCGTTAGGAGACCCCAATGCTATCTTGGGTTCTCTTGGTCAACCCTCCGAATCCGGCAAGTATATACCACCGAATGCTCAGGAGAAGGCTAGCAATAGCACTACTACGCCGCCTACTACCGCGGCTGCCTCATCGACTAAGAGTAAAGAAAAAGCTTTGATAAACTACAACAAAGAAAAGTCTACACATCCGGCGGTGCAGAAGAGCAAAACTTTGAAATGTGGTGAAGGCACCCTTGCTGATCCTGTCGTGTTTACTCAATACGACAGTGATGGGGTAGAGAATGTATACCAAGAGCTTCTAGGGAATTACTATGGGATTGATCAGGCAAGTAATCCGATCAAGATAACAGCTGTGGCAAAAGATGTGACCACCCCAGCGTTTACTCTTCAGTAGTCCGCTATTCCCCGGACTATTCACCTTGGGGAAGGAACAGCAACTACTAGCCAGGTTATCCCTTTGCAGACCACTAGCCAGACTGTGGCTGCACCTCCTCATCTTGGCCCAGACTATGTGAGACGTGAAGAGATTGAGGAGATGATCAGATTGGCTAACCCTAGGGCCCATCTGGATGAGGTCTATGAAGGGCCTTTCCTGTCACACATAATGCTCGCGCCTTTCCCTAGAGGCTATAAAAATATCATATTTTCTACTTTTTCAGGGGGAAGATACCGAGAATGCGACAACCCATTTGGCCAGGTTCAAGGTACAATGCGGCCAGTACCAGAATGATGACAGTCTTAAGTGCAAGATCTTTGGCACTTCTTTATCAGGCGCCGCCTTCACCAGGTTCTCCAAGCTTCGGTCCATTGCGAATTGGCTAGCAATGGAAAAACTCTTTAGGGAAACCTTTGGAGCAATAGAACCTGAAGTTGACTTGGCTTCCCTGACCCATATGGCACAACAACCTACTGAGTCTACTGTTGCTTACCTTCAGAGGTTTCAGATTCAGAAAGCTAAGCTCAACATGATCTTGCCAGAAAGAGAACTGGTCAAGTTGGCAATTAAGGGCTTGGAGCCACGCCAACGAAACAAGCAACATGGTAGCATGATCTGGTTAATAGGAGACCTTATCACCTAGGTAGGCAGATTTGAGCACCTCCTCAGAGAGACAGATGCTAGGAAGAATGCATTCAAAGGGACATTTATTCCATGAAAACACCGTACAGTGGCTGCAGTGAACTACCAGCTGACCAATTATGATCCCTACTACCACGCAGGTGAAGAAGTTTTCCAGGACGAAAAAGATGAAGAAGAGAATGATGTCTACGCTTTTGAGCTGACTGGAAGAAAGAACTCGGCTTTGAAACAGTTAAAAATAACTAAGGAATCGGTCAAGCTCAAGTCTGTAGCCTTCACCAAGCCTGAGTTCGCGACGTATACATATGATGCCAATAAGGCACATGAGATCTTAGATGAGATGATCGCTGCGAAGATGGTGAAGACAGATTTTGGACCCTTCCCTTGACCAGATCAGCTAAAAGGAAAAAAATACTACAAATTTCACAATCTGTGGAATCATAACATAACTGACTGTGTGAAGATGAAGGACCAAATTTAGGTATGGCTCAATAATGGTATTATGCATGTGGAAGCTCCGACAACCGCGGTGGCGTTAGTAGACCTGAACCTTTTTCCTGACACTGGGGTCAATATGGTCGATGTGAATTGGACCAAGACGAACCAGAGGAAATCAACCCTAGATTTGACTACCAGGGGTCAAAAAGAAGACAAGGATGAGGTCCCAACAAAGAAGAAGGCCAAACCTATCAGTGAAGCCTCACCAGTGGTCCTATGCTCGCAATGCAAAGAGGAATGTGCCATCCAAGTGTCACATGAAGAGGTCGAGCAGACATTTCGCTTTGGCTCATTCCCACCAGTCAAGTGGGCTTCATCATTGCCAAATTATCAACCTTCCCGCCCAAAAGCTAGAGACGAGATAGAGTCACTGCCATCCTCAAAGGATTCCAACCTGTTCAGGAAGTTGAAAGTGGCCGCGGCAGAACAAAAACAAGATGGAAAGGCTGGGAGCAAGCACAAGGATGTTGTGACCAAACCCTATATACCGCCTTCTTCAACCTCCTCCATCAAGGAAGGCAAATGGTATACTAGAGAAAAGGGAAAGGCGGTAGAAATCAGTCATTCCAAGAAAATGAAGCTACAGCGCAGGTTTGGAGAGGCCAAGCGAACACTAGAGGCTCTGGCTCATGGCCTGATCAAGCCTTCGCAATTGGTCAAATCTCCTTAACAATATCATAATTAAAGAGATGGAGGCGCTAGCTGCTAAGCCATTGGTGGCTCCTCACAGTTTTCAAAAGCAAGCAAGCTCAAAGTCAGGGGCATCCAAGCCCAGTGTTTTCTGTAGGATCACTAAAGAAAGGACACCACCGCCAACGAGGAAAGAGAGCAACTAGGCGGTCATGTGTCAGGCGCAGGTTGTTCCGCGAGGAGCATGAAACCAAGTCCTCAGTTTTTTAGAGACTGGGGGGCAAGGACAAAACTTCAGATACCTTGCAGTGGAGACCTAAGAAAGTTCAAAGTGTAGTGGTTGCGCCTCCAAAAGAGGTCCCAGTAGAGGAACAGAGGTCGGACCTACCAAGGCAAATAGCAGCGATACCAGAACACGGGCAGGAAGAAAAGCAGACCCCCACGGAGGAATCGTTGGTTGCTTTGGTGGCTAGACAGTTCAACACTGAAATCTCAGTTGATGAGCCCAAGTTCAACCTTGAAGATGACATGGACGAGACGGAGATGGTTGACACTTCCTGCAACATGGTTTATGTGCTTCCAGCGAAATACGCTTTGCCAGTCGCCGCGCAGGAGTGTGTAGAAATTGAGGAAGGTGGTGAACAGCCTCTGCAGATTACCTCAGTGGCAACAACATCTGTAGAAGAAGCGGTGTTCCTTGAAACTGAGGATGCCAATAGCAAGGAATTCTTCATGAGCTTTACAAGACCCACACCTGCGATGGTTCAGCACTTGCGGCCTTTCTATATCACGACGAAAATTGGCGGCACCAAGGTTAGCAAAATCATGGTCGATACCGGAGCTGCAGTCAATGTTATTACTACAAGGACTATGCAGCTCCTTGGAATCAAGAAAGAGTAGATACAGTCCACGTCCCTCACACTTAAAAACTTTGCAGGGACTGTAACAAAGACATTGGGCCTACTGTTCCTACGTATCAAGGTCGGCCCCGCAAAGGGGGTTTATGCTTTCTCTGTTATAGATTGTTACGTAGCCTACAACACCATTCTAGGCAGGGACTGGATTCACCGGAGCTATTGTGTTCCGTCTACTCTCCACCAGGAACTAATTATGTGGAACAAGGTTACTGATAAGGCTGAGGTGATTAAAGCCGATCCTCGCCCATTCCCTGTTTCCGTGAATTATGTAGATGTCAGGTACTACTTGGTGCCAATCACTCCATTGCATGTCAGGTACGACCTCTGAATTGGCACAGTAGGGGCTCACACTAGCGAAAGAAGACCTGGAAAGGCATGGCCACGCTATGCCTAATATTTTGAATAATTAATGGATTACGACCTTCCAGAGGAAGGAATAAAGGCCTTCCATTCTTTGTACGAAAGGCTATCCTTGTACTTGGTGGAAAAAAATGCCTACGATCAAGTCGCGACCTTAGAAATTGTTACGAAGAGTTTTCTAACCACGAAGAGGAAGAATAGGAGATTCAACTCGCCCCAACGGCATTGGATGACACACCTCTAAAGGTCAGGGACCCTACTGAAAAGATCAATCTGGGAACAATCGATGAGCCCGTGGAAGTGGCTATTAGCACGTATTTGGAGCCTAGCGAGAAATAGAGGCTCATCGACTTATTGCTGGAATACAAGGACTGCTTTGCAGAAAAATATGAAGACATGTCAGGCCTATCACCGAACTTGGTATGCCACTAGATGCCAACACTGCCTGAAAAGAGGCATGTGAAGCAAGAGCCGTGAAGAATGAACTTTGAGGCCCTAGTTCTAGTCAAAGAAGAGATCGAGAAAATGCACAAATCCGGCATCATTAGGGTGGCCAAATACAATTAGTGGCTATCCAATATAGTGCCTGTTAACAAGAAAAATGGCAAAATGAGGGTCTGCGTGGAAAAAAATAGTCTCACTTTGTTTATGGGACTGGAGGGCAAACATGGCCTCACTTTGTTCGCATCCTCCATTGCATTTAGGCCTACTCTGCGGCCTCATTCTCATGTATTCGCTTCACCCAGTAAGACTAGGGGGCAACACCCTATGCATTCAGGCATTGTATTCGCAGCCTTTAGATATTCTTCGTTTTTTGTGTGTTATGTTTTACATCTTATCAAATTTCTCAAATTAAATTTCTCAAATTTTCAATTCTTTTGACAATAAGTGTTAAGAGTATATGCAACAGGGCCTATACCAGAGGCCTTATTATATAGGCAGAACGAAATAGCGAAAGAAATATATTTGTATTTATAAAGTGGCTTTGCGGCCAAAAGCAATATAAGTATACTCGCGAAAGTTACATTTGCAGGATTACAAAGTCGAAGGTGGCTGAAAATCATAGGATCGCAGATCTTCTGGTTTTCCTTGGTTTTCTATCAAGAATGGTTCAGTGAGATGATCGCTCTTACTCTTCCTCTCTTCACCCTCCTTGAACTTGAGATGCAGCTGCTATCACCTGTACTGCAAGGAGAGGGAAAGAAATAATTACCCCAACCCCTCCTATCATCCATTCTCCGAGCCGAAAGCAGTCATCAGAGGAGATGTCAGCCCAATTGCTTCATCTCCCTCCTGGACAAAATGAAAGTTCGATCCGTTAAGTCCAGGAGGTAGGGCGTCGAAGAAGAGCGTATCGCCTTGGGTGGCCTCCCACCCTTCTTTAGCGTGCTCCGCATGAGGGAACCTAAGGAGAGGGACTCCTTAGAATATGGTATCCCGCGTTAGGAGCGTCGCGTGTTCTTTAACCTAACTGAAACAGATGGATCCCATCCAGGATGTCAAAAGACCAAAGACACGCGGTGGACTTGAGATTAAGCCATAAGGCTTACCCAGGAACTGAGATTTCGCCATAAGGCTTAAGATTCAGAGGCTAGAGGTGTAGTCGTGGGGGAAAATTTCAGAAAAAGAAGGAAGAGGAGTAGGGCTTGCAAGGTTATTTTTGGGTAAGTCATGGTTGCGTGTATCTTCGTTTCCCCAAGTATAGATATTTATAGGGCCAAACTCAGTTGCCTCAGCCCTTTGATGGACGGTTGGAGTATATTCAATGCCATCAATTGAGCCATCAATAAAAATTGAATGCTATGATCTTGAAAATGAAGGAAAATTAAAGACGTGTAGGAAACGGAACGATCTTCAAGGAGGTAACCGCTCCATTTCGAGATTATCCTTTTAAATCGTTTTAATGAGCAGATAAGGCAAAATTGAATGCTTAATTTCCTACAAAATTTAAAGAAGTATTTGGGCCAGTGAAGTGGGCTAAATAACTAAATAGTATTAATATTAATATTGTTCATACGAAATAATGGGTCTATTACTGAGAGGCCTAAAGGCCCCGGATCCACATAAGTTAGGCCGAGGAAATGTTCGTCCAGATGAAAGCCAGCGTCAGCAGCGGCTTGTTCGGCTGCTTTGAGAGCCTGGGCCAGGTTCTAAGACAGTGTCTCAGAAGCGGCCAAGGGTTGCTCCAGTTGAGGTTCCTCATGGGCAAGCCTAGCCGTCACAGCAGTTAGTTGGGCCTAAAGATCCTGAATCTGGGATCGAATGTGATTGTCTGCTAGCCTCCAGTCTCTAATGAGGATGGCCCGCTCAACCAGGAAGTCGCGCAAAGAGTCCATCTGTTGGGCAAGGGCCTGATAATGTGTCTGGGCCTGCCTGGCCTTCGTCATTGCGACAGTTTTCTCATTGAACCACCTAGGAAGATCCTCTAATAGCTTGTCTATATCGCGGAACTGGGCTTCAATGATGGCACCTTCGCAGAGAAGTACTCAGAGGTACTCTAAAACTCTCGTGGGTGCGCCGAGCGTCAGAATGTCAGGGCCCAGGAGACGGCGAAGGCCTTTTCTAGAGTCATCTACAACTCTAGGTGGAGTTACTTCAAGCACGCGAGCCAACCGCTCTAGTCTGGACTGAGGAGCTTGTTGAGGAATGGGGACCGCGACAAGAACAGCCTTTGACACTGGCTCGGGGTTCGATCCTTCCCCCGCTTCAAGTACTTGGGGGGCAGGTTCCTGGTCAGCCACATTTTCGCCATCTGGCTCAGCGGGATTTTCACTAACTATCTCCTCGGCAGCGACAGCCACCTCCTTGTTCGGAGCAAGGTTCTGATCTTAAAAAGATGTGTTAAAATGTTAAAAGGATTAGGGCGGGAGTCAGAATAAAGGTGGCTATGTGAAAATGTACCTCTTAAGCAATTGGCTCGAGGGGAGTCCCTGAAGCATTGAGAAGGATGGAAATTTCTATTGCCATTTGTTCCTGGGCAACCTCGACAATGTCTGAAACCAAATCATGGGCTACTTGCTCCAAGATGTTAACTGCAGTTGGTTGCTCGCTAGGGGTATCAAAAGGCTGTATTCTTTCCTTAGCCTCAGGCGAACTATCATCTAGAATTTGTACCGGCACCAGAGCTAATTGCAAATTGTGATTGGCATTGATAAGAGGTGGAGGGTTGACCGAATCAGGTGGCGCTTGGGCTGGCGAAGAGGTTGCTCATCCGACTGTGGTGGACGATCCTTTCCCAATTTGCCTGGAGGAGCCTGTGGATCTGTGACGAACCTGTAAGTGAGGAGCATTGTGGGTTTCGACATAAGAATAAAACGAGGGTTTCAGTGCTTATTTTAAGTATGTATTACTAGTCAATCAACGAGTGGTTCATCTTCTGCTCAGGGGTCAGTCCGGGGATCTGAGCGACTGCGCTTGAGGGCCAGAGCTGCTGCAATCTATTAAGATTGAGGGAGTTAGATTAGATTTTGAAAGAGAACATCAAGATAATAGGCTCTATAAGGGACTTTGTACCGTCTGTGGGTCTTCATCATCAGAAGAGTCTTCTACTTCAGGCTCCGTCGCTATTGCTTTTTGTTTCGCGGCCTGACCGGTGGCCAGAGTAGCATCAACTGCTTGACTGCCGAAAGGAGGCATACTTCTCCGCTGTAATAAAATTTGAATTAGGATGATAAAAGGGTGGAAATAAAAGGAGAATAGTGGAGAACGTGCTAAGGAAATTACCTCTTGAGAGAGCTCGCGGATTACGATTCCGGCTTAAGCAGGACGCAGGGCTAGCGCGGGTTGCTGAGCCGGCGCAAGTTGCTAAGATTGTGCTTCATCCTCAGGGAAGCAAGCAAGCAACTCAGTATCAGCTTCATATGGATACCTCAAGTCTTGGAAGAGGGTAGCGAAAAGCTCATCATCCCGCTGTTTCCAACAGTTAACAAAAACTTTTGACCACCATTGCTCGTAGTCCTCAGCAACCCCATCGACCGGAATGATTTCGTTGGCCCAGCTAGGGAGGTCGACCAGTGCGAGCATGCTTTGGGCTGGTGGAGGCCCAATTGTAGGGCCAATTCTGGGCCAGGAAGTGTTGTAGTTCCAAGCATCATAGAGGGGGAATGGCACTAACTGGATCAGGTTGAGTTGGCGAGCGAAGTGGTTAAAGGCATAAAGCTCGTAACTGAGTTCATCAGCGGCGAGCCTGATATCTGAGCAGGAGATCGCACGGTGGAAAGCCAAGCGATCGCTAATAATTAGGGTCCCCAGGAAGGAACCCATGTTCAAGTAGGGGCGGGAATCTTCTACTAAGCACCAAATCCAAGTATGGCATCTCATCTAGGAGGTACAAATATGAGAAACATTCAGAATAAGGTGAGGATGTGTAACTTGCCTCACGACAGAGCCATTGACCAAGAAGCTCATCAGCCGGTGGTAGCGGTGGAATGTCTTCGCGGCGAAAATTAGAGATATAAATCTAAATCCAGAAGACGAAGATCGAAAAGGGACCAGTGCATGGTGGCTTGGTACAGAGTGCAGTAGAGAGCGCCTAGTATCTGTTGTCCGAGTCCTACGCAGCGGCCGTTGTAGAGGGCTGTGGCCAGAAAAGTCCAAGGACCAGTGGGCTTGTTAGAAGAAGTGCATAAAATGAATTTGCAGAGCTAATACTCCAGGAAAGCAATTCCACCAGTCGCATTGTGCTCTTTATTGTAATGGGTCAGCCACCGTGGGTAGGAACCACTATAGGAGCCGCGGCCTGTTCGAGTCATTGTCGAAGTAGATGTGACGGAATCAAATTAGCCATGCACGTAGGGCTCGCCGTCGATGGGTAGACCAGTGATGGTAAGAATATCTAACAATGTGATGCTCATCTGGCCGAATCGGAAATCGAAGGTATTGTTGGCGGTGTTTCAAAAGTAAAGAATGGAGCCAGCGGTGAGGGATTACCACCGCGTGGAAGGCGAAAACACAGATCAATGGTATGGGTAATACCCGCCGCATTCCAGTGAGCCAGATCTCGCGCTCACGCTTCGTGATACCAGGAGATTTTTGCAGCGCTAATAGTGGGCTAGAACCCTATTTTGGCTTTGTGCAGATGCGCGCCTCAACTGTTGACTTCGGGGGTCATTCGGAGTACTGGAATGAGTCGACGGATTGGTGGACCGTAGAGGGCAAGAGCGTCGTCTGGGATGGAACCTCGCGGTGAAGAACCTAGTCCGGCGTGGTGGTTGGGAAGTCTGAGTAGCAGGGGTCTCTGAACAGTGGTATGGATGAAGCAGCGAGCACCGATGCTGGTGCCTTAAGTGTGAGCAGCCTCCTCATTGATTTCCTCCCTTTAATTGATGATGATCTTATTGGGTGGAGCCATTTCTGGGTTTTTTTTGGAGAAGATGGGATGGAACAAGAAGGTTTCTGGGTTTAAGAGAGACTGGAAGAGTTTCTGATGTGACAGGTTTGAAGTGATTGTGGGTTTAAATAAGAGATTTTGTGAGGAAAACGATGCAATGAAAAGATGTTTAGCAAGAGAATGGACGTGAACCTTCATTAATGGCCTCATTTCGGTCATCAAGTGTGTCGTTTAAGTCCCCCTTCGATCAGTTACATTTTCGCTAGCCTGGTCTAGGGGCTTGGGGGGCAATGTTTGAGCCCAAAAGTAATTTTGACAAGATCCCTTTAGGGGATTTAGCATAGCGGGCCGATATCTATAGCCCAAAATTAAGTCTACTTGGGTTTGGGTTATAGCTTCATCCATTCCGAGATCCATAAGGAAAACGAGCCCTTATTGGAATCAAGTAGCGGGGATTAAATAGGAAACTTCAATCAATAATCCTTCTATGGCAATGAACAGTCGAAACCCTAGGGTATAAATACCAGGTTTCAAGGACGGGACAACACACAACTTTCAATCAACTAATCACATAGATTATCAAAGCCTCTCCGGAGTGAACCTACCTGCTACCCAACGAAGCAAGGGTAACGCCCTCGCAACCCAGCAAAGCTAAAGTCACGCTTTTGCAAACGCGTGCTTTCTCCAAATTTCCCAGTGATTGCTCTGCTTAACCTACAACGTTGAGTATCAATTCGGTGACGCGAAGAGATCACACCACAAGCCCTTATCTGTAAGGCAAAAAGTCATTTTCCGAAAGGCATATAAAAGAACCTTGTGACCGGGTTGGTGCTCTCCTCGTCCACAGCGTTTGAGAAGAAGTCAAGTCAAGAGACTCCCCGACGACTGAACCGCACAGTGCTGGCACGCCCGCACGCTCAAAAGAGACTGTTTGCAACCAGACTGATTTTGGAGCCAAACAATAAGAACGGCTAATTTCATCAATTATTATTATTATTATTTTTTTTAGGCAAAGGAAGTTCTATTGGGTTGACGGTGTTGACAATAGAGTGGTGACGATGTTGGGTTTACTTTAGTCTCAGGTCTGAATGTCCGGTAATTCTTTTGATCGGGTTTAGGTCACAACGAGTGTTGGCTTGGTCGATCAAAGCTGGTCAGGTGGACTCTGGGTGGCGAGTTAGTGTCGACACAAGTAAGTTGTCTAGTTTTAGTGTTCTTCTTGGCTAGATGAGAGGTGAGATGTTAATGCTCCGGCGCTTGTTGTCTTTGCCATTTAGTTGTAGTGTTAGTCATTATAGAGTTCCAATGTGAAGTCTAGTGGTCATTTCTGTGTAAGAGATGTTGCCTAAAACTCGTTGTAAGCAGTTCTTTATTAATGAAGTTCTTCTTGATAAAAAAAAAAAAAAAAAAGTTCTATTCTTACCTCCCAAGATGGTATTTGGACCTCCAACAATTTTTGGAAGTTTTTAAATCCAACTTTGCCCTTCTAAAAAATGAACAAAATGAAAGATTAAAAAAATTAAATAAAATTTGCACCTTCTCTTCACCCCCCTTCCCCCTCCCTCATTCTCTTACGGCCATAAATGAGGATTATTTGGCAACTTTGATTAAGGTAGAATGTTAAAGATTGCAAAATGGAATAAAGGACAAAAAATATAGAGAAGAACAATTGAGAAAATAATGATCAAAAAGCAATTTCTATTTCCTATTCTTTTTGTTTCTGTCTAGTTTGGCTTAATTGCTTCACTTCATGGAGTTGATCATTAATTGTTATCTTGGTCTCTTTTTATGATTTTTTTTTTTTTGCTAGAGTAGACTATATTGCTAGCTTGATTTGAGTTTAGGGAAATTGATTCTGATAATAGTCCTCTTGTGATATTGTAAATTGCACGATTTATTAAGAAATAGAAGGAGGTCATAAGAGTATCCAAGCTTACAAGGTGAATGGTGTTAAGTCATGACTATGAACTCAGTTTTTTTCTTAATCAAGCCCACGGGGCAAATAATATATTTATCACAAGCCAGAATAAGTCATTACATACCATTCCGCTGTCATTTAAGGACATAGACAGATAAGAAGGTAGTGGTAGTACCCATAGTAATACATAGAAATAGACCAACTCATTAAACACTCAAAACGTAGAGATAGAGGAGATCCTCTTTTGGTAATACGCCAGAAGCGCTAGAGATCTAGGTCCTAATACATGGAAATTATTGATTTTTTTTTTTTGAAAAAAAATGGCTGGTGCAGCTACCCTTACGCCTTGTCCATTAATGAAACCATAGAATACATGGAGGCAACATAGTGCCTTAACCCCAAATTATAATAAGCATCAAGAGGATTACCTAAGATAATAACATAAGTTGGGCCAAGGGCGAAGCCCTAGTCCAAATTAAAGGCCCAATGGGGTATCAAAGGAGAAAGCCCAAAAAACCAAGGCCCACAGGATTTGGAGCAAGGCCCAAAACATCATCATCCACATGTGTCTGCTCGTGCACTACCGCCCGCCACCACCAATCCGCCCTATTCGTGCCACGACGACCCATGCTCCAACCAAGCCGCGCCTCCCCGACTACACTGCACCATCGTCCACCGCAATGACCTACTCCTAAAAGGAAAACAGGTACCAAGTTGGGTGTACTATCTGAAAAATTATTCCGTTGCTTCAGGCGTATATGCCAATCATACAGTCTTGGAAATTAAGGATCTGCCCTACCAAATCCAAACATCAACGTACATCTGACTTAATTTGCCTACCAGATAATAGTCTTGCCTTAATTAATACTTTGTCTGCTTTTCATTTAGATCAATTAGGTGTTGATCGTACAAGAGGATTTAGGTTGTGATCTTTTCTTTTGTATTAAGAAAAAAGAAAAAGGGTGCCGCAGCAATTGGTATATGACTCCATTTATACCTAGCTAGCCATTTCATCCCTAATGTGCAGCTTCAAGTTTATGTGGCAAAGTCATCCATAAGAACTAGGATTATATTTCAGGTATATATAAAGATGTGTAAATCATCTATCAAAGAAAACTTACACGTTGCTCAAGTCTCCTTCTAGCAAGCCAAGCTAAGCTAGGATGATATCAAACTGTTTATGTGGATTAAATTTGTGCGTTGTCTCATGGTCCCATTCTCCCATTCCTTATGTGGATGCGTCACCCTCGTATAGTCATGTGATTGTGCAAATTCTTTTCATTTTTCATCTTCATCTTTTTTCCTCGAGTTAAATCTAGAAAATCACTTATTAAAATAAAATGCTCAAGTAAAAGTTTTGTTTCAACGAAAACTCACCAATTGAAAATGTGAGTGAAATTCACACTCTCTAATTTGTAGTCTACACTCTCAATTTTCTTATTTGGTCAAAATTCTTATAAAAAGACAAAATTTAAGTTATTAAAGATAAAGATATGGGCTTTGTCCCGGTATGCACACTCAGTGTGCCTTGTCTACTCTAGGTTGGCGGCGAGTTATTTGTTTCGTTAAATGGGCGCTGCCGCCTAGTGGGAGGGTGAAACTAAGTGTCGTCGGATTAACTTTTCGGCGGCAACATAAGAGGAAAGCTGTGCTAAAGCTGGTAATTATGCTATGTTGTAATCGGGTTACATATCGAGTTATCTTTCCGCTGTGTCATTGCTATGTTAAAGCAAATGGAGTAGCTATTTGTGCACTCTTTGCTAGTTGGTGCTTGTTAGAATACAAGTCTCATGTAGAGATTTCTGATATTATTTGGGATAATATTCTAGGTGCTTATTGTAATCAGGAGTTTAGGCTTAATGTCCCCCCCCCTTGTATTCGACAGTTTCATTAATCAAGGCTTGAGGGCAGCCGCACCAGCCCTTTATTCAAAAAAAAAAAAGATAAAATTTATGTTATCAAATAAAAGAAAGAGAGAGTATGGATTGTAAAATTGAGAATGTTAAATTCACTCTCATACCATCGAAAAGTGTGGTAGAATATATATATATATATATATATATATGTGTGTGTGTGTGTGTGTGTGTGTGTGTGTGTTGAGGGCCCTTCCACTAAAAGATCCATTTTGTTGTCTTTTATAAGAGTAAGACATTAGACTAACTTTTCGATTATATTTCTGCATCTCAACCGTTCAGTTTTTATGTCCTAATGTGTAGATCATTTCTGCAAATTTTTAGCCAAATTGATTATCGTTAAGACGTTCAAAATGACGATTTAAGATTGTAATATGAACGGTTTAAGTTTGACAGATTTGATTCGTCCATTGATTTAATTTAATTTGATACTTTAACGATAACCGATTTGGCTTAAAATTTGCATAAATAATCTACACATTAGGACCTAAAAACTATACGGTTGAAATGCCAAAATGTGATTGAAAAGTTAGTTTAATGCCTTATCTCTATAAAAGACCAAAAAAATGGATCCTTTTTTTTTTTGCTGAATAGAGGGTTAAGAAAAGCAATGAACATTCTTAACGCCTCAAAATTTATTCAAAAAAGTTAAAAGAGATGCAAGGAGAGGAGGACTAAGCCAAAACCTCTCTACAAAAAAAGGATCCCTTAATAGAATGGTCCTTATATATATATATATATATATATATATATATATATATATATATACAGGCGTGCTTGGTTGCGGACGTCCGTACCTAAGGATTAGGTACGGATTTCCATTTCCCCCCCCTTTCCGATCACACATTTAGATCTTAACCGTTCAATTTTTAGGTCCTAATGTATAGATCATCTCTGCAAAATTTCAGCCAAATTGGTGATCGTTAAGGCATTCAAAACTGCAATTTAAAACAATGAATACGAACGGTTCCGGTTCGACAGATTCAGAACCGTTCGTATTCATTGTTGTAAATTGAAGTTTTGAATGCCTTAACGATCACCAATTTGGCTGAAATTTTGCAGAGATGATCTATACATTAGGACCTAAAAACTGAACGGTTAAGATCTAAATGTGTGATCGGAAAGAGGGGGAAAAATGGAAATCTGTACCTTTTTCTTAGGTACGGACGTCTGCACCTGAGAATGGTTATATATATATATATATACGAAAATGTTCTGAAGAGGACGTCCGCAACCCAGAAAAAGTGCGGACGTCGCTCCTCCGGCCTCGATCGAGCGGCGACGGCGCGGCGCGGCGCGGCTTGCCGGAGGGATGTCGGGGGTCGTGCGGAGGGGTATGCGGTGCGGTGGAGTCGCCGGCGACGGTTCTGCGGTGCTGCACAAAACCTGCAACTGCAGGTGAGGTGGCTGCCCAAAAACCGGCAAGTCCGACCTCCTCCGACCTCGAACACCGCCCAGAAGAGGTCTTGGATGCCTCCGGCCTCCCTCCGGCCAGCCCCGCGCCACCGTCGTCGCCTGGAACCCGCCTGCTGCGTCGACGTCCGCACTTTAGCGAAGTGTGGACGTCCACTTCAGAACCCGCCTGTATATATATATATATCAGGCCCGATCAAGGGCGGACGTCTGCACTGTCGCTAAAGTGCGGACGTCGACGCAGCAAGCGGCGACGGCGGCCCAGGGCTTGCAGGAGGGAGGTCGGAGGCGTCCCGGACCGTTCTGTGCACCGTTCGAGGTCGGGCTTGCCGGTTTCTGGGCAGCCACCTCACCTGCAACTGCAGGTTCTGTGCAGCACCGCAAAACCAGTCGCCGGCGACTACACTTGACCGCAGACCCCTCCGCACTACCCCTGGCCTCCCTCCGGCAAGCCTCGCCACGCCGTCGCCTCTCGATCGAGGCCAAAGTAGCGACGTCCGCACTTTTTATGGGTTGAGAACGTCCGCTCTCGAACGGCTCCGATATATATATATTCCAAATTTAGGTTTTAGCTTTTGTGATTCGTATGTGTCCGTGTCCCCATCCAAGGATTTGACATTGAAATAGTACGTTATTCACATGTTGGCAATTCTTTGTAGAAATGTACAATAAAAATAATGATTCCAAGAATTTCTTATGTCATTCTTGCATTCTTTGTCTAATTGTCCGGCTATAATTAATAGCAGCATTTCTGTCATTCTAAGTTTCTAACACTTGTTATTTGGTAATTCTTAATCTCGTACAAGTCAAATCTTTTTCTTTTGACAATGAAATTTCATTGAAACTGTAACAAGGCAGCAGAGATTATAACTTTATAAGTCAAGATAGAGAACATCTCATAATCTCTCAGAAAAACAGAACTTGCACCTAATTAACAAGGGCTTAGACCCGTACAAGTCGATCTTATGGGTAATAATTGAACTCATATGTATAGTAGATTGATCAGCCTCCACAACAAAACTCAAAACAGAGCTCAAGTAGTGATTCATGGGCCTCGTGCACGTGATGTATTTGCATAATACGATTGGTAATTAATCAAAATACAGCTATAGTTGAGATGAAAAACAACCGGACCCTAGCCTAGGAGATAAATTATTGTATAATTTTGGATCACTATATTTTTCTAGTCTCCAGACTAATGTATCGGTATATATGATAAAAACTTATCATTGATTGGTTCTCTCTTAAGTTTTTTTTTATCTTGTATTTAACTTCTCTAAAGTATCATGATCATATCAGTTCGGACAACCAAAATTATATAATAATAATAAATGAGCTTATACATGCATGCTGTTTATGATGGATCTATAACAATAATCAAAACTGGCACGGGTCTATTTTAAAGGGTTCACAGCTAATTCATGATCATCATCTATAAGGAGAGACTAGAGATGGAGTTGCTTGCTTGATCATAATAATTGCCATCTCTAGCCTGCCTTCTCTGACAATTAAAAGATAGGATGAGGGTTTAGTTTGGTGGCCGGTGTGAAGTGTAAACTAGGCCACAATTCAAGATGCTTTCAGTTTCCGAAAATATTGACTTTTGGGCACCTTAAATTGGACCCATCTATCAGTGCACATTGCATCACGGGTATTCGTCGCATCAATTTTCCAGACCTTTATGCATGGTTATGTAAGGAAAAACGAATCCTTGTGAAAATTGAATTGGTATTTATATTGGTGCCCAAAACACGGCGGATACAGTACCTTCAGTACGCGTGATTCAATAGTAGATTTGACAAAATGTCGATTGATTTTACATTTGCATTATTGTTCGATCCTTAATTTTTTAAGGAAAGCTGCGTTTGTCAATTGCAAAACCTAGCAGTGATTGGCCAAGAGAACTTGATCGTGTCGAATCCCATTTGCATGCATGTACAATACATAAAGGTTTATGAATGAATTATTCGCGTAAGTTGCTCTTCATAATTGTAGGAATTGTAGTATGATTAGGATTGTATAGTTAAGGAGAATATTATGTAGTTAAAAGGGAGAATATCACGGTGTAATTAGTTTCCTATTAGAATTATGTATACTTTGTATATGTACTTCGTCTTTGAAGAAGATCAATATATCAGAAATTCCCAAACTTTTTCTTTGCTTTTGTTCTGTTTGACTTGGTATCAGAGCAGAGATCTGTCTGGACTATGTTTGTTTGTTTCCGCTGCAAATTTATCTTTGTACTCTTTAAGAGTTTGTCCTTTATCTTCGTCCTCTGTTCCTTTTGCTCTAAAACCCTAAAATTTGCAACAACTTGCCATTAGCCTCTCATTTCTTAGCTGTGTCAAAGTTTGTGATTTGTGTTACTGTTTGAAGAAGAAGAATGGCAGATTTGCCCCTTAGTTCGTTTATTCAATGGAGGAAATGAGGCTCTCCTTCTGCCCATCATGATGTTGTGATTGTTCAAAACATCAAGAATCAAAGGTATCAACCAAGTCAGAATTATAACAGGGGACCAGTTTCATTCAACAGTCAGGTGAATTGCAACTATTGTAAAACTATTGACCACTACAAAAGTCAATGCCCCAAGTTGCTAAGACTCAACTCTAATAACTCTAGTTGGAAAGGGAATAACATTGGTCAGAAAAGCAAGGCGGCAATCCAACCGGTGCAGGTGCAAGGACCTGATTTCTATGGCATGCAGGGCCAAGATCAAACTATAGGTAATGTTTCCCTAGCTCAGGAAAATCTAGGTAAAATTGGTATTGCTTTAAATGTTTCTGGCTTTACTGGTAGTAATACATGGATAATTGACTCAGGTGCGTCTGGTCATATGACCTATGTTCTTTCTTTATTAAGTTGTCATCCCCATCCATAACACATGTCTCTAATGCCAATGGTGAGTCTTTCCTGGTCTTAAGAATTGGGTCTGTCCAGGTTACACCTTCCATTACTCTTCATAATGTTCTCTTTGTACCAACTTTGTCTCATCATCTCATATCTGTGTCTCAGTTGAATACACAAAACAAATGTTTTGTAACCTTTTATCCTATGTATGTCATATTTCAGGATCTGTGCCCTCGGGTGATAATTGGCAAGGGAGACCTGAGGGAAAGACTGTTTCACTTAGATTGCATGTACGCATGACAGACACAAGCACCGCTAAGTCTGCAAAACTCTGTTGTCTTGACATTGAGTTCTGATCGGTTGAATGAGTTGCCGTTGTGGCATCGCCGTTTAGGCCATCCATCCTTTAGAGTTATGAAGAAGTCCATGCCATCTCTGTTTTTTTTTGGGGAATAAAGGAGTCTAGCTTGCATTGTGAGACTTGTGCTGTAGCTAAGAGTCATAGGTCAAGCTATCCTTCTAGTACAATGTCATTTGAATTGATTCATTCGAATTTATGGGGACCTTCCAAACATTCAACCCTTTCTGGAATGCGCTATTTTGTTTTATTCATTGATGATTTCACAAGATTTACTTGGGTTGTTTTACTTAAGTCAAAATATGCAGTCTTCTCTGCCTTTACAGCTTGTCATAATCTTGTCCGTACCCAATATGATGCTTGTATTAAGATATTTTGGTCTGATAATTGGGGGGGGGGGGGGGGGGGGAGTTTGTTAATCATTCATTTCGTGATTACTTCCAATTTCATGGAATTGTTCACCAAACCACTTGCCCACAAACACTAGAACAGAATAAGGTCTCTGAGTGGAAAAATCATCATTTGTTAGACATGAGTCATGCCCTTCTCCTTAGTGCCAATATGCCTAAATACCTTTGGGGAGAGGCAGTGTTGTGTGCCTCCCATCTTATTAATCGTCTCCCATCTTCCTCTCTTCAAGGTCGTATTCCATTTGAGGTATTGTCTAGTTATGTCTCTATCCCATCTCTTAATACCCTTCCTGCTCGTGGCTTTGGTTGTGTAGCTTATGTCCATCTTTATAAAAACTAACATTCCAAGTTAGATGAAATGGCTCTCAAGTGTGTCTTTGTCAAGTATGAGACTGAGCAGAAAGGATACAAGTGTTATCTTAATACCCTTCCTGCTCGTGTCTTTGGTTGTGTAGCTTATGTCCATCTTTATAAGAACTAACATTCGAAGTTAGATGCAAGGGCTCTCAAGTGTGTCTTTGTCAAGTATGGGACGCAGCAGAAAGGATACAAGTGTTATCATCCTCCCTCTCAACGATTTTCTGTCACTATGGATGTGACATTCAGTGAAGATACATGTTATTTTCCATCTTCTATGACTCATAATCAGAGGGAGCAAGGTGTTTTTTTTATGAAGGATCGACAATACCAAAAAGGGCCAACGATCGATCGCTTTATCTGAACTGATCGATCGTTTAGTGAAGAGGATGTTCAGTGGCCTAGAAGTCAACGACACTCTTGCAGAAATAGAAAAGCCAATAGCCAAACAAAGCATTGCGAGTTCTGAAACAAAAAAAGCAATTGCTAAATCGTCTACCCTTCGCCATGCAACTGCCAAACAGAGCATTGTGAATTCCGAAACAGAAAAGATAATTGACGAATCACCTACCCTTCAAGAAGAAGCTCTTAATCATTCAGTCTCTCCCTCTCCATCAATGGTCTCCCCTATTCAATCTTCATCTGAGGTATGTAGTAATTTACCTTTGTCCCATAACCCACCTTTGTCTAATAGTGTTATTCCTTTAACTGATTCTACACATGTTCAAACATGAGTTTTACTAGAACGGTCCAATCATGGCCAACCTGCCAAGAAATATGAACCAAGTTTGTGTGCTAAGACCAAATATCCTGTAACTAATTATGTGTCTACTCATAGGTTGTCTAAACCATATGTAGCCTTTGTGAATCAATTATCTTCTGTGTCACTTCCTAGTAAAGTGTAGGATGCAATGAAGGACAAGAAGTAGGCAAAAGCAATGGTTGTAGCGATGGATGCACTTGAGAAAAATCAATCGTGGGAGTTAGTATCACTACCTCCTGGAAAGAAAACACTTGGGTGCCAATAGGTGTATACAGTGAAGCACAATTCAGATGGTTCGGTGGACAGATATAAGGTAAGGCTAGTAGCGAAGGGTTATACCCAGAAGTATGGTGTGGACTATGGTGAAACTTGTACGCCAGTAGCAAAGATCAATACAATCTGGGTACTTCTGTCTCTAGCAGCTAATCTTGATTGGCCTCTGCAACAATTTGATGTTAAAAATGTCTTCTTGCATGGTGATTTGAATGAAGAAGTCTACATGGACTTGCCTCCGTGATATGGTACTTCCACTAGAGTCAAGGTGGTGTGTTGTTTAAGGAAGTCCCTATATGACCTCAAACAATCTCCAAGAGCTTGGTTTGGTTGATTCACAACATTCATGAGGAGGATTGGGTACAAGCAGAGCAATTCAGATCATACCCTATTCCTTAAGCATCAAAAGAGTAAAGTTACAACTTTAATTATTTATGTGGATGATATGGTGGTGACAGGTAATAATCTTGAGGAGATTAAGAAGTTGCAGAGTGCATTGTCAACAGAATTTGAAATGAAAGACTTGGGGAGTTTGAAATATTTCTTAGGAATTGAAGTTTCTAGAGGAAAAGATTGTGTTATGTTGAGCCAGAGAAAATATGTCCTTGACTTATTAGCATAGACGGGTATGCTCAATTGCCAACCAGCTGACACACCCATTGAGCAGAACCATCGGTTAGTTGAGTATCCAGATCAAATACCCATGAATAAGGCAAGATATCAGAGGTTAGTTGGAAGATTAATTTATCGGTCACACACTAGACCAAACTTAGTTTATGCAATTAGTGTTATGAGTCAGTTCATGCATAATCCTAGTAAGGCTCATATGGAAATTGTAGTTCAGATCTTGAGGTACTTTAGTCTGCTCCTGGAAGGGGGTTGGTGTCTTCTAAGCATAGGCATTTGGATGTTTTGGGGTATACAGATGTAGACTGGGCAGGTTGTATAACTGATCGACAGTCCACTTCCGGATACTTTACGTTTTTAGGTGGGAATTTAGTTACTTGGAAGAGTAAGAAGCAGAAGGTGGTGGCCCGTTCTAGTGCTAAAGCAGAATATAGAGGAATGGCTTGTGGAGTTTGTGAGATGTTGTGGTTAAGGCACTTGTTGAGGGATTCGGGGTTCAACTAGAAAAAAGCCATGCCCTTGTTTTGTGATAACAAAGCTGCAGTTGAAATTGCTCATAATCCTGTCCAACATGATCGCACAAAACATGTGGAGGTTGATTGGCACTTCATCAAAGAGAAGCTGGATCAAAAAATCATTTCTTTTCCCTTCGTACCTACTGAGGAGCAGTTGGTTGACATTCTTACAAAGGCAGTCTCTAGCAAGGCGTTTTATGACTCATTTGACACGTTGGGCATCCGTAACCTGTATGCATGCTCCAACTTGAGGGGGAGTGTTGGTGTGAGTCACTCCCCATAATTGTAGGAATTGTAGTATAATTAGGATTATATAGTTAAGGAGAATATTATGTAGTTAAGGGGGAGAATATCATGGTGTAATTAGTTTCCTATTAGGATTGTGTATACTTTGTATAAGTACTCCGTCTTTGGAGAATATCAACATATCAGAAATTCCCAAACTTCCTCTTTGCCTTTGTTCTGTTTGACTTGAATGACTACAAAATAAAGCTAGCTAGGGTTCGATTTTATAGTACAACTCTGAAGAACAATGTTTTGAATGAATGGTCCTCAAAATAGTAATACTATACATGAATTCATACGTTGCTAGCTTCCTATCGACTTTAATTAAAACGAATAAGTGATCGAGTACATGAAAACCCTAACCCTAATCCAGGAATGCAATCTTGCTTTCTAATAAATCCAATGCCAATGCATGCTGGATCTTTGTAGGAGAGAGACCCCCATAGGCTATAGTTAAGGCTAAGCTAGGGCATTTGACCCTAAATTAGTAAATTTGGTCTTGCTTTAATTAAAGGCTGCATACATCCATGTCTTGGGTTCCTAGTACATAATTCGGTACAGTGGAAAAGCCAAAAGACAGTGGCGGTAAACTGAGAAAGAGAAATATACAATGATGCTCTGCCGATTAAAAGACATAGTTTCATCTGAAAAACAATATTAAGATATTTCTTTCACGAATAGGAAGATAAGGCCTATATCTAGGTATTCAATACAATTGGGAACGTAGATGAAATACCTATGGTGTTTGATCATATTGCCAGTTAATATGCTGACTTGGTTTTCTTTTTTTGAGGGAAAGATAGAAAATCCATTCAATCAATCGAAAGCCAACATTGGGGGGACATAGACCGAAACCCCAAGAAACTAAGGTTACAGATACCATCATGCCAATGGGCCCAAACTCTAACCACAATATACCTCCTACCAAGGCTACTTTGAACCGATAATCCCGAAAGTCCCAGTAGTACCTCATAGTCGACAGTCAAATGATAGCGTCCTCTTCAACACCGTGTCTAAAAGGTACCAGACCACGTGTAAAGGATCGCTTGTCAGCAGATCGACCACTACAGTAAACCAAATTTGAACCAAATCGTCCTCGAGAATGACACCATTGACATGGCATAACATATAGACCTAATCCTAGCTCCAAAGAGTATGAACACAACCCTAACTCAAGTGAGTAGGGACTTATTAACCCTGACCAAAACCCTAACTGAAAAAACAAAACCCTAACCAAAACCAACAGGAAAACATTGCACCCCACAATTCGCCGCCAAGCTACAGTCACCGGATCATACATAACGGCCGACGTCGCTGAATTGAAGTTGGCTTTGTCACTCCACCCCACTGCAAATTTGATCTGTGGTGATCCCCAAAAGTCAAAACCCAGCCATCTCAACCATCCTCCCCGCCAATAAAACAACGCGGCCTGAAAAAAAAAAAAAAACTCCTCCGAGAACCCACCTGCTCCGCCGCCTCCCATCGACCCCTACCATCGCAGACCATACCCAACAGCGCCACACAATAACACCTCCTTCCCACCCAGCGCCGGACGCTCCTGCTCCTGACAAAGATATGCACCACTCGACCCAGACCGGAACCACCATTAGCAAAGTCGCCAACCTCAATCAAGGCAGAGGAAAGTTGCCTGCAATGCTTCCGCCTCCACCACCTTGAAGACACCAAATCCCCGTCTGGCAACAGCCACCATGCACCGATGAGACCAGAGGCCCACGCCAGAGCTGGGGCGGGGCCGGACAAGACCACGCAGCCAACACAGAGAAAACCCAAAATTTCAGAGGAAAACCTAAGACCTCCAATATATTTGGATCAACCTCTAATCACGTTGTCCTTATGCTGACTTGGTTTGCATGAAAGAAATAACAGTGTCTTTCTTCGAAGTATATATATCTATACTATTATTAAGAGAAGAGGCTTTGTTAGCCAAAACTAAAAATTTTGACAGATTTAACCTGAAAGATTAAAAAAACTTTGAGAATAAATTAAATCACAAGGATAAATATGACAATTATAAAATAGATTTTTATTAAGAAAATTAAAAAGAAATGATTCTACAACCCCCACTTTTCTCTCCCACTATTTTCTCTCTGCAATAACTACCAATGAATTTATTTCTTCTGCAATAACTATCCATCTTCTTTTTTTTTAAACGAAAATTTTTCGTACACATACAGAGCATGTGATTGCAGACTAGTTATTATTAAAAGAAGAGGTTTTGTTAGCTAAAATTGAAAATTTTAACAGATTTAATCCTGAAAAATTAAAAAACTTTGAGAATAAATTAAATTACAAAGATAAATAGGACAATTATAAAATAGATTTTTATTAAGAAAATTATTTTAAAAAAATGATTCCACAACCCCCACTTTTCTTTCCCATTATTTTCACATTTCTGTCCCATTATTTTCTCTTTGCAATAACTACCACTATATCTATTTTTTCTGCAATAACTACCCACTTTTTATTTTATTTTTTTAACAACGAAATTTTTTTCGTATTGCAGTATATCATTATGATAAGAGGAGGATATTTCAATGGATAAGCTTAAGTTTACATGTCATCGATCCCTATCTTAGTTCAATTAGTTAATAGATACAGCTAGCAGTGTTTGTAATGAACTATTGATAGCTCTATGTCTAGCTTTGAGCACGCATCTTGGACCTTCAATTCTTAACTAAATTGTACAAAAACATGTGATAACAAATCATACAGTGCACAAAGGAAAAGAAGTTTAATTATTTGAAAATAACTCTGTGTGTGTGTATATATATATATATATCTATCTATCTATCTGTGTGTGTGTTAAATATATCATGTTTGAGTTATTTGAGAAAATTAAAAATATCTTTATCAAAGTACATGCATGTTGAATTTATTCATGGATAGCTGAACGTGATGACTTTTTCTTTCCTATTATACAGTCATCTATAGTCGTCAAGAACTTCAAAGTAGTAGTGAAAAATACCAATCAACTTGAGTCAAGTATATATTATCACAAAGATGGTTGCTTTAGTTAACCATGCAGTAGGGAGTGTGTGTGAACATCGTCCAGCGAGTTGGAAGGAGCTTAGTAACTGTGAAGCCGTACTGTGAATGTAATTCAAATAATTCAATACGGTCAAGCTATCTGATGAAAATTTAAGCGAACAAAGAACTGAGTATCACTATCAGTGCATTGCTATTACTTTGTCAACAAGTTAGAAATTAGTCCAATTGAAAAAACAAATTAACAATTATTGATGTATGTGCGTGCTCATGCATTTAGTTGTTACATATAAATTGTCTGCTCTCTTCTTTTTAATTTATCTTCACTTTAAGGGCAACTCCAACCATAGGCTCTATTTGTGGGTGCTATTCTCATTTTAGCACCCCCTTGTTGCACTATTCATATATGACTCAATTCTCATCTCTAACCATGAGGTGTTATATGGAGGTGCTATTTTCACTATTCTTGACTAAAATATAATATGAGTATAATTTTGATGAATATTATATTTAAAATATGTTAATTTAATAACTTCTTCACTGTGTCTCCAAGAATCCCCTCTTGGAGCCATTTTTGTACAAGACAAAAAAAAAATATATATATATATATATATATTTAAGAACAAGAAGATGGGTTAATGAATGAAAAATTGTGAAGGAGATGAAGGATATTTGGTGTGAGGAAATAGAAAAGAATGGGTTGGTATTTATAGAATTTCTTACAATTTACTGTTCCAACGGGTATATTTTTTTCCCTCAATTTTCTAGTAATTTTTTTAATTTTTTTGGAACAAAAAGGAAATAATAACTCTTCAATTAATAAGAGCCGTTGATAACTTTTTTCCCCTCAAATCTGAGCCATCAGATTGAAAATGGATCTGTTGAGTAAAAAAAAAAAAAAAAGAGGCACATCGGACCGTCCATATTTAAACCTGATCAATCAGGATGGCCGGTTTCATGACTGTTGGGGGTTCCAATACGGTCAGCAGGGGACAGAAAATGCTCGCGGGCCCCACGTCTGCGCTGATGAAAAAGCCCCACACCTTCTCTCTCCAGCTCCTTGGCGCGCGTGTTGACCTTCTTCCCTTCAAATGGCGCGCGCGTCTAGGGGTCGTCAACGGGCCGGGCCTTGCTATATTTTTAATTAATTGCGGGCCGGGCCGGGCCGGGCTTTATTAAAAATCAAAGGATCCAAGCCCGTCCATATAAAGCGGGCCTTGCGGGCTTTTTTGCGCTTTTTTGGGCCGGGCCGGACTTGGCCTTGCGAGCTTTTTTGGGCCGGGCCTTGCGGGCTTTATTTATAAATAAACATTTAAAGACACAAGTATTTTTTTTTTAATCAAGCTTTGGAAATTCAATGGATAATGATCAAATACAACCAAAGATAACATATCTATATAACTATATTGTACCCAAAAAAATCTATATTTATATATAGATACTAATTTATTGATAAATAAATTTTTAAAGACACTAATTTTTTATAAATCTATATTTATATATCATACACTCCAAAGATCAACCCCTATCAATTCAAAGAAAATGAAAAAACCGACCGTTGGATGAGTTTATTACAATAAATTATGAGTGTGGTAAAAAATTTAGCCAACTTCACCATATTTTCGAATCCGATCGGATTAGTCAACCGTAGACACTTATATGTTTTATTGGTTGACCGATGCCGTGACAACCTCGAAACATGCTTATTTTTTCACATCACATTTGTATATATTCCATCAATGGATGTGCGTGGACATAAGATAAAAAAAAATTAATTTTAATTACAAACACATTGGTTTATACCAATTTTCCTCCTAAAGTTGTATGACATATTCATTGTATTTAAATTGTTTAGGTTCATTCTAAAGCAATCATGAAGTGGAAAATGAATTCAGATAAACCAACCGCTCGATTGAGAGATTGTAATGTTTTATGGTGGTTGTAGAAAATCCAGCCAATTTGGTTATCGTTTCGAATTCGATCAACTAGGTCAAACTTAGTTACTCTTATAAACCTATATTTATATATCATATACTCCAAAGAGCAACCCATATCAATTCAAAGAAAATGGAAAAACCGACCGTTGGATGAGTTTATTACAATAAATTATGAGTGTGGTAAAAAATTTAGCCAATTTCACCATATTTTCGAATCCGATCGGATTAGTCAACCGTAGACACTTATATGTTTTATTGGTTGACCGATACTGTGACAACCTCGAAACGTGCTTATTTTTTCACATCACGTTTGTATATATTCCATCAATGGATGTGCGTGGACATAAGATAAAAAAAATAATTTTAATTACAAACACATTGGTCTATACCAATTTTCCTCCTAAAGTTGTATGACATATTCATTGTATTTAAATTGTTTAGGTTCATTCTAAAGCAATCATGAAGTGGAAAATGAATTCAGAGAAACCAACCGCTCGATTGAGAGATTGTAATGTTTTATGGTGGTTGTAGAAAATCCAGCCAATTTGGTTATCGTTTCGAATTCGATCAACTAGGTCAAACTTAGTTACTCTTATAAACCTATATTTATATATCATATACTCCAAAGAGCAACCCATATCAATTCAAAGAAAATGGAAAAACCGACCGTTGGATGAGTTTATTACAATAAATTATAAGTGTGGTACAAAATTTAGCCAATTTCACCATATTTTCGAATCCGATCGAATTGGTCAACCGATATGTAGAATATATATATATGCACATATTCTATATAGAATAATAGAATTATAAGAACTTCCACACACACACACACACACATATATATATATATATTATATATATATATATAAACACACACACACACACACATATATTATATATATATATATATATATATAAACACACACACACACACACACACACACATATATATATATATATATCTATATATATATATATATATATAAACACACACACACACATATATATATATATCTCTATATATATATATATATATATATAAACACACACACACACACACACATATATATATATATATATCTATATATATAATTATATAGGGCTGGCTCGGTACCGGTAACCGACATTTTTTGGCCATCACCGTTACCGAACCGAAACTCATCGGTTTGCCTTTTTTTACAACCGCTGCCGATACCGATAAATCGGTTACCGATGAATCGGTACGCCTATGTTGCGGTCGGTTTCGGTTTGTCGACCGACTATCTCAACAGCGCCGGCAGCGAGGAAGAACGGTGGCTAAAACGACGGCACGACGACCCTCCTCATTCGAGATCAAGAGATTTAGCTATAGATTTGATTTTGATTCAAGTCTGAGAAGGAAGAAATGGAAGAATGAATAAGGAAAATGAGAAGAAAATGGAGGAAGAAGCAATAGAATGGAAGAAGAATAGAAATCAAAAATGAAGAGAGAGAGAGAGAGAGAGAGAGAGAGAGAGAGAGAGAGAGAGAGAGAGAGAGAGAGAGAACGAAGAACATGAGAGAGAGGGAGAGAGGGTCGTTTCTGGAAGAAGAAGGAATAGCAAATAAGAGAGAGAGAGACACCGGATATGTTTATGGAAGAAATGGAAGGTGAGAACCTTTTTAATTGTTTATGAATTTAAATTAAGTGTATATATATAAGTCTTTTGCTTAACTTAACAGAAGTGAGCTTGTGGTCCAGTGGTAAGTGGCTTGAGTTCTCATTGAGGCTGGACGGGTTCGATTCTTGGCAGACGCAAAAGAGTGGGAGTTTTTGGAATTAAACCAAAAATTTTATGTCGGCTGGTTCGGTAATACCGAACCTATATGATAGGCTGTACCACTGCCGAGCCGAGCACCTACCTCCGGTACGGTACTACCGGTACCGATCGACTGGCAACCGTATTTGTCGGCGCCGAAGGCGGCGGTTCGGCCGGTTTCCGGTCGGTTTCGGTACGTCCGGCATTTTCAGCCACCCCTATAATTATATATATATATATATATATAAACACACACACACACATATATATATAAATATATATACATATATATAAACACACACACACATATAATATATATCTATATATATATTTATTATGCGGTAATGCATATATCTCTTTTCTATATATATATAACACACACACACACACACACACACACATATATATATATAAACACACACACAAATATATATCTATGTGTGAGTGTGTGTATATATATATTTATAAACACACACACACACACACATATCTACATATATATATATATAATATTTTACTGGCTTTTACGGGCCGGGCCTAGCGGGCCTTTGGCTGGCCGGGCCTACGGGCCGGGCCGGGTTTTTGCGGGCTTTAGGCGGGCCGGCCCTCGGCCCACCGAGGCGGGCTTTTGCGGGTTTTTTGACGGGTCGGGCCGGGCTAAAAGCCCTCAGGGCCGGCGGGCCTCCATCGGCCCACTTGATCCGCGGGCTTTTTGATGAGGCCTACGCACGTCTCCTTCTTTCTCCACCCCTGGTGCGTCTCCCTCTTTTGGGCTGAGACAGCCCACATGCTAGCCCCCATGAACAGTGCCGAGTCTTGGTCTTGGAAATGTCTCAAACATGAGACTACAAATGAGCCCAAGTCTCATATTTATAGGACCAGATCCACCAAAAACTCATGGTTGGAGAAGCAAAGTCTTATAATTGGCAAAAAAAAAAATTTGGCACCCAATGGTTGGAGTTGCCCTAACTTAACTCAATTAAGCTATAGTGTGTCAGAGTCAGACTGTCGGCTATTCAATCCACAGTGTCTTACGAGATTTATAATTTCTTAAACACTTTCTTTGCAGGTTGAATAATAAGTTACAAAACATTTTCCGTTATAGAGATTTCTATATATGTGTGTGTGTGTAAAGTGCAATATAGACCAGACGTACGTAAGGCTGAAAGAGAAAGGGATCATGGATGCATATATTTAAATGCAGAGATAGTTTCTCTTCTATAAACATAAATGATCGATGATATGATAAGGCCTAGCTATCCAATTCAATCAGGCATATATGAAAAATGTATGGTGTTTAAATGGATAAATCGCTGATGACTTGGTTGCATGAGGAGTAAGCAAAGAAGTACTGTCTGATATCGATCTGATCGAAACTGGATATAATCAAATTATTGAGACAAAAGCAGATATAGCTAAGGCCATGCATGTTCTTCTCAATATGGATAAGCTTATATTCACTTGTCATTCTCACGCCATCGAACGCAATTATTTTTTTGATTAAACGGAAACATTTCTTAATCATTGATTAATATATATAGTACTAGTGGTTAGCTAGTTCAATTAGCTAGCTAGCTTCAATAATTAACTAATTAATGATACAGATTAGCTAGTTAGGAGTGTTGATAATTAAGTTATGTAGAGTAAGGGAGAAGGAACCAAACTATATTCGGCTTTGATGATAATGGAAGGCACGAACCTTTATAGTAAGGCAGTGGTCCAAGGATTTGATAATTGTTTGGACCCTATCAATTTGTTCCTGATAATTAAGGGGAAAAGAATCTGGACGGGTCGAGCTAGCCCCTTACAATCACAGCCTAATTTGTATTGAACTTTTGCTACCTTAATCACCTTCTACAAGGACCCAATTAGCTACTGGTGCATTCTCTAAAAAAAAAAAAAAAAGCTACTGGTGATTTTGTTAAAGGGATATATATTTTTTCTTATTATGTTATCAAATTGACATTACATATAAATATATATATATATATATATTTATATATATATATGATAGTCTGGTATATCACGGGCTATGAGAAAAAATTAAAATAGTAGATTGAAGCAGCAAAATAACTAAATCAGTATTTTTCTAGGTGTAAAATCCAATTTAGTTTATATATAATCACATCGATCGAAACATATAATTAGTCTCCCACTCTCCCCTATATATGTTCCCTTTCTTTAGGCCTACATATAGTGATCGTCTGATCGATCCCTGTCATCCTGGAGATTAAGGATTTGGCCTACCAAATCTGAACATTAAAACGTTGACTACCACGGCCTGGTATATCCGTATATATATGACTCATTAGCTAGCTAGCCATTTCATCTCGATCTATTCGATCCCTAATACGTACAGATACCTTCAAGTTTATGTGGCATACTCATCCATAAGAAGAAGCAGTGCTCTATCTTGTGAGTAAATTTAACCTTATATAGATTTTATCCTTTCTTTTTGGTAACTGGAAAAAATCTATAAGCTTCTCGTCTTCTATATATCTCATTTAGCTTCAATATCCTTCTAGTTAGGATGATGTCAAACTGTTCCGATGGATTATATTTGTGTTCCTGGTCCCATTTCTTCAGTTGATGCGTCTTCCATCAAGTAAAGAAAATCCAAATTTGTAGCAGTCTAGCAGGCAATTTAAATGGTCACAATTCTCTGTCCAAATGTACAATGATCCCAAGAAATTCTTCTTTTGTTGGTTCATATATATTGGTTGTATTGGTCACTATTTTCACAAACTGATATAAGATTTTCATAATTAATCACGTACGAGTCTCATTCCTAATAATTGAGATATAGAACACAAAACAGCAAATAGTGATCGACGAGCCTTATGCATGTGATGTGTTATGTAAATGCTTGAATGGAATTAGTGTAGCTGATTAATCAACGATGCAATCATAGTTGAAGTGAAAGATGACCCCGGACTCTAGCAACTTGAGCTCCTTAGCTGGCTTTTACACGCTGTTTATGGCGGTGCTATAACAATAATAAAAAAAAGTGGGCTCGATTTTTATAATTCTCACAGCCATATAGCTAACCATAATTTTTTCAAAAAAAAAAAACCATAATTATCGATATAATTATGTAGATGGATTTCTTGCTTTTTTAATCACAATTTATAATTGTCTCGCACCATGCATGTCTTATTTTCTTGTATTTGTGTAATGAATTAAATTGAGATCTCTCATTTACAAATAAAAAAAATTCATGTTACTAAACTAAATGATCGTGAATAGATGAGTTCAATATCCAAATTCAATAAATCTTCTACGTATCACATGAACTGTACATATTTTACGAATGGTCAAATACATATTGAATCATTTGTTGTTTCTCCCTACACTGATGTGATAAAATTGCCGAGGTTCAATTTACTTTACATTCTACCGATGAAATTATATAAAATGAAATCACTCATCGTCAATTGCATGACGTGGCAGTCAACTTGATCATAATGTGATGTTAATTTAATCGTATTCATGTATATATAGCATGATTATGATTTTAGAAATCTAGTTAATTAAGAATTAATTAGTAATGTGCATGCATGCACATTTTAATAATAGGGATTGGGTGAAGAGGGTCTTTCAAATGTTAGACAGGTCAAGATCGAATATACAAGTCACTTGATCTAGATCGATCATAGTCCTTATATATAATGTCACTCTAGTCTCTAGGATTCGACTTTATGAATAAGAATTCTACAATCGAACTCTACCATGATTGATGAGTTAAATGAATGACCATCATCATCAACTCAATAATACCCTTATAATAAATCGCTTAATTTTGCTGCAAAGCTTTATTTAATGAAGAAGTGAGCTCACGAAAACCTAATCCAGCAAACCCTATTAGTCATGCATTCTAAAAAATCTAATGTCAATGCTCAATGCCTATCTTTGTAAGAGTAAGAGGGAGCCAGGGAGGGAGACCCTTGCATGCATTAGATCTTTGTAGGAGTGATATCCACGCTCCAGGGCATTTGACCCTTAAATTAGATTTGCTTGTGTATATTGCGAACAATTATAAAATTATTACAAGTATAGGATCAATGTAAAAGGACCATATGTAGTTGTGACTTGAGAGACAGGCCTCACTACTAGCTAACCATACAGCTGTGAAGAAATCAAATCATAAAGAGGACAGAGACAGAGACATGCAATTACCAGCGACCACCACATTGAATATGCAATTACTTGCTACGACCAGTAGGCACATAAACTTTGACTTTAACTATGCACAAGCCTTTCGACGCATGTACGGATGCGACTTACACCCACTAAGTTAAGATCATTTGAATGATGTCCAGGTGTCGACTACATAATTTCATATGCCATCTTTGCTTAATCTTAACGATAAATAAAAGAGAGGATTCAAGATCGAAATAGAATTGCTTTAGTTTCTGTTATTTGATTACTTATTATTAATGAACTTGATGTTTATTTGCAATAAGGAAAATGATTTATGGCCTCAATGAGGTCTAAATTTGCCTCAATTTTAGGTGTCATGATATGTCATCTACACAAATCACCTATTTGTCAAAGGGCAATGATATAGGGCCTCAATGAGGCCTAAGATTTGTGGCCTCAAATCCTAGGTGTCATGCCATGTAAGTAAATAAAAATTTATTTTCAATTCCATATAATATATCTTGCCACATCATACTATTTCAACACCAACTTTATCCTTTTACATTTCCTTTTAGATGTTAGGAGGTGAATCAATTACATTAATGAATTTAATTAGGTGAACAAAAAATATCAGCTATTAATTATGTATTAATTTAAGGGATATGTCTAGAGATTCTTTGATTAATATTTTTCTTCATTTAATTAAATTTTTTCCTTTAATTTTTCTTCCCAAATGGCATTAATATATTGAATTATGTGTCAAGAAATAGACGTTAACTTTTCTTTTCAAATATTGATTAATTTCATCCACAAAAATATAGCATTAGTAAATTGAATTTGGGAAATACTTATGTCTAAATTAAGAGGTAAGAAAAAATTACACGTTAGCAACCATTAATTAACATCTACAATCTAAATATAAGGGAAAGACAAACAAAAAATAATAAATTCAAATCTAACTTTTAAACCCTAGCTACATAAAGAGAAAACAATGAACAAAAGAATAAATACAATTATATGAATATATATTTTTCACATTATATTTTCAAAATTTGCAGGAACCCAACAAAGGTTGAATTCATATACATGTGTTATACAAATCTATTAATCGAATGTACGTGCAAATCTATTGACTAAATTTCATGAAATTTTTTCTACTCTTGATTGAAGAAAAAAAAAATTGTTATTTAAATCTAAGCATGAGTGTAATGAAAAAGAAATGAAAGAAAGCCATTTTTTTTTAGAAGAAAGCCAAAATAATTTTTGAGGTAGAAAACCAAAATAATTTAGAGTCATTAGATTTTGGAAGGATAAGATGGTCTTTTTCTCAAGAATTACGTGGCATGATTTGACAAATATATGATTTATGTAGATGACATGGCATGACACCTAAGATTGAGGCCACAAATCTTAGGCCTCATTGAGGCCACAAATCATTTTCCTTTGTCAAATCATGTCATGTAATTCTTGAGAAAAATATTATCTTATCATTCCAAAATCTAATGACTCTAAATTATTTTGGTTTTCTACACTAAAAATTATTTAGGCTTTCTTCTAAAAAAAAAATTGGCTTTTTTTCATTTTTTTTTTCATTACACTCATACTTAGATTTAAACAACAATTTTTTTTCTTCAATCAAGAGTAGAAAAAATGTCATGTAATTTAGTCAATAGATTTGCACGTACATTAGATTAATAGAATTGTATAACACATGTATATGAATTCAACATTTGTTAGGTTCCTGGAAATTTTGAAAATGTAATGTGAAAAATACATATTCATATTATTCTTTTGTTCATTGTTTTCTCTTTATGTAGCTAGGGTTTAAACATTGATATGAATTTTTTTTTTTTGTTTGTCTTTCCCTTATATTTAGATTGTAGATGTTAATTAATGGCTGCTAACGTGTAATTTTTTCTTACCTCTTAATTTAGACATAAGTATTTCCCAAATTCAATTTTCTAATGTTATATTTTTGTGGATGAAATTAATCAATATTTGGAAAGAAAAGTTAACGTCTATTTCTTGACACATAATTCAATATGATAATACCATTTGGGAAGAAAAATTAAAGGAAAAAATTTAATTAAATGAAGAAAAATATTGATCAAAGAATCTGTAGACATATCTCTTAAATTAATATATAATTAATAGCTGATATTTTTTTTGTCACCTAATTAAATTCATTAATGTAATTGATTCACCCCCTAACATCTAAAAAGAAATGTAAAAGGGTAAAGTTGGTGTTGAAATAGTATGATGTGGCAAGATATATTATATGGAATTGAAAATAAATTTTTATTTACTTACACGGCATGACACCTAGGATTTGTGGCCACAAATCTTAAGTCTCATTGAGACCCCATATCATTGCCCTTTGCAATAATTTAATCATTAAAAGAGACCACACTTCATCATTTTTAACTTATGAGATGTCTTCATAGTAAATAAATGTTAAATTGAATATGATAATAGAGAAGAATAAATGTTAAATTGAATATGATAATAGTGAAGTTATATTTCATAACATTGTACATCACATCTGTCATCACGTTTTTTAGATCTCATATATGTTGTAATACATATCTTAATGCTCAATGATGTAACTGAGATTTAGTAGTTTTTTTTTTTTTTTTTTTTTTTTTGCCGATGACAAGAAATAACGACAGAAAAAAAAATACAACTTAAAAGCCATTGAGACATCCACCCCCAATTAATGATCAAAATAAAATTCGGAAGAAGCAAGAGGTGAGGAACACAGATGTATTCACCTAGTGACGTAAGTTGAAACTTGGATTTTAGTTGGATAGAAAACTTTGTACCAAACTTTATGAAAACAGTGTGTGGGATCCAATTAAGCTGCTTGAAACTACTGGAGACTGGAGCGTGAAGTTCTGCTATTAGTATAAATGTCCACTTGGGTTTCCGATTGTGTGAAAAAGAAATGGTTTCAAATTGCAAAGGCTTTTTGTTTTTGATAGACAGACAGGGATTGTTCACTTCGCATTGAATCAAAACCAGGACTGTCCCATGACAAAGCGAGGCCTAAGACGAAATTTAGAGAGACTTTTCTAATAATTTTGTTCATTGAAAAAAAAAAATGTTAGCAAAACAAAGTTCAAACTAAAACATAGTAAATTATATAAACAAAATAAAAAGTAACAATGGCGATAAAGAACATTATAACCTGATTTTCTAACCATAAAATTGTAGACTTCAGGCCTTGAATTATGATTACGAAATTAGAACAGAGGGTGAAATTCAGAATTGAGTAAGAGGAAGAGAAAAATTACTTGTATGCGTCTATGAGAATCTGTCAATGACTTAAATAGACATAAAATGAGTAAATGTTATCGTTTGTCTTTGAAAGAATTAGAGGGGAATCAAAAATTCATGTTTCAGCAACCAATGTTTAATTTTTACCCAAATTAGTGAAAGTGAGAGCAAAATTTTTAGTTATCTTCTTTTCTAATCACAAAGTGATGGAGAGAGAAGAAAGCTTGGGGTGTTTAACTTACAAATACAAAAGAAAAAAGAAGAAATTTTGAGGCCTCATGGAGTCATTGGTTTGATTTCATTGGCCTCAACGTTGTCTTTTACAAACTGCAGTTCTACGTCTTTTTTCTTTTACTATCTTTTTTTCTTTTTAACATATATATATTTATATATATATATATATATATTTTTTTTTGAGATGGAGGCCTTCCCCAAACTGAGGCCCAAGGCCACTGCCTTGGTTGCCTTGGTCAAGGGACTGCTCTGATCAAAACAACTACAAATCCCCCTAACCACTCGACCTACCTCGATCAACTTTAGTTCTCTTTTCAAAATCAAACCAATTCATTAATTCATTCAACGTACTAAGCAACATACATCTTTATCTTTTTATACACTGTCTTATAATTGATCGAGTGTACGCATTCTTTACTGGATACGCGTAGATTTCATGAAGGAGACGAAATATAGGGCATTGTCTATTTACGGTTTCGATTTTTCTAACATATATATGTGATCGAGCTAGTTATATGATCTTGATTTAGTCAAATTAAAATTACCGGATCAATAAGTTATCCTAAATCTTTTTCTCATGTTACGTACATATTAATATTAATTATATAGTTTACTGGATCTATATTGACTAGTCGGATTTATAAAATTTATCGTAGTATTCAAAGCCGTTTATTTATTGACATTTTAATCACGTAACATGCACTACATGTCAAACGACAATTTTGTTGTATATATGGTGTGCTGTAAACATAGAAATAAATAAGTCCAGGACAATTGCAAAATTATGAATATGCATCGTTAAATTTTCTTTATAGTTTCCTCATTCATCACTAAATACAGTCCTTGGAATTGTTCACCTTGGTCGGCAATGGCATGCTTTCTTTCACAAAAAGTAACTAACTAAACAAATGCCGATTCCGAATTTCAAAAACTGAAACCGCGCAATTCGGTACAGTGGAAAAGCTGTCTCAGAAAGATCAGTAAACATAGCTCTGCTTTCGCTTTCGCTTTCGCTTTGTGCTTCTGCTCCTGCCAAAAGACATGGTTTCATTATTCACGGAGGGTAAGGTAAAGTAGGTGTCATACGTGGGAATGAGCCAAAAAGAGTTAAAGAGAAATTGAATGTGAAGGCAGGTTTTGGGTTGAGTAGGTAGTCTGGTTACGTATGCAGTTGCCCAGAATTGAAAGAACCAGATTGGTCATATTCTTGGCGAACTTCACATGCTGAAACCCTAAAAATTAAAATGGCCGGTAAAGGTCAATTTCTCTCACTTTTCTTTCATTTATTTATACTGACGAATTGAATACTTTGAATCACGTACGCAATCATTATTAATTGACCAGCAAAAATGTTTCAGAGAGTTAATTACTAATTACAATATAAGATTTCCAATTAGGCTACAATGTCAAAATGCATTATTTTGCATGAATGGTAAAATGCCTCTCATACGCTTATTAAGTTAGCGTATTGGGTGAGCTCACAGTTTCTCATAACTATCATCAATGCAATGTCGAGTTGACTTGCTACTGTCTCTCCCGTTTAAAATGATGACTACGTTTATATCTGACGGAGGGTCAGATGCCCCGCGTTCTGATAATTATTGATAATACTAAATAGTGTTTTTTGCAAGCTAATTAGCACGTGCCACTACGTATGTGTATAACCAAAACGACTTTATTATGAGTCTTAACTTAAACTTTTTATCACTCATTCAATAAATTGAGTTGAAAAAGAATTGTACGTTAGATATATTTTCTTATATGTATTATGTTTAGATATTATTTAGAGCTTATATATAAGGGGTATGCTTATCCTAAATATTGTGGAGAATATATAGATGCCTAATTTAATTTCACGTCCCCTACTTGATCATCTTCTGAACTAGCAATGATTAAAAAGATTAGCATCATTTGCCAATAGCCACACCCTAATTGGAAAAGGCCCTTTTGGGTTGGGTGGCTAAACACTAATGTTATTAGTCGGTTGGGGGATCATGAACACCCATAATGGGCATTACACTTGCAAGCAAGCTAACTCTCCCTTGCAAGATATGCTATATATCCCTTTTCCACTTTAATGTCCTTGACTAAATATATCAGCATTGCTAACTAGCTCACTTTCACAGTTTCACGATGCTTCAGCTTCAATAAGCAATACCCTTACTTTGTTTTTCAAAATAGAGACTGGAAAGAGGCAATTTCTGCATCATCCGAGTGTCCCATTCTGCATCTTAGATATATGAAAAATAATTCATAATTGCAAACATAATCAGAAATGGGGACTATATTTTAATCTAGCACATATACGAAACAGCGTTCTTTGTTTATTTTTATACCCAACTAATCTAATGCATGTGATTCTCTTCCATAGCATCACCACAGCTAAGATGCAAACAGGGATCACCACAAAAATAATTGAACCCTTTCCTGGTTGAAAAACAAAGCACAGATCCTTCCAATTACGGGAAGTGAAATTTCAGAGATACCCTTCACTGATTGAAGCAGAATCTGACGCTCCAAGTCTCCAACAGCAAAATTGCCATTTTGATTAGCCTGAGATATTTAGTATAGCTAGCTAGCTTTAGTAAAAACCCCTAGTAATGATTTGGGTTTAGACAATGTTGGAAATATTGGGAGGTGGATATTTGGTAGGTGCTTGTAATAAACTAATAATGCATGCTGATGAATTGTGTTGGTGGGAGAGTGGGGAGGGAGTGCATGCAAGTGTTTTCTTTATGGGACCTTGCTTTAATTATACGACACTCTTAACAGAAATACTAATAGATACAAATTACAGATATACAAGGTCCTTTGTATACAAAAGCTCTTTGGACCTCCTAGCTTATCTTTTTCTCTTTGGCTGGCTTTCTCCTCCCGGCAAGTAAACTATTTCTATTCCTTTTTAATATCTGAAAGTGAGAGTTTTCGTTGTTTTACGCGTATGAAGATTTGGGTTCGTTATTTCTTTGAGATTTTGAAGGAGGATTGAACTTAACACTGGAATCATGATCATGCACATTAGAAAGTCTTAATGTGATTGCAACCTGTACACATTTGGAGTCATGGAACTCCACTTTTGTTACATTTGGCTTCCATTTGTTGTTGAGTGGATTAGAAGACAAACTAGTTGTTTGGTTAAAAGAAAAAGGCCTTCTTAAGACGAGGATTGATGGGTACGTATGGTGTGCTCTAGCTAGCATTCAAATGACTGCTATTGATTAATGTTAGACTTATGACGAGGTTAACACTTAAATCGATGGTTGTCAATTTTTTTTTTTCAAAATGTTCATGGAAATGCCAAGCGGTATATATATAACCAAGTGGCAAATGTTAGGAATTTAGAGTTAATTACTATACTGTGAGTTTAGGGTAATTCTTGATCAAATTCCGGATGGAGCTCAAAATTTGAGAAATTAAACTAAATTCTTTCATTGAACAAGATTAGAAAGATTTATTACATGTTTCTTGATTAGTTTCTTGTTAGATCTAATTGATGTTTGATTCTAGTGGATCTTTCCGTGGACGTCTTCGTATTAATATATGAAAGAAGGAAAGTGGTTCATACGGACCGGTTGGTACTTGGTAGTTGCAGTTCAAGCAAATCTACTGATAGAAGTTGTAAACTTCCGTCAACGCTTGCAAAATCACATTAGTTTTAAATTAACTCTAGCTTTGTATATCATACGTACGTTAATATTTTTCATTTTGAGAACTCATTGTTTCTGCTGATATCGGGAGCCGCTATTCATAAATTCATGGGATGTGGTTCTCTGTTCCGGTACCTACCAAGACAGAAATAGGTTAGGAGGAGACTGGAGTTGCCGGCCTATATATAACCCTCCAATGCGTAAGTCAGTATCTCTGTGAGATAAGGGGTAGGGTCACGATGTAGAGTTGAATAGTAAACTTATTCGATTGAGAAGTATTTTCCCCTTTTTATAGGAGACCTTGGGTTGTGTGCCCAAATATGTTTCGATGTCGGAGTATGTTCTCACATATGCTGAAAGCCTTATAACCAGTTTCAGTGTTATTCTACACCCACATCTTGCCGGTCACCGGGGGTGGCGCCAGCCGACGTGTGTGTTGGCAATTTGTCCAACTTTGTATGGGGAGCTCTGTCGTCTTTTTGGCCGGCTAAGAGACGGTCTCTGGTGGCTATTCAGCCGTGTATTTTCGGTGTTTGCACTCTATACACATGTGATATAAACACTCATGTTACCATTTTGAGGTTTAATTTCATGCTGTAACTAGAAAAAAAAAAGTCATCATTAAAGTAACTAAGGCTTTCATTAGATTATAGTAAGTTCTTATTTTAGTAATTAAGTCAGAAAAGTGATACGTAATTCTATGTATATCATATGTTAACATATTTTGGAATTTCTTTACACGATTATTTATTTTATCGAGATCACATGGTTCCACAAATGTTTCTTAGGCTCAGAGATTAATCCGTGCCGGGGTATCATATCAGAACGCTTCCTCTCCCCCCGGTTACCAAGAATAGATTGAGATTTAACCCCAATCAGTGTCGGCGGGATTCGAACTTGGGTGTGGGGGTTCCACACTTAGAGGCTCTTACCAACTCGACCACCTGTGGTGTTTCCTTACACGAACTATGAATTACGTAACTCAATTAACCACAACAGTCGTGAATTAATCATGATCTTTATTAATTTGAGTTCTAATGTGATGAATTGAGAGCCGTGTTTGACAAATTTCATTTAACTATGAAACACCTCCGACTATGAATTGTGACTGATAAAATTATTTGATAGTTTGCATATTACTCTTTCTTATTACCTTGGAGGAGATCAATATCCTTGATCAATCCTTTACTAGGACAATTTTAAGTTCATTTAAAGTTTTAGAATATAGTCTCACCATTCAAAATTTTCAAAGCACTAAAAAGATTAACGTAATCACCAGGAGGCATGATGCTGGAAAAATTATTCAGGTGGGTGACCCAGAATTCACGGTGATTGCATTTATTAACAGTTGGATCGAATTTAGTGTGATTTATCACTGTTCACGCGTTTTCCATGCAAACACAAACACAACACAACACAGATATTGCGGTCAAATAATTTAGAACCTACCCCGTCTGGGGATTCGTTAAGAATCTTTGTGCTATTTTACAATGAAAAGTTGAAAACCAAAAACACAGTAAAAATGTCCCCGGGTTTAACCTTTTTTTGTTTGTTCTGGGACTGAAATTTGAAATTGACAGACCTCTAAATCCTAATTACTTAAAAACTTTTCTACTTACTAAGTTCGCTTAACAAATAATTTCCCAGGAAAATCAATTGGTCCATTGGAGAGAATAAAGCTCCTTTGGGGGGATAGTGATGCCAAAATGTGGGTCCCAAGGGCCTTTGAAACTGGGTCCAAACTGGACCCACTCTCAGACCTTCCCGCACCTCAGTGTTTATAAGCAGCTGCAAAGCATCTTCTATTTTGCACAAAAATAAAACCCTCAAGTCCACACTCAACACTCTAGCTAGTACTGTCGTGGGTTCTAAACCCAACTCTGCTCTTTTCCTCTCTCCCTCTGTTTCAATTTACCTCCCATTTTTTTTTTTGCCCCTAGAGAGAAAAAAGCAGGACACCCCAGCTGGGTTTCCTTTGTCCCTCTCAAGCAAAAGGAAGCATATAATAAAGTGGCAGAGAAAGAATATAGCAAAAAGGTCATTGCTTTGGTGGAGCTAACTAATTAAGAGGGTGGAAAGCTTGCTGCTTTGGGCTGCTGATGTTATCATGGGTTTGAGGCTTGTAATGTGGAATGTGGTAGCCCTGCTGCTGCTCTTGTGTTCTTGTTTCTCTTCTGTTAAAGCCTCTGTTTCTTATGATTCCAAGTCTATTGTCATCAATGGCCAGAGGAGGATCCTCATTTCTGGATCTATTCACTACCCAAGAAGCACCCCTGAGGTATTTGTACTAAATGTGCTTCATGGGCCTCTCTAAAGTTTCAGTCTTTACATCTTCTTGCTCTCCTTATTTGCTTTTCTGCAACTGGGTCATCTTCTCTGTTTATAAATTAGTTCATTTTATATATATATATATATTTGGGGGTTTAGTTTGTTTTATCAAGTGTTGGGATTTTTGTGTTTGTTGCAGATGTGGCCAGATCTTATTCAGAAAGCCAAGAAAGGAGGCTTGGATGTGATTCAGACTTATGTTTTCTGGAATGGGCATGAACCTTCACCTGGCAAAGTAATTCTCACAGTGGCAACTTCTGTTTTTGATGCTTTGCTTTCTGCCCATGCAATTAAGCAGGTTGCCATTTTTGCTTATTTGGTTTTTATTCTTGTGCAGTACTATTTTGGGGACAACTATGATCTGGTCAAATTTATCAAGCTGGTACAGCAGGCAGGCCTTTATGTTCATCTCAGGATTGGTCCTTATGTTTGTGCAGAGTGGAACTTTGGGTAAGAGGGAATAAATTATGAAATATTCCTCAAAACAGTAATATGGGAAATATAGTTTAAAAGTTCTGGTTTTGAAGCAAAATTTCTTGTTTCAATTTGCAGGGGGTTTCCTGTTTGGCTGAAGTACATTCCTGGTATCCAATTCAGAACAGATAATGGACCTTTCAAGGTTCGCATCATCATCCATCTTTTCGGTCATTTCATTGATTTATTTACACTTGCATCCAAATTCTGATTCCTGAGTTACATTTTGAAGGATCAAATGCAAAGATTCACTACAAAGATTGTAAACATGATGAAAGCAGAAAGGTTGTTTGAGTCTCACGGTGGTCCAATCATTCTATCCCAGGTAGTTAATCCAATCTGCAGCTTTAAATTTTCCCATAAATTCTTTTTTCACTCTAATTTTCTCTAATGTGTCATTCTTTCGATAAATGGAGCTAGCGAACTGAGAGAAATATCTTTTACTATCAACCTGTTGACAGATTGAAAATGAGTATGGACCCATGGAATACGAAATTGGTGCACCAGGTAAAGCCTACACTGACTGGGCAGCTCAAATGGCTGTGGGACTAAACACTGGTGTCCCCTGGGTCATGTGCAAACAAGATGATGCCCCTGATCCTGTTGTAAGTGTCCCCCTGACTTTTATCTTTCTTCACCTATTACTTGTCATGTTCTGGAATCCATTTATGGATGGCGTTCATGTTATCTTCCGTCTTCTTAGTGGGGTTGCTACTCAATAGTGTGTCGTTTTAGAGATTGTCATGGTAGACATGAATAATGATCCCTCATTGCACATGGTTGATATTTTCTTTATCTCTCTCTCTCTCTCTCTCTCTCTCTCTCTCTCTCCTGTTGGTCATATTGTCATTTCTTTTAACTTTTCATAGAGGTTTTGTTTTGTAATGATTGAATGATGGCCATGTCTTTTTGTTCAACTGTGTTCCTGTCCTTTTCAGCTTGGATTAGTAGGGCTGCAGGTAAACATTACTAAAGCCTTTTCTCATATTGGAGATTGGAGGACTGGAGATGCATTTGATTTGTATTTTGTAACCTGATTTGAGAGTCATGTTTGTGGTTAAATTTTTCAGCTATTAAGAACATGTTTTGTTATTTGCCTTGGTGTGGTTTGTTATCTTGGTTCTTTATTTATTTTTTGTTTCCTAATGATTTATTTGTCTCAACAGATTAACGCTTGCAATGGCTTCTATTGTGACTACTTCTCTCCAAACAAGGCTTATAAACCAAAGATGTGGACTGAAGCCTGGACTGGATGGTAAGTTATTGAAGCTCGTGGCCTATAATAAGAATCAGTACATGTACTGGTAGTAGTTACAACCTACTCAAGGTTTAGGTTGATAAATGGCTCATAGGTTTCTTCTGGCTATACTTACTCTGTTTCTGCAGGTTTACTGAGTTTGGAGGTGCAGTTCCTTACCGACCAGCTGAGGATTTGGCATTTTCAGTTGCGAAGTTTATACAAAAGGGTGGATCATTCATCAACTATTATATGGTAAGGTTGTATTATAGAAGTTACCAAGTTAAATCAGATTCCTGAACATCTCAATAAATGTAATTGGATGTTTTTATGATTCCAGTACCATGGAGGAACAAATTTTGGGCGAACTGCTGGTGGTCCTTTCATCGCTACCAGTTATGATTACGATGCTCCTCTGGATGAATATGGTACGCACAAAGCATTTTAGATGGGATATGTTACCCTGTCATTCATGTATCCTTTGTCTGGCAAATGATCAATCTTTGGACATTGCTTTAGTTGGAAAATCATTTCTAATTTGTTGAATGTTAGTCTATAATATAAGCTTCCCACATCAAGCGCCGTAAAGCTAACCCTCATCATCTCTCACATCTTTCTTTTCCTTAAAGTAATTAAAGGTCAATTTGATGCAGTAATTCTGTAAATAACTATTATTTTACTTGAACATGAACATTCATAGCTCTTTCTCTATGCAGGACTGTTGAGGCAACCTAAATGGGGCCATTTGAAAGATTTGCATAGAGCAATAAAGTTGTGCGAACCAGCTCTAGTTTCTAGTGATCCTACTGTAACACCCCTTGGACGTTATCAAGAGGTAAGCTACTTGTGATACTCTGAAACTTATTATCTTTTGTTCTTTATTTTTGTCCTTTTACATCGACTCTGAAGGTAACAGCTTCTGGTTAAATTATCACCTTATAGGCTCATGTATTCAAATCAAATTCTGGAGCTTGTGCCGCATTTCTTGCAAATTACAACCAAAGATCATTTGCAAAAGTGGCATTCGGGAACATGCATTACAACCTGCCTCCTTGGTCTATTAGCATTCTTCCTGACTGCAAGAACACAGTTTATAATACTGCAAGGGTGAGGGAAAAGCTTTTGATAAATTGATTATGTTCTCCAAATTTTCCACTCAGTTGTCGAGATTTATTAGAAGCTCCAAATTTATGAATGCTAACTTGACAAATAATTATCTTTTGTAAATTATATAAACGAGTCCTGTATGTGGCAAGAGAATCTTCTCAAAACTGTTTAAGTAGTTAGTCAAAGTTAGACCACCATTGGAATTCAGTCAATAATGTTTTGCCTTGTTTACCATGTGACAGATTGGTGCGCAAAGTGCACGGATGAAGATGCCCCGTGTTCCTATTCATGGAGGATTCTCTTGGCAGGCTTACAATGACGAAAGTGCCACGTATAGTGACACTTCATTTACCACAGCCGGATTATTGGAGCAGATAAATACCACTAGAGATGCCACTGATTATTTGTGGTACATGACAGAGTGAGTATTATATTACCCAACCAGTCGTTTTGATGAACTTTGTTTTAAGGAAATTACCCTCGGCTGATTCATACCATTGATTATCTTCCCTTTGCAGTGTTGAGATTGATCCCAATGAGTACTTTTTAAGAAGTGGAAATTATCCTGTACTCACAGTCTTATCAGCTGGTCATATTTTGCGTGTTTTCATCAACGGTCAACTTGCAGGTAGGCAACAGATTGATTTATATTGTTTCTGGCCATGCTACTTAAAGAGAGTGTACCAGTTATACTCTGTACTAAACAATGAATTGCATAAAGTGAATTGTGATCTATAAATTTATATGGCACACATGCTTTGAACTACGGTATACCTTTATCACTTTATGCTACAAGTTCAGTTTTCACCCTTCATCTTGTTTTCAAACACAACATAGTAAACAACATGTGTAATGTCTAATACAGCTGATTTATTGCTTAATCACTATTTAATATTCCCCAATAACATTTTATTACCAACTTTTTCTCAGGAACTGCTTATGGAAGTTTAGAAACCCCAAAACTAACATTTAATCAAGGTGTGAATTTGAGAGCTGGTAGCAACCAAATTGCTCTTCTCAGCATCGCTGTTGGTCTGCCGGTTAGTTTCCTCCTCTCTCTCTCTCTAACTTGCTCACATACTCACAACCCCAATGCATTTTGACTCTGTATTCTGTGATTTGTGTTCAGAACGTTGGGCCACATTTTGAGACATGGAATGCTGGCATTCTTGGCCCAGTCATATTAAATGGTCTTAATGAGGGAAGGAGGGACTTGTCATGGCAGAAATGGTCTTATAAGGTATGTTGTCACATTCCACTTTGCCTTCCCTTATGTTCCTAGTATGTAAGAGATTTATTAATTGCATCTTGTGAATCAGATTGGGCTTAAAGGAGAAGCTTTGAGTCTTCATTCGCTGAGTGGCAGTTCCTCAGTAGAGTGGACTCAGGGGTCTTTTGTGGCACAAAGGCAGCCTCTTACATGGTACAAAGTGAGTATTCAACTGAGACTTGTTTCTTAGGTTCTGGAGTTTACAACATAAACCATATTAAAATCTGTCCTTTTTGTAATGGTTCCAGACGACTTTCAATAGACCAGCTGGAAATTCGCCATTGGCTTTAGATATGGGCAGCATGGGCAAAGGCCAAGTATGGATAAATGGCCAGAGTATTGGCCGTTATTGGCCTGCTTATAAAGCATCTGGTACTTGTGGCGAATGTAACTACGCCGGAACATTTAGTGAGAAGAAATGCTTAAGTAACTGTGGGGAGGCTTCCCAGAGATGGTGAGTAAAAGCAAACTTGAGTTTTGAGCTGTGTTTATGCGTACTTAGAGTTACTGACAAAATGGTTAATGTTAATAACTTCAGGTATCATGTTCCTCGTTCATGGCTGAACCCAGCAGGCAATTTGTTGGTTGTGTTAGAAGAGTGGGGTGGCGATCCAAATGGGATATTTTTGGTCAGAAGGGAAGTAGATAGTATATGTGCTGATATTTATGAGTGGCAACCAAATCTTATGAGTTGGCAGATGCAAGTCTCAGGAAGGGTCAATAAACCTCTAAGGCCTAAAGCTCATTTGTCATGTGGCCCTGGGCAGAAAATCTCATCAATAAAGTTTGCTAGCTTCGGAACGCCAATAGGGGTTTGTGGAAGCTTCCGGGAAGGGGGCTGTCATGCTCACAAGTCTTATGATGCTTTTCAGAGGGTATACTATCTTGCTCAACTATTTTCATCTTTTTCTTTCCATGTAACTGGTAAATATAAAATTATAAATTCTAATAGCATCTATGCCATGGAACTTCCTTTCTTCTTTTGAGTTTGATGATTCAAATTATCAGCTCTTTCCAGCAAGTCCTCGGTCATATTAGCAAATCTGTTGTTATTTATGATCCAAGTCAACAAAGATGGTCAAGCTTTGGCTACATGGCCTCAGTTGTTTCAGAAGAATCTGAAAACCTTGAACATTATACCAAATAACTTTTGGCCTCTTCGTAGCTCATTTTAATGTTGTTATTCTTGTTTTTGTACTCCTACCCTCTCCTTTTCCGCTCCTGCATGAATATTAAAGAATGACTTTATTCTTGCAGAGTTGCATTGGACAGAACTCATGCTCAGTTACTGTATCACCTGAGAATTTTGGAGGGGATCCATGTCCAAATGTCATGAAGAAACTCTCTGTGGAGGCCATTTGCAGCTAATGGTTCCGAGTCTCAAATACACGAATGGAGGTCCTAATATTGATTTCTTCACACTGTTACAACACAGCAATTTCGGTTAATTATCATTCGGTAAGCTAAAATCTACGCACAAGATCAGCGCAACCATTCAATTTTGGCTTCTCCTAGGTGAAGTTGTACAAATATACAACACACCACATGGTTGAAAGCCTATAAGAGATTGTGATGATTGTGGGAGAGTCTGGATATAAGCTTTATGTACATACTATCCTCTGATTCAATGGTTCCATGCAAGCTACAAAAGATGTGGAATCAAAGCGTGGTGGATCGGAAGCACATCGAGATGATACTAATTTTGAGTCCATGTGCAACTGCTTAGTTAGTATGGAAGCATCTGGTTTCCAAGTAATTTAAATACTTCAATTTCGAGTTGAGAAGCAATTGCTTCATTGCTTTATTATTATTGTAATTTGTAAGAAAGTTTTCAATGGTAATAGTATCAACTTATTATCAAACTCTCTGGCATGGGTGCTTAACTGCTTAGTTGCTTACCTGGTGCTGTCTGAAAGTTTCATTCCAATTCACAGGTCACAACCACACCCTTCTTTGAATAATCAAAATATGTACCAAGTAATCCAATTTTGTAGTCTTGCACGATTATTTTTTTTAACCGGAGCCGGCCAACCCACAAGAGCGCCGTTCCTCACTGTAACTTGAAACTTCTTAATTACATCGACAGGGAATATATATCATAAATGTTATATATATTGTTCGAGTTTATCATTTTACTTGAACTTGAGATCCTAGCTCAACTAGTCTGATTTGCTAGCTGCGCCATTGCAAGTTTGCAACCATTGCTAATACATATAACTTTTTCAGGTCATCTGGGCCTGGCAAATGAGAGGGTTGGGCGGGTTTTAACGGTTGCGATCTTAACGGATTATAAAGGGTTGAACTTGATGAGTTTGTGGGTTACCCCGTTAAGACTGTTATTTTATTAAACTCTTTTTCAATCCATTACCCGTTAAGATCCATTAACAAAAAAAATAGCCACTAAAACCCGTTAAGATCTGCTAACAAAAAATTAAAACTAATTATCTTTTTCATTTTTTGAAACTGTTTTCCAACTCATTACCCATTGAAACTCTTTTTCATTGTTGCTTTGGAAATCAACAAATTTAAAGCAAAATAGCAAACCATTACATGAAACTATCAAAAGTTAATACATAATAGACTCAAAATTCTCATAGTCATGAAATTAAAATTGAAATTGAAATATACAAGTACTCCAAATTCATAAATGAACATATAGATCCACTAAAATCATTGATTAAAAATGTTTGTTTGTCCTTTTGGTCGAGATGGGTGATGAAACTGAAATTAAAAAGATATTCAGTTGGTATGGCTTTGTCATTCCAATGTTAAATCCAGCACGTCTTCAATAAGTTGCTCTTGGTCTAAAATATACAAACAGAAAGAGAGGCAAACTAAGATAAAAAAGATATTCACATGATGAGAACATAAGAAATTAATACAATAACCAAGTGATAGAGAGTTTACATTTCTTACTGAACATTCAACCTCGAGTACATAACAATGCTTGAACGGGTCAGTGAGCCGTGACCTGTTGGTTAGTCAGCCAAACTAACATTGTGGAGGTCACGGGTTCAAATCTCACTGACATCAGGAATGTGATAGGGTGGGGAGTTACATTGTCGTCCAGTCAAAAAAAAAAAAAAAAAAAAAAAAAAAAAGCTTGAACGGTACAAAGAAGCAAAGCTAGCTACTTCATGTGGTCCAAATATCAAACAGTGAGCTGGTAACATGCTAGTCACCACAATGAATCAAGTTTAATTGATAGTATCTAATTCATACGCATAATGTACCTAGATGCAAACCTCTGTTTGATATGATTAATCAAGCTGTGCATTCATCTGCATCCTTATATGCTTAATTGCAACCCATTTATTTGTATATGGCAGTCCTTAACTCTAAAACAGTGGTCACCCCTCCTTGTATGCTCTGAAAAGTCAGGACATAAACAATTTGCTTTCATTGGCTCTAAAACAGCGGTCACACTCAAACCCATGCCTTCTGATAATCGGAGTAAAAACTTTCACAAGGTGAATCAAGGGATTCTTTTATTGATATCAACAATACAACATGATAGCTACAAGGCTACAAGCCTACAAGCAACTATAATGTAATCAAAAACAGTACTATAGCTATAAGCAAGTAGAAGACTAATAATGTTTATACCTCAAAATTGATATCTTCACCTTCAATTTGAGAAGAAACTATCATCCATGGGTTTCGGGATTAGACCACTTTCCCCATACACATCAAATAGAGAAGACAAAAGGTCAGTAAAATGCTTCAATTCTAAAGAATTTACACCATAAAAATTGTTTTAGGCCTAATCTACATGACTCATGTAATCATGTACCAAACTCGAAAAACACCTATAAATTCTGATAACCTTGATAACATACTCAAACTTGTGAATCTAAATGCCGATCTATAACATCACGTGGATGAGGTCGAAAACCCTATTTACTCATAAATATCCCAAGATACCTAATTTTTTTTTTTTTTTTTGAGAAATGAGTGAAAGATTGGGAGATTATATTGTATACGAGATTAACCAATCCATGGTCACCAAATGAGAATACCCCAAATAAATACAAATACTACGAAGACTGGGTACAGGTGTGGCAGAGCTTGTTATGGGAGTTACAACACGACACCCCTATCTTCCTCCATATGAAAGCAAAGCGTGAGACTTGAGAGTGATTAAAGATAACTCAAACTTCAAACTTCAAACTTCAAACCAAGCAGCAGCAACAGCGTACTTCTAGCAACCTCTTCTGGAGTTTCCTTCCCTCACTTTGAATCCAAAACCCCCACTTTACCCCAACGACACAACTCACCAATCACAAATAAAAGCTTCCTTCTTTTCTCCTACAGTCTCTCTCTCTCTCTCTCTCTCTCTCTCTCTCTCTCTCTCTCTCTCTCTATGTCTTCGTGAATGACGCGTTTTCATGGCGGCTTTATCCAATTCGGGTTCTGAGATTTCACCAAACGCAACACACCCATGTCCAATCTGGGCCTCTTCGTCTTCCTCTTCACTTTCTTCATCGCCATCCCTTTCTTTGTTTTCGTAAAGCTGAGGAAAACAGAGCACAAGCAACAGACCCAGAATGACCTGTTTGAACTAAAGCGGTTTCTGTCCGAGACATTGGCCGAGACCAGTCAGGCAGGCAATGAAAATGACCCGACCCATTTGGCCCAAAAAGGGTCGGGCTCGGAGGACGAGGAGAGGGAAGGGTCCGGCGGCAATGAGAAGGTGAAAAAGAAGAAGAGGGCCAAGAAGAAGAATACATCACATTTGGAACAAGATGGTGGTGGTGGGGAGGATATGAGTGAGAAAGGGAATTCGGGTCCTCAGATCAAGGCTGATGTGGTGTGTTTCTACCCGTTTACGTCATCCACTAGTGCTACACAAAGAAAGATCAAGAAACAATATGATGAGCTTATGAAGTGTAATGCATCCAAGAAGTTGACTCTCTCTCAGGTATTTTAAAATGGTTATAATAGCCTTGTGAGACGAGGTATGCATATAGAGTATTAATGTATGTGGTTTGAGTTGTTGGTATTGTCTTGCTGCTGACTTGTTCATGATGATGATATGTAATGGTACATATTGAATTTAGGCTGTTAGTACTTCTCCTGTTGAGGTACATTTGAAAAATGTGGGAGATGTACTTTCATGTTTAAGCTATCAGATTGTGTTAGAAAATTGTTTTGTCAAATAAGTTGGCAAGTAGTATAAAGAGGAGCATGTATCTGAGCTCCATAAAGGCACTCCATAATACTTCTTTTGCCTTTGTTTTTCGAAGTAGCTGAGTTAACTTGTTCAAAAGGTTGAGTTAAGCATCAAGTGTGCAAGCCTCAGATTTGGTTGTTCTGTTATATAAGTATAGACTGTATAGGATTAACTTTAGTAATAATTTTATATGCTTAAGCACAGAGAGGTGTGTGGCATCACCAGTGTGAAAGGGAGATCATTGATAGTTCTTACATGTGAAACAATAATGAGACCATGTTTCTTATTTTTTTATACTGTTGGGAGGTTAGAGTGTTGTGAGTTGCTTGATTTGTCCCAATGAACTTGACTTTTGATTTGATGAGTGGGCAGTTCTTGAAAATAGTCCAAGTCCAAGCTTGGAAATGACCTTTGTTTTGATGTTGTTTTTATTGGATGTCCCAAGGAATCATTTGTTTCCAGCATTATGTGATTGTTGGCAGACTTCAGATTATAGTTTATACCTTAAGCTCACATTGAGTCCAACCTTTGAGGTAGAAATGAGCCTACTGAAGTTTAGTAGTTACCAAAAGGACTAGCTTGGTTTCACTTTTTAACTGTGCTAAATGACTTCAGGATATCAGTTCTGGAATTAATGCCTAAACATGTATGATATATCAGGCTATCAGCATCTCTGTTCCTTACAAAATTTAATTGTTTCTGCACTGTAAATCTTAATCTATTCTTGTATAAGAATCGGTTAGATAACTTGAGCCTAAGAGGGTTTGCCTCTTCAGGTCATCTTATTGTCCTTTAGTCTCTGAAAATGTCTTCATCTCTAGACTTGCTTGAGAATGAACGAAGTTAGATGTTTGTGTTCTTGACAGTACTATATGAGCAAGATTTTGAACTTTTCTGTTTGTAATTGTTAAAAGTGTCTCATCATAACCTTTGTGATTTCTGGTTTCTACTCGCAAGAAAAATATGGTACATTTGAGATAAATTAGAAAGAGGCAGATAGCCGAAAATCCATGATATTGCTCTTTGTTATTCTCCAGATTTAATTAATAGTGCATATATTCCAAACTTCTTAAGTTCATAGATTTGCGACTAGTCAAACACATCCAATTTACAGTTCAATGATAGAAAGATAGTTAAGTAACATGCAGAATCACCTACAATGATATAATTGTTTTTGTTTTCTCATATGCAGGTTGGACAGTTTGCTACTTGCTTAGTTGAGGCTAGAAATGAGCTACAGCACAAGTATGTTCTCAAACTATTTTCAAGAAGCTTTACTTTCTCCTTGTTTTTTATTTTCAGTATCACGTGTGTAACATGGACTGTAATTGTTTTAATATTGCATCACCTTTCCCTTTTTTAACAGGGCTGATGCCATTCAGCGTAAATTCACAATAAGAAAGGCTTTACTATACAAGGCAGATAGATCTTCTTTTGACCGCCTTCGTAAACAGGTTGGCTGGCTGACCAAAATGATTTTGAAATTTGGTAGTTAAGATTGTTATCCAAGTACTTGGGTTATCTATCAAGAGGATTTATGCGTTGATATTTCAGATATGCAAGCTAGAATTAGAACAGAAGAGACTGGAAGAGGATGCATCTGTCTACAATTGGCTCCAACAACAGCTTAAGCTTTCACCAGCATACAAGAAGGTATCAATATAACCCTTTCTCTGTAGTTTAAGATAAAAGATTTTAGACATCTCTCCAGGTCATGCCATTGATGATGTTGGTCTGATTTAAATTCATGTCCTAATTCTCTTAGAAGTCACGACCGAAGAAGTTTGGAAGTTTTTTATTTTATATTTTCTTTATATGGGATGAAACCTGGTCTTCACAATTTTCTAAAACTTGTGTCTCCTCAACAAAAGAAAATTGATATTTAATTGAAGTGGCACTCTTCTTATAAGATAATCTGATGATTGTTTCTCCTTTATCATGAAAGATGCTTGAAATTAGTGCCTGCACGGAGTTGAAGACCAAATCCAGAGAGCAAATGGAAAGTAAAGATGTAGATTTTACTGGAATTTCATTTGAAGATTTCCTGGCACAAGAAAAGAAGGATTCATTCTGGTTGGTGGCTAATTTTTAATCCTTTCTTCTTTTCCCAATATATCTATATCCTTTTACTTTGGCGTGACTCTGTAATAATATCACATTGTAAAATCATATGCAGGCAGAAAAACATGAAATCAAGATCATGCTCAAGCTGATGACAGTGATTCCAACTTCGCTTTTGGTTGACACTTTACTGGGCAGCGAAATATTTATTCACAAAGTCATGCATATTGCTGTTTCTCTTTTTACTTTTTCTTTTTTAGAGGATAGATAGTCATGGATTTCACCTAACATGAATGTGTATACAAGGATTTTGACAGATTATACACTAATAAGCTCCTGGCTTGCCAAATTTTTGTACCCTACCATTTCCCTTTGTTGATTGAGAATATATACTGTAACATTATACCATGTCAAAAGAAACTAGAAACCTTTTTTTTTTTTTTTTCGCAAGCATGAAAAGCTACCCCATGGTGCATGTTATTAAAACAAGGCTTGATATGGAGAACTGGGGATGGAAGTTCTAGTAAATTTTGATAATTGGTTTGGCTGTGGGATATCATAATTCAGCCACCGATCCTAGTTATATTAATGCAGATAATTGGTTTGCCTTGCTTGCCTGCCGCAGTTGTTGATCACATCCTCAGTACTCAGTATTAACGATCTATTGTAAAATTTTCTTACTGACTCCTTGTCTGAAAATGGAAGGAGGTTTAGCAGCTTCATATACCCAGAAGGCTACAAATCTCTTCTTAAGAGTCCTCAGAAATGAGCACAGATGGAAAGAAAGCTAACTATAGATCCTAGGTGTCATTTCTGTGAGGGTCATCAGGAGACGTACTTCGCCTACTGTGTGATTTTTCTAGAGCTCAACATGTTTGGAAGTGCTGGCAGGCACTTTCTTTGTAGACTGGGAACCTTAGGCCGAGTTCCTATATATAAAATTGAGTTCTAAGAAATTTTTTATTTGTGTTTATTTAAATTACAAATTTTACATCCAAACAAATAGAATTTATAATTGATATGGGGAATATAAATGATGGAATTATAATTTCAGCATTTAAAAATTGAAATTGTTCGATCCAAACATCCGAAATAATATGATTTGTTTATGCTTTATTTTTTTTGGATGTTTATGGAAACAGCATGCTTATTTTTTTACCCTGTGTTTACCCCATTGAATGACGGGACACATGATAATCGATCACTACAAAATGATCCCTTGATTAATAATATTTGGCAACGATTTGGCTTCAATTTCAGAAAGAAGAAAATAATAATTTGTGTGTGTTCTACTTGGTATAGATGTATGTACAAATGTACAGGCCTAAGAATAATGACCATGGCGTGCAAGGTAAAAATAAGAGAAGATGCAAGAAATTGTAGTTTAGTTTAGAACAGAAAAGCTTACAAACTCTTATTAGGAACAGAAAACAACAAGCTTACTCCTAAATGACCAAACACACAAAAAAAAAAGTTTGAAGTAAAACTACTTAAATTTCCTGTGCCCCCGATATTTCCGTATACAAGCAACAATCATTCTGTCAGTGAAGTGGAAATATGTCTTCCTCCAAGACTTGCTGATGATCAAACTCCCACAAACTCCCCAGAACCCCATAACGAAACCGATCACCATGCTGATGATGAAACCCCACATTTTAAAGCCAGTGTCTTCTCCACCTTCATGACTTGGACCCTGAGGAATTCCGCCATTGACTTGGCAATCACGCAACGGATAACCACAAAGAGCGGCATTGCCTTCATATATTGATGGATCAACCAGGCTGTTAAACTGGTTGCCTGTTGGGATTGTCCCAGACAAGTTGTTGTATGAGAGGTTTAGATGATTCAAGAATGTCAATGAAACCATACTCTGTGGAATGGAACCTGAAAGCTGGTTTACTGACAAATCAAGAGTTTCTAGCGACTCCATGCTCCCAATCCTTGATGGCATTACTCCTGTCAGATGATTCATGGATAAATTCAAGGTCCACAACTTTATCAGGCTCGTGAGCTCCCTCGGCATCTCACCTGATAAGTTATTGTTTGAGAGATCTAGGCTATTAACAAGATAGAGAGTGGGATCGAAGTCTTGCACTCTTCCTTTTGCCACCACCTTCAACTTTCCCTGGTAAAGGTATGAGGTATCTTTATCTGAGAATACAGATGTTTTCAAGCCACTCAAGTTACCAACACAGCGGGGAATATGACCAGACAGGTTATTGTGTGAGAGGTCCAATATGTGAAGATTGGAAAGGCCACACAACTGTGAAGGAATGCTTCCGGTGAATGAGTTGGAACTCAAGCGTAAAATCAACAAAGAGAGCATGCTTTCTCCTATCCACGCTGGAATGTTTCCAAAGAACTTATTTTCCCCAAGATCAAGACTCTTCATGCCAGTACAGTTTCTCAATGAAGGAAGTTTGCCTGACAAGTTGTTACTAGAGAGAATCAAGTACAAGAGTGAATCAAGAGAATCCATGGATATTGGAATTGTACCAGAGAGGCTGTTGTTTGACATATCTACAATATACAAGAATGGTAAATTGTTCCAGAAATGAGGAATTTCACCAGACAAGTAATTATTTGAGAGAACCATGGTTGTCAGTAGGCTTAGATTACCTAAAGACAGGGGAATGCTTCCACTCAAACCATTCCTAGAGATGTCTAAATCTGACAAGGAGGGCATCACATCACCAATGTTCGAAGGAATTGGCCCTGAAAAGAAATTATCCCTGAGGTCCAGCGATGTAAGGTTTCTTGACCAAAGTGGGAGGGGGCCCTCAAACAGGTTTGAACTCAAATCAACAGTAGCAGGGTAGCTGAACCTTAGCGAGTTAGGCACCTTGCCGCCTAGTTGATAATTGTAAGCAACATCTAGTTCATCCAATAACAAATCTAACTGCCAAAACCAATCTGGTATGGTATCTGCAATCTTAGCATTATTGAGGACCACCGTGACAAGCTCAGTCTGATTTCGAAGCCATGCAGGAAATTTGGGACCCAGTTGACATGATCTAAGGTTCAAGAATCTCAATTTGAAAGGAGGTATCCAATTAGAACTAATGTTGAAAATTAGGGAAATGTTTGGGGAGGCTTTCTGGATTGACACGTCTTTTAAGCTTCGAAGTTTCAGAAAATGAGCTTCTGTTACAACACCTTCCCATGTGTTTTCAGATAGATCTACTGCAACGAGTGATGAGAGCTGCCCAAAACTTTCTGGGATGACTCCACCCAGTTTATTTCTTGCAAGGTAAAATTCCTCCAAAGATGTCAAGTTTCCAATAGATTCTGGGATAGAACCCTGAAATGAGTTGGACCACAACGTGAGGTATCTTAACTTCTTAAGAAGTCCCAATGAATTAGGCAAATTTCCTGTCAGACTGTTATAACCTAAATCCAACCTCTCTAAGCTGCTGTTTGTGCATATAGACAAACTATCAATGAACTCAGTTATCTCACCAGTAACTTTGTTGATTGAAAGTTTAAGAGATTGCAAATCGCATAGAATTCCCAAGTTTCTTGGCAACTGACCTCTGATGTCTGAATTCTCTGACAAATCAAGGTTCTTCAGATGAGTCAAACTCCCGAGTGTTTCTGGAAGTTCTCCATTGAGATTGTTCCGACTTAGGTCAAGGTTGACTAGTTCAGTCAGATTGAACAACCAGGGAGAAAGTGTGGAGTTGAAACCATTGGCAGAGAGGTCAAGAACCAAAAGTGATGTGAAATTGATATGATGAAGAGAAGGTGGAAGGATGGAAAGTCCACAGCCAGGCAAATGCAATTCAAGAAGTGAAGGGAGCATATTAACAGTGGGAAGCCAATATGGTGCAGCCTTGGTAAGGTTTGCTCCTCCCAAGTTAAGAAACTGTAAGGAAGAAAGACTGGAAAGCCATCTGAGATCACTCTCAACAGCATTATTACTGAGATAAGATGAAGCAATTTTGAAAGGTTTCCAAGATTGGCGGGAATTACTCCACCAAATGATGCACCAGATAGATTGAGATATGTTATTTTTTCTAGTGATCCAATGAAACTTGGAAGTTCTAGACCTCCAAAGTTATTCATGCTCAAATCCAAGTAAACCAAATCTTTCAAAACAAGCAATGAAGGATTGATCTCACCTCCTAAAGCAGGGAGTGTTCCATCATCACTCTCCGAAACATCTACATACGGGTTGCGAAGATTAAGGCTGTCCACGCGTCCAGTTGTCTTGTTGCAGCCTATACCTCTCCATTTGCAGCAATCTACTCCAACCCAAGATGAAAGCCGGTCTGAAGGATCAGTGAGTCCCTCTCTGAGCTTCAGAAGGGCTTTCCTCTCGATATCCATACAACCCACATTAGCATCTGCACTGCAGAAACCAAGTGTGACTGTGTCAAGGTATGAGGTTCCTGACAGTAGTAAAAGTGAAAGAAGCAAGAACGATGCAGTACTGTGTCCCATGCTTCTTGCGTTCTTATGATGGTATATAGACTAAAAAGATATCTGTAATAACCGTTCCTTTCCAATCATAATGGAACTACTGTAGTTAAAAGGAAAAAGTGGCAAACACCACTTTCTGATTTTAAGGACTAAAACTCGGGCTTGTTTGTTCCTGTTTCAAGCATGATTATCATGCTCTGCATCTCTCTCTCACTCCCTCTTTTCTCGTCCGAAAAACAGAGCATCGGCTCTCACCTTTCTCTCTTGCTCCACCGGCCACCAGGCAGCACCACATCACCTCCCACACCTTCAAGACGATCGTGCGCAGCTGCAGGAGGCGGCCTTGCGCTGCAGAACCACCGGAGACGGCGGCGGAGGCCGAAAAACCCGTTTTTGCTCCAAGCTTGATAACTCGAGCTACCGGCCACGAAACCTTCCCAAACTTCACCCACAGGTTCGCCTTGACCTTCTGAAGCTCCCAGAACCTCCCTTTCACGGCGGCGCTGCCTCTGGACGCGGCTGGAACTCGAACCCGGTTGCACCGAAAACTTCGATCAGGTATATCTCGAGTTGTAGAGCTTGGTTTTGATTGATTCTTGAACCAGTGTGTTCACCATGATGTTCTTAACAACTTTATAGAAGGGATCGAGGCCTGAGGTTGCAGTTTTTACGTCGAACTCGGAGCTCGCCGGTTTCTGGGTTTTTCCGGCCAACCCGACTGTTTGAGGTATTTTCTATCCCTTCCGGTCATTTTCAGCTTACATGCTAGTTAGGAAAGTCATTGAGCTTGATGAAACGGAGCAGAGCAGCCTGGCCCCGACACCATTGGTGGTGGTCGGCGGCGGCGCTGCCACTAACTCCGGCGGCCATTTCCGGCCACTTACGGGGGTCACAAGGACAGTTTCTGTACATTTTTTTGATTCTATACTTCGATACGATCATTTCGATATATTATGCGCAATTTTTCGATATCGTATGATTTAGTTGTGAATTTTACGATTTCGATCGATTTCGATCGTTCGATTTATGATCTGTGAAGATCAGACCGTTGAATGGACTTGAAATTTAAAGATGTTGCTCGTATGACTGTACCGATGACTTTGTGTGGTCACGGGCGAAGATCCGACCGTTGGATCTTCGTATAATTGTGAAATTGTGTTTTGGAAGGCGATTCGTGAGAATCTGACCGTCGGATTTTCATATAAATCTGTGGAGATGTTATTAAAGGCGATTCAGGAAGATCTGACCGTTGGATCTTCGTAATGATTTTGGAGGATGATCCTAATGGCGATCCGTGAGGATCCGACCGTTGGATCATCATATAATTTCGATCCGACCGTTGGATCGTTTTTATTTTAGGATCCGACCGTTGGATTTCCATGTATGTGTGGTTTATGAATGATTCCTAAGTTAAGATCGTGTTTGATTAGGTGATTGACGGTTTTTACTTGGGCGAGCGAGTTTGGTGTGATTGTATTAATTTGAAGACGCAGCGGGATTATCGAGGTGAGTAAATCGCACATGGTTCAATTACGAACCGAAATTCAGTGATTTTATTTAATTATGAAATTGTGGAAATTGTTTTATGAAAATAAATATTTGTTTTAAATTATATGGACTTGTTCGACTACGGTCCATAGGTAAGTAAAATGAATTTATTTATAAAATGAATTTTTGTTTTAATGCATGTGAACTAAGGTGGTGTTAGTAATCATTCCTGAGGGAATGACTTCATATATAATTATTTATGTGGAATAAATATTGGATGGTGTGATATTGGAGGAAGTATTGATATGGTTAAATGAGTTATTATTCGAGCATTACTCTTTTGAAGATATAAATTATCTTATAAGTTGAGTTGAGTATGAGAAAGAGTAATTGAGTAAAGTGTGATAGTTGAGTCGTTGAGATGAGAAAAACTGTTATCGTAAAGGTGAACCTTGGCTAAGGTGACACATTACGATTCAGTTGAGGAGTCGAGTGAATTGAGGCAAATATTATCGTAAAGGTGAACCTTGGCCAAGGTGACACGTTACGATTCAGTTAGAGCTCTAGTCTGTCTGCCTTGTGTACTGCATGGGGGATAACCTCGAGTTATCGTATGCCCATTGAGTACACTATACTGCTAGGGGGATAACGTGAGTTATCGCATGCCTTAGAGTATAATATACTGCATGGGGGATTAAAATAAAAATCGCATGCCCATGAGTATACATTTGTGTATTAGAGAGAGAACGTGTAGTTGTGGTGTCGTGGTCATTGTGAGATGTGAGTTGACTGATGTTTGAAGTGACACTGTGCACTTCAATGATTTTGCAAAGGAAGGAAAATGCTTGAGTTGATTTTATGCCTGAGTTGCTTTTGTCATTTTAAATCGTGCAATCCTTTCGTTTACTCATACGGGCTGTCAAGCTCACCGGGTTTGTATTGTTGCAATCCCGGTACACTATTCAAACGGTGTAGCGGGTAATCCTACAGGTCAGGAGAACCAAGGCGGTGATCGGGCTGCTTAGAGTGGTGGCACTTGGGTTACAACATTTTGTGAGGTTTGTTATGCTCATTTAGAGCTTACAAAATTTACGTTGTAAGAGTGAGTTGTAATAATTAACTCGAAGTTTTCGAGATTTGTATTTTGAGTGGTGTGAGGCATGATTGTTCTGAAAAATTTTCAGAATGTATAAGTGTTTAAGTTTGTTTAATTCATGTTTCGGATTTTGATTGTGTTATTCAAAATTCGGGGCGTGACAATATCTTTGCAAATATTCAAAAGAGTCCTATATATACAGAACCAATGCAATTCATAGTCGAGAAAATGATTAGAAGATGAGGACTACCAAACCATTGATACTGACATTCACCATAAAAAATCGACACCATTGTCCAATTCCAAGGTTTTGGAAGTTCCATTAGGGGGGATTTTATAAGACCTAAATCATGGAACCTGCCGTGAAGCAAAGACTTCCAAGTCATTGTGATGCCGACCCAGACATCGGAAATACGATATATATAACCTGGGGACATTTTCAACCTTATTAATCAAATATACATTTTCGACCCATATGTTTGTCTTGTTCGTAATAAGTAATACATTCAAATGGAAAATAGGTCTATTAGTCAATGGAAACAAGGCTACACTGTACAGAGCATAGACCAGACCCTAGACATCCCAATCCTGGCCAAGGTTTTAAATATCGGTATTTTCATATGTATCGATACTTTGAAAAATGGTGATATCGGAAATATCGGGGATACAGGGTAACAAAATGTCATTTTTGAAAAAAGTCAATTTATTAGAAATTTAGAACTACATATAAATACATATGAATGTCAACTTCATTTACATCCAAAAAGAGACTCTAGGCGGTTGAAAATCCGCTCGCTGGTCTACGAAAATGCAATAATCAGACCAAGACATATGACTCAAATATGGCTTTATCTGCAATGTCATGCATATATGGTTCCTTGACTTCCTTCTGCAATGTCATTTGGCCTCATTTGAATAATTGAACCTTTATGGCTTTATCTTCTTTCTATTATTCAACTATAGAGTTACAAACATAGTCACAGACTACATAGTACCAAATCTTTCACACAGATTTGCATTTAGACTTTTAGAGAATTACTTCTCACCCAAAATCAAGGATTCAAATTTCGGTTTCGGTACTTCAAATTTAAGGAAATTTCAGAGAAAGTTTCGATTTCGGTGGAAATTTTAGTTAAATTAAAGAAATCACATTAATTGCATTTATAAAATGATATTTTTGAATGGAACTTTTACATAGACTAAACTAATCTATAATAAACCTATTTACAATGTAACCTCTATAAAATTATACATTATAATAATATTGTAATATTTAATATGGATGAATAATTAACTAGTATTGTAGTATGTTGCTAAACTATAGTGTTTTTATCTATGTGTAATTATAAATGTGTTGTATATTGATAATGTGAATGTGATTTTATTTTTTATTTTTTATTTTTATGGTTGGAATCCAGTGAGAGGCTTGGTTATCAAAACTACTACAATGTGATTCGATTTAGCTGGTTGAACTGCTTCCATTTAGTATCATTCAATAATGCTCCCAAATTTCGACTTGATTTTTCTTTAAGTCTCATGAACTAACTTCATTGTTCAAAAAATTATTTATTTTCTTTTTTATTTAATATTTTATTTTACTATTTACCATATTGCCACTCAATTATTAAAAATTAACATAAGATCTAAGACTTTTACTATCTTTTCACAATCAAGGTGGGTTCTCTTAAATATAAATAGAGAGATATAGATAAGTATTGGTTGGTTCACTAGGTTGCTCTTACGTCTACATTAAAAATGAGTATGATGTTTTAATCAACTAGTCAAAATGGGTTCTCTTAAATATAATATAGATGAGTCTTGGTTTGTTGCTGTTACATCTACATTAAAACGAAGTATGATATTTTAATCATAGTTAATAATTTTTCATATTATACGTGAATAAAACATGTTTTTATTTTTATTTTTATTTTTTATAAAATTAAGTAATTCAACGAACTAATTGATAAAATATCTGAATAATACAAGTATGTATTTTTCGTATACTATAAACGTCCTGTTTATTACTAACTATCGTTTTAATCAACCATATCATATACCTAATCGAAAAACTATATCATGTATATAATCGAAAAAATAATATCAGTAATGTATTCAAATAACTTAATCTGTAGACTATTTCAAAGAAAATGAGTGAAGCCTATTATTTTTAAGGAAGTCCATTGAAAGAAAATTCCCACACAATAGTCCACCATCTTAATTTGGACGTAAATAATTGGGCAATTGTAGAACAAATCCTCCACAAGATATTGATTAATTCATGGTCAAAAAATGTTGATTGAGACACTTGGTAATACTACGATTTTTATTTTTACAATTAAGCTTCTTAACACACTCTCGTTCCACCATTTTTTCTGCATACCTTCCTCAGCAAGTGGGGGACCGTTTTGGCTCTTATAAATGCAGCCGAGAGGCTTTATAGTCTTCACAAGCATTTCAAGTTCTTTCATTATTCTCAACTGTGTGTTGGTTGGTTGCTGTTACGTCTACATTAAATAGGAGTATGACATAATACCAAAACCCCATAAATGAAAATGAACAATTACAACAAAAAGAATGTCATAAAAAAAAAAGTACAACAAAAAGAACGTAAAAGCTACTACAATGTGGTTCGATCTAGCTGGTTGAACTGTTTCCATTTAGTATCATACAATACTGCCCCCAAATACATGAATTTTGAAAATGATTTTGGTACTTCATCACATGGGTATTGTATGTATGTTGATCTCTTTCCACATGCAATCCATATATCGGATATTGTGAAATTACTCAATATGGTGTTTCATTTTATGAAGCATACGACATTTGAGACAAAGCAAAAAAAATGAATTATGTTGTCACTACAACAGAAATGCTAATTTGCTAGGAACAAATTTGTAGCTGAAAATTGAGATTTTTTCTCCGTAGTGTTTTCGCGAGGAAAATATTTTGGTCACCAGTTCCTTGCGGTAGGCTGGTCAAGAAAAGTTTCCACGAGAAAAATACTATTTCCTCGCCAATCCCTTTTCGCGATGAATATCTTTTTTTGTCGCCATTATTCTTTAGCTACAATTTTTTTCTTCGCCTAAACTCATACTTTTTTCTCACTAAAGATTTTTGAAGACAAAAAAATAGTCGTTAAATATATTTCCCGATAAAATAAATTTAATCGCTAAAGTATTATTTCCTCGCTAATGATATGTAAATAATTTAGAAATTATAAATATTGAAAAAATTGAAAAAACGTTTTTGTCGTTGTAGGTATATTTTGGCAAGGAAGTCTTTCCTCATTATAAGCAATCTTTAACCAGGAAATTTATTTTCTTCCTTATATGTATCTTGTATGAGAGAAAACTATTCCTCACCAAAGGTACTCAATGACGAGGAAATTTACATTTGTCGATGTAGATTATATGGTGTATTCCTCGCCAAAGGTACTCAATGATGAGGAACTTTACATTTGTTGATATAGATTATAAGGTTTATAGCGAGGAAATTTACTTTTGTCGTTGTAGGTTGTATAGTCTGTAGAGAGGAAATTTATTTTTTGTCGTTGTAGGTTGTATAATCTATAGCGAGGAATTTTACTTTTGTCGTTGGAGGTTGTAGTTTATAGCGAGGAAATTTACTTTTGACGTTGTAAGTTGTATAGTCTATAGCGAGGAATTTTACTTTTGTCGTTGTAGGTTGTATAGTCTATAATGAGAAAATTTACTTTCATCGTGGTAGAAACTATATTCTATAAAGAGAAAATTTACTTTTGGATAAATTTCAGTTTAGAACCCTGTGGTTTGGGGGTAACATCATGTCAGTCCCTGCTCTTTCAATTTGATCAGCAACACCCATGTGCTTTTAATTTCAATCAGCAGTGCCCAAATTTTGACTGTTCCGTCCAATTTGAACGTTAACTTTGACTGGATTGACAAAGTAAAATTTGGACGGAACAATAAAATTTGGGCACGGCTGATTGAAATTGAAAGCACAGGGGTGTTGCTGATCAAATTGAAAGAGCAGGGACTGACATGATGTTACCCCCAAACCACAGAGTACTAAACTGAAATTAATCCTTTACTTTTTGTCATTGTAAGTTGTATAACCTATAGTGATGAAATTTACTTTCATCGTCGTACATATTATAATTTTTAACGAGGAAATTTATTTTTGTCGTCATAAGTTGTGTATTATTTTCATCGTTATACATTCTATAGCCTATAGCGAGAAAATTATTTTTCGTTACAATTGATTGCTTATTACGAGGAAAATGTTGACAATACATATGGTTTTGTCACCGATTGTTCTCTATCATATTACATGAAAATATTTAAAACTAATTGAAATAGTCAAACCAATAATAAGTCTCATAATAATAAAACCAAAGTAACAATCAAAGTGTTTCATAACATAAGGAGTAACGAAAATAGTCTAAAACTAATAACAAAATCAAGATGATCTAAAAAATTATTGCTCCATGTTTAAGTTCTCTAATAAAGATACTAACTTAATGGATGTTACCTGGAAAAGTTAGCCATGAACTCCTCAAACTTTTTGGCTTGCTCCTCCAATCTTTGGATCATCTCATTTTGTGCATCAATCTTTTGTTGTTGAGTCCCTACAAGGTGTTGGGTCTCTTGAAGCTGTTCTTGCAACTCTTTGTTCTTTTCAGACATTTCATTTATCGACGAATGAGAGACCCTTGATGGTGGAAGTTTAAGGCCAAAACCACAACCCTTGATGTAGCCTGATTTGACTCCGAGGACTTTTGCACAAATTTCATCATCTGTCATTGTCCGAGTTCCATCAGGTTGAGTTGTCTCAGTTCGCATCTTAATCATTTCATCCTACAATAAAAAATATATACAGTTAGATATGATATGTAATTTCTCAATTACAACCTAATCAATTTAATCATATTTAGGGAATTTATATTAATTTCACCAATGATCATGGTCAACATATATACATTATAGAACTTTTGTCCATACGTATGCATCGTTAACAAGTTACTTACCCACTTTGCTTTTGCTCCCAAGTCCCGACCTTTTTTAGTGCTTTTGTACTCTGTTTCAAAGCGATCAATTGCACCTTACTTCTCTCCAGTCTGTGCTACCTATTGCATTCAAACATAGTTTTTTAACATCTACAAATATATATTGAAGGTATTGTTCAAGTAAATCATTATTTGTGTGTCTGGCCCAAACTCTAGGTTACTTGACCTAGTGGTAATATGGTTTAATTAGAATGATCTAGATATTCCTATTCAATGTATGATTACCTTTCCTTATATGATTCAGATTCTATGCATTGTAATCCTCTATATAAAGAGGCCCCTATTATCAATGAGAACATACAGCAATTCTCTCTCAAATATCGTTTCCCTAAGACATGCTATCAGCACGAGCCCTAACCACAAAAACCAAAAATCAAAAACCAAAAACCTGAAAATCTTCGACGCTGCCGCAAGCACCTAGCCCACGCTAGCCGCCTCACCACCATTAAGACTCACCGCCGCTTCTCTCCTGCAGCCTTGACGCACATCTGCTGCCCTGCAGCATCCTTCTCTTCCTAGTTTCTCCTCTCGTTCCTGTGCATATCAGTAAGTTTGCAAGCCCCGAAACGTTTAGTTCGGAACTTCAGATGAAAATTATTCCTTCATCAAAGTTGTTCGCCTCTGTCTATTCTATCTGACCTCCAAATTTCATCCCTATGGGAGCAGTTTTGAGACCTGTACACCAATTAGAGTGGGAGCTGTTCAGAAGCGAATCTGCTCCGAATTTCAACAAGTTTGATTCACCTAGGACTGAAGCTCGTCTGCAATCCCACAATGAGGATCGAATACGCTCTGCAATCCTAAGAGGTATGGTTTACTAAAAGTTCCCGCTTTTGAAGTTTTTTATTCTCTTTTGCTTCTTTTTCTCGGGGACTTGCAACCTCCCTTCTTCTACCACCCTTTCTTCATCATAGGAGAGACCAAATTAAGCTAAACTGTGGGGGTTCGTGCTCACTCCAAGTTTGGAGCTTGTAGAGTCCTCCAAACTTAGAGTTTGTTGAGAAGTTATGATCGACCACAAACACATCATTGTTTCGATCTAATCCAATACCTCTTGGAATCGAATTTCTTGGAAGCGACTAAGCTCAGAAATTCCTTATTTCTTGGAAGCGACTATGCTCAAAATTTTTATATGTTTTCATGGTAGCCTTTTCGCTCCGAAACTAACCCTAATTTCTTGTTCTCTTTCAGGATGAGTAACCTGAACAAATTGGACTTTGCTCCATTGGGAACAACTGGCTCTGGATATCACAGGTGGGTTCGTGATGTCCTCCAACATCTCAAGGTCGATGGAATCCTGGATACGATTCTCGAGCCTAGCTAGGACGTGCTAACAGTTGAGCAAGCTCTAGCTTTGGAAGCAAATAGAGCAGTGTTAGAGGCAAATAAGGCGAAAGCCATCATCCTAATGACTCGTCATATGGATGATTCGCTCCAGTATGAATGTATAAATGAAGAAGACCCCAGAAGGCTGTGGGTCTCATTCGAAGAAAGGTTTGGCAACGTCCGTGACTCCTTGCTTCCTGACCTAGAAGTGAGATGGCATAGCCTCCGCTTCTGTGATTTCAAGTTAGTTCTTGACTACAACTCGGAAGCACTTCGCATTAAATCCTTAATGGAATTCAGTGGTAAGGAGATCACAAATGCGATGTTGATTGAGAAGACTCTCTCTACCTTCCCCGTCTCTGCATTGATGGTAGCTAAGAACTATCGAATTGATGTCAATGCTAGACGCATCACAAGATTTCATTAGCTTATTAGAGCCATAAACGTAGTTGAAAAGCACGACAACATAGTTGTGAAGAACTATAATTCAAGATCCGTGGAAATGGAGCATATTCCGGAACCCAATTATAGTTTCGCCCCTAAGAGAGGGCGCCAAGAGCGAAACCCTAATCTTAGGGATACTTCTGGACATCCTAGTCCATATAATTGCTTCACTTGGGAAGGTAATCGCCAAAATAGGTGAACACGGAATCGAAGAGGTCAACGTGGAAAGAGAGGGGGAGGCAACGCCTCTGGCCATGTTGGTGGCGCCACCAACACTAAGAGCCATCTAAATGACGCTTTTAAAGTGCCTCAATCAATGGAGCTTGAGTAAAGAGATGTATGTTCTCGATGTGGAGTGTCTGATCATTGGGCACACATTTGAAGAGCTCGTGAAGAAATTGTCACCGCCTACAAAGCATATTGTGAAGCAAGAGAAGCTCACTATATGGAACAAGAAGATCAAGAAGATGATCGAGAGTGAAGGATTGAAGACTGTTTGGCTAGGATTAATAGATCGCCAATTCTGTTTAAGTCTTTATTTTTCCAAGAGATGTAATAGGCAATTGCTATATATTCTTGTAGTAGATGCCAATGATTTAGTCTTTCTTCAAAGTAGGCTCACCCAAAGTAAGTGTGATGTCTAGGAAGGTTCTGAGATTAGTGGTACTTAAGCGAGCTTTGCTCCACCGACATCTCTCTTCTCACCTGGTCACATTTATTTTGGAATTACCGAAAGAAGTTAGATGACTACCATTGTTTTGCATTGGCTAGCGTTTTGGATTAAATTTTCTTTGATCAAAGAGACAATGATGTAACTCCGTTGGCTTATGAATAAAATTTTGAGTTCTTCTCATGATGACTCAATTTTGATTCTGAGCATATTTCTTTGTGACTACGATGACTGGTTCATCAATATTAATTCAAGGAAATGGAATAGCCTAAGTTCCCCTTGCCAAAAGGCACCTTGATCACTGTCACAGAAACTCTCTACGCTCTTAGGGTAAATCTTACCCTATGAATAGCAAACAGATTCCATGTGAAAACGCATGTAGAGAATGAAAATGAGTTCCTTTGCAATACCTCTAACGATTGTGAACTGTTGGGAGACATCATTGAGTGTGAAAATATGTGCAAATTTGTGAGATGTTCCCTACTCCCAAGTATAGGAGGTCAAGTTTTAGTAAAGGGAAAAAGTAAAGAGTATCGTACCCAAGGGATTGAGTAACTCTACCCTACCTAGATCACCGCGAAAATAAACCAAGAAAACACATGCAAAGTCTACATTTTTACAAGTTCAATAGTTTTGGCCTTTTGGAAGCCTAACTACCAAAAGTGATATTAACAATGGATAGTAGTGAATCGGCTTTTGAATTAATTTTAACTATATTAAAATTAAAGTGCAAATAAAGCAAAATAAACTAACAAAGTGTAAGAGATTTGATCAAATGAGATAAAAGGGATTGTAAGGCATCACACCTAACCTCCTTTGTGCATGTTAACGTTTGGTGACCGAGGGGGTCTCTAGTTAGCTTTAGAGAGAGAGAGAATGAGAGAATGACACGAGATGTATAATGGTTCGTCTCCCGCCTTAGCGGGAAACTACATCCACTTGAATGTTGTACTAGTGTGTTGAGCCTTGCGGCCCAAGTGCATTACAAAGTGTGTAATGGAGTTGGATTGTGTTTAAGTGGGAGGAGGCATTCCTTTTATAGGTGAAGGAAGCCATCTCCTTTACATGGTTTTCGATGTGGGACAAGCAACAACTATTTATAGTCTAGAAAGCCTATTTGTGAGGGCATGTTGGCAAGGCCGGGAAGGTGGCTTCCCGGCGACGGATTTGCGACTTCCGGATACCGTAGCGTAGCTTGAACATAGGGCTACAAGATGCATGTCTCGGTTGGGCCTCACCATGGCTTGTGGGTGTCTCAAAGAGGGTGTTACTTATGCTTGGTGATGTAGTAAATACTCCATATTGTTGGAGGTATGTACAAGTCCCCGAAGTCCCCAAGTAAGAGGAGCTTCTTGGTTGGGGAGTTATAATCATGAAGTTACCAAGCATAAGTAAGCGGGCGGTACGGAGCCCCTACAAGTCCCCGAACTCCGTAAGCAAGAAGGGACTCGTAAACCTGCACAACAAAGACAAAAAACAGGCATATGTAGAATGCTCGTTGCATTGGGCAACAAATGTGAGTTGCATTGATATGCGTTGGCATATATGAGCGTAATAGTGCGCATATAGTCGTGTGAGCAAATGAATTGCATATGATAAATGCGTGACGCGCGCAAGGAGACGAACGAGGTCGAGTTTGACGGGGTTATGCTCGCGAGATGCAAGTTGCATGAGCGCCGCGGAGGTATGCATTTGTAACTCATGAACGATGATCGCGAGTACGGTTGTGTTTGTTTGGTTGTCTCTCGTATTAATGGAACGCGAAAAGAATTTGATTTGTCGCAATCGGTAAACGACAAATGAGAGAAAAATTCAATGTTCCATTAACGTGTAGTGTGTCGAGTAGACATGAGTGTAAAGCTCGAGGATTGCCGGGAAAGCATGAGCGGAAAGCTAGGGGGTGCCAGGAAGGCATGAGCGGTAAGCTCGGGGATGCCGGGACGGCATGAGCGGAAGCTCGGGGGTGCGGGGAAGGCATGAGCGGAAAGCTCGGGGGTGCCGGGAAGGCATGAGCAGAAAGCTCGGGGGTGCCGGGAAGGCATGAGCGGAAGCTCGGGGGTGTCGGGAAGGCATTAGCGGAAGCTCGGGCGGTGCCGCTGAGGCACGTGCGTGAAAGCGTGGCGGTGCCGCTGAGGCACGAGCGCGAAAGCATGGAGGTGTCGCTGAGGCACGTGCGCGAAAGCGTGGCGGTTGCCGCTGAGGCTTTAACGGGTAGCTCGAAGGTGATGCCCTGAGGCATGAGCGTGACCGTTGCTAATTATGCTGGGCTGTATGTACAAGTCCCCGAAGTCCCCAGTCAAGGAGGGTGTTCTTGCGGGTTAATACCAAAGCATAGCTTTGTGCCGTATATCAAGCATAATTAGTGCGAGTGCGTCGTCCATCTAGAATTGGTTGGAGCGAACGCTTTTGCCCTTTCGGGTGGCCCTTGCTAGGCCTGCCAGGGAGTCCCCCACTCCCCAGCCACGACGGACCTCCGGATGGTCGGTAAATTGTTTGTTGAGGGGGAGCTGCACGGAGCAGAGGGTGTTGGGTAGCGAGCCCAATCTTTGGTACCCAAGCGTCGGGGTTAACTGCCGGATCAATGGCTGCCGTAGGCTGTGTTAACTAGTCCCTTGCTGTTTTCTCGAAGGAGAAAAGCTTGACTGCAATGCCGCGTAGCGGTCATTGTTATTATGAGGCGTTGCCTTACCGCTTGGCGGTTGGTTAAAAAATGATAAACACATAGAGCAAGTAATAAAATTTTGTTTGAGTGTCCCATACTTATTTAATTTTGCAATTAAAATAGAAGCATGGCATATGTGTATAGCATGTACTTGTAATGTGGATGCTAATATCATTTTTGCATTTTTGTAGATATGCTAAAGGATCATTGAGATCGGTATGTGAAGCATGGCATATCTAGCATGTGAGGTCTAGAAAGTGTTGCCAAATCTACGAAATGTTGTTGGCATGCTTAAAAGTTTATGGAAGCATGTAAAAGCATATCAAGTGTGATATTCTATAAGCATGCTTAAAAGTAGTGAAAGCATGTAACGGCTCTAATTGCGAGAGCGTAAGAGATAAGACATAGTGACTTATCTTATGCCGATTCGGAGGCTAGCAAAGTTGGCTGAGCGTGGTGGTCCATTGCTTCGGCGAAGTTCCTTAGTAGAAGCCTTGTTAATTGATGCGGTACTAAATGACGGCGTCCCCTTAACATAAGGTAAATGATTAGCATTTTATCCATATTTATAAACCGACCAAGTAACAAAAATGGATTATTTGTTTGCACTTGGACGGGGAAAAGCATGAGGAAATGTTGTACTTCAGGAATGTGATTAATTTGATCATATAAAAAGGGAAATGATCATATATAAAAGGGGTACAATGTAATTGTTCGAATATAGTAGCACAATGCATATGAAATGTCATGTTTTGTGTTTCAATGGACAATTTCAAGTGGGAGTGGTTGTGGTAACCGACATGTGCATGTGTATTAGTAATATATGCATGATATAATATTGTAAAGGTGTGTTTCTACAAGATTATATACGCTGGTCATTATGCATGGCCAAGTAGCTGCCGACATGCAAATAGATATGGATGATTACGTGCTATATATGAAGTTGCACTGAGCTAGGCATGGTATTGAATATATATAGTATGTCAGTGAGTGACCCACTTGTGCTTAGTAGGTAGTACTTGTGTCGGTGGGCACATGGAACAAGAGATTAAGAGTGTATGCACAACATCAATTGATCAATTATGCTTTTTGTGAATGACACGTGCAGAGACATGGATAAATGGCATGGTGAGTGTCCATCTATGATAGAGCCTGGACATGGTTGCAAGTAATTTAAACAAATATGTGGCTAGCAAATACTTAAACAAATATGTGGCTAGCAAGTATGGCTGCAAGTACTTAAGCAAATATGTGGCTGCAAGTACTTGAACATATAACGTGGCTAGCGGACATGCACTAAACACGTGTGTTAAGCACTCAAAGTTATATGACAGCAATTTACAGAAGGCCATGTGTAGCAGTGTAGCACGCGATGATTTATGTTTATAAACAAATGAGACTAATGAAAGTCAACGAACTTATCTTTGAGGTGGAGTTTTGCATGATAGCCAAGAGCTTATCGATCCAATGAGAAGACCTCAAGTTCAATTTGATCAGCTGGGTATCTGTGCGGATAACTGAGGGCCGTTCCTAAATGGAGACTGAAGGCAACGCCAAGAATGGAGATGACGTGATGGTGATTGACGTCTGATTTACAGTTGCCATTGAAGTCAGTTTCTTGCTTCTGGGCATGTAATTGAGCCAAGAAGAAGACTGTGCGGTGGGAGTTGATGTTGATAGAAGATGAAGACTAACGCCCAGATCAGTTGCAGGTTTGGCCGGCGGTGTGCATATTTGATCGCTAAAGTTGTGTTACTGTTTTCAAGTCCCTGTTAGGCCTGCGTTGAGACCACAGTTTAACGAAGAATGAGAGCAGGCTGCCGAGCGAGTTGCCAAGAGCTTTGAGAGTTTGATGAACTTTGAAGCTGGCGGTGCCATGCCTAGTGGAGGATGCTTGGCGGAGTGACGGGCTGAGTGGATTCCAGCAGAGTGCACCGAGCTTTGTTCGCCGGCGATTGGCAGAGCACTCGATGGAGCTTTGCCGCTGGTGGTGGTCAGCGGTACTGTGAGAGTTGGCCGGGGGTGGTCCTGGAATTTAGAGGAGTCCGGCGCGGCAGAGCCTTATCTAGCGGTTTCTCCTAGCAGCGTTGTGGCTGGCGGAGCCCTGCCGGCAGAGGTTTGATCAAAGAACATGGGTTCTTGGCGGAGTGTCGCTGATGGTTCTTAGAGTGAAAGTCATGGCCGCTAGCGGTGATGGTCAGAAGCTGGTGCTTGCTTTGCCGCTGATGGGAGCTAGCGGTGCCGCTGGTGGCAAGTAGCTGGCGGACTGATGCAAACTGATTTGCAAATGGGTGTCCATAGTGAATTGTTGGGTGTCCACAGTTGCAGGTTCTATGCTTTCTAGCCGGCGGCGCACTGGCGGGGCCGCTGAGGTTGGCTAACGGAAGAGTTGAGCGGAGGCCCTAGTTCATCTGAGACTCAGAGGGAGGCGGAGACAGCCGGCTTGGAGCTCGGCGGAAGCTCAGAGTGCGGCGGAGACGCCGAGGTAAGCGGAGGCTCTGAGGTCAGCGGATCCTTGGAGCTCAATGGAAATTTTGCCGGAGGAGTTGCTCAGCGGAGCCTTGTCGGCTGAGGGCTGCTCAGCGGAGTTGTGATGGTTCCCGGGCCCAACTGATCGAAGCCTGGAGGAGGCTCATGGAGGTGCGACAAGTTAAGGAGGAGGCTGCCCGGCGGAGATATGGCCCAGCGGAGGGGGTTGGCGGAGGAGTGCAGCGGAGCCTTTGGTCAGCGGTGAACCTAGTGCTATCTAGCGGAGCCTCTTGCCGCTGACATGAGCATGGTGAATGGCTGTACAAGCTAGCGGAGTGTGGCCTGGCAGTGATGCTGGTGGAAGCATGCTACATAGCAGAAGCTCGTCATAAAGGCTGACAAAAGCTTGGCGGTGTTTGGCCAGCGGTGTACAGTGTAGCAGAAGATGGCTGGAGAATGCCACAGTGCCCAAAGTGAACCTCCGGGTGTCCAGAGCAAATTGGAATTTTTTTTTGCCAGCGTTGACCAGCCAAAAACGGATGTTGACCAACCGTGATGGGATGAAGTTGGTGTTTGATCAGCCTACGCAAAAAGTTGCCGCCAAGATGCATCAATTCCAACATAAACTCACTGGGAGCTTATGATGATTTCAAGAATTAGTGAGGTTGGAATAACTCAAAGAATAAAGAAATTTCTTTGAGTTCTGCTAAGCAGACTTAGCTCATGGTAGGTTACGAAGCCAATGTGTTGGCTTCCCACAGACGGCGCCAATGTTAACGTTTGGTGACCGATGGGGTCTCTAGTTAGCTTTAGAGAGAGAGAGAATGAGAGAATGACACAAGATGTATAGTGGTTCGTCTCCCACCTTAGCGGGAAACTACATCCACTTGAATGTTGTACTAGTGTGTTGAGCCTTGCGGCCCAAGTGCATTACAAAGTGTGTAATGGAGTTGGATTGTGTTTAAGTGGGAGGAGGCATTCCTTTTATAGGTGAAGGAAGCCATCTCCTTTACATGGTTTTCGATGTGGGACAAGCAACAACTATTTATAGTCTAGAAAGCCTATTTGTGAGGGCATGTTGGCAAGGCCGGGAAGGTGGCTTCCCGGCGACGGATTTGCGACTTGGGCATAGGGCTACAAGATGCATGTCTCGGTTGGGCCTCACCATGGCTTGTGGGTGTCTCAAAGAGGGTGTTACTTATGCTTGGTGATGTAGTAAATACTCCATATTGTTGGAGGTATGTACAGTGCAAATTCTAAGTAACCAAATCTAACATGCTCATGCCAAGATGGAATCCCCCTCGGTTCTCTTGATTATCGAGTAACCAAGAAACAATTATACTAGAGAATGTATTGAAGCTACCCCTTGATTATTGGGCATAACTCTCCTACAATTCTTTTAGTTTCTACCCATTCCTTGATTATCGGACACAAGTAGACCTATGTAAATGCAAGCTAAGATCCCTTGATTATCGGACACCTAAGCCACATCCACATGATAAGCTCAATTGTAAGGACCCAAGCAACCTTATTTGATTATCACAAGATTACCATTTCTACATTTGCAACATGCTTTAGTTTACTAAGTTTGTCAAGCCTAGCATACTTCCATGAAATTATCAACATTTACCAACCTTAGGTGACAAATCTAAGAAGCATAAATGATGAACAATTAAACTAGCAAAGTAAAAATTCATGGCATGATCCATAATTTAACTACATAGTTTGTACACAAATTTGGATAGGGCTAAACCCTAGCCCCAAATTTATTCTACTCACAACTCATAGTTCCATAAATTAAAGCCATAAACTTGTAAAGCATTAAGTCAAGAGAGAAAATAGTAGATAAAGGAAGGCATACCCATGGGTTTGGTTCCAAAAAGAACCAAACCGTACCTCTAAGAACACTTTCTACCCTCCAAGATGCAAAATAAGGTGAGAAATGTTTCCTAACATGGTATTTTTGGTTTCTAATAAGAGAAAGGAACCAAAAACACCATGCAACTCCACAAAGTCCCTTAGAAGTATGATAAGCAAGACTCGAATATATGAAACTAGAGCTGTGATTGATCAAAAGTGTATAGATACTTCGGTTTTGGTAAGGAAAAACCAAGAACCCAAGAAGCTATACACCTATCTCTACACAAAACTAAGAAACTATGAACTAAAGCTATGAAACTAAGAGAAATGTGTGAAGAGATGTGTGAGAAAGTGAGAGGAGAACATGAAAAACGTCCACCATGAGGGGAGGGTGTTTTTATAGGCCAAGAGTGATGAATCGAGGGTGGAGATCAAAGGAAATGAAGAGCTAGATGTAAAGAACAAATGTGTAAGCACAAAATGTGGATCTAATCTTTAACTCCACATGAAAATGACTTAGGAAGCCCATAGATATTTTGGTGGAGGAGATGAAGTAAGGGTAGAAGGGTCATTGGGAGACAAAGGTGTAAGATGTAAGAGGAGTTCATCTCAAGCTCGGATTTCAAGTGTTCAGCGGTTTCCCTTAACTCTTTAAGGGCTTCTAATGAAGATCATGTCCAACATGAACCGCGATGGAATCTGAAACTTGTCATGGAAACGCGTGGGCATATCCCTTCCCAATCAAGTAGTCATTTTAGCGAGTGTTTCAACCTCTTTGTAAACGCGCTCCATGGTCTAGAGCTACTTGACTTGGGTAAATGAAGTTCACCATGAACCTTCATATATATTCCATATGTAGATCCCTATATAGATACGTAGTGACCACATGTGTAAGCTGCATGTTCAGTTATTTGGAAACTACCAAACTGACAGGGTAGTGGAGTGCAATGGCATCCATTACAAGAGAATATGTCTCATCGTAGTCGATTCCAGGGCGTTTTATGAGAAGCCTTGCGTCATAAGGCGAGATTACCATATCTTTTTCTCACTACGCTTTCTAACGAAGACCCATTAGTCAACAGGTTTTATGTTAGGAGGTGTTGGCATCACTAGCTCGAAAACCTTCCTCTTCGTTAGAGAATCCATCTTAACCTGGATCACATCTTTCCATTTAGGCCAGATCTCTCTACGTTGGCATTTATTCATCAACGAAGCGTGGTTCGATATCATCAGACTCAACAAACTTATGCGCAACGAAATGTGCAACTACATCAACAATTATGATGGAGTTTCTATGAAGCGGCTGAAATATATAGTCTCACAATTTAACCCTGCAAAATGTAGTTGTTAGTATAGGATAAGCAGAGATCGTTCAGTCAGGGGATTGTAGGGTACACCTAAACAAAAAGGTCAATTTAAATTAGTAATTAATAAAACAAGTATTAACAAGTATTTATCTACAAATTTACACAAGAAACAACCATAAAAAGGGAGGATTCAACTTTTGGTTTCTAAGTTCCTACGAAATGAAACAAAAAGATAAATATATACATGTGATCGACTTCTTCACACTCAAATCAGAATTTCCATACCATATCAACATGCAATGAATTATTTCAATCTAAACAACCTAAAATAGTGCCAACACTAAATATCAAAAATGAATTCGAAGTACAAGTCTGAAGAGATCGAGTACCACTTTAATTCTTCTTTTGAATCTCCTAAGTTAGGAAAAGTCTATAACTTAAAATATTTCATATAAAACATCACGTTAATACTGAAGAGCATCCGTCAACATTAAATATGAATCATTAAGTGCAATTAGAATTCTGAATCCAAACATGTATGCATCCATAAGAAGTTACAAATACACAAACATGTAGCATATAATTTCGACCATTAATGTACATAGCCTTTACCACTTCAATTTATGCCCCAAAACGATTAGGTGAATCAGAACACAAATTTGGCTTTATTAACCTGCAGATTAACATAGTTATTCAACCAAAATCATATACTTAAAGATATAAAAGATGGCACAAAATCAGATTGCAAAGATATCATAAACAAGTCAAGAACAAAAAGAAACAAATCTGAAAATTACTAACATAAACTCATTCTCAACAAAAATCCAATTCCAATAACAAAGTTCATAATCAAAATCTGAAATTCAATACTAAAGAGTACGAAACCAGAAATAAGGGCCATGGATTACACTTTTTGATCTTCAAGGAAGCTAGGAGAACGTCAAGAGAACACAAGGCTTGGCCTTCAAGAACACGAACAGCCTTGGAGAAGTCCTAAAACTCTTCACGACAAAAGACTTTTTCTGAATATTTGGAGAGGGTTTTGGAGAGAAGAGAGCTAAGCTAATGAACTGAATTTTGTATGAAGAAGTGAAAATTTTGGAGTAGAGAATGGCTGCTATTTATAGTGAAATTCTCCTCTCTTGTGATGCAATCATGGCCAACCATCTAGAGGTGATTTCTCCTCCAAATTTGCTTGATTTTCTCATGACAAAGTCTTGATTTTTCTGATCTCTTTTCCCCTTAATGACTCATTGTATATTCCTTGAATAGTGACTAGATACATCCCTTATTCCTGTCCTTTAAATTGCACTAATATCTTCTTCCAATTGTGCACATAATGAACTCCTAAAATCAAGAAAAAATCATAATTTAATTAGTGTTATAATCAATAGGAAATAAGATAATTAGAATAAATATTGAATATAACACTTCATTTTATCTCCTTGAATTCTTCCTGATTTATGCAAGTTTTCTTTTCTTTTAAGTTTTCCTTGATTTCATCAGTCAAGAGTTCTTAATGTGATGGACTCCTAAATTCTCTCTTTAAAACAAGAAAATTAGAAATAGGAAATTTCAAATGAAGAAAGTTTCCCTAAAACAGAATAGGAAATATTTCCTATAATGAAAGAGGAAAGTTTCTAAAATGACTTGTCCTTAATTTACGCTCATTTATGCTTTTTTTCGCCTGTTTTCTCCTTTTCCGTCCTTGAAGTACCTAAACAGATACAAATGAGGGGAAATACATATTAAAAAGGTCACACTTTGTGCTCCTATCATTCTATCTCACGTCTCATATACACTAGTGTAATTTTCATAGAGCTCTATATTGTCAAGAATAGGTTATAACGTTGAGGCGTCCCCCAACTATAACCCTAACCCGGAAGATTCTCATGAGACGGATTTTGAGTTTTGATGATTAAAGGATTGGATTGTGTCAAAGTGTCATTTGAACCCACGGGCCTCCCACGCATCCTAGCTGGGGCCATGGCTTGTAACGCTAGAGTGCCACTCTCTTTGGCGTTGGTGCCATGCCTATCTCCGTGTAGGGTGGCGCTACGTCCTCTCGTAGGGACGTCCTTCCTTGCAGGCTTGTTTGCAGCATATTTGTGTAATCTCGTCACTTTAACAGGGATCAAGATGAGACATAGTGGGGACGGGCCACGACCATTCTTGTCTTTCCTGCTGAACATCCGTGTTCTTATCTCCCCCTAACAACGGGAAGAATGTCTCATCAAAGTGACAACCCACAAATATAGCGGTAATGAGATCGCCTTGCAAGGGCATTAAGTGGCGGACGATTGTTTGAGTCTTAAATCCAACGTAGTTGCTCATTCGTCTGTAAGGACCCATTATAGAGCGCTGTGGCGGCACAATGGGAACATAAAGGGTTCACTCAAATGTGCGTAAGTGCAAAATACTTGTACCCAGTCACTAGCTGTAACACAGATATACATTGAGTGTCGTAGGTCGTAGACGAATTAGCATAGTTGCATGCGATATTGCATCACCCCAAGCGGATATAAGGAGATTGGTGAGCATTACCAATGTCCAGACTACCATCGTAGTCGTTTCAGCGAGACCATTTGGGTGTATTCATGGGAATATGATGTCTAACATAAGTTCCAATGCAATAACCATCGAAAGTCTTCGATGTAAACTCTCTAGCATTTTCAAGTCCAATTGACGGAAAAGGATGATCTGAGGAGTGAACCCATTGTCATATGGTATGTGCTAGGAGTGTAGCATACGCAACATTACACGTGGACAATGTCACAACACATGACCAGTGTGTTTGCGTGTCAACCAATATCATGAGATATTTAAATGTCTGCAAGTTGGTTAAACTAGTCCACAGAATCCCCACGGATTCCATGTAAGAACAAAATGAGTATTTTCATATCCTTTGCATAGGACTGTCTCAATCCTAATTTTCCTAAGGAACCGGCTTTTGTAAAACGAGCAAGAGGCTTTAGAAGCAACCAATGAGGATTGTGGTTGAGCCTGAGCGTCTGAAACGCTATTTGAAGAAAAATTGGTGATTTCAACATCACCTGGGGCGCCATCACCATGATGGGCACCATCCACGGCATCATGGATAAGGACTGTGCCAGCCCTAGGCTGGTGGTGGACTGAGGCGGCGGTCACACTTAGTCCAGGAATCAACTTTTGATTCATGCTTTGTTTCGCTCAAGAGAAAGGATGTTGATGTGAATTCTTTAGTAGATGGATCATCATATCATGACTAGGATGACCCATCCTGTCATGACAAAGCCAATTTGTGTCTAAATCCAAGAGATTTTCTCTCATAATTTTATTGGATTTAACAGCTCGAATAGTGACATAAAGTCGACTAGAAAGACACATAAACTTCTCTAAGATGCGCCTTTGTTTGCAATCATTAGAGGTATTGCAAAGGAACTCATTTCCGTTCTCTACATGCGTTTTCGCATGGAATCCGTTGGCAATTCATAGGTGCAATTTTCCTTAAGAGCGTAGAGAGTTTTTGCAGTAATCAAGGTGCCATTTGGCAGGGGGAACTTGGGCTATTCCATGTCCTTGAATTAATATTGATGACCTAGCCATCGCAGTCACAAAAGTAATATTCTTAGAATCAAAATTGAGTCATCATGAGAAGAACTCGAAATTTTATTCATAACCAACAAAGTTACATCATTGTCTCTTTGACCAAAGAAAATATAATCCAAAATGCTAGCTAATGCAAAACAATGGTAGTCGTCTAACTTCTTTCGGTAATTCCAAAATAAATGTGACCAGGTAAGTAGAGAGATGTCGGTAGAGCAAGACTCGCTTAAGTACCACTAATCTTAGAACCTTCCTAGACATCACACTTACTTTGGGTGAGCCTACTTTGAAGAAAAACTAAACCATTGGCATTTACTACAAAAATATATGGCAATTGCCTATTACATCTATTGGAAAAATAAAGACTTAAACAGAATTGGTGATCTATTGATCACAGCCAGATTTGTAGTCTTCAACCCTTCACTCTAGATCATCTTCTTGATCTTCTTGTTCCATATAGTGAGCTTCTCTTGCTTCATAATTTGCTTTGTAGGCAGTGACAATTTCTTCACGAGCTCTACAAATGTGTGCCCAATGATCAGACACGCCACATTGAGAACATACATCTCTTTGCTCAAACTCCATTGATTGAGCTGCTTTGAAAGTGTCATTTAGATGGCTCTTAGTGTTGGTGGTGGCACCAACATAGCCAGAGGCATTGCCTCCCTCTCTCTTTCCACGTTGACCTCTTCGGTTTCGTGTTCGCCTATTTTGGCCGTTACCTTCCCAAGTAGAGATATTATATGGACCAGAACGTCCAAATGTATCCCTAAGATTAGGGTTTCGCTCTTGGCGCCCTCTCTTTGGGGCTCTATTATAATTGGATTTCGGAATATGCTATGTTCCCACGGATCTCGAATTATAGTTCTTCATAAGGATGTTGTCATGCTTTTCAGCTACATTCATAGCTCCAATGAGCTCATGAAACCTTGTGATCCATCTTGCAATAACATTGATTCGATAGTTCTTAGCAACCATCAATGCAGAGACTGGGAAGGTGTAGAGAGTCTTCTCAATTAACATCGCATTTGTGATTTCTTGACCACAGAATTCCATTAAGGATTTAATGCGAAGTGCTTCAGAGTTGTAGTCAAGAACTGACTTGAAATCACAGAAGCGGAGGCTATGTCATCTCACTTCTAGGTCAGGAAGCATGGAGTCACGGACGTTGCCAAATTTTTCTTCGAGTGAGACCCACAACCTTCTGGGGTCTTCTTTATTCATACACTCGTACTGGAGCGAATCATCCATATGACGAGTCATTAGGATGATGGCTTTCACCTTATTTGCCTCTAAGGCTGCTCTATTTGATTCCAAAGCTTGAGCTTGCTCAACAGTTAGCACATCCTGGCTAGGCTCGAGAATCGTATCTAGGATTCCATCGACCTTGAGATGCTGGCAGACATCACGAACCCACCCTTGATATCCAGAGCCAGTTGTTCCTAATGGAGCAAAGTCCAATTTGTTCAGGTTACTCATCCTGAAAGAGAACAAGAAATTAGGATTAGTTTCGGAGCATAAAAGGCTACCACGAAAACATATAAAATTTCTGAGCGTAGTCGCTTTCAAGAAATTAGGAATTTCCAAGAGTTATTGAATTAGATCGAAACAATGACATAAGTGGTCGATCATAAATTCTCTACAAACTCTAAGTTTGGAGATCTCAACAAGCTCCAAGCTTGGAGTGAGCACGAACCCCCACAGTTCGGCTTAATTAGGTCTCCCCTATAATGAAGAAAGGGGGGTAGAAGAAGAGACGTTGCAAGTCCCCGAGAAGAAGAAGAGAAAAGAATAAAAACTTCAAAAAAATGGGAACTTTTAGAAAAGTTTTCCTCTTAGGATTGCAGAATGCATTTAGTCCTTGTCGTAGGATTTGGAGACGAGCTTCAGCCTTAGTGCGAGCGAGCAGACTTGTAGGATTGTAGCGTGGTCGCGGAGTAGCGGAATCGAGGAGTTGCGGGGCCGTTGGGTCTTGGATCTGTGAGGCCGCCGGGTCATGGGGTCGCAATGTCGCGTGGTCTTGTTGTCGCGTGGTCTTGTTGTCGCGGGGTAGCGGTCGAGCGAGCGTGAGAGCAGGCGAGTACACGCGGGCACTGTAGGTGCAGCGAGGCTAACCTGGTTGGGTCATCTTTGAGTTGCAAAGCGGGGGCTACTGCAGGGCATGTTGCAGGGCTGTTGCGGGGCCGGGGATGCTGCTGAGCCGCTGCGGGTGCTGTAGAGCTACGGGTGGCACCTTTGATTAGATTAGATAGGGTATAATTTTTAGGGCTAGGGTTAGGGCTCGTGCTGATAACATGTTTTAGAGAAACGAGAATTGAGAGAAAATCGCTGTGTATTCTCATTGATAATAGTATAGAGGATTACAAGGCATAAAGTCTGAATCATACAAGGAAAGATAATCTCAGATTCTTCTAAATTAAACCCTATTACCATTAGGTCAAGTAACCTAGAGTTTGGGCTAGACACATAAATAGGGATATACTTGAACACTAAGAAAGTTTTTATTAGTTTATTTGTGTTTATTTAAATTACAAATTTTACATCCAAACAAATAGAATTTATAATTGATATGGGAAATATAAATGATGGAATTGTAATTTCAGCATTTAAAAATTGAAATTGTTTGATCCAAACATTCGGAGTAATATGACTTGTTTATGCTTAATTTTACTTGGATGTTTATAAAAACAGCATGCTTATTTTTTTACCCTGTGTGTTTACCCCATTGAATGACGGACACATGATAATCGATCACTAAAAATGATCCCTTGATAAATAATAGTTGGCAACGATTTGGCTTCAATTTCAGAAAGAAAAAAATAATAATTTGTGTGTGTTCTACTTGGTATAGTTCTATGTACTAATGTACAGGCCTAAGACTCTAAGAGTAATGACCATGGCGTGCAAAGGTAAAAATAAGAGAAGACGCAAGAAATTGTAGTTTAGTTTAGAACAGAAAAGCTTACAAACTCTTATTAGGAACAGAAAACAACAAGCTTACTCCTAAATGACCAAACACACAAAAAAAAAAAGTCTGAAGTAAAACTACTTAAATTTCCTGTGCCCCCTGATATTTCCGTATACAAGCAACAATCATTTTGTCAGTGAAGTGGAAATATGTCTTCCTCCAAGGCTTGCTAATGACCAAACTCCCACAAACTCCCCAGAACCCCATAACGAAACCGATCACCATGCTGATGATGAAACCCCACATTTTAAAGCCAGTGTCTTCTCCACCTCCACTTGGACCCTGAGGAGTTCCGCCATTGACTTGGCAATCAGGCAACGGAAAACCACAAAGAGCGGTATTGCCTTCATATATTGATGGATCAACCAGGCTGTTAAACTGGTTGCCTGTTGGGATTGTCCCAGACAAGTTGTTGTATGAGAGGTTTAGATGATTCAAGAATGTCAATGAAACCATACTCTGTGGAATGGAACCTGAAAGCTGGTTTACTGACAAATCAAGAGTTTCTAGCGACTCCATACTCCCAATCCTTGATGGCATTAGTCCTGTCAGATGATTCATAGATAAATTCAAGGTCCACAACTTTATCAGACTCGTGAGCTCCCTCGGCATCTCACCTGATAAGTTATTGTTTGAGAGATCTAGGCTATTAACAAGATAGAGAGTGGGATCGAAGTCTTGCACTCTTCCTTTTGCCACTACCTTCAACTTTCCCTGGTAAAGGTATGATGTATCTTTATCTGAGAATACAGATGTTTTCAAGCCACTCAAGTTACCAACACAGCGGGGAATATGACCAGACAGGTTATTGTGTGAGAGGTCCAATATGTGAAGATTGGAAAGGCCACACAACTGTGAAGGAATGCTTCCGGTGAATGAGTTGGAACTCAAGCGTAAAATCAACAAAGAGAGCATGCTTTCTCCTATCCACGCCGGAATGTTTCCAAAGAACTTATTTTCCCCAAGATCAAGACTCTTCATGCCAGTGCAGTTTCTCAATGAAGGAAGTACGCCTGACAAGTTGTTACTAGAGAGAATCAAGTACAAGAGTGAACCAAGAGAATCCATGGATCTTGGAATTGTACCAGAGAGGCTGTTGTTTGACATATCTACAATATACAAGAATGGTATATTGTTCCAGAAATGAGGAATTTCACCAGACAAGTAATTATTTGAGAGAACCATGGTTGTCAGTAGGCTTAGATTACCTAAAGACAGGGGAATGCTTCCACTCAAACCGTTCCTAGAGATGTCTAAATCTGACAAGGAGGGCATCACATCACCAATGTTTGAAGGAATTGGCCCTGAAAAAAAATTATCCCTGAGGTAGAGCGTTGTAATGTTTCTTGACCAAAGTGGGAGGGGGCCCTCAAACCTGTTTGAACTCAAATCAGCATTAGCAGGATAGCTGAACCTTAGCGAGTTGGGCACCTTGCCGCCTAGTTGATTGTAAGCAACATCTAGTTCATCCAATAACAAATCTAACTGCCAAAACCAATCTGGTATGGTATCTGCAATCTTAGCATTATTGAGGACCACCGTGACAAGCTCAGTCTGATTTCTAAGCCATGCAGGAAATTTGGGACCCAATTGACATGATCTAAGGTTCAAGTATCTCAATTTGAAAGGAGGTATCCATTTAGAAATAATGTTGAAAACTAGGGAAATGTTTGGGGAGGCTTTCTGGATTGACACGTCTTTTAAGCTTCGAAGTTTCAGAAAATGAGCTTCTGTTATAACACCTTCCCATGTGTTTTCACTTTTCAGTGAGATCTACTGCAACGAGTGATGAGAGCTGCCCAAAACTTTCTGGGATGACTCCACCCATTTTATTTCCTGCAAGGTAAAATTCCTCCAAAGATGTCAAGTTTCCAATAGATTCTGGGATAGAACCCTGAAATGAGTTGTACCTCAACGTGAGGTATCTTAACTTCTTAAGAAGTCCCAATGAATTAGGCAAATTTCCTGTCAGACTGTTATAACCTAAATCCAACCTCTCTAAGCTGCTGTTTGTGCATATAGACAAACTATCAATGAACTCAGTTATCTCACCAGTAACTTTGTTGATTGAAAGTTTAAGATATTGCAAATCGCATAGCATTCCCAAGTTTCTTGGCAACTGACCTCTGATGTCTGAATTCTCTGACAAATCAAGGTTCTTCAGATGAGTCAAACTCCCGAGTGTTTCTGGAAGTTCTCCATTGAGATTGTTCCTACTTAGGTCAAGGTTGACTAGTTCAGTCAGATTGAACAACCAGGGAGAAAATGTGGAGTTGAAACCATTGGCAGAGAGGTCAAGAACCAAAAGTGATGTGAAATTGATATGAGGAAGAGTAGGTGGAAGGATGGAAAGTCCACAGCCAGGCAAATGCAATTCAAGAAGTGAAGGGAGCATATTAACAGTGGGAAGCCAATATGGTGCAGCCTTGGTAAGGTTTGCTCCTCCCAAGTTAAGAAACTGTAAGGAAGAAAGACTGGAAAGCCATCTGAGATCACTCTCAACAGCATTATTACTGAGATCAAGATGAAGCAATTTTGAAAGGTTTCCAAGATTGGCGGGAATTACTCCACCAAATGATGCACCAGATAGATTGAGATATGTTATTTTTTCTAGTGATCCAATGAAACTTGGAAGTTCTAGACCTCCAAAGTTATTCATGCTCAAATCCAAGTAAACCAAATCTTTCAAAACAAGCAATGAAGGATTGATCTCACCTCCTAAAGCAGGGAGTGTTCCATCATCACTCTCCGAAACATCTACATACGGGTTGCGAAGATTAAGGCTGTCCACGCGTCCAGTTGTCTTGTTGCAGCCTATACCTCTCCATTTGCAGCAATCTACTCCAACCCAAGATGAAAGCCGGTCTGAAGGATCAGTAAGTCCCTCTCTGAGCTTCAGAAGGGCTTTCCTCTCGATATCCATGCAACCCACATTAGCATCTGCACTGCAGAAACCGAGTGTGACTGTGTCATGGTATGAGGTTCCTGACAGTAGTAAAAGTGAAAGAAGCAAGAACGATGCAGTACTGTGTCCCATGCTTCTTGCGTTCTTATGATGGTATATAGACTAAAAAGATATCTTTGCAAATATTCAAAAGAGTCCTATATATACAGAACCAATGCAATTCATAGTCGAGAAAATGATTAGAAGATGAGGACTACCAAACCATTGATACTGACATTCACCAATGTTTTAAAAGGCTGAGGCGTAGCCGAGGCGTTTTCGGGAGAGCCTCAAGAAGGCGTTCGCCTTGAGGCGTAAGGCGTAAGCCTTACGTATAAATCAGTTGTATTTATGTATATAACTAGTCTTATATATAGAACATGTATTGTAACCAAAAACTAAAATTTGACAACCAAAATCAGACTACTCCCTCCCAATTACACACTGAAACTCAGAAACCAATCACACAGACTGAAAAAAAAAACAGAAGTTGGGAATTGTTTACATACAATTCTGATGGTAATGGCTCAAAGCTTAAAAGCTGATTATCAGCATCATTGTTATTGGCTTCACTGAGATCCCTCAAACTTCTCCTAGGAGTCTTGTCTATGCAGCCACATCATGTGCCCCTGAAACTCACAAAACAAACATAACCGTCACGTCACAACACAAACATAACTGTCAATTTCTCTAAAAGATAATAACAGAAGCTATACCAGAAGCTAATTATCAGTGATTAGTACTCTAGCCAGCCTCACTATTCTTGAAGGTGTTCGATCTGCCATACAAGGAACATTACTGCAATAAGTAGAAACTTAATTGAGAAAGCAATTCTGCTAGAGGTAAAGCCAGCAACTTTGGCCATAATGAAACACCACTCCTTTGTTTTGATTACAAAATGATTACCAGAAACACATGAAAATCCCAGATTGCTATCATATATGAGTAATATGACCAAAGCACATGATAATCCCCAACACTATGGTCTGCATATTCTGCAAACCTTGCCAATATCATGTTCTTTCCCTCATTTAGTATCAATTGCTATCACTGCACCGATTGCTATCATACATGATTTTCATTCATTTATGCTATTATCATAATCTCACATTCCCAGTTGCACGAAAGTGATTAATTGAACAAGAAAAACAAAACATTTGCTGCAAATCGTATTCACCAGCAAGATCGAGGAAATCAAATTCATACCTTAAATCCTTTGCTGCAAATCCGATTCCAAATCTCCAAGTGAGAAAATCTCTTGCTCCAAGTGCGAAAAAAGCCTCCTTTAGAGCCAAATCCTTGAGAAAACTCATGGACTCTTGATGATTTTATCAAATTTGTTTCTTGGGAATTGGGATTTGGAAGTGAAAGAGTCGGAGTTTTGATGGAGGAGGCTGAAGGAATCGAAAATAACTTCAGCTCGAGACCTGAAGGAGTTTTAACTCTCAAAACCACCAAAACGACGTCGTTTTGGTGACGAAGAAAAAAAAAATTCTCAGGCGTTCGCTTTAGACGCCTTAAGGCGCGCTTTGGCCGCCTTTTCCGCCTGCATCGCCGCCTTGTCCGCCTCTGCGCCTCACCTGCAAAACACACTCATTTTCTACAGCGCCTCGCGCTTTCTAAGCCTTAAGGCGCGCCTGAGGCGCGCTTTTTAAAACATTGACATTCACCATAAAAAATCGACACCATTGTCCAATTCCAAGGTTTTGGAAGTTCTATTAGGGGGGATTTTATAAGACCTAAATCATGGAACCTGCCGTGAAGCAAAGACTTCCAAGTCATTGTGATGCCGACCCAGACATCGGAAATACGATATATATAACCTGGGGACATTTTCAACCTTATTAATCAAATATACATTTTCGACCCATATGTTTGTCTTGTTCGTAATAAGTAATACATTTTCGACCCATATGTTTGTCTTGTTCCTAATAGGTAATAACATTCAAATGGAAAATAGGTCTATTAGTCAATGGAAACAAGGCTACACTGTACAGAGCATAGACCAGACCCTAGACATCCCAATCCTGGCCAAGGTTTTAAATATCGGTATCTTCATATGTATCGGTACTTTGAAAAATGACTTTTAAATATCGGTATATATATCGGGGATAAAGGGTAACAAAATGTTGTTTTTGAAAAAAATCAATTTATTAGAAATTTACAACTACATATAAATACATATGAATGTCAACTTCATTTATATCCAAAAAGAGACTCTAGGCGGTTGAAAAGCCGCTCGCTGGTCTACGAAAATGCAATAATCAGACCAAGACATATGACTCAAATATGGCTTTATCTGCAATGTCATCCATATATGGTTCCTTGACTTCCTTCTGCAATGTCATTTGGTCTCGTTTGAATAATTGAACCTTTATGGCTTTATCTTCTTTCTATTATTCAACTACAGAGTTACAAACATAGTCACAGACTACATAGTACCAAATCTCTCCTCACACAGATTTGCATTTAGACTTTTAGAGAATTACTTCTCACCCAAAATCAAGGATTCAAATTTCGGTTTTGGTTTTGATTTCGGTACTTCAAATTTAAGGAAATTTTAGAGAAAGTTTCGATTTCAGTGGAAATTTCAGTTAAAATAAAGAAATCACATTAATTGCATTTATAAAATGATATTTTTGAATGAAACTTTTATATAGACTAAACTAATCTATAATAAACCTATTTACAATGTAACCTCTGTAAAATTATACATTATAATAATATTGTAATATTTAATATGGATGAATAATTAACTAGTATTGTAGTATGTTGCTAAACTAGTGTTTTTATCTATGTGTAATTATAAATGTGTTGTATATTGATAATGTGAATGTGATTTTATTTTTTATTTTTTATTTTTATAGTTGGAATCTAGTGAGGCTTGGACCGCTTGGTTATCAAAACTACTACAATGTGATTCGATTTAGCTGGTTGAACTGCTTCCATTTAGTATCATTCAATAATGCTCTCAAATTTCGACTTGATTTTTCTTTAAGTCTCAGGATCTAACTTAATTGTTCAAAAAATTATTTATTTTCTTTGTTATTTAATATTTTATTTTACTATTTACCATATTGCTACTCAATTATTAAAAATTAACATAAGATCTAAGACTTTTACTATCTTTTCACAATCAAAGTGGGTTCTCTTAAATATAAATAGAGAGATATAGATAAGTACGTATTGGTTGGTTCACTAGGTTGCTATTACGTCTACATTAAAAATGAGTATGATGTTTTAATCAACTAGTCAAAATGGGTTCTCTTAAATATAATATAGATGAGTGTTGGTTTGTTGCTGTTACATCTACATTAGAACGAAGTATGATATTGTAATCATAGTTAATAATTTTTCATATTATACGCGAATAAAACATGTTTTTATTTTTATTTTTATTTTTTTATAAAATTAAGTAATTCAACGAACTAATTGATAAAATATCTGAATAATACAAGTACGTATTTTTCGTATACTATAAACGTCCTGTTTATTACTAACTATGGTTTTAATCAACCATATCATGTACCTAATCGAAAAACTATATCATGTATATAATCGAAAAAATAATATCAGTAATGTATTCAAATATCTTAATCTGTAGACTATTTCAAAGAAAATGAGTGAAGCCTATTATTTTTAAGGAAGTCCATTGAAAGAAAATTCCCACACAATAGTCCACCATCTTAATTTGGACGTAAATAATTGGGCAATTGTAGAACAAATCCTCCACAAGATATTGATTAAATCATGGTCAAAAAATGCTGATTGAGACACTTGGTAATAATACAATTTTTATTTTTACAATTAACCTTCTTAACACACTCTCGTTCCACCATTTTTTCTGCATACCTTCCTTAGCAAGTGGGGGACCGTTTTGGCTCTTATAAATGCAGCCGAGAGGCTTTATAGTCTTCACAAGCATTTCAAGTTTTTCATTATTCTCAACTGTGCTGAAAGGTGAGTGCTCCAATTTTCTCCAAATTTGGTTGGAGATAAATGATATAGATAAGTGTTGGTTGGTTGCTGTTACGTCTACATTAAATAGGAGTATGACGTAATACCAAAACCCCATAAATGAAAATGAACAAGTACAACAAAAAGAATGTCATAAAAAAAAGTACAACAAAAAGAACGTAAAAGCTACTACAATGTGGTTCGATCTAGCTGGTTGAACTGTTTCCATTTAGTATCATACAATACTGCCCCAAATACATGAATTTTGAAAATGATTTTGGTACTTCATCACATGGGTATTGTATGTATGTTGATCTCTTTCCACATGCAATCCATATATTAGATATTGTGAAATTACTCAATATGGTGTTTCATTTTATGAAGCATACGACATTTGAGACAAAGCAAAAAAAGGAATTATGTTGTCACTACAACAGAAATGCTAATTTGCGAGGAACAAATTTGTCGCTGAAAATTGAGATTTTCTCTCCGCAGTGTTTTCGCGAGGAAAATATTTTGGTCACAAGTTCCTTGCGGTAGGCTGGTCAAGAAAAGTTTCTGCAAGAAAAATACTATTTCCTCGCCAATCCCTTTTCGCGATGAATATATTTTTTTCTCGCCATTATTCTTTAGCTACAATTTTTTTCCTCGCCTAAACTCATACTTTTTTCTCACTAAAGATTTTTGAAGACCAAAAAATAGTCGTTAAATATATTTCCCGATAAAATAAATTTCATCGCTAAAGTATTATTTCCTCGCTAATGATATGTAAATAATTTAGAAATTATAAATAATGAAAAAATTGAAAAAACATTTTCGTTGTTGTAGGTATATTTTGGCAAGGAAGTCTTTCCTCATTATAAGCAATCTTTAACTAGGAAATTTATTTTCTTCCTTATATGTATCCTGTATGAGAGAAAATTATTCCTCACCAAAGGTACTCAATGACGAGGAAATTTACATTTGTCGATGTAGATTATATGGTGTATTCCTCGCCAAAGGTACTCAATGATGAGGAACTTTACATTTGTCGATATAGATTATAAGGTTTATAGCGAGGAAATTTACTTTTGTCGTTGTAAGTTGTATTTGCTATAGCGAGGAAATTATTTTTTGTCGTTGTAGGTTGTATAGTCTGTAGCGAGGAAATTTATTTTTGTCGTTGTAGGTTGTATAATCTATAGCGAGGAATTTTACTTTTGTCGTTGGAGGTTGTAGTCTATAGCGAGGAAATTTACTTTTGACGTTGTAAGTTGTATAGTCTATAGCGAGGAATTTTACTTTTGTTGTTGTAGGTTGTATAGTCTATAACGAGAAAATTTACTTTCATCGCGGTAGATACTATATTCTATAAAGAGAAAATTTACTTTTGGATAAATTTCAGTTTAGTACCCTGTGGTTTGGGGGTAACATCATGTCAGTCCCTGCTCTTTCAATTTGATCAGCAACACCCATGTGCTTTCAATTTCAATCAGCCGTGCCCAAATTTTACTGTTCCGTCCAATTTGAACGTTAATTTTGACTGGATTGACAAAGTAAAATTTGGACGGAACAGTAAAATTTGGGCACGGCTGATTGAAATTGAAAGTACATGGGTGTTGCTGATCAAATTGAAAGAGCAGGGACTGACATGATGTTACCCCCAAACCACTGGGTAGTAAACTGAAATTTATCCTTTACTTTTTGTCATTGTAAGTTGTATAACCTATAGCGTTGAAATTTACTTTCATCGTCATACATATTATAATTTTTAACGAGGAAATTTATTTTTGTCGTCATAAGTTGTGTATTATTTTTATCGTTATACATTCTATAGCCTATAGAGAGAAAATTCTTTTTCGTTACAATTGATTGCTTATTACGAGGAAAATGTTGACAATATATATGGTTTTGTCACCGATTGTTCTCTACCATATTACATGAAAATATTTAAAACTAATTGAAATAGTCAAACCAATAATAAATCTTATAATAATAAAACCAAAGTAACAATCAAAGTGTTTCATAACATAAGGAGTAACGAAAATAGTCTAAAAGTAATAACAAAATCAAGATGATCTAAAAACTTATTGCTCCATGTTTAAGCTCTCTAATAAAGATACTAACTTAATGGATGTTACCTGGAAAAGTTAGCCATGAACTCCTCAAACTTTTTGGCTTGCTCTTCCAATCTTTGGCTCACCTCATTTTGTGCATCAATCTTTCGTTGTTGAGTCCCTACAAGGTGTTGGGTCTCTTGAAGCTGTTCTTGCAACTCTTTGTTCTTTTCAGACATTTCATTTATCGACGAATGAGAGACCCTTGATGGTGGAGGTTTAGGGCCAAAACCACAACCCTTGATGTAGCCTGATTTGACTCCGAGGAATTTTGCACAAATTTCATCATCTGTCATTGTCCGAGTTCCATCAGGTTGAGTTGTCTCAGTTCGCATCTTAATCATTTCATCCTACAATAAAAAATATATACAGTTAGATATGATATGTAATTTCTCAATTACAACCTGATCAATTTAATCATATTTAGGGAATTTATATTAATTTCACCAATGATCATGGTCAACATATATACATTATAGAACTTTTGTCCATACGTATGCATCGTTAACAAGTTACTTACCCACTTTGCTTTTGCTCCAAAGTCCCAACCTTTTTTAGTGCTTTTGTACTCTGTTTCAAAGCGATCAATTGCACCTTGCTTCTCTCCAGTCTGTGCTACCTATTGCATTCAAACATATTTTTTTTAACATCTACAAATATATATTGAAGGTATTGTTCAAGTAAATCATTATTTGTGTGTCTGGCCCAAACTTTAGGTTACTTGACCTAGTGGTAATAGGGTTTAATTAGAATGATCTACATTATTCAATGTATGATTACCTTTCCTTATATGATTCGGATTCTATGCATTGTAATCCTCTATATAAAGAGGCCCCTATTATCAATGAGAACATATAGCAATTCTCTCTCAAATATCGTTTCCCTAAAACACGTTATCAGCACTAGCCCTAACCACAAAAACCAAAAATCAAAAACCTGAAAATCTTCGTCGCTACTGCAAGCACCTAGCCCACGCTAGTCGCCTCACCACCATTGAGACTCACCGCCGCTTCTCTCCTGCAGCCTTGACGCACGTCTGCTGTCCCTGCAGCACCGCAGCACGTCCGCTGCCCCTGCAGCATCCTTCTCTTCCTAGTTTCTCCTCTCGTTCCTGTGCATATCAGTTAGTTTTCAAGCCCTGAAACGTCTAGTTTGGAACTTCAGATGAAAATGATTCCTTCATCAAAGTTGTTCGTCTCTGTCTATTCTATTTGACCTCCAAATTTTATCTCTATGGGAGCCGTGTTGAGACCTGTACACCAATTGGAGTGGGAGCTGTTCAGAAGCGAATCTGCTCCGAATTTCAACAAGTTTGATTCACCTAGGACTGAAGCTCGTCTGCAATCCCACAATGAGGATCGAATATGCTCTGCAATCCTAAGAGATATGGTTTACTAAAAGTTCCCGCTTTTGAAGTTTTTTATTCTCTTTTGCTTCTTTTTCTCGGAGACTTGCAACCTCCCTTCTTCTACCCCCCTTTCTTCATCATAGGGGAGACCAAATTAAGCTAAACTGTGGGGGTTCGTGCTCACTCCAAGTTTGGAGCTTGTAGAGTCCTCCAAACTTAGAGTTTGTTGAGAAGTTATGATCGACCACAAACACATCATTGTTTCGATCTAATCCAATACCTCTGAATTTCTTGGAAGCGACTACGCTCAAAATTTTTATATGTTTTCATGGTAGCCTTTTCGCTCCGAAACTAACCCTAATTTCTTGTTGTGTTTCAGGATGAGTAACCTGAACAAATTGGACTTTTCTCCATTGGGAACAACTAGCTCTGGATATCACAGGTGGGTTCGTGATGTCCGCCAACATCTCAAGGCCAATGGAATCCTGGATACGATTCTTGAGCCTAGCCATGATGTGCTAACAGTTGAGCAAGCTCTAGCTTTGGAAGCAAATAGAGCAGTGTTAGAGGCAAATAAGGCGAAATCCATCATCCTAATGACTCGTAATATGGATGATTCGCTCCTGTACGAGTGTATGAATGAAGAAGACCCCAGAAGGCTGTGGGTCTCATTCGAAGAAAGATTTGGCAACGTCTGTGACTCCTTGCTTCCTGACCTAGAAGTGAGATGGCATAGCCTCCGCTTTTGTGATTTCAAGTCAGTTCTTGACTACAACTTGGAAGCACTTGGCATTAAATCCTTAATGGAATTCAGTGGTAAAGAGATCACAAATGCGATGTTGATTGAGAAGACTCTCTCTACCTTCCCCGTCTCTGCATTGATGGTAGCCAAGAACTATCGAATTGATGTCAATGCTAGACGCATCACAAGATTTCATGAGCTTATTAGAGCCATAAACGTAGCTGAAAAGCACGACAACATACTTGTGAAGAACTATAATTCAAGATCCGTGGAAATAGAGCATATTCCGGAACCCAATTATAGTTTCGCCCCTAAGAGAGGGTGCCAAGAGCGAAACCCTAATCTTAGGGATACTTCTGGACATCCTAGTCCATATAATCGCTTTTCTTGGGAATGTAATCGCCAAAATAGGCGAACACGGAACTGAAGAGGTCAACGTGGAAAGAGAGGGGGAGGCAACGCCTTTGGCCATGTTGGTGGCACCACCAACACTAAGAGCCATCTAAATGACGCTTTCAAAGCGCCTCAATTAATGGAGTTTGAGTAAAGAGATATATGTTCTCGATGTGGAGTGTCTGATCATTGGGCACACATTTGTAGAGCTCGTGAAGAAATTGTCACCGCCTACAAAGCATATTGTGAAGCAAGAGAAGCTCAATATATGGAACAAGAAGATCAAGAAGATTATCTAGAGTGAAGGGTTGAAAACTACAAATTTGGCTGGGATTAATAGATCGCCAATTCTGTTTAAGTCTTTATTTTTCCAAGAGATGTAATAGGCAATTGCTATATATTCTTGTAGTAGATGCCAATGGTTTAATCTTTCTTCAAAGTAGGCTCACCCAAAGTAAGTGTGATGTCTAGGAAGGTTATGAGATTAGTGGTACTTAAGCGAGCTTTGCTCCATTGACATCTTTCTTCTCACCAGGTCACATTTATTTTGGAATTACCGAAAGAAGTTAGATGACTACCATTGTTTTGCATTGGCTAGCATTTTGGATTAAATTTTCTTTGATCAAAGAGACAATGATGTAACTCCGTTGGCTTATGAATAAAATTTTGAGTTCTTCTCATGATGACTCAATTTTGATTCTGAGCATATTTCTTTGTGACTACGATGACTGGGTCATCAGTATTAATTCAAGGACATGGAATAGCCTAAGTTCCCCTTGCCAAAAGGCACCTTGATTACTGTCACAGAAACTCTCTTCGCTCTCATGGTAAATCTTACCCTATGAATAGCCAACATATTCCATGTGAAAACGCATGTAGAGAACGAAAATGAGTTCCTTTTCAATACCTCTAACGATTGTGAACTGTTGGAGACATCATTGAGTGTGAAAATATGTGCAAATTTGTGAGATGTTCCCTACTCCCAAGTATAGGAGGTCAAGTTTTAGTAAAGGGAAAAAGTAAAGAGTATCGTACCGAAGGGATTGAGTAACTCTAGCCTACCTAGATCACCGCGAAAATAAACCAAGAAAACACATGCAAAGTCTACATTTTTACAAGTTCAATAGTTTTGGCCTTTTGGAAGCCTAACTACCAAAAGTGATATTAACAATGGATAGTAGTGAATCGGCTTTTGAATTAATTTTAACTATATTAAAATTAAAGTGCAAATAAAGCAAATTAAACTAACAAAGTGTAAGAGATTTGATCAAATGAGATAAAAGGGATTGTAAGGCATCACACCTAACCTCCTTTGTGCAAATTCTAAGTAACCAAATCTAACATGCTCATGCCAAGATGGAATCCCCCTTGGTTCTCTTGATTATCGAGTAACCAAGAAACAATTATACTAGAGAATGTATTGAAGCTACCCCTTGATTATTGGACATAACTCTCCTACAATCCTTTTAGTTTTTACCCATTCCTTGATTATCGGACACAAGTAGACCTATGTAAATGCAAGCTAAGATCCCTTGATTATCGGACACCTAAGCCACATCCACATGGTAAGCTCAATTGTAAGGACCCAAGCAACCTTATTTGATTATCACAAGATTACCATTTCTACATTTGCAACATGCTTTAGTTTACTTAGTTTGTCAAGCCTAGCATACTTCCATGAAATTATCAAAATTTACCAACCTTAGGTGACAAATCTAAGAAGCATAAATGATGAACAATTAAACTAGCAAAGTAAAAATTCATGGCATGATCCATATTATATTTAACTACATAGTTTGTACACAAATTCGGCTAGGGCTAAACCCTAGCCCCAAATTTATTCTACTCATAACTCATAGTTCCATAAATTAAAGCCATAAACTTGTAAAGCATCAAGTCAAGAGAGAAAATAGTAGATAAAGGAAGGAATACCCACGGGTTTGGTTCCAAAAAGAACCAAACCGTACCTCTAAGAACACTTTCTACCCTCCAAGATGCAAAATAAGGTGAAAAATGTTTCCGAGCATGGTATTTTTGGTTTCTAATAAGAGAAAGGAACCAAAAACACCATGCAAATCCACAAAGTCCCTTAGAAGTATGATAAGTAAGACTCGAATATGTGAAACTAGAGTTGTGATTGATCAAAAGTGTATAGATACTTCGGTTTTGGAAAGGAAAAACCAAGAACCCAAGAAGCTATACACCTATCTCTACACAAAACTAAGAAACTATGAACTAAAGCTATGAAACGAAGAGAAATGTGTGAAGAGATGTGTGAGAAAGTGAGAGGAGAACATGAAAAACGTCCACCATGAGGGGAGGGTGTTTTTATAGGCCAAGAGTGATGAATGGAGGGTGGAGATAAAAGGAAATGAAGGGCTAGATGTAAAGAAAAAATGTGTAAGCACAAAATGTGGATCCAATCTTTAACTCCACATGAAAATGACTTAGGAAGCCCATAGCTATTTTGGTGGAGGAGATGAAGTAAGGGTAGAAGGGTCATTGGGAGACAAATGTGTAAGATGTAAGAGGAGGACCATTTGTCATCCTTCAAATTTTGAATTTGAAAATAACCTACACCTAAAGTCTTTCCATCTAAACTCTCTAACCCTATTCAACAGCTGTTCCATGCCCTCCACACATGTCCTTGGTTGGAAATTGTTGGAAATTCGGCATTGACCTCCATTGACCCATTTTTTTGTCCGTTTGTGCACTTTCTTCTCCTTTCTTCCTTCAATTGAATCTCTACCGAGATTTCTGAATTGGCCTTCAGTTTCTTCATACCAAATGTTCTCCCATGAGTGTAGATCATCCTGGTAAAATTTCAGAGTTTATTTCACCGTGGTGTGGCTGTAAATGCTGTCGGAATCAGTATAGGTCCGGTTTTGCAGTTTTCGTCTTTTAGTCAGAAAGTTGGATCGATCTTTTGACAACCTTCCGCTCAGAACTAACTCTTTCAATCTTCATAAGAAATGATCCTTAGGATGTCTAAAATATATCTAAAAATTTTCAACTCATTTGGAGTTCATTTGGTCAGTCTACCGCTCCTCCTTCCTTGCCTAGCTCGGTTTCTCCTAGCCGGAGTAGGAAAATGTCCTAAGACTGACTTTTTAGTGCATTTCCAAGCTTCTCCATCATTTCCTAGCATGATAAGGAAAACATAATAAATAGATTTAAATAAACACAAAGGCTAAGCAAAAGTGCAAGATTAGGGAAATAATTACTAGGTAATTATGGACCTAACATGAACAAAGGCGCATCTTAGAGTAATTTATGTGTCTCTCTTGTGAACTCTATGTCACTATTCGAGTTATTAAATCCAATGAAGTTATGAGAGAAGATCTCTTGGATTTAGGCACATATTGGCTTTGTCACGACAGGATAGGTCATCCTAGTCATGATATGATGATCCATCTACTAAAGACTTCACATGGACATCCTTTCTCTCAAGCGAAACGAAGCATGAATCAAAAGTTGATTCCTGGACTAAGTGTGACCGACGCTGCTGCCTAGGGCACCGCCTCTGTCCACCACTAGCCTAGGGCTAGAGCAGTCCCTATCTATGACGCCATGGATGGCATCCATCATGGTAATGACGCCCCAGGTGATGTTGAAATCACCAACTTTGCTTCAAATAGCATTTCAGACGCTTAGGCCTAACCAAAATCCTCATTGGTTGCTTCTAAAGCCTCCCGCTCATTTTACAAAGCCTGTTCCCTAGGAAAATTAGGACTGAGACCGTCCTATGCAAAGGATATGAAAATACTCATTCTGTTCCTACATAGAATCCATGGGGATTCTGTAGACTGATTCAACCAACCTGCGGACGTTTAAATATCTCATGATTTTGGTTGACACGCAAACACGCTGGTCACGTGTTGTGCCATTATTCACTTATAATACTGCTTATACTACACTCCTAGCACATATCATACAACAACGGGCTCACTCCCCGAATCATCCTATTCAGTCAATTGGATTTGACTATGCTAGAGAGTTTACATCGAAGACTTTCGATGGTTATTGCATTGGGACTAATGTTGGACATTATATTTCCATGAACACACCCAATTGGTCTCTCGGAAACGACTACGATGGTAGTCCAGACATTGGTAATGCGCACTAATTTCCTTATATCCGCTTGGGGTGATGCAATATTTCATGCAACTATGCTAATTCGTCTACGACCCACCGCCACTCAATGTACCTCTGCGTTATAGCTAGTGACTGGGTACAAGTATCGTACTTTCACATATTTGAGTGTGCCTTTATATGCCAATTGCGCCACCACAACACTCTATAATAGGTCCTTACAGACGAATGGGCAACTCAGTTGGATTTGATACTCCAACAATCGTCCGCCACTTAATGCCCTTGCTTGACGATCTCCATACCACTAGATTTGCGGATGTCACGTTGATGAGATAGTCTTCCCATCGTTAGGGGGAGATAAAAACACAGATGTTCAGCAGGAACGACAGGAATTGTCGTGGTCTGTCCCCACTATGTCTCATCTCGATCCCAGTAAAAGTGACGAGATCACACAAATATGCTGCAAACATGCCTGCAAGGATGGACGTCCTTACGAGAGGATGTAGCGCCACCCTACACGGAGGTAGGTATGACGCCAACGCCAAAGAGAGTGGTACTTTGGCGTTACAGGCCATGGCCCCAGCTTGGATGCATGGTAGACCCGTGGATTCGAAGGATACTTTGACACATTCCAATCCTTTGATCATCAAGACTCAAAATTCGTCTCATGAGAATCTTTCGGGTTATGGTTATCGTTGGGGGATGCCTCAATGTCAGAACCTATTCCTGAGAATATAGAGCTCTATGAAAATTACACTGGTTTACATGAGACGTGGGATAGAAACTCCATCATAATTGATGATGTAGTTGCGCATTTCGTTGTGCATGAGTTTGTTTGAGTCAGATAACATCGAACCACACTCCGTTGATGAATGAATGCCAGCATAGAGAGATTTTGGCCTAAATGGAAAAATGCGATCCAGGTTAAGTTGGATTCTCTAACGAAGAGGAAGGTTTTTGAGCCAGTGATGCCAACACCTCTTAACATAAAACCTGTTGACTAACGGGTCTTTATTAGAAAGCGTGATAAGAAAAAGGATGGCAATCTCGCCTTATGGTGCAAGGCTTCTCACAAAACGCCCTGGAATCGACTACGATGAGACATATTCTCTCGTAATGGATGTCATTGCACTCCACTACCCTGTCAGTTAGGTAGTTTCCGAATAACTGATTATGCAGCTTACAAAATGTGGTCACTACGTATCTCTATGGGAATCTAGATACGGAATATACATGAAGGTTCATGGTGAACTTCATTTACCCAAGTCAAGTGGCTCTAGACCACTGAGCGCGTTTACAATAAGATTGAAACGCTTACTAAAGTGAGTACTTGATTGGGAAGGGATATGTCCACATGTTTCCATAACAAGTTTCGGATTCTATCACGGTTCATGTTAGACATGATCTTCATTGGAAGCCGTTAAAAAGTTAAGGGAAACTGCTGAACACTTGAAATCCTAGTTTGAGATGAAGGATTTTGGGAGAACATGATTATGTGTCAGCTTGAAACTTGAGCATCGTGTTGATAGATGCTTAGGCATTTTAAAAAGGTCAAGCCTTCAAGCACCCCATGATCGTCAGTAGTCTTGATCCTAAAAAGGATCCTCTTCGTTCAAAGGATGATGACGAAGATGCGCTAGGGGCAGAAATGCCCTAGTTAAGTACAATAGGCGCATTATTGTACTTAGCTCAAGGCCTAAGACCAGACATCTCATTTGTCATGAACTTGTTAGCAAGATATATAGCTCTGCGCCAACGCGACGCCATTGGATTGGTGTAAAAGATATCTTTCGGTACTTAAGATTTACGATTGATATGGGCTTGTTCTATCCCTACAGAGAGATGATGGATTCGGACCCATCACACACTAGGAACACTGACTTGATACACATTTACGCAAGCGTACGTATCATTGTCAAGATAGGGAAGTATAATGCCCAAAGTTATCGTACCACGGGGATTAGTGGCTAACCCACAATCCTTGGGTGGTCGGAACTAAAGTAACTAAGCAAACAAAATAAAAATAAAGTGAATAAAAAGGCTAATCTAAGGCACCAAGCCTTAGCAATGCTCGGCTTTGGTTTTCACCAAAGCCTAATCAAAACTAAGAGCCTAGTAGTGGATATGCACAAATGAGTTGAAATTTGTAGGGGGTTTTGAATTGGGAATCAACTAAATTAAACGCAACCGAAAAGTAAACTAAACAACTAATTAACGAACTAGAAAATTAAATTTGGGTTTTCAAATTAATGGGAACATGGGAGTGTCGGGTGATTCACACTAACTATCTTGCAAATATCAATGCCAATTTTACAAATGCATGCATTTCCTATATGTGTCAAGTCCTGTATCTAGTACCGGTTAAAGCTACTAAACCAATTATCATTTCGGTGTATCGATTATGCCGGTTAGGGCCACAATCAACTCTCTAATTTGGGTACTACGCCGGTTAAGGCCGCAATATCCAAAATTAGAGGCCTAGAGTGCAAGATAATAGAGACCCAAGCAAGCTTAGCTACAATTAAGCTAGCTAATGGTTACCACACTTAAATCCTAGATGCAACAAGACCAATAAGTTGTCAATTTATCAATCCATTCATCACAATTGCCCACAACATAATTTCAAAGGGTGACAAAGCCTAGAAACATGCTTCTAAGGACCAATAAATTCGGATTTAAAGCATACACAATGGAAATTGCATTTATTAAAATTAAAGCATCAATATTTATACAAGATGAGTTAGGGGTTCACAACCCTAACTCCCAAAATTGAACTACTCACAACCCATACAAGAATCCATCAACAAAAATATATAAAAATTATGAAATAGATAATAAGGAAGAGAGGGGAGAGTTAGTTTGGCCACTCCTAGCTATGAGCTAGTATGAACCAAGCAATTTCTTCACCCAACTACCCAAAATAAAGGTGTGGTACTCTTGATGATGATTCCCTTGAAGCCTTGAGTGAGTCCTTCTAAATTCCCTAAAATAAAACTAAAGAAAAGAGGAAAAAAATGGAGGAGAAGAGGAGAGAGAGAGAGCAGCCCAAAAGGGCTGCATCTGTTTGGTTTTTCTGGTGCGGCTGTTGGTGTGTGCTCCAGTTCTTCCTCTGATTTAATGTGGTCTGATGGGTTGTATATATATAGGGATAATTAGGTCATGGTTTCTGTGGGTTGTGAGAGAGAGTGGCGCGTGGTCTGCAAGTGAGAGAAAAGTCAGCCACCTAATATCAATTAAATAGGCCAAACGTGCAGCACCATTTCCTTGGGCTTAATTAATCAATCAAATGATTGATTGATTAAACAACAACCTTTATATATATATATATATATATATATATATATATGTTTCTCTCCTTGTAATTTTAAGTACATGCTCACAACTACGAATAATTGCATTCCGCTCCCTTTCTAACTTTGACTGTGGTTGATCACATCAGTAATTTCATTTCTTTCTCGGAAATTCAATTTTGCTTCATTTTCGTGCAATTTTCTCTCTATTTCCGTAATTCCGCTTATTTCCTACAAAATAAATAAAAGTGGATTAGTTACATAATAATTGACTTGAGGATTAACTTAATTATAGTATTTTAGATATAATTACATGCATAAAAATGCGTGTAATCAAACACCGCCAACACTGGCCTGCTTCCTCTATCCCTATCCAAAAATGACATAAGTATTTTGGAAGGTTTTGCTGATGTTGGGTATCTCTCTGACCCATACAAAGGTCATTCCCAAACTGGTTAAGTGTTCACCATGGGAAAAGACCATGATATCTTGGAGGTCTACATAACAGACCTTAGTCGCTATATCTTTGAACCATGCAGAGATTATTTCTCTTCACAAAATGGTTCTTGAATGTTTATGGATTGGATCCATAATTCGAAACAATTGTGGTTTGAAGTCTACCACAGATGAGTTTATGAGCATTTAGGATAATGCTGCTTGCTTTGAATAAATGAAGCAAAGGCTACATCAAAAGCGACAACACCAAGGGTAATCAGCAACAATAGACTCTCCTCAAGATCAAAGTGAACTAGGTTCAATCTGAGGACAGTGTGGCAGACTTGCTCTCTAAGTCATTGCCTAATTCCACTTTCAAGAAACATGTTGGTAGCATTGTTTGCGAAAGTTATCCGAACTCCAATGACTGTAGTCATCAGGGGGAGATGCAGACATCAGGGGGAGGTGTCTACATGTATGGTCTCGAAACGTGAAGGGTGTGTTGTGCTCTTTTTCCCCTTCGATCGAGGTTATTTTTGTCCCACTAGGTTTTTGTTACTCGGCAAGGTTTTTAGCGAGGCAACGAGAGAAGCACCGCGTTTGGGCAACACTGTAACGCCCCAAACCGCACCTCACTAGCTTGGGCACGTCACAGTGCCGCGGGGCTCTAAAATATAAACCGAAAGCTCAATTCACATTCTAGAGGACCGCTAGGCATTTTGTTTGAAAACTTTTTGCAAAACACAGCGGAAGCTACCGATATTTTTGAGGTGAAAAACTTGAGTTGCTAAAATCTATTTCACTCATCCAGTACTTGGATAAGGATCACACGAGGTATGAATTTCAATGAAAGAGAATTCAACAAAAATTGACACGATGCTAAATAACCACAAGTTCTGAAACATGGAGTTCGAGAAATAGAATCTAAACAGCATCCAAATAATGATTTACCGAACTTGTTCCGCACACCCAGCTCCGTCCGCTACTGTCCCGTCACCAGTGCACAGTACCTGCATCCATACTGTTGTAGGGGGTGAGCTTTCGTCCTCGCTGCTCAACATGAACTTTACCTCAAATAGACTCAAAACCAATAAACAAAATATTTGGGCTGCCCAGTATGAAAACATATTTAAACCAAATATTTAAAAGAACGACAAACGTTAATGTTTTTCAACTTGAAAACTGATGCATGATGCTTAAATAAATACGGCGCCAAAACCAAGTATTACTTGATGGCCGGTCCCATAGACCCACTACACGACCTTACCTCAATTTAATTTATCACCAGGTAAGCGTAGCGAGAGTGTCCGCTACCTAGCTACACACACGGATCGGGTCGTCATTGCGATCGCTCACCGTCCGACCGGTGTAACTAACCCTCCGGAGGTTTTGGGGATTGAACCCAAGGAAGTCAGAGCCACCCTTCGCTCTCAAGCCATCACACATTTTCTCACGGATTGGTTAGTATGCATTGCATTTTAACTTAACCAAACCGTACCACTTAACATGCATTCATTTCAATAACAAGAGATAAGAAAACTACTAACCGAGGAGAGTCCCGAATCCCCTACCTGGATTCCGATGCTTTCTTTCACGTATTCCAAGAGTCGTGAACCTTCCGTTCCTCGGGTAACTGGAGTCCTAGATTCCAACATTTCAACCGTTAATACCACATTGAACAATGATATGAAATCTTGACGATTAATAAATCGTCCAACCAACTTTTCCTGGTTTGACTAGGAGTTGACCAATTTGATCACGTTGACCGGCACTTTTTAGTTTGACCACATTTGACCATTTGACCATGTTTGACCAATCGAGGTAGATTCGATAATTACCTAAATTATCGAACATTGACTTGAAGTTACGTTATCGACAAAACATATATTGAGTGCACCCGATTACTAAGGCCACCCAATACATACACATTTCTTTTCTTTACTCACTAACATTTTACAAAATGCTTATGCAAACCAATGTTATAATAAATTCCCAACTTCATGAACAATTAAATCCGAGTATCCTTTAACAATTTCGTCACATAGTAATCGAAATTACTATGGACACCCAACCAATCTTATTCCAATTGTTTCACCACCATTTCAAATAACCTGCTTTCGTACACTAACAAAACCTTAAATTTCACAACCAGAAATAATCACAAATTAGTCTAATCTCCAGCCAAACAAACAGAAACATTTCAATCAACAACCTCAATATCACCTCCCGTACTACACTCTGCAGCGAAATCCACAAACCACCAAACTTCACAACTCGATCAAACCACACATAACGCCATGATTGAACCAACTCTCCAAAACAGAAATAAATCAAAAGTACTTCAGTCCACTGTTTCGAACTCAACCCAAGAGCAACCTTTTATTTCAAGGTTTGGGATTATACCTTCTCAAGTCCACGTTGATCGAGCTCGGCCTCACCAGACTACTTTCCGGAACCGGAATGGTGATGAACTGGTGATTTCATCGTGCTACAACTCAGAAAAATTCACACCATCTTGCCTAGTCCGGCCATCGAGCAAGAAACGAAGCCCAGAAGGCTGGAGAAGTCGCCGGCAGCGAGGAAACGCGACGGAGGCAGAAACAACCCAGAAACCAAAATGTCAAAACTCGATCTAATTGGAAAACTAATCATACTGGGGTGTAGAGCATGTCAAGGAGGTGAGGTTTCATACCACAGGTGGCCCAAACGGTAGCCGAAAATCGCAGAAATTCACCGGAGCTGTCAAGTCTTCTCACCGTTGATTCTCCCTCCTCGCCGAGTGCATGGGCGATCCGAGACCGCAGACGTGACGGCGATGAATAGAGGAAGACATCGGTGGTCATGCGTCGTCGATCGGTGGCCGGACGGCGTCACTCCGGTCGGGTCACATGATTGGGTCGCCGAGTCGCAAGGATGGGTCGACCTCTCTCAATCTCTCTCGATGTTTCTGATGCAATCTAGTCCCTTCCACGGGATTTATAGTCCAAACAGATCAAATCCAACAGTCGAGATCAAGCGGTGGAGTCAATAGACGGCCCAGATTGGTCCACAACATTTTCTATTTTCTTAAATGATTTCCAAAATCTCAAAACTTCGGAAAATCATAACAAATAGGTCGGGTATCCGAAAAATTCCCCGAAAAGTCCCACGAACTCATCGTGTCGTGCCCTTTATCATCCAATCCTTAAATCGAGGATTTCACTGTACAAAAATTTCTGAAAATTTCCTCGAGCATCTTGACATTTATCGAGATCGTTGAATAATTTCACGTACGATCTCCATTAAGCTCGATACATTTATCCGGGGCTCACAAACACAAGGGGGAGTGTTCAAGTAAATCCTTATTTGTGTGTCTGGCCAAAACTCTAGGTTATTTGACCTAGTGGTAATAGGATTTAATTAGAATGATCTAGATATTCCTATTCAATGTATAATTACCTTTTCTTGTATGATTTGGATTATATGCATTGTAATCCTCTATATAAAGAGGCCCCTATTATCAATGAGAATATACAGCAATTCTCTCTCAAATATCGTTTCCCTAAAATAGGTATAAATTTATTAACACAATTTATAAATATCTTACAATTTGCTCTTGGTGAGACATAAATGACTTTGACCCAGCTTTGTGGTGATGTGTCAACTTTGACCTATTTATAGCATTCTTCTCTGAACGAATCTAAAAATTATTATGAAATGTCAAACAGTTAGTTGGAATCTAAATGAAAAAGAAAACTAATATAACAAAAAAGTGAACTGTGCTGAAAAATAGTTAAATAAAAAAAAATATTATACTTGAAACTTTTCACTAGAAAAACAAGCACAGAGAAACTCCCATTCTTCCTGAGTCTTGACATTATCGTGTTTGTTTTCAATTGCTTCCTCGATTGTTGAAAATTTCTCAAAATATTTCTTCAACTTGTAACGAAAATTACAAAATACAGTCAGACATGTTGTAATTACATATCTCTCGACCCAAGGGAGAGACATGTCAATGTCAAACTTGTTCTGCATATAAATAATTTCATGTCAAACAAAATATTTAATTAAAGCAATCAATGTAAACTTACATTTTAGAAAAACAAACCATCACTCACCGTTATTCTTTTAACCAACTTATCCACTTCAATTTTCGGAATCTTCTTCCATCTTTCCACATTTAGTGGGTCATGGTTTCGAACTGTGAAACCAATTTCATTGGCCAACATTTCAGCATATGGGCCTGTAGGCCTGCCATTTTGTTCGGTCAGAGTGACAGGTATTTTAGCATTTAATTGAGAAAACATTTAATTGACGAAATCGTTATTTCCTCGTTGAATATTGTTTTCGCGATGGAAACATTCCTCACCCAAGTTTCATATTTCCTTGCTAATAACATGATGATTTAGAAGACCAAATTATGGCCACCTTTAGTGATGAACTAAAATATTCATCATAGAAAGTGGTGTATAGTGAGGAAAATATGTTTATAGCAGAAAACCTAATAACATTTAGTAAGGAATCTAAATATTCCTCGTAAAAAGTGACATTTACTGAGGAAAATAAATTCCTCGCAAAAAACTTGGCCACTAAAAAGCCTTTCTGTTGTAGTGTTGTTGAAGCATTCAACTTTGTAGCTGATAAAAGCAAAAATGTGTTTTTGTTGTATTCAATTTTTTTTTTGGACGTTTTGTATTCAACTTGATTGCAAAAAAAAAATAAAAAAAATCAAAATTTCATATTTCTTCATGAAAGTATGAAGTAAAAAAATCATTGTTGGTGATATACAAATTTCACAAAAATTTAAGAGAAATTTTGGACAAAATTTCGGTGTAAATTTTTAAATATATTTTTTATGTGTAGATATTTCAGAAATTAAGAATTTAACGGAAATGTAGGGAGAATTTCAGAAAATTTCGGGAAACTTCTGATGGAAATGATATAGCATATAGATTTCGTTTGGGTACTTCAAAATTAAGGAAATTTCGATAGTTTCGGAGAAATTTGAAACCTTGCCCAAAATCAGCTTGAGGATATTTCTCCTCAGCTAGATTTGCCTTAAGGGGATTTTTTTCCTCACCTAGATTTGCCTTGAGGGGATTTTCTACTCACCTAGATTCACCTTGAGGGGATTTCTCCTCACTCAGATTTGCCTTTAGGAGATCTCTCTTCACACAGATTTTCATTTAGAGAATTACTGAGTTTTTTTAATATATTTTTACCTCAAATTTTACATATATTATTTACTTTATCGGATATATCGCAAATATCTAATATATTGGGGATATTTAACGATGTCGGAGAAATTTCGTAGAAACGGTAAAAGATAAGATATTTACCCCCTAGATATATTAGTCCGTTGAAAAAAGGAGATATCGGGGGAGATATCGGAAATATCGCAGATATTTAAAACCTTAATCTGGCTATATTGCTTTGAAATTTCCGAACTTTTACAAATTGCATACGAGGGCATTATGATGCCACTAACCTCACAATGTTTAAATACTGCAATTTGACCGATTCAAGCAACCGAACCGCAGTTAGGACATAAGTGTAATACACCATAACTCAAAAGTTGAGTCAGTAGCAGGAGTTGCATAAACAAATCTCCTTGGTGTTTCTGTATAACAATCTGTTAATGCCTAAAAGTCCAGCGGTAGCTGGATCTTAGCTAACGCTGATCCAGTGGGCGGATCGATAGTTGTGTTGTTATTGCAGCTCCCGTTACCTGTCAAGTAAAATACAATGGGCGTCAGAGGGAGACCGCGCCGGGCGGTCTTCAACTCTCCGATGCCTAAGTTAGTCAATGTATTTATGTTGACAAAATAACAGTAGGTAAGTATTGAATGCGCCATTAATGAGGAGAGAGGAGAGAACCTTTTATAGGTAAGGAAGAGACTGATCTTGTCTTTGTTTTCGATGTGGGACTGATATGCTTCAGTTCTCAATTTCAGAAGCTTCTGATGCCATCTTGGCGCGGCGCGTGGCGGTACGTCGGTGGCGATCTAGAGGTGGTCCGATGCTGAGGTTGTAGCCCGTCTGGCGGTGTGTCTGCATGTCATTCCTTCGGTTGGAATTAGTACCTTTGGCGGTACAATGAGCATGGCCCATTATAGCTAATTATGCTTGCAAATGTACATGTATGTACAAGTCCCCAAGTCCCCAGTCAAGGAGGGCAATCTTGGTTGGGGAGTTGTTCGGCGATTTGAAGCGTTTTCCTCCGCTAGACTTGCAAGAGCATAATTAGTGTCAGTGCGTTGTCAACCGTTGGTTTTACTGAGCAAACGCTTTATACCCTTTTGGGTGGGCCCCTGTTGGGCCCCCCAGGGAGTCCCCCACTCCCCGGCGAAGATAGACCTCCGGATGGTCGGCAAATTGTTTGATGAGGGGGAGCTGCACGGAGCAGAGGGTGTTGGGTAGCGAGCCCAATGTTTAGCACCCAAATGACGGGGGTCAACGTGCCTGATCAGGGCCGTCGTAGACTGTTTGACTAGTCCCCGTGTCCCGTAGGGACGGTCTGACGGTAACGCCGCGTGGCGGTCGTTGTCAGAGTGAGGCGTGGCCTCGGGATTTTCCGTTTGGCGGACATCCCCCCGCTGGATGCAGCAGGAAGCAGCGTCCGGTAGACGTGCCTGGCGGTATTTTGCAAGATAAAAAGGGGGTCCCGCCAGAGGTGTATAGCGAAAGACACCCCGCTTGCAGGATAGCAAGGGAGAAGTTCCGCTGGCAGGGCTTTGCTCAGCGGAGACTTCGTCTCTTGGAAAATGACAAGGGAGAAGTTCCGCTGGCGGGGTTTCGCTCAGCGGAGACTTCGTCTCTTGGAGAATGACAAGGGATCCGGTGGCGGGGTTTCGCTCAGCGGAGACTTCGTCTCTTGGAAAATGACAAGGGAGAAGTTCCGGTGGCGGGGTTTCGCTCAGCGGAGACTTCGTCTCTTGGAAAATGACAAGGGGGAAGTTCCGCTGGCGGGGTTTCGCTCAGCGGAGACTTCGTCTCTTGGAGAATGACAAGGGAGAAGTTCCGGTGGCGGGGTTTCGCTCAGCGGAGACTTCGTCTCTTGGAGAATGACAAGGGAGAAGTTCCGGTGGCGTGGTTTCGCTCAGCGGAGACTTCGTCACTTGGAGAATGACAAGGGAGAAGTTCCGGTGGCGGGGTTTCGCTCAGCGGAGACTTCGTCACTTGGAGAATGACAAGGGAGAAGTTCCGGTGGCGGGGTTTCGCTCAGCGGAGACTTCGTCACTTGGAGAATGACAAGGGAGAAGTTCCGGTGGCGGGGTTTCGCTCAGCGGAGACTTCGTCTCTTGGAAAATGACAAGGGAGAAGTTCCGCTGGCGGGGTTTCCGAAGTTGCCCCTACCGTGGTTAACACGTGTCGAACCTATAGCGGGTTAGCGTGCGTAGGCTTGTCTCCTAAGCCTGTCCGTCTTCTAGCCTTTAATGACAGTAACTGTGGGTTTCGTAACCTAGGTAACGCCTCGGGTAATCCGGAGAGTGAGTGGAGATTGACGACACGTGTACGGCTGATAGGTGATGTCGTTATGGAGCGGACGGCTTAGGACGCGTTGGTGCTGACATAAAAGGGGGGGAACTTTGGGAGATTCGACACCTTGTGAAAATTTGAAAACCTAGTCATCGTCTGCGAGCCCTGTTTGTCCGAGACTGGAGAAAGAGTTTACCGAAGTTTGGGTATACGATTCCCGGAGAGAGTACGATAATAGCCTCCCAGGATTGTCGTGCGCCACCGTGCCAAAGATTTTACCACTGAGGTTGGTACCTGGATTTCCCTCCTCTGCCTTTTGTTTCTGCTAATTTCTGGGTTTTGTTGTGTTTGTCTTTCTGGGATAATTGCTGGTTTTATTGGGTGTGTTCTGAGGTGTGAAATGGGGTTTTTAGTGGGGGGTTGAATTATGGTTGGCCAATGCGTTTAGTGGTTAAGGATTTGGATGGCCGAGTCTGGGTTGAGTGCGTTTGTTTGTACTTTGGAGTTTTCTGGGTTTTGTTCTTGATGCCTTTGGCTATATCTGATGTGAGAATAGGCTAGATCTGTGTTTGTGCTAACTGATGTGGGTTTTAGGGTTTGGGATGGCTAACGTCATAGAGATTTCGAGCAGTGAGGATTCCGGGTCTGACGTGTCGTTCAGCGCGGCAGATAGGATTTTTATTGATTCGTTGCGTCCGTCTGCCCATGCAGGAACCTCACTGCCAGAACCGCTAGAAGTTGAGCCGCTACAGACCATCCTCTGGGAAGTAACTATGGGTCGTGGTTCGCGTCCAGAGAGCTCTAGGGCGGGTGAGGCCGCTGCTGCCAAAGCTAGGCGCGACGAGCGCTTGGCAAACAATAGTGCTGCTAGCGGCTCCGCTGGGGAAGAGGAAGTAGCGGGGCAGAATGCTGAATCGGCGTGGTTTCTCTCAGATGGCACCGCCGTCGACGAGGCAGGTGGGCGGATGACCGCCGCTGCCATCAACCGATTGAAACAGACGTTCCGATTGCCGGGGTCGGTGAAGCTGCGCCCGCCGACGGCGGATGAGAAGGCCTCGATTCTCCCAGCGGGATTTGCTGCCGTTCACGAGGCGATATTCCGCTAAGGGCTGACATTCCCGCTGGTGCCTAACCTCCAGATCCTGGTGTGCGAATTTGGCCTTGCGTTTGGTCAGATTTGCCCCAATATGTGGCGGTTGATGTTGGCCATGAACTCCCTTTGGCGGTTATCTGGGTGCGAGGGGCCTACTGTGGCGGAAGTGCTTCACTTCTACGAGTTAGTGTATGTGAAGCACCGAGGCTGCAAAGGGCAAGTGAACTTGAGTCGCCGGCAGGGAGCGCCCAAGCTGATCGAGAATCTAAGGGACTCAATGTCCTACTGGCGGGGGACCTTCTGCGTCGCTACAGACGGTTGGGAGTACCACGCCAGATTGAATGAGGAAGGGCCGACATTTAGGATTAAGTCTGAGTTCCAACCTATTCGAGGTTGGTGTCCGGTTTCCGCTGAAAGTATTTGGCGTGCTCACGTGCTTGCACTTGTATTCTCACTAACGACGTGTTTTTGTGCAGCGGGACTTCGGTATACCCTGACGCGCGAAGAAGAGTGTCACTTGGCGAGGATCAGAGGTTGCTAGCGGAACCGAAACTTGCTAGATTTCCGACTGCTGACCGGCTGGGAGTTGCTGGTCGACCAGCGATTAACACGCTCCATTGGTGAGGAGTCTCTACCATGTCGTTTCGTATTTTTTTTTGAATTGCGAGACTGACCGGTGGCTGTTTTTTTTTTTTTAGAAACTCCGCCGGGTAACAAATCGAGTCGCGACGCATTTGAGAAGGAGATGGACCGGGCGGAGATAGACAATTTTCTAGAGGCCATGTATGCCGAGGGGCTGGCGGCCCAGCAAACGGTGGTAAACCCCGAGACGTTGGCGCTGAGCCAGTCCGAGGTTCCGGTGGTGATGCCGATGCCGCACCAGTCTCATCTTGGTGAGGATGGTCTGCCTACAGTGCAGGCGGGGACCCAGACGGCCGGCGGGGATCAGAGGGGAAGCGTTGCGGCTGGGCAACAGAAGGAGCGGATGCCTGCCCACAGGCGTGGTCCTCAAAAGGTGGTGCAACCGGCGGACGATGTCATTGTGACAAGGGAGGAGCCGCCAGTGAGGGTGACGAGGACCGCCGCCGGGAACCAGAGGGCGCTGGAGAGAAAACGCTGGACGGCTGATTCTCCTGACGAGGAAGAGGAAGATGAGGTGGAGGTGGTCGGGGCCCGCCGTCAGAAGAAGGCCCGACTGGCTCCTGCGAAGACTGCGGCGGTGGAGGGAGAGGCGCCCGCCGTCAGTGAGTTGGACTCGTTCGCCGAGTATGCACCGTTTATGACAGAAGGGGAGCGGGAGTTCCTCTTCCATCTATGCGAGCGGCTGGGGTTCGGCGGTCTGGCGGGTATATCGCGCCCGACGGCAATTGACCAATCGCCCTTCAGCTCGGCGTTTGGTCAAATATCGGCGGGATTACATGATATGTTCGTGGCGGCGTCGAAGCAGCCCCTGATTGAGGGAGAGCTTAGGGAAGAAATCGGAGGTCTCCAGAGGGAGTTGGCGGAGGCAAAGGAGAAACTGGCGGAGGTCGAGCGGGGGCTGGCCAAGGCGGAATGTGACTATGCGGACGTCCGCGGCAAGCTCAATGTGGCCATCAGGCGGGACTTGGAGTGGAATGAACGCGTCTCCAAGTTGGAGCAGGAGATCGCCCTGCTGCAGGAGCGGATAACCGCTAAGGATAAAAAACTCATTATAGTGCAGCGGGAGTCCGCCGACAGGATGGCCGAAGTGAAGCGGCTGGGGGTGAGGTTACCCGCCTGAGAGCTGAAGGGAGTACCGCCGCGTCCGCCGCTGTTGAAGCGTTCAAGCAGTCGGCGGAGTTTAAGAAGACACTGACCGAGGCGGCGAAGGTTGGGGCCCGGGCAAATATAGACATGTTGAAGCGGAAGGGCGCCATTGACTTTGCGAAAGCGTCACAGCCTGACGCACCACCGGCTGAGAGTATCCCGCCGGAGACAGCAGTCGTGACTGCCCCAGCTGGAGGTACCCACTCGGGCAGCGGGGAAAGTGGCCCACATCCGACGGAAGGGTCCCAGCAGACTCCCCACCCCACCCCGTCGGAGGTGTCACGTGCCGGATTTCTGGAGGCGCACACCCGGGCTGATGGTACCATAGAGACTCCCAGTCCGACAGCTCGAGGGTCCGACCAAGCGAGTCGGTCGATTGTGCCGCCGGCTGCCGAAGCAGAAGACGTCGAAGCCAACCGTTGAAGCCAGCTGAGATCGCCACAGTTTTTTCTACTTTCCCCTTTTTTTTTGTAGCCGCTGAGGCATAATAGTTTGTAAATAATGTTGGGAAGTGAAATAAATTTCTGAATTGGTTTGCCATGATGTGCTTGAAGTGTTTTGAGTTATACTTTTCTTTTGTCGATCAATGAAACATTAAAGGAATTAAGATTGGTCCAAGTGCACCTCGTAGCGGACGGTCCGCCGACGATTGCTGGTGTTGCCAGTTGCCCTTAGTGCTAGACTTGGTAACAATGGTTTGAATAATTCCTCGTTTCATTGATGGCTGACTGATCAGTGTACAAAAGTGGGGTAGTACCCGTTGGGTAGCTTCCCTTAGCTAAATATTTGAACAAAAAATTTAGCTAAGTCAAGATGCTCCTGGGTAGCGGTCTGACTATTTGTAGTAATACCGAAGGTGCTCAGTATTCCAAGGGCGGGCCGTAGTGACGCCGTCCTTGTCCATTAAGTAGAAGGTGCCTGGGCTAACGACTTCCACAATTTTGTACGGGCCTTCCCAAGTTGGGCGGAGTTTTGTCGGTGGCGGAATGACTTCCTTCATGACCGAGTCCCCCAGTTGGAGGTTCCGGGCCTTGACTCTGGCGTTGTAGAAACGTGATACCCTTTGTTTGTTTTGTAAATTGTGTAAATGGGCCTTGCGTCTTTTCTCTTCTAGGAGGTCCCTGTCCAAGTTGACGCCGGCGCTGTTGGTCTCTGGGCAGTAGCCTTCGACTCTAGCGGTAGGTTGAGTAACTTCAATGGGTAAGACAGCCTCTGTGCCGAACATCATACAAAAAGGAGTTTCTCCGGTGGCGGAGGTTGGAGTTGTTCGGATGGCCCACAGGACCTCTGGGAGCTTTTCCGCCCATAAACCCTTGGCGTTGTCGAGCTTATTTTTTAACAACTTTTTGATTATCTTGTTCGCCGCTTCGACCTGGCCGTTGGTCTGGGGGTGGGCGACAGATGCAAAACTCAACTTGGTGCCCAAGTTGGTGGTGAAGGAGATGAGCTCGTCATTGTTGAACTGTGTGCCGTTGTCTGTAATGATTGTGTGTGGGACACCGTAGCGGCAGTAGATATTCTTCCAAAGGAAGCAAATTACCTTGGCGGTAGTTATTGCCGTTAGTGGCTCCGCCTCTATCCACTTGCTGTTGTAATCAATGGCAACAATGATGTATTTGAACTGACCCTTGGCAGTTTGGAACTTTCCCATCAGATCAAGGCCCCACATGGAATGAATCCATGGGCCCACGATGATTGACAGTGGTTCCGCTGGTGCGTGTGGGAGATCTGCAAATTGTTGGCATTTGTGGCAAGACCTCGAAATCTGCCGGGCGTCATCACCAAGTGTGGGCCAGAAATAGCCTTGTCGCATTGTGCGGTTGGCCAGGGATCTGGCGCCCGAGTGGTTTCCACATTCCCCGCCATGGATTTCTGCTAGGACAACCTTTCCCTCCTCTGGGGTTAGACAGCGGAGGTTAGGATGGGTGAATCCCTGGCGGTAAAGCTTGCCGTACTGGATGTTGTAGCGGGTTGCCCTTCGCTTGAGCTGTCTTGCCTGGACCTTATCTTCTGGCAACGTTCCGTTGCGTTTATATGTAATGATCTCGTCCATCCAGCTGGGGTTGACCTGAACGTTGAAGATTTCCGCCAGGGTCTTTGTGATACTTGGCTTGTCAAGATACTCCACCCTTGTGTCCGCTGGACTCTGATGCGGTTGGGCGGTTGCCAGTCTCGCCAGTGAATCAGCCTTAGCGTTCTTTTCCCTGGGGATTTGTGTGATTGTGTGAAATTTGAACTTTTTTAGCAACGTTTTGACGTACCCCAAATATGCCGCTAGCTGCTGGTCCTTGGCTTGGAAGCTGTCGTTGACCTGGTTGACGACTAGTTGGGAGTCGCTGAATATGTTGACGTTGCTGGTGGTGGGGTTTCTCCATATGTGATGAATTCCGCCTGGGTGTGAATGACCGCCTCACTCATGACGTGGTCGTACGTCGCATTGGGATGATTGTAATTGAGGTGATAGAGGAACGGTCCCTTGAGGAGTCCCTTCCTGAAGGCTGCCGATGCCATAGTTTTGTCTAGATCGCGGCACTGAGATGCTGCCGCCCGCCACCTTGTGACGAAGGCCTTCAGTGATTCGTCCTCCCCTTGCTTAACGCCGAACAGCTGACTTGTGTTGTGATGTCCGGCGGACAATAAGATGAAGCGGGAGAGGAAAGCGTGCGACAGTGCATGGAATGAGCCGACAGATCCTGGCGGACATTCAAAGAACCAGTTCATTGCCTCGCCGTCCAACGTTTCGCTGAACAAATGGCATAAGGTGGCGTCGTCGAACCCCTTGTTGTTGGTGACCTTCTTGAAGGTGTCCATGTGGACAAAGGGATCGGTAATTCCGCCATACTGCGACATCTTTGGGGTTTTTGCTTATGTCGGTCTGACAGCCTGCAGGATCGCGGCGGAAAAGGGGCCGGGTCTGGAAGTGAATAGCGGGTTCCGAGTTGACGCCGGGACGCCCGTCTCCGCCCGGATCAACCTCTGCTCCAGTTGGTGCATCCTTTCCAATAGCTGGGCAGTTGCATCGTCGGCGGAATCGGCCTGACTGACCTGCCGAGTTGGCTTGCGCCTAGGTATGGGCGGATCACCCTCAGTCCTTGCCCTGGCATTCGAGCGGTTGGTGTGCGGAAGTGATTCCGCCACCTGTTCTAACATTAGTTGAGGTATGGGCGGCGGTCCCATTCCCGACAACCCAGGTGGGTTCAGCGGTACATGCATTTGTACGACCGGCCCGGGCACCATTGTGCCGGCGGTGGGTCGACTACGCCTGGTGCTACGTGACTGCTCGCTCTGTGCCGGGCGGTCGGTGGCCGCCAAAGTGTTTTTTAGTTCCTCAAAACGTGTCATGAGCGCAGCCATCTGTCTTTGGGCTTCGGCCTTCTCCTTGCGCTCCGCCTCAGGCTCTCTGTTTGCCTTATGAAGATCCGCCAGTGCTATCTCGTACATGGTGACGAGATCTTGGCCTGACGGGCGGCTGCTGCCTGGATTTGCCTCACCGCCGGGGTTAGCCGGGGTTGTGAATAGTGCGCGGTTAACGCCGAACGCGGGGTCGGAGGGTTGGGGGATGGCGGGGAGTTCTGCCTGCTCTTCAGCGTTTCCCCCGCTACCGTTAGTCATGGTGATTGTAGCGGGATGACCTTTTGTTCAAAAGTTCCCACAGACGGCGCCAATGTTAATGCCTAATAGTCCAGCGGTAGCTGGATCTTAGCTAACGCTGATCCAGTGGGCGGATCGATAGTTGTGTTGTTATTGCAGCTCCCGTTACCTATCAAGTAAAATACAATGGGCGTCAGAGGGAGACCACGCCGGGCAGTCTTCAACTCTCCGATGCCTAAGTTAGTCAATGTATTTATGTTGACAAAATAACAGTAGGTAAGTATTGAATGCGCCATTAATGAGGAGAGAGGAGAGAACCTTTTATAGGTGAGGAAGAGACTGATCTTGTCTTTGTTTTCGATGTGGGACTGATATGCTTCAGTTCTCAGTTTCAGAAGCTTCTGATGCCATCTTGGCGCGGCGCGTGGCGGCGCGTCGGTGGCGATCTGGAGGTGGTCTGATGCTGAGGTTGTAGCCCGTCTAGCGGTGTGTCTGCATGTCATTCCTTCGGTTGGAATTAGTACCTTTGGCGGTACAATGAGCATGGCCCATTATAGCTAATTATGCTTGCAAATGTACATGTATGTACACAATCTATTTCAATTGCCACAGCCCAATTAGGATCACTTATCTTTAGCAAGTACAGGGTCTAAAAGCAGGACATGACGCTCTGAAATATCCTTGGGGAGCTTCTCATATATAAGCTGCTTGAGGTGGAATAACTCAGTTATACAGAAGTTTTATCAAATTTGAGAGAGAAATGCTTAGTTCTTGGCAAAGTTATTCCTACTTCATAAACATAATGTCACCTGTTTGCCATCGTCTGCATCACGATGAATCAAGATGTTCCCAATTTTTATACCTTTGCAAAATGCACGCAATGCATTTTCCATGCTCTCACCACTAATCATAACAAACAAGAAATGGTTGTTGTTAAGTGTAAACTAGAGACCAAGATATATAAAGGATATAAACATTTATTGTTATCTTCCAAAGCACCTAGAAAAGCGCTGAAATAGAATTGGATACATCACAATTCTACAGAAATGGTTGTTGTGTTATGTGTAAACAAGAGACCAAGATATATAAGGGATATAAACATTTATTGTTATCTTCCAAAGCACCTAGAAAAGCGCTGAAATAGAATTGGATACATCACAATTCTACAGAAAAAAGATGGTGACCAATCCAATTACCCATATATTCAAGTGCACTGGTCTGATTGCCACATATACCTGATTTAAAGCTCACCTTCGAACAATTGAAACTCCACATAATTTCTTGCAGAAATCAACCCCAGTATAAACAGATCCTGAAATACAAGAAAAGACCAAATTTAAGGACATGCAGACTATTCCTTCTGCAGAACATGTCTAAATGTGCAGAGATAAAAGTCGACACTACAACATCCCATGAAAGACCAGACAGACATATAAGCTGCCACTAACTGTCAGCCAAACATGTATGAAGCTTCATAACTGGTGATTCATAAAGAGATGCACATATATACAAGCAATAAGAAGAGGGTGGTGGAACATAATGGGCACACCTGGTGGAGTTATTAGTTGTTTCTCTATGAATGGCAAATGACCAAGGCCATGCTCCACAACCTTGAGACCACATCAAAGTATAAGAACATAGAAGCTGAGCTACGGTATAAATGAAAATTGAGAAAGGTGTGAAACAAAAATTACCAGACGAATTAGGCGATCTGAATAAAATACAAAATCATGCTTTGATATTTCTCGGTCTCGAATCAGTGTATGCATGCCTCTAATCTGTAATATGAGAACAACTAGATTAAGGTCTATGAAATGTGATTGTGAAATATTTCAGAGCTTAAAATTACAATATTAATTAGAGTTTGGCATGCCTAAATTAGAGAAATGTTCTAAAAAAAAAATAAAAATCAACAACGTAAGACTAATTTAAACATTTAGTATTGAGTCAGTCACAAAAAACATTTACTATTAAAAGTCTGGAGTCAAAGATGCAAGAAGCTCAGGAAACAAAGTTTGGAGTTTTCTTACTTTTATGCTCTAATAAGTGTCACAAGTCAAAGCCAAAATACAAAGTTTTGACTCCCCAAAAGAACAAAAGTGAAGAATATGCTTACAACACCAAATAACATAAAACAGAAGGCATACCTGAAATGTGGACTGTATAACGTACACATTAGGATATATTTTGCAAAGATCATGCTGACCAAGCTTTGTCCGAATATGTTGTACAATTAAATCAATAGCAACATGGTTATCGCCTCCCCGGGGAATAATCACATCAGCGTACTTCTTTGAGGGGAGAACAAAATCATCAAAAGCAGGCTTGACAAACTTGGCATACTGCATAATAAGCATAACGCTCTCGATGTGATTTTTCAAATTGAAAAATTACTATAGTCATACTCTTCTCTTACAGAACTCAACAGGAAACATGGTTATGTATTCCCAATCTTATGAACTGAGCGATGCACCGAGTAGTCTTGTACAAAGAGATTGTTCAAGAGTGGGGCCTTACCTGCTCAAGAACAGAGTCAATGTCCCTGCCCCTCTCAACAGTGTCTCGTCTTATTCTACGGGGTTTTTTACTTCAACAGTGTTTGAACTCTTCGAGGACTTTTGAAATGATACCTGAACTTTCAAAGTTATCAATGTGATACCTGAACTCATTTTTTCGTATCAACGTCGTACCTGCGGTCGATTTCCGTCACAGAACCGTTAACTATGACCACGTGCCCAGCCCGTGAAGCACAAAATAAGGGTAAAAATGACATTTCCCACTTCCTTTAGTTCTTCATGGGGTTTTTTAGTTCAACAGTGTCTGAACTCTTTGAGAACTTTTGAAATGATACCTGAACTTTCAAAATTATCAATGTGATACCTGGACTCATTTTTTCATATCAACGTCGTACCTGCGGTCGATTTCCGTCACAAAACCGTTAACTATGACCACGTGCCCAACACGTGAGGCACTTAATGAGGTTAAAAGACTAATTTACCCTCAAAAGTATTGTTTTTTATTTTTGTTTGCTTTCTTTCTTTCTTGTTTTTCTTTTTCAACGTCTTCTTCCCTTTGATTTGTCCCATCCGATTGGAAGCCATGGCCGCAAATCAGATCTCACCTTCTCTCTCAACCGCCCAACCCTTTCCAAGCACTACTTGACTACAACCACATTGAACTCAGCTAGATCCATATGGCTACCTTGCAAAAATTCAAGCTCCTCGCCACTCAATGCCCCGTCATCGCCTGAAGCCCTATGTACAGCCCATCCGCCAGCCCCGTCATCCACCTCCGCCGCCGTAAAACCCTCAGATTGTTCCTCACCTTCCCCGACTGCCACTGATTGCCTCGCCAGAGTACCTCTTCCTATGCTCCCACTAAGTACTGATATTACAGCCGCGAATAACCAAAGACCCGTTCTTTTTTGGACAAATTGATTAGAAGCTGGAATCAGTGAAATGATCATTGCCCCATTGTTCGATAAATCATATACGGATAAATATAGTTATATACAGACACACAGTTGCGGAAAAATCAGTTTTGGGTTTTCTCCCATCATCACCATCCTTTGCCTTTTCGCCGTTGTTGAGAGAGAGAGAGAAAGAGAGTTGCAGAGAGAGAAAGAGAGAGACTCTCAGTCTCCTTCACTTTTGCAGATTTTGATTCAATTACAAAGACTATTTTTGAAATTCATGAACTTATGCTGTGATGTTAGTTGCGGTGAGGAAGCTGAGTGCCACGACGGCGTGGCCCGCCTCCGTCATATCTCTGGCAAGCTGCACAAGAAGGTCTGGATTGCCGCCGGCCATATTCTCTCTCTCTGTCTCTCTCTCTCTCTCTGATCCCTTTGTCTGAAATCTCAGGTAAATTCCAAGTCTCAAATCTGGAGGCCAAGAGTCTTGAAACCGTCTACACCGCTCCGGCCTGCAATAAATTCAGAGAAGCAAAGCCGTTGAGCAAGTTGTGCTTGGAGAACTCCGATGAGATAGAGTCCCCAGCGGTGTCCATCCATCAGAGAATTGGATTCAAGTTTTGCTTTGGGTTTTGCATTTTGCTAGGAAATGTCATCAACCCATCTAATTGCATTTTGCAGATGAAAAAGGAAATAGAAATGGAGAAGAAGAACTAAAGGTACAACAGAACACGTGAAGAACTAAAGGAAGTGGGAAAAGTCATTTTTACCCTTATTTTGTATCTCACGTGCTGGGCACGTGGTCATAGTTCACGGTTCTGTGACGGAAATCGACCGCAGGTACGACGTTGATACAAAAAAATGAGTTCAGGTATCACATTGATAACTTTGAAAGTTCAGGTATCATTTCAAAAGTCCTCGAAGAGTTCAGACACTGTTGAAGTATATACTTTTGAGGGTAAATTAGTCTTTTAACCTCATTAAGTGCCTCACGTGCTAGGCACGTGGTCATAGTTAACTGTTCTGTGACGGAAATCGACCGCAGGTACAACGTTGATATGAAAAAATGAGTTCAGGTATCACATTGATAACTTTGAAAGTTCAGGTATCATTTCAAAAGTCCTCGAAGAGTTCAGACACTGTTGAAGTAAAAAACCCTATTCTACGAGCAAGTCTGACATCAGCATCTGAAGGGCAAACAAGGAGACAGCACACATTCAAAGAGATTCTTTACTCATTTATATTTTTCAAAATAAAAAAAGAGAAATGAAAAGGTGAGGCTGATTTTGAGTAGTGCATATAGCTTTTGGCATAGCCATTCACATATTTTTATTTTCTTTTCAGAAATTTTTAAAATAAAAGGTTAGGGTAGATGAGATACTAAAGAAAACTTCTACTACTTTTATAAAAGGAAACCATTATTTTATTTATTTATTCATTTTTTAAAAACCTACAAGCTGATAAGAGTATTATTTGAAATTTGAAAAAAAAAAAAAAACAATGTAGATATTCTATATGGCTTGGCTAAGAATAAAAAGTATCATTAACCATCCAAGCGCCTATGCCACCATGGTTTCTATTAGGCAGTAGTTTACAAATTAGCAACCTTAGCACCGATAGGCAGTATGAGAACTGACAAGTCAGCTCTGGAGTTCCATGCCTTTTCTTATCCAGGATTCATAAATATATTTATATATTTTCTTTTCATATTTTATTGCAGAAGCAAATCTTTCTAGACTCTATAAAACCATGTAATTTGACATATCAAGACCACATGGTGTGAGAACCTAAACAAGGATGCCATGCAAAAGTGCAAAACATAGCTAATGAAATTATGGCAGTGACAGAAGAAACGTAGACTGAGGAAATCAAACCTGTGTCGACAAAGATCTTCATGTTCATCAAATTACGTACGCGCTGGTCATGGAAAACCAGAATTCCCTCCAAGATGATGACATCGGAAGCATTCACCTGACAAAGAAGTAAACAAAATGCATCCACAGGTGAATATTAATTAGCAAGGCAACGACAATCAATTTTAGAAGCAAAAGAAGCTTTATACCTGGCGAAAAGTATCAGAACAGCGTCGATGTATCTTAAAATCATAAATTGGAACTTGGACAGACTGCCCGCACTTTAACTTTTGAACACATTCTAACATCTGTTCGGTGTCAAATGCGTCTACAAAAACAAAATGGAACCATCAGATACTGAAATAGAATTTTAGCACAACAAATAGCGTACTTCCACTTGAGAGTAGAGAAATAGAATTCATTCTCTCTGTAGGGATAAAACAAATCCATATATATCGTACTCTTTAAATACTATTAAAAGATTGTCTTCGTTTCAAAAAAAAAAAAAAGATTGTCTTTACACCATTTTAATGGCATCGCGTTGGCACAGGGCTACATCTAGCCAATAAGTTCATAACAAATGAGTTGTCCGGTCTTGTATTGTGTTAAGTACAATAATGCGCCTATTGCACTTAGGTAAGGCACTTCTGCCGTCATCATCCCTGGGACAAAACGTATCCTTTTTAGGGTCAAGACTACGGATGGCCATGAGAGTGCATCTTGACTTTATCAAAATGCCAAAGCATTCATTGACATGGTATACAAGTTCTAAATTTACACAAAACCGTGTTCTCCCAAGGTCCTTCACCTCAAACTCGGATTTCAAGTGTTCAGTGGTTTCCCTTAACTCTAAAATGTTCAAATTATGTTCATCAACATAAACTGCGACAATTGCAAATTCGGAACTTATCATGGAAACGCGTGGGCATAGTTCATCATATCCCTTCCCATTCAAGTAGTCACTTTAGTAAGCGTTTCAACCTCATTGCAAAAGCGTTCAGTGGTCTAGAGCCACTTGATTTAGATAAATGAAGTCCATAAAAACCTTAATTATATTCCGTATCTAGATCCCCATAAAGATACGTAGTGACCACATTCGTAAGCTGCATATTCAACTATTTGGAAACTACCAAACTGACAAGGTAGTGGAGTGCAATGACATCCATTACGAGAGAATATGTATTCTCGTAGTCGATTCCAGGACATTTTGTGAGAAGCCTTGCGCTATAAGGCGAGATTACCATATGTTTTTCTCATCACGCTATCTAACGAAGACCTATTAACGTCAACAGGTTTTATGTTAAGAGGTGTTGTCATCTCAGGCCTGAAATTCTTCCTCTTCGTTAGTGAATCCAATTCAACCTGGATCGCATCTTTTCATATAGGCCAATTTTCTTTACGTTGGCATTCTTCAACGGAGTAAGGTTTGATGTCATTGATCTCATTATTTCCACGTCCTCATGTACACTAGTGTAGTTCGTAGAGATCTGTATATTCTCAGGAATTGGTTCTAACATTGAGGCGTCCCCCAACGATGTCTCTTGGACATAACCACAATCCAGAATATTCTCATGAGACGGATTTTGAATATCAATGATTAATGGATCAAGTTGTGCCAAACTCGCTCTCTTCCTAGGGCGAGAATCCATAGAACTTATGGGTCTCCTACTCTCTCTAGCGAAACCCATGGCCTATAAAACCACTATGCCACCTTGTGGCGTCACAATACCACCATCCTTGGTGATGGTGCCGTGCTCATCTCCTCTGGGTGGCACCATGTCCTCTTTTGGGGACATCAATCCTTGCAGGCATGTTTACAGCAGGTATATGTGATCTCGTCACTTTTAGGGGATCAAGATGAGACATAGTGGAGACAGACCACGACAATTCCTGTCGTTTCTGTTGAACGTTGACGTCCTAATCTCCCTCTAACGACGAGAAGACTGTCTCATCAAAGTGACAATCCTCAAATCTAGCGGTAAAGAGATCGCCTGTCATGGGTTCTACATAGCGGACTTATAGTTGGAGATTTATATCCAACACAAATATGCATTCGTTGCAATGACCCATTTTGATGCACTGTGGAGGTGCGATTGACACATAAACCGCACACTAAAATATGCATAAGTATGAGATATTAGACTTGCACCCAGTCACTAGCTGTAATGCAAATAAAGGTTGAGTGGCTCCATCATAGACGAATTTGTATAGCTACATGCGATATTGCATAACCTCTAGCAGAAATATTGGTGTGCATTACCAATGTTCGGGCTACCCGTATTTGTTTAATGGTGGCTTTTCTGCGAGACCATTGGCGTGCGTATATGGGAATATGATGCCTAATATCAATCCCCAATGATATGCAATAGTCATCAAAAATTTTCGATGTAAACTCTCTAGTATTATCCAGTCGAATGGACTGAATGGGATGATTCGGGTAGTGAACCCGTAGCCATATGATCTGGGCTAGGAGTTTATCATAAGCAGCATGACCAGTGGATGATAGCGCGACACATGACCATCATTCCCGCACATCAACCAACACTATAAAATATCTAAGCAGTCCGCAAGTTGGTTGAATCGATCCACAAAATCCCTTGGATTCTATGTAAAAATGGAATTATTTCCTTAGTATCCTTTACATAGGATGGTCTCGATCCTAAAAAATAGGCTTTACAAAACAAAAGATGGGCTTTAGAAGCAACCAATAAAGATTTTGGTTGAGCCACGAAGTCAAAATTGACTTTAGAAGTAGAAAGAGGAGGTACTGAGTTAGGGTTCTTTGGCATTAAAGCCAAGTGATGGCTGCAGGGGGTAGGCGGCGCCAGCCATTGGTGGCCAGTCTAGCATGGTGGCAGCGCCGTGAGGCGTAGAGGCGTGCCATGCTTCTCCTTGAATCAATTTTTGATTCTTACTTCTCTTTGTTCTGAAAAATGGATGTCCGTGTGAAGTCTTTAGTATTACGGATCATCATGACCTGGGTGTCCCAAACGGTCATGTTAAAGCCTATGTGTGTTGGTGTCCTAAAGGTCATCTCTTATGATGTCATTGGACTTATTTACTTGAATAGTGTTTACATATAACCTACTAGAGCGACATATAAGTTGCTCTAATACTCGTTTTCGTCCGTAGTCATTAGAGGAAATGCAAAGGAACTTATGTCCATTCTTACTATGTGTCTCCACATTAAAACCATTGGCTCTTATATCTTTAGAATAATAAGGTATGAATTAAAGAATTGACACTTTCAATTTGAAGTACAGACCTTACTGCATTAGAAGTTTTACAACAGGAGATTGCTTCCTCTGGTGGTTCTGATGAGGATTTTACTAAAGAAAATGAGCTCCAGGCCAATTTGAATGAGTCTTTGTGCCTGCAGGAATTATTTTGGCGAGAGAAGTCGCTATTGAGATGGTTATCGGATGGAGATCTTAACACTGCTTATTTTCATGCTCAATGTTGTGCTCGAAGGAAGAGATCTTCAATATCAGTTTTGCAGGATGTTAATGAGATTTATGAGGATCCAATCTGTATTCAAAATCATATTATTGGCTACTATACAAATCTTTTTGCTAGTGATGCAGGTTATAATGATTATCATGGTCTTGTTGAGAGGGTTATTCCTTCTATTGTCACTGATGAAGAAAACTGTGCTCTCACTTTAGTTCTTACGGTTGAAGAAATTCTTATGGCAGTGAAGTCTATGGATCCTGACAGTGCCCCAGGTCTAGACGGGGCCATTTTTTTTTATATCATGTTGGGATATTGTACATGAGGAGGTGGTTAATGCAGTCCAATATTTCTTCATGCATGGTGAATTGACAAATTCCTTCAATTCAAGAATAATTATTTTGATCCCTAAGGTGAATCATGTTGATTCGATTGCTCATTTTTGCCCAATTGCTCTTACAAATTTTGCTTTTAAGATTATTCCAAAGTTTCTTGCTCTCAGGCTTGCTGCAATTGCTTCCCGAATTATCTCTCCGCAGCAACATGCTTTTGTTCCAGGGCATAACATTTCTGATTGTTTGTTGATGACATAAGAATGTTTTAACCTATTGGATTCTAAGTGTTATGGTGGCAATGTGGCGATAAAGGCAGATATCACAAAGGCTTTTGACACGCTCTCTTGGGAATTTCTTCTTAAGGTCCTTGGAGCTTTTGGTTTTCATCCAAAATTTGTCTTATGGGTGTGTGCTCTTCTTCATTATGCAAAGCTTTCACTCTTAATAAATGGAAGACCAGTAGGTTATTTTTCTTGTAGTAGGGGTGTACGACAAGGTGACCCACTTTCTCCACTGCTATTTTGCTTGGTTGAAGAAGTCCTCAGTCTTGGCCTTTCCGAATTGGACAGTTTAGGGAGACTTTGTTCATCACGTCGCCCCGTGGCACACATGCTCCTTCACATGTTTTGTTTACAGATGACGTTATTATCTTTTGTGGGGGTGATAAGAGAAATCTTCGTAGAGTAATGCTCTTTCTTCAGGAGTATGGTAGAGTTTCAGGGCAAGTTATTAATAAGTCTAAATCTCAGGTTTTTCTCAGTAAGCATTTCTATCGTTGGCGCCATTCCATTGCTTCTTTTTGGGTATTCCTCTTGGTACAATGCCCTATACTTATTTGGGTGTTCCTATATTCCATGGTAAGCCTTGAGCTTTTCATTTTCAGCAGATAGTTGATAAAATCCGGTTGCGGTTTTCTAGTTGGATGGGCTCTTTATTGTCTATGGCTGGGCGGCTTCAGTTGATTAAGTCAGTTATTTATAGTATATATGCTTGTTTATAGCTTCCAAATCTATGAGTAGCCAGTTTCTTTATAGCGGAGAGTGGAGGTTTGGTGTCGAAATTTTTTATGGTCTGGTTCAATTGATAAGTGTGGGGTCCCCCGTTAGTGGCTTGGAAATCTTGTTGTGCTTCAGTTGAGGAAGGAGGTTTGGGGCTTAAACAATTAGTGTTGCTTAATCGTTCACTGATACTGAAAACAAGTTCGGAAATTTTCTCTTCAAATGCTCAAGGGTGTCCTTTTATTCGAGTTAGATTTTGGCGTGGAAGTTCTTATATTGCTTCATCTATTTGGCCTGGGGTGAAAACGTTCTGGTCTATAGTTATGGAGAATGCTTAGTGGCTTATTGGCTCGGGTACACAAATTTCTTTTTGGAAAGATAATTTCATCAGGAGGCCGCTCACTGATTTCTTTGATCCTCATGTTGATGTTGACAATCTTCATAGGACCGTGGCAAATTATATTTGCAACGGCTCTTGGGTTTTTCCTGAACTATTACAAATTCGCTTTCCTTCATTGTGCAAGTTGATTGAGGAGGTTCCCATAGCTAATGACCCTTCGGTAGAAGACAAGGTGATCTGGTCTTCCTCTATGTCAGGTGAACTCACGGCAAAAATAGATTTTCAATTTATTCGTCAACCACTTCTTGTGGTGAGCTGGGGTAAGTCCATTTGGTCCAAATTTATTACTCCTAGAATGTCTCTACTGACTTGGAAGGTGTTGAGAGGAAGAGTTTTATCTGATGACTTTTTGCAAAGAAGAGGTGTGGCTTTGGCTTCTAGATGTGGTTTATGTGGCATTAATTCTGAATCGTTGCTGCATATCTTTCTTCATTGTTCTTTTGCCGCTAACATTTGGAGGTGCATGGCTTCAAAATTTAACTTGGGTACTGTTCCAAATTCCTTGATTGATTTATTGAACTTAGGTTTAATTAATCGGAGTCCTCAATTAAAAGAATTGTGGTTGGCTTGTTTTACCACAGTTCTTTGGTTTATATGGCAGGCCAGCAATAAATTGAAGCATGAAGGTTATAGGTTTGAGGTTTCAGTTCTTTGCCGGCTAATCTCATGGCATGTTCATGCAACAAGTTTCAGTGCTTCTGGTTGCATGTCAAATACTGTTGATGACCTTCAGGTTTTAAAGAGCTTTGGTGTGGTGACCCGAGAGAGGGGTCCCACAGCGCCGCGACCCCGAGCCAATGAGAAACCGACATGTCACGAATGACATCCCGATAACTCATCAACCCGAAATCGCAAGGCCTTTTGGGTTCAAACTGTGGTTTACAAAACACCTTCTTGGACAAGTCGTTCTAGCAACCAAGCAACACATTTTCAAAAGCGGAATTTGAAATGGGCTAAGAGTTTTGGGCTTGCAATCGGAGCCCAATTTAGAAAATAAAACAAATCACTAAGTAACTACAAGCATGGGAGACGCGCCCCAGGGTTACGGGTCTCCCGAAATTTTTGTAAGCGAGTAGGAAATAAATAAATAAATTAGTAAGAAAGTAAATAAATAAGTTACTTCGAAATCCGATAATGGACCCAAAACCGTACTTTAGCAAAGACAAAGAGGAATACGCCAAGCCGGGCCATGTGCCTCTCCTATACGCTTCCCGACCACATGCTCAAAACCTGCACACTATTGTAGGGGTGAGCTTTCGTCCTCGCATGCCCAGTAGGGGCCGACCCAACCATGCTAGGTTTGAAAGATAATATACTTGAAACTATAATTTTGTGCACGTTTATTGAAAATACTTTTAAAATAGGCAACCACAAACATTTATCTCTTTTATAAAACATATGCAGTATGTTTAACACAACTTGGAGCTCCGAGATACTTACCTGCCGGCTAATATAAATCAAATCGGTGACCGACCTGGTTCGTCATCCTTCGAGAACCGGCCAACTACTCTGTAGTTCGTGTGACTACAAGTAGCGAAAGTGTCCATTTCCTGGCTCTGAGTCTCCTATGACTGGTTCACTGTCTGTACTTACCTTTCCTCGACAAACATAGGAGCACAGTCCCCTCCGGAGGTTCACGGTTATCGACACCGTGGGATCCCTAGGAATCTAAGGATCTAGGTCCCATTCACTTTCAGGTCACAAGTATAAACATATAAGGGTACAGTATCTCAACATGCAAGTCTAGCCTCGGTTTTCGCAATTAGCAATTATCAGTTCTGAAAACACATGTATCACGAGGCATCGACTAATGAATAACCAAAAACGCACTTGCAGGCAACATACTATCTTAGTATAGCATTCCACATATATCGAAAACCTTTAACAAGGAAGGGACAGCTCACCCTACCTGGAATTGGAGTGCTCGTACACAATTAGCTGCATTTCGAACTTTCAATACTTCTTCCAACTTCACGTGCACACGCTCGAGTCCTTTATAATAAAAGTAAACCAATAAGTAACTTGACGTCATTAACTTAATCAATCGAGCACCTAAGGCATTCACTTAATTTCCTTGAAGTCCATTGAATTAACCTTTAACATAAAAATCTACTATCCATTCCCAAATAATCCAAATGATATTGCATTTGAACCATTTGGGATATGGTGATCACACTTAGCACTTTGGCCTTTATTTCTTTACCCTTTTTACTTTATGAAAACAAATGACAATTTCCATTCCCGAACATTCCACTAAACATAATAAGCTCATTCAGGATATGGTGATCGTACTTCTTTCCTTAATGTAATTCAAGTCAACCAAGTTGACATTCTTACTTAGTCTTTAAAACTTAAGCAAACTAATAGTGGTTATCATTCCCGAACAATTTCGTTTCTTAATTTCATTTCGGGATATGATAGCTTTTGAGTACGTTAATCGAGATTTTGACTTATTTCAATTATCAACTTCTCTACATAACTAAACCAAATCAATCATCCTTTGTCCACCTTGCAATATGATATATCCAGATAACAGATTCACCACTTTAATTAATAAAGCCAAGCTTCTCAATACACAAGCAACATAACCATATCTCATTCTGTTTACTCAGTAATACCATAACTTCTATTAATACAAACTGCACACGACCATATAGATTCCAGAATGCACAGTTCTCTTACCATTCTTCTTTTCCAAATTAGAAGCCAAATCGTGGAAGCTACACTTCACCACCATCAACAATCATGTAAACACCTATCAAATACCAGAGCATTAATAACCAACCCTTGACTATTTCGGCATCCAAAAACAGAACCTGTACATGGTTCTTACCTTTTCCAGTGTTCAATTGAAATTAACCCAGCAACTTCCTCTCCTCCAACACTCCAAAAATGCAGAAATCCACATCCATTAACCATCTGAATTCCTAGCAGACAATACACAATCAATGAACAACCCTCAACCAATATTCCATCCAAACACAGGTCGAGATTCTTACCTTATTTCGATTTCTATCGAAACAGACCCAGTAGCTCATTTCTTCTCCAAAGCTTCAATTTTCCAGATTCCACAAACCTCATACAAGCCAATTTAGACACATAAATTAGAGCTCTTGGGTCTGAATGGAATTGGGGGATTCAACCGAGAATAAGGTGACGTAAATTACCGAACAGAGACGATCCAGCGACCGTGAGCGGCGGAGCTACGGTGGTTGACGTACCAGCGGCGGCGCGTACGGTGGCCCTAGTAGGAATCGGAAGTCGGCGTCTCGGGAACATGTGGGTAGTGAGGTGCTGATCACATCCAGGGAGGTAGTCCAGCTTGATTTGGACTGGAGGTTGGAGAACGAAGGAATGCAGAGCTTGATTTCCGGCGATGTGCGTTCGACGTCTTCTGGTGATGGGATGTTGGGGGCTTGAGGTTTAGCGCTCTCTGAGCTCACTTGAGGCGGCAGTGTAGTGAAGGGATGGCTGGGAACTGGCGAGGGTCGAGCAGCAGTGGCGTTGCAGCCTTGAGTGGTCGTGCGCAGAGGCTGCTGGCGATGTATTTTGACGGTAAGGCTCGGGCTTGGGTTGGTTTTGGATGCTGTGTCGATTGGTGAAGACGGTGTGGGGAGATGGTGGCCGGAGATGGAGTCTCCGGTGATGGCAGAGAGAAGGATAGCGGAAGAGAGAGGCCGGGTCGATGCATGGCTTCGATCTCTTATGGGTTTAGGTCGGATTGAGGTGGTGCTTCGATTGGTGGTAGCGGTGATGTGAGGCGGTGGCCGGACGATGTGGTTCCGGCGATGGCAGAGGGAGAGGACGAGAGAGTGAGGTTGGGGAGAGAGAGAGTGTGCGGCCGAGAGTGAGGGAGAAATGGTTTTTAGGGTGTTAGGGTGTCCAAGTATTCTATTTATACTCACTTACGAGAAATGTCAAATTTGCCCCTTCGACGAATTACACAATTCTCCTAGCTGATTGCTTTCGGTTTTGGGCTCATGACGTTTCTTTTATTCGTCTTTCGTCGGAAACTTTCTAAGCTATTTCTCAACTTCATCATAGGCCCAAAACTTGATCTCGTAAAAACCCAAAATCCAAAACTTTGTTACAACTCAATTTATCGTCTTCGAAACTTTAACAAACGGTCGCCTCACTAAACTTCGATAACCTTCTCGGCCCAAATGGAAGAATCTCAGCCCAAACTTAAATTGTCAGCCCAATAGGTGGTCTCGATACCAAAATAATTTCCAAAATAAATTCCTTCACTTAAATTACCTTGCGGAAAAAATCTTAGTGTCGAAAAATTACTTTCGGAAATTAACTAAAATTTTCAGGGGCTCACATTTGGGGTTCAATGCAGACCACACCGGGTTCCAACAGTTGTTGAGGTTATTTGGCATCCTCCACCTTTGGGGTGGATTAAAATAAACTTTGATGGTGCTTGGAAGCATGAATCTGGACTCGGTGGTTATGGGGCGATTTTTCCGGATTATAGAGGGAATTACCTTGGTTCTTTTGCTTCTAATCTTGACATTCCTAGTTCGGTGGCAGCAAAAATTATGGCAGTTATTAAGGCCATTGAACTTGCTTGGGTTAGAAACTGGAAGCACATATTGTTAGAAGTTGATTCTGCCATCATTCTCAACTTCATCCAATCTCCTCATTTGGTTCCTTGGAAGCTTCGTATGGCGTGGAATAATTTCTTGCAGTACATTTCACAGATGCAATTCTGATCTTCACATATTTTCCGAGAAGGTAATCATGTTGCTGATGCTTTAGCAAATTATGGTTCATCTTCTGTAGGTTTTATTTGGTGGGACTTGACTCCCTCTTTTATTCATGCTAATTGTAATAGAGATTGACTAGGACTACCACACTTTCATGTTCGGTAGTTGGTGTCGTTTAGTTGTTTGGCTTTTGCTTGGGAGGTTTGGTTTGGTCCGCCTCCTTTTGTAATCTCTTTTTTTTTTTTCAATAAGTTCTGGGGTTTTGGAGGCTTTCTGCCTCTCTTAATCTCCAGTTCACCAAACTAATAATAATAATAATAATAGCCAATGATTACATCAAAGTTTCTGGACCAAAATCTAATCCAAAGTAAAAATCAAATTTAGACAAATTGTAATCACTCAATTCTTTCGGTAACTCCAATTAAACTTGACCAGAAAAGTAAGAAGAGATGTCGGTGGAGCAAATCTCACTTAAGTACCACTAATCTCAACTAGTTTACTAGACATCATACTTAATTGGGTGAGCCTAGTGAGAAAGAGTTAAGACAATTGTCATTTATTGATTTCAGACATAATTGCCATTACATAATTCTTGGAAAATAAAAGAATATACAAAAAATCTGCGGCATTTTATCTTCATCGCTAGATTTTAAGTCTCCTTTAACTCGATGTCATGATCACCGTTGATCAGATACTCCATAAAATACCATGAAGAGGATGCTCTCTTGATTGAGGTGTATTGACACAATTCATATGGTCCCTAGGACCAATGGCGTTGGAATAGCATCACCATGGCCAAAAGTGGCGCCATGGTGTCCAACCCTTATACCCTCAACGTCATGACTCCTTTGGTCATGTATTGGCCAATTTTGGCGATTACCTTCTTGAGCAGGTTGATCATATGGATCATATTGTCCATGGCGACTTCTTCTAGCCATTGAACTGTGCTCATGGTAGCCATCTGGAGGCCTACCAAATTCTATCTTCACAAATTCGTGGTTGTGCCTTTCAACACAAACCATAGCTCCAATTAGCTGATGGAGATTTGTGATCCGTCCTTCGTTGATTACGATTTGATAGAATTCAAAGAATCTTAATTCAGTGATGGGGAAGGTAGTTAGGGTTTTCTCAATCAATTGTGCTTCCGAACGATATTCAATAACTATTTCAAAGTTAGAGAAGCATAGATTATTCCATCGTGCTTTTAAGTTCGAAAGATTGTGAATGTTAACTAAAACGTTCACAGAGCGCTACCCAAAGTTTTCTAGCGCTATCCTCATTCATGTAATCAAACTAGAGTGTCATCTCTATGTGGAGCTTCATCAGGGTAAGTGCCCTGGAATTATCTATCTCAGTTTGAGAGTCTTGAGCAGTTCCTTTAGAACAGGCTCTTAGATTGTAGACAATGAATCAAGGGCAATTAGGTGGAGCTCAACATTATGAGCCCACATGAAATATCCCATGCCCGTAGAATTCAATGGAGTAAAATCGAGCTCGTTCAAGTTTGACATCCTAAAAAGGAAAGCAAGAACGGATTAGTTTCGGAGTCAATGCTTCCACGAAAACTAATATAAGATTTCTGAGCCTTAATGCTACCAAGAAATCGATTTCCAAGAATATTTGGATTAGACAGAAACAATGATGTTTGAATGGTCAAATTTTGACGCTTACAAACACTCTTAGTCAGTAGCTTACGAACGCTCTTAGTCCGTAATATTTCGATGCTTCACGAATGCTCTTAGTTCGTTGTTTACGAACGCTCTTAGTTCATATTGCGTGAATCCCCACGATTTCGCTTTTATAGAATCGAACCTACGTTACAGAAAGGTGGGATGTAGAAGAAGGGAGGTTGCAAGTCCCCGAAGAAAAGAAGATAAAATTAAAGTGCGGAAAGCAGGAACTTTAATGAAAATACTTACTTGGATTTCTTTTCTTGTTCTTTTTCTTGAACTTGAAGATGATGTAGGAGGAGGAGGACTTGCGGTGATGGAAGTGGTGCGCATGGCCAAGGATGGTGCGTACAAGTTCCTAGGGTTTGGTGTTGCGCAACAGGATGCTTTGCAGAAAAATTTTGGCTTCTGATTTCAGAGTTAGGGCTCGTGCTGATAACATGTTTTAGGATATGAGATAATTAAGAGAGATTGATGAGAGAATTGTATGTATTCCACTATTGATAATAGGAGCCCTATATATAGGGATTGCAAAGTACATACTCTAATGATATAAGGAAAACTATTCCGAATAGGATTCTCTCCTATTACAATCATAGAACTAATCCTAGTTTGATAAGGCACACAAATTAATATCAATATCCTTCAATAGTATTGACGCTTCTAATTTGCACCAAAAATTTTCTTTAGGTCTTCGCATCACTTCGGAGTTCCTTCACCCCATCATTTCCTACCTAGCATACGACTAGCATCCAGGGACTGAGCAACTCTATAACCAGACTCCACAGTATATCAGCTAAAATTTTAAAACAACTAAACAAGCCTATCATCACCTCCTTGCTTACTGATAGATATGGTAAATATAGCATCTGCAGCTGGCATGGATACAATGTTCTGGTAGCTCAGGATGAGGAGCTGCATTTACTAGAAGTATAAATAGGGATCAAGTTTTGTAAGCACCTTATGACCATTATCAGTGCAGGGTTAAGTTCCCTGAAGGATACTCATTCCCAAAGGGGAACATGTCCCCAAGTTTGCCTCAAGAATAGTACAATTTAGAAAATACTTCCCTTGCAGAATCTTTGAATAACATATATACTTTCCAAATGAAACAGCAGCCTCCAACCAAGTTGTGGAAGCATTTCTAAACTATATATAACAAGTTAGGTCCTTAAATTCCAATCCATGCATGTTTCTGTTAATCGATGCCATAATGAATGCACTGCAGACTTCCCATTCGAACCTCAACACCAGAACCATGAAAAGACCATGTTAAGAGGACTTCCACACAAGCACCCTGAAGCCAGAAGCAGGACAATGCATTGGTTGGAAAAGCCAGTGCCATAGCCTTTAAAAGGACTTCCTTGCTTATAGTTGCTAATAAATTTCTTCGCACCCTCGAATTTCCTGAAAAACAGCTCTCTTGGAAGAGCCAAAGTTTTCTCCAAGTATTTCTTATATTTTCTTAGCACATGACTTATCCCTTACTTTTAAGCCAATGATGCTCAAGCTAGGGTAGCAATGCACAAACTGTTTGTTATAGGGAAATCTGTTGAATGTGACAGTCTTTGATTTACTGTTCTCCATGCATGCTAGATTTACCAAGCTGTATTGGTAGTTTGGTACAGGTTGTGACATCCTTCGTCCCAATTTATGCATGCAATGCAGACAGCTAAACTTCTTTCCTGGACTTGTATGTCTTAGTATTGATAGGCTTGACAATAATTTACTATGGTGTGTTATTGAGAATATGAAGAAAATCAACCTGACAAGTTGGGATACTGTGTATAAGCCCAAGAGTAAGGGAGGTTGAAGATGTGCTTGCTAAAGCAAGCTGCAGAAAGGGTTAATGCTACTAGTAAGGCTGCTGTGCAGAGGAATCACTGTTAAAATGCTCTCTTGGTGGAAAGCTAGCACTCAAAATTTTAAGCTTAATGTTGATGGCGCAAGAACTTTCTAGGGCTTGATTGGTGCTATAGTGTGGATTTATGGCTTTTTGTATAATGAAGGAACTAGAGAGATGCTTCAACCTTCACTTAAAAGCTTGGGGTTTATTCATCGAGTTAAAGCTTGCTCATGAGCTTCATATTTTAAGGCTGTAAGTTGATACTGATTCTGTGATTTTGTTCTATCTTATTCAGAGTGAAGATAGCGGTCATCATCTTGTTGTTATCTTGATAAGTAATTTTTAGGACTAATTTCACTTTGCCTCCTCCAACTTTGGGTCGAAAATCATGTTAGTCCATGATCTTTTTTTTTAATCAAGTATACCCCTGCACTTCCGAAATTCATCTTCCGTGCCCAATCCGTCTAAATGTGCCATCAAATGGTGATGTGGCACAGACTGGCTGACACATTTTTTGCGTCCGGACCCACATAAATGGTTAAATTCCCTAAATAACCTTTGGGCTTAATTCACCAAAAAAAAAAAAAAATTCACAATCTTCATCTTCTTTCCAGCCCGATCACCTAAACCCATCTCCATCTTAACACATTCTTTCTAACTTCTTCAAATAATCTTCCTTCAGCTGATGTTCCATTACATTTGACTTGCTCATTAGCAGTCTCATATTTCTCCTTTGCTTCCTTCTCTGCTTTCAATTTTGCTTCTTCCTTAGCCTTCACCTTTGCTTCCTCCTTCGCAGCCTCGAGTGCTTCAATCAAGTTCTTCAATCACTAAATACCCAGATCGAATCTCCAAGACCTTCCCCGTGAAACTGAAGCAAAAACCCAAGCCTCGCACCCCAGAGTATACTCCCAAAGCTCTCGCTTCAAGAAGGCAGTGGCGGCGGCGGCGACCCAGCTCGCCGTGTTCTCGGCTATTTGATCAATTCGGCGGTGCTTGCTGTTATGGAGGAGCTCTGATTGCGGTTTCGAAAGGGCTCGACTGTTGTGGCTTGCTGTCTCTGCACCGGCGGAGGTTGTGGTGCCGGCCAATTGTAGCCGTCGCTGCCTCGCAAGATGAATAGGTAAAGCTCCAATTTTTGGTTTTAATTGGGATATTTGCTTTATCTGGATTGTGAAAATCCAGTAACTAGCAATATCTGGGCTTAAAGAGATGGAGCTTATGGATGAGATTCGAAAGAAGGATGGCGTGGAGGATGGCGGTGGTGGTGGAGAAGTCAGATTCTGTTGTAGTGGTGGAAGTAGCTATTTCCAACATCTTACCAAAGAAGTGATGAAACAAGAAACGGAAGTAGCTACCAGATTGGTTGCTCGTAAGGAGGAATGCGAGAGGTATGGTACTATGGTTCGTTTAATCTCACATTTCTTGTCAAAGTTTTCATCTTTCCTTATTATTCGTACATGGGTTTATCTGAAATTCTTTTTGGTTTGAGTTCTCAGTAAAGTTTATAGATTTCCATATGCTTCTGGTATTTCTGTGTTAGAATGTTGAAGGATGTTAAGGAGAAGTTGGAAAAGGATGAAACAAGTGAAATGGCAGAGACTTCATTTTGGGATGACTGGTAGTTCTTCACTCTATGTCAATTTTCTTCTTTCTGGTACCCATCTCAAAAACAAAAAGAAGATCAGAAGGGATTAGAACACAATAACGAATTGGTTGAGAAATATTTGAGAGAAGTTAGATGTGGGTGTCCAAATCAATTCTGGTTTTGACTCGTTGGAGACCAGGGAGCGTGATGGTGGTGGATGTGAGTCGCGGTGGTGCTTAGAGAAGTGTGGTGGAGGAGCGACTCGAGCTCTCATAGAGAAACCCAGAAGCAAAAATGGATTGATTTCATTAGGAAGGGTGGCAATGCCCATTTTGCCCTTCTTGTGGATTGAAAGACTGAAAAGTGGGTCTGCTTGTCGGTGCCACATCACCATTTGACGGCTCATTTAAACGGATTGGATATGGAAGATGAATTTCGGAAGTACAGGGGTATACTTGATTAAAAAAAAAGATCAGGGACTAACATGATTTTCGACCCAAAGTTGGAGGAGGCAAAGTGAAATTAGTCCTAATTTTTAAGCTTGTAATGCAGAAAATTCGGCTACTTACATTTTCAACATGCATGTGCATATAGCTTATTGCATAAGAATATGTTGGATGCAAGCTATCATGCATATCAATGTGTGGATTACGGGCTGCAGACCACTTGAAATTTGCTAGCATTAATATGAAAGACTTAAAATGGACAACTTACTATCAGAAATATACTATAAGCGTTCAATGAGAGAAACTACAAAAAAGTAAAGGAACACTTGGATGGCCAACAGTTTGGCAAAGATAGGTTAGTATAGTGCATGATGATCTTCTAGAATTTTTTTTAAGAGACTTGGAGAAAATTAGTAGCCATATATTCCTTACAAACTATCAAGTATCATGTTAATTTCCTTACACATGTGATGCTTTATCTTCAAGTGCTGAGCAAAATGAAAATTAGCACTTTGGTGTACTTGATAGGTCATGCAATTACTCCTTCAGTCATTCCTCAATGCAGCGAGCTTACTAAACTCTCTGGTCAATGCAAAGCTATACTATGAAAAATTAGTGCATCTAAACTTCTAATAGTCATGTAACCTCAACTTCTGGATCTTGTTTTAAAATGCCAGTAGTTGCAACAATAACTTGTTTTCTAACAAACCAAACCAACAGTGAGTTCAGTTTGGACTCATAACTCAGAGTGGAATGACACAATGTGACAGAAAGTGAACTTCTATAAGGGAACGAAATGGTGGAAGGATGAGTGAGATTTCAAAATCTCAAATTACTTCTTCTCCTTGTAGAAATAGGTCATCTATAGAGATCTATAGAGAAACTAAACGTACAAAGAGTTCTTAACTTTTGTATTAATGAAACTTAAATGGTAGGGTTTTCTAACAGATATGGTATCTTTTAAGCATTATAAGCATAAGCATTTCATGTACATATCATAATACATAATATTCACTTGATGGATATTATCTATGTAGTGGGATAAGAGGCTGCCATAGCAATACCACACAAGCCTTCCTTCTCAGCAACATCTCTTTGCATTCTTATGTACCCTTCTTCACCCCATTGTGCCCCCCATGAGTTCTTAACCAACCAATACCTAGTCCCATCATCGCTAACGCCATAACCTACTGCGGTAACACCATGGTTTATCATCAATGGCAGACCGCTTGTTCCACAAGTTCCTGTGAAAACACCACTTGAATAGAATTGGAAATCCGAACTACTAGCATCAATGGCAACAGAAATGGGTTCATTAGCAACGACCTTAAGAAGGGCACTTTCACTATTTGCAAGCACATCTTCGTGATTGACCAGTTATCGAGGTTGCATGGCTTGCTTCCTTCTGGGCATTGCATGCACCATCAACACTGGTGTAGGGGTAATTAGCCTAAGTTCTAAGTCCATGATTTTGATTGATGAACTCAAAGGCATTGTCCATCAAGCCACCCTCACAACCTTGGTCTCCACCATTCACATCATAGTCATGTTGAGAGTATATACATCCTACATGGGACCTTGCTAGTGGGTTTAGAGTTTCGGTCACTCAATCCATTACCAATTGGTTTTTGATGTGAAACTTTAAGATGATCAAAGCCAAGCATAGACATCTTTCGAGGTTGGTGAACTCCATGGTAAGCTAGGATATGATGAAGTAAATGAACTACTAAGCAGGTGTACAATGAAATGGTAGTGTACACGGTTTATTTATATGGAGAAGAGAATGGCCTAGATGTATTATCTCGGTGCCCGAACAGTTGAGCTACAATAGCTGTGCCCCATAGAATGTTCTGGTATGGACTCATTGCCTCTTAATATAATTTGATATCAGTCAAGTCACATTGTCATGACAAGTCAGTCGCCAAATCTAATATATGGGATTACTTTTAGGGTCACTTACCGTGTGACTTTAGCAGAGCTCAAGATGATTGGAAGATCATTTGTATACCCTAAGTGATAGCAGACACTTTGTTTTTGAATTAGGAAGGTCGGTTTGTTGCCTGTCTTAAGCTGGGTTCTTATAAAATTCAACGTGTGCATTGGAACATTCTGTTTATTCAATGCTGTTTCTTTGTTTCGAAATAGAGGTATCAGGGTCAAAGTCCTTTAATAACACTCGTGCAGTCATAGTTATGCTGTAGAATGGGTACGCTAATGCTACTAGTGAGGCTGTTGTGAAGTGTGCAGAAGGATCACTGACTTGAAATTCTCTCTTGGTGCAAGAACTTTCAATATATGGCTAGATTGGTGGACTAGTTTGGATTAATAGCTTTACAAAATTACGTATAATGATAGAACTGGAGAAGTGCCTCAACGTTCAAGCTAAGGTTTGGATATTATTCACTGAGTTGAAGCTTAGTCATGAGTTCGTATTTTACAGATGGAAGTTGGGACTGATTCTGTGATAGTTTTCTATCTTATACGTAGTAGAGGCACTTCATATTGTTACTAAATTGATCAGACATGAGTGAATAGCTCATTGCATAAGAATATTTTGGATGCAAGATATCCTGCATATCAATTTGGTTTAGAAGCTGCAGACCACTTGAAATTGGTTAGCTCGAATATGAGAGACTTAAAATGGACAACCTACTATAAGAAATGGATTAAAGTATTCAAATGAGAGAATACTAAAAGCAACAAAACACTTGGATGACCAATATAGTTTGGCAAAGATAGTGTTCCAGCATCTCAAATCTCATGTTATTATTTCGCTTCGACGTGTGATGCTTGGCTTCAAATGCCAAAAAGATAGGAAACTCACAGAGCAAAACGAGAATGAGCATTAGTATATAATTTACCTCCATTGGTTAGAATATTGTTCATTTTCACTTTCATGTACTTGATAGATCATGCAATTACTCCTTCTAGATGTAGCAAGCTCACTGAACTCTCGGGTCAATACAAAGCTATACCATGAAAAATTTGTACATTCAATCTTTCTAACAGTTTTGGAAATATAGCCTCAACTTCTGGATCTTGCTATAAAATGCCAGCATTTGCAACTAATCAATAGAGTTCAGCCAGGACTCAGGACTTGGAGTGGAATGACAGAATAGAATAGAGAACTGAACTTCTATAATGGAACGAAATGGTGGAAATATGAGTGAGATTTCGAAATCTCAAATTACTTTTTCTCCTAATAGAAATAGGTATATATACAGATACATAGCTAGACAAACTAAACATAAAAGGAGTTCTTCATTTTTGTATTAATGAAACATACTTGGTAGTTTTCTTACAGATATGGCTTTTAAGTATTATAAGCACAACCAGTTCATGTACAGTTCATAATAGACACCTAGAAAGGATAGTAGCTACATTGATTTCACTTGATGGTATATTACTTATGTAGTGGGGTAAGAGGCTGCAATAGCAAAACTGTTAAAGTTAATGCTTAGTTTACATTAACCTTATGCTAGTCAGTTTTAAACTCTAGTTAAATAAGTTGTTGTAAGACATTTAATGCTCCTTGACTTTTGTATTTTGAGGGTGGTATCTAATATGGCAGCTGCATCTCTAAAACAGAAGAGGGAAAAATCTGATCAGAAATATCAGAAGAAACAGAGGACTGAGCATCAGAGTGCTACAACCACTTTCTCAACAATATCATCTTCTTCTAGTATATATCTTTGTTATTATACATCACTTCTATATCAAATATATATTGGTGTATGTGTGTGATTGAGTGCAGGAGATAAAGATCAACTGATCTAAGAAGCTAATCAAGGCAACATACCTGATTGGAGTTGTGAAGAGCAGTTGCATAACAAGGCAGTAAGCTTGGATCAAAGGAGGTGAGTAATAGCTCAACCCCAACATCTGGTATAAGAGCTTAGTCTGATCAAGGCTAAGCTGGGTGCTGTGATTTCTGAAAAAAGAAGGATAAATTAATCAAGGTTCTTGAAGAATCAACCATGGCAAGTTCAAGCTCAAGTGGTAGATCTTCAAACTCCAATATTTGTTAGAGAAAATTTCAATTTCTAGAGAATCAAGATGAGGATAATCCTCAAATCCAATGATATTTGGTATCTAGTTGAAGATGGTTTTGATAATCCAACAGATACAGAAGGTTTGACAGAAGTTTAGAAGATGGAGCTGAAATTGAACATGAAGAAGGATGCTAAAGCTCTTGAAATAATCCATGGAGCAGTCTCAGATGAAATCTTCCCCAGTTTCTCAAATGAGGAGACTTCAAAATCTGCGTGGGATGTTCTAGGCGAAGAGTACAAAGGTACTACTGAGGTTAGAGCTGTGAAACTTCAATCTTTACATAGAGATTTTGAATATACTAGAATGAAAGATGGTGAATCTCTTGAAGATTATCTTACTAGGCTAACAGATATAGTGAACCAAATGAAATCTTATGGAGAAACTCTAGATGATAAGAGAGTAGTTCAGAAAATACTTATTAGCTTATCAGAGAAGTTTGATTCCATAGTTTCTTTTATTGATATGACAAAAGATATTGAAACTTTAGGGGTTCAAAAAGTCATTGGTTCTCTAAAAGCCTATGATCAAAGGTTTAATAAGCGTGCTGAAAGTGCAATGGAGAGTGCCTTTCAAACACTTAGCCTTAGTTCAAAGAACCCTAATCAACCTAGTTCTTCTCAAGGCAAAACCAATGTACCTAAGAAGAATTGGAAAGGAAAAAACAAGAAGTGGGAAAAGAGGAACAACAATGAAGAAAAGGGTAGTCCAAGTTATAGTGCTATGGTGAAATGCAAAATTTGTGGAAAGTTTCACATTGGTGTTTTTTGGTTTAAAGGACAGTCAAAATGTCAAAACTGTAACAGGATTAGACATGTGTAAAAGGATTGCAATCTGAACAAGCATCAAGCAAACTTCACCGAAGAGCAAGACAATGATGGCAACATGTTCTTTGCTTGTCAAGCAGCAACTATACTGAAAAATGAAAATGTTTGGTTTGTTGATAGTAGCTGCAACAATCATATGACAGCAAATTAGTCCATTTTTGTGGATATTGATAAATATGTGATCAAAAGAGTAAAGATGGGCAATGGTGATCTAGTACAAGCAAGAGGAAGAGGAACACTTGTTGTTGAAACAAAGAAAGGAAGAAGATTCATAAGAGAAATGTTGTTGGTTCTAGAATTGGATCAAAACCTTCTAAGTGTTGGGCAACTTCAAGAGAATGGTTACCCAGTACTTTTTGATGATAATTCGTGCACAATCTATGAAAAGAAAAAGAAAATGCAGATTGTGGCAACCATCAAAATGGAGAAGAACAGAAGTTTTCCTATCTCTTTCAAATATCCAAGCAACAGGGCTTTGAAGGTTGATGTTCTAAATGACTCTTGGCTTTGGCATAGGAGGTTTGGGCATCTAAATTTTCAGAGTTTGAAGCAACTACACAGAGGAATATGGTGCATGGTTTACCAACAATTCAAGAAGCCAGTGAAGTGTGTGAAGGTTGTGCTATTAGGAACCATCATCGAGAATCATTTCCTAAAGGGAAAGCTTGGAGAGCATCTACACCATTAGAGACATACTGATGTGTGCAGTCCAATGAAGACAAAAACTCATGGTAGCAACAGGTACTTCATAACCTTTATTGATGATTTCTCTAGAATGATTTGAGTGTATTTCTTGAGACAAAAATCAGAAGTGTTCATTGTGTTAAAAAAGTTCCAAGTAATGGTGGAAAGGCAAAGTGGGCATCTTATCAAGGTCTTGAGAAGTGATAGAGGTGGTGAATACAACTCAAGGGAGTTTGATAAATTCTGTGGAGACATTGGGCTCCAAAGGCAACTCACAGTGGCCTACACTCCACAACCAAATGGAGTAGCAGAAAGGAAGAATAGATCCATAGTCGAAATGGCTAAGTCTATGCTGCATGAGAAGGGGATGACACATGAATTTTGGGGTGAAGCGTACATACTGCTGTTTACCTAATGAATAGGTGTCCTACTAAAGCAGTAGAAGATAAAACACCATTTGAAGCATGGAGTGGTAGAAAACCATCAGTAAATCACTTCAAGGTGTTTGGTTATGTTTATTTTGCTTATGTTCCAAAAGAAACAAGGCAGAAACTTGACAAGTGAGAAGTGCATTTTTGCGGGTTATAGCACACAAAGCAAAGGCTATAGACTCTACAATTTAAAGAAAAAGAAGGTGATAATCTGTAGAGATGTTATCTTTAATGAAAAAGCCTCTTGGGATTGGAAGCAAAATGCAATCCAAAGTCCCAACATTGAAATGGAAGAAGAGGTGGAGAATCAAGAAAATGAAGTTGAAGTTGTTGGATGAACTCCAGAACAAGTTACTCCAATGGGCAATCCATAATCACAATCATCCGGATCTTCATCACCAAGTTCAACTCCTATAAGAATGAGGGATTTGAATGATGTCTATGCAAGCTGCAATTTCTGTGTCACAGAACTAGAAAACTTTGAAGAAGCAATGCAAGCTAAAGCTTAGAAGAAAGCAATGGTGGAAGAGATAAATGTGATTGAGAAGAACAACACATGGGAGCTTGTGAACAGACCAAGTGACAAAGAAGTCATTAGAGTGAAGTGGATTTACAAATCAAAGTTGAATCCAGATGATTCCATTCAAAGGAACAAAGCAAGGCTAGTTGCAAAATGGTATGCACAACAACCCGAAATTGATTACTAAATCTGCATTCCTAAATGGAGTCCTAAAGGAAGAGGTCTATGTTGATCAACCGGAGGGCTTTGTTGTTAAAGGAGAAGAGATAAAGGTGTACAAGTTGAAGAAAGCTCTTTATGGCTTGAAACAAGCGCCTAGAGCATGGTATGGGGAGATTGACTCTTATTTCATTGGGAAAGACTTTCAAAGAAGCCACAATGAACCTACTCTCTACATCAAGATTGAAGGTAAAACTAACATCCTCATTGTTTCATTATATGTTGATGATTTAGTGTTTACTGGAAGTGATGAGAGTTTAATTAAGAAGTTCAAAGAAGAGATGATGAAAAAAAATGAAATGAGTGATTTGGGTCTGCTGCATTATTTTCTTGGAATTGAGATTAGTCAGAATGAAGATGGCATATTCATATCTCAAAAGAAGTATGCAAAAACTATCCTGAAAAATTTTGGGATGGAAGGATGCAATTTTGTTCCTACACCATTGGTGGTTAATGAAAAACTTCAAAAAGAAGATGGAAGCAAAGAAGTGGATGCGTCAATTTATAGAAGCTTAGTTGGGAGCTTATTATACTTGACTGCAACAAGGCAAGATATTATGTATGCTGCAAGTTTACTATCAAGATTCATGCACAAGCCTACTCAAATTCATTTTGGAACAACAAAGAGGGTACTAAGGTACATTCAAGGTTCAATAGATTTTGGTATTATGTTTGAAAGGAATGTGATGCCAAAACTATATGGATTTTGTGATAGTGATTGGGGAGGCAGTGTTGATGATTCAAATAGTACTTATAGCTATGCTTTCACTCTTGGAATAGGTGTGTTCTCATGGCAGTCCAAGAAGCAAAAGACAGTTGCTTTGTCTACTGCTGAAGTTGAGTATGTATCAACATCATTGGCAACTTCTCAAGTAATATGGCTGAGAAGTATCATGGAAGATGTTGGTGAAAAGCAAGGAGAACCTACTCCAATACTTTGTGACAACAAATCTGCAATTGCGATGGCTAATAATCTGGTGTTTCACAATCAAACCAAGCACATAGCTCACAAACATCACTTCATCATAGATGTTGTTGAAGACAATGAAATTGATGTGGTATATTGCAGGACGGAAGATCAAGTAGCTGACATTTTCACCAAAGCATTGCCAAAATAAAAGTTCCAGTATTTCAGAGAGCTACTGGGAGTCAAGAAACAAAGCATTAAAGGGGAGTGTTAAAGTTAATGCTTAGTTTACTTTAACCTTATGCTAGATAGTTTTTAACTCTAGTTAAATTAGTTGTTGTAAGACATTTAATGCTCCTTGACTTTTGTATTTGAGAGTGGTGTCTAATATGGCAGCTGCATCTCTAGAAATAGAAGAGAGAGAAATCTGATCAAAAATATCAGAAGAAACAGAGGACTGAGCATCAGAGTGCTACAGCCACTTGCTCAACAATATCATCTTCTTCTTGTATCTTTGTTATTATACATCACTTCTATATCAAATATATATTGGTGTATGTGTGTGATTGAGTACAGGAGATAAAGATTAACTGATCTAAGAAGCTAATCAAGGCAACATACCTGATTGGAGTTGTGAAGAGCAGTTGCATTACAAGGCATTAAGCTTGGATCAAAGGAGGTTAGTAATTGCTCAACCCCAACAAAAACCACACAAACTTTCATGTGCCGCAACATCTCTGTGCATACTTATGTACCCTTCTTCACCCCATTGTGCCCCCCATGAGTTCTTAACCAACCAATAATTAGTCCCATCATCACTGACGCCACAACCAATAGCAGTAACACCATGGTCTAGGCTTGTTCCACAAGTTCCTGTGAAAACACCACTTGAATAGAATTGGAAATTAGATCCACTAGCATCAATGGCAACAGAAATGGGTTGATTGGCAACGACCTTAAGAAGGGCACTTTCACTATTTGCAGGCAAATCTTCGTGTCCAGTTATCGAGGCTGCATGGCTTGCTTCCTTTTGGGCATTGCATGTACCATCAACACCGGTGTAGGGGTATTTAGCCTCAGTACTAAGTCCATGATTTTGATTGATGAACTCAAATGCATTGTCCATCAAGCCACCCTCACAACCTTGGTCTTCACCATTCACATCACAGTCGACCAGCTCTTGCTCGGACAAAGAGATTAGTTTACCTGTAGTTAGTTGAGTGATTCCTTCCGTGGCTGCCACTGCTGAAAATGCCCCAACAACATCTTGTATGTAGATATGACAAATTCTTACTAGTTAGACTAGTATACTTTAATACTACAAAAAATGGTAGTTGTCTTTTCATCTTTAAATAACAATGAGAGGATAGATAGTCATGGATTTCACCTGTTTACAAGGATTTTGACAGATTATACACTTATATGCTCCTGGCTTGCCAAATTTTTATACCCTACCATTTCCCTTTGTTGATTGAGAATATATACAGTAACATTATACCATGTCAAAAGAAACTAGAAACTTTTTTTTTTCAAGTATTAAAAGCTATCCCATGGTGCAAGGTTTGATATGGAGAACTGAGGATGGAAGTTCTACTAAATTAGTAAATTTTGATAATTGGTCTGGCTGTGGGATATCATAATTTAGCCACCAATCATAGTTATATTGATGCAGATAATTGGTTTTCCTTACATTGCCTGCCACAGTTGTTGATCACATCCTCAGTACTTAGTATTAACGATCTATTGCAAAATTTTCTTACTGACTCCTTGTCTGAAAATGGAAGGAGGTTTAGCAGCTTCATATACCCAAAAAGCTACAAATCTTTTCTTAAGAGTCATTAGAAATGAGCACAGATGGGAAGAAAGCTAACTAAAGATCCTAGTTGTCATTTTTGTGAGGGTCATCAGGAGACGTTACTTTACCTACCGTGTGATTTTTCTAGAGCTCAACATGTTTGGAAGTGATGGCAGGCACTCTCTTTGTAGACTGGGAAGGTTGGTTCACCGGGAACCTTAAGTCGAGTTCCTATATATAAAATTGAGTTCTAAGTGTTTTAGAGAAATGGGAATTGAGAGAAAATCGTTGTGTATTCTCATTGATAATAGGGGCCTCTTTATATAGAGGATTACAAGACATATAGTCTGAATCATACAAAGAAAGATCATCTCTAGATTCTTCTAAATTAAACCCTATTACCACTATGTCAAGTAACCTAGAGTTTGGGCCAGACACATAAATAGAGATTTATTTGAACACTCCCACTTGTGTCACCCAAACGTGATGCTTCTCTCGTTGCCTCGCTAAAAACCTTGCCGAGTAACAAAAACCCAGTGGGACAAAAATAACCTTGGTCGAAGGGGAAAAAGAGCACAACACACCTTCACGTTTCGAGACCATACATGTAGACACCTCCCCCTGATGTCTACATCTCCCCCTGATGACTACGGTCATTGGAGTTTGGATAACTCCCGCAAATGATGCTACCAACATGTTTCTCGAAAGTGAAATTTAGGCAATGACTTAGTGAGCAAGTCTGCCATACTGTCCTCAGATCGAACCTAGTTCACTTTGATCTTAAGGAGAGTTTGTTATTGCTGATTATACTTGGTGTTGTCACTTTTGATGTAGCCTTTGCTTCATTTGTTCAAAGCAAGTAGCATTATCCTAAATGCTCGTAGGCTTATATGTCGTAGACTTCAAATTACAATTGTTCGAACATGCGTAATTATGGATCCAATCCATATACATTCACAAACCACTTCGTGAAGAGAAAGAATCTCTGCATTATTAGAAGATATAGCGACTAAGGTCTTTTCCCATGGTGAACACTTAACCGAGGCATAATCGTGTTCTCCCAAAATCCTTCATCTCAAACTCGGATATCAAGTGTTCAGCGGTTTCTCTTAACTCTTTAAGGGCTTCTAATGAAGATCATGTCCAACATGAACCACGATGGAATCCGAAACTTGTTATGTAAACGCGTGGGCATATCCCTTCCCAATCAAGTAGTCATTTTAGCGAGAGTTTCAACCTCTTTGTAAACGCGCTCCATGGTCTAGAGCTACTTGACTTGGGTAAATGAAGTTCACCATGAACCTTCATGTATATTATGTATGTAGATCCCTATAGAGATACGTAGTGACCACATTTGTAAGCTGGATGTTCAGTTATTCAGAAACTACCAAACTGACAGGGTAGTGGAGTGCAATGACATCCATTACGAGAGAATATGTCTCATCGTAGTTGATTCCAGGGCGTTTTATGAAAAGCCTTGCACCATAAGGCGAGATTACCATATCTTTTTCTCACTACGTTTTCTAACGAAGACCCATTAGTCAACAGGTTTTATGTTAGGAGCTGTTGGCATCACTAGCTCGAAAACCTTCCTCTTCATTAGAGAATCCATCTTAACCTGGATCACATCTTTCCATTTAGGCCAAATCTCTCTACGTTGGCATTCATTCATCAACGAAGCGTGTTCGATATCATCAGACTCAACAAACTTATGCGCAACGAAATGTGCAACTACATCAACAATTATGATGGAGTTTCTATGATGCGGCTGAAATAGTCTCACAATTTAACCCTGCAAAATGTAGTTGTTAGTATAGGATAAGCATGGATCGTTCAGTCAGGGGATTGTAGGCTGCACCTAAACAAAAAGGTCAATTTAAATTAGTAATTAATAAAACAAGTATTAACAAGTATTTATCTACAAATTTACACAAGAAACAACCATAAAAAGGGAGGATTCAACTTTTGGTTTCTAAGTTCCTACGAAATAAAACAAAAAGATAAATATATACATGTGATCGACTTCTTCACACTCAAATCAGAATTTCCATACCATATCAACATGCAATGAATTATTTCAATCTAAACAACCTAAAATCCTGCCAACACTAAATATCAGAAATGAATTCGAAGTACAAGTCTGAAGAGATCGAGTACCACTTTAATTCTTCTTTTGAATCTCCTAAGTTAGGAAAAGTCCATAACTTAAAATATTTCATATAAAACATCACGTTAATACTGAAGAGCATCTGTCAACATTAAATATGAATCATTAAGTGTAATTAGAATTATGAATCCAAACATGTATGCATCCATAAGAAGTTACAAATGCACAAACATGTAGCATATAATTTCGACCATTGTACATAGCCTTTACCACTTCAATTTATGCCCCAAAACGATTAGGTGAATCAAAACAAAAATTTGGCTTTATTAACCTGCAGATTAACATAGTTATTCAACCAAAATCATATGCTTAAAGATATAAAGGATGGCACAAAATCAGATTGTAAAGATATCATAAACAAGTCAAGAACATAAAGAAACAAATCTGAAAATTACTAACATAAACTCATTCTCAACAAAAATCCAATTCCAATAACAAAGTTCATAATCAAAATCTGAAATTCAATACTAAAGAGTACGAAACCAGAAATAAGGGCCATGGATTACCCTTTTTGATCTTCAAGGAAGCTTGGAGAACGTCAAGAGAACACAAGGCTTGGCCTTCAAGAATACGAACAGCTTTGGAGAAGTCATAAAACTCTTCACGACAAGAGACTTTTTCTGAATATTTGGAGAGGGTTTTGGAGAGAATAGAGCTAAGCTAATGAACTGAATTTTGTATGAAGAAGTGATAATTTTGGAGTAGAGAATGGCTGCTATTTATAGTGAAATTCTCCTCTCTTGTGATGCAATCATGACCAACCATCTAGAGGTGATTTCTCCTCCAAATTTGCTTGATTTTCTCATGACAAAGTCTTGATTTTTCTGATCTCTTTTCCCCTTAATGACTCATTGTATATTCCTTGAATAGTGACCAGATACATCCCTTATTCCTCTCCTTTAAATTACACTAATATCTTCTTCCAATTGTGCACATAATGAACTCCTACAATCAAGAAAAAATCAGAATTTAATTAGTGTTATAATCAATAGGAAATAAGATAATTAGAATAAATATTGAATATAACACTCCATTTTATCTCAATGAATTCTTCCTGATTTATGCAAGTTTTCTTTTCTTTTAAGTTTTCCTTGATTTCATCAGTCAAGAGTTCTTAATGTGATGGACTCCTAAATTCCCTCTTTAAAACAAGAAAATTAGAAATAGGAAAGTTCAAATGAAGAAAGTTTCCCTAAAACAAAATAGGAAATATATCCTAAAATGAAAGAGGAAAGTTTCTAAAACGACTTGTCCTTAATTACGCTCATTTCTGCTCTTTTTCGCATGTTTTCTCCATTTCCGTCCTTGAAGTACCTAAAAACAGAAACTATGTTATAATTACTAATTTTAAGAGAATAACTAAACCAAATGAGGGAAAATACATATTAAAAACGTTGGCGCCCTCTCTTTGGGGCTCGATTATAATTGGATTTCGGAATATGCTCTGTTCCCACGGATCTCAAATTATAGTTCTTCACAAGGATGTTGTCATGCTTTTCAGCGACATTCATAGCTCCAATGAGCTCACGAAACCTTGTGATCCATCTTGTAGTAACATTGATTTGATAGTTCTTAGCAACCATCAATGCAGAGACGGGGAAGGTGTAGAGAGTCTTCTCAATCAACATCGCATTTGTGATTTCTTTACCACAGAATTCCATTAAGGATTTAATGCGAAGTGCTTCCGAGTTGTAGTCAAGAACTGACTTGAAATCACAGAAGCGGAGGCTATGTCATCTCACTTCTAGGTCAGGAAGCATGGAGTCACGGACGTTGCCAAATTTTTCTTCGAGTGAGACCCACAACTTTCTGGGGTCTTCTTTATTCATACACTCGTACTGGAGCGAATCATCCATATGACGAGTCATTAGGATGATGGCTTTCGCCTTATTTGCCTCTAAGGCTGCTCTATTTGCTTCCAAAGTTTGAGCTTACTCAACAGTTATCACGTCCTGGCTAGGCTCGAGAATCGTATCTAGGATTCCATCGACCTTGAGATGTTGGCGGACATCACGAACCCACCCGTGATATCCAGAGCCAGTTGTTCATAATGGAGCAAAGTCCAATTTGTTCAGGTTACTCATCCTGAAAGAGAACAAGAAATTAGGGTTAGTTTCGGAGCATAAAAGGCTACCACGAAAACATATAAAATTTCTGAGCGTAGTCGCTTTCAAGAAATTAGGAATTTCCAAGAGGTATTGGATTAGATCGAAACAATGACATAAGTGGTCGATCATAAATTCTCTACAAACTCTAAGTTTGGAGATCTTAACAAGCTCCAAGCTTAGAGTGAGCACGAACCCCCACAGTTCGGCTTACCTATGATGAAGAAAAGGGGGGTAGAAGAAGAGAGGTTGCAAGTCCCCGAGAAGAAGAAGAGAAAAGAATAAAAACTTCAAAAAAATGGGAACTTTTAGAAAAGTTTTCCTCTTAGAATTGCAGAATGTATTTAGTCCTTGTCGTAGGATTTGGAGACGAGCTTCAGCCCTAGTGCGAGCGAGCAGACTTGTAGGATTGCAGCGTGGTCACGGAGTGGCGGAATCGAGGAGTTGTGGGGCCGCGGGGTCTTGGATCCGTGAGGCTGCTGGGTCATGGGGTCGCAATGTCGTGTGGTCTCATTGTCACGGGGTAGCGGTTGAGCTAGCGTGAGAGCAGGTGAGTACACGCGGGCACTGCAGGGGCAGCGAGGCTAACCTGGTTGGGGGCTACTGCAGGGCCGGGGATGCTGCAGAGCTACGGGTGGCACCTTTGATTAGATTAGATAGGGTATAATTTTTAGGGCTAGGGTTAGGGCTCGTGCTGATAACATGTTTTAGAGAAACGGGAATTGAGAGAAAATCGCTGTGTATTCTCATTGATAATAGTATAGAGAATTACAAGGCATAGAGTCTGAATCATACAAGGAAAGATAATATCTAGATTCTTCTAAATTAAACCCTATTACCATTAGGTCAAGTAACCTAGAGTTTGAGCCAGACACATAAATATGGATTTAGGAGGAAAGATAATATCTAGATTCTTCTAAATTAAACCCTATTACCATTAGGTCAAGTAACCTAGAGTTTGAGCCAGACACATAAATAGGGATTTACTTGAACACTAAGAAAAATTTTATTAGTTTATTTGTGTTTATTTAAATTACAAATTTTACATCCAAACAAACAGAATTTATAATTGATATGGGAAATATAAATGATGGAATTGTAATTTCAGCATTAAAAAATTGAAATTGTTTGATCTAAACATTCGGAGTAATATGACTTGTTTATGCTTAATTTTACTTGGATGTTTATAAAAACAGCATGCTTATTTTTTTACCCTGTGTATTTACCCCATTGAATGACGGACACATGATAATCGATCACTAAAAATGATCCCTTGATAAATAATAGTTGGCAACGATTTGGCTTCAATTTCAGAAAGAAGAAAATAATAATTTGTGTGTGTTCTACTTGGTATAGTTCTATGTACTAATGTACAGGCCTAAGACTCTAAGAGTAATGACCATGGCGTGCAAAGGTAAAAATAAGAGAAGATGCAAGAAATTGTAGTTTAGTTTAGAACAGAAAAGCTTACAAACTCTTATTAGGAACAGAAAACAACAAGCTTACTCCTAAATGACCAAACACAAAAAAAAAAAATTTGAAGTAAAACTACTTAAATTTCCTGTGCCCCCTGATATTTCCGTATACAAGCAACAATCATTTTGTCAGTGAAGTGGAAATATGTCTTCCTCCAAGGCTTGCTAATGACCAAACTCCCACAAACTCCCCAGAACCCCATAACGAAACCGATCACCATGCTGATGATGAAACCCCACATTTTAAAGCCAGTGTCTTCTCCACCTCCACTTGGACCCTGAGGAGTTCCGCCATTGACTTGGCAATCAGGCAACGGAAAACCACAAAGACCGGCATTGCCTTCATATACTGATGGAACTAGGGTGTTAAACTGGTTGCCTGTTGGGATTTTCCCAGACAATTTGTTGTATGAGAGGTTTAGATAACTCAAGAATGTCAATGAAACCATGCTCTGGGGAATGGAACCTGAAAGCTGGTTTATTGACAAATCAAGAGATTCTATCCCCACCATGCTCCCAATCCTTGATGGAATTACTCCTGTCAGATGATTCATGGATAAATTCAAGGTCCACAACTTTATCAGGCTCGTGAGCTCCCTCGGCATCTCACCTGATAAGTTGTTGTTTGAGAGATCTAGGCTATTAACAAGATAAAGAGTGGAACCGTAGTCTTGCACTCTTCTTCTTGCCACGACCTTCAACTTTCCCTGGTAAAGGTATGATGTATCTTTATCTGAGAATACAGATGTTTTCAAGCCACTCAAGTTACCAACACAGCTGGGAATATGACCAGACAGATTATTTTGTGAGAGATCCAATATGTGAAGATTGGAAAGGCCACACAACTGTGAAGGAATGCTTCCGGTGAATGAGTTGGAACTCAAGCGTAAAATCAACAGAGAGGGCATGCTTTCTCCTATCCACGCCGGAATGTTTCCAAAGAACTTATTTTCCCCAAGATCAAGACTCTTCATGCCAGTGCAGTTTCTCAGTGAAGGAAGTTCGCCTGACAAGTTGTTACTAGAGAGAATCAAGAATAAGAGTGAACCAAGAGAATCCATGGATCTTGGAATTGTACCAGAGAGACTGTTGTTTGACATATCTAACAAATACAAGTTTGGTATACTGTTCCAGAAATGAGGAATTTCACCAGACAAGTAATTATTTGAGAGAACCATGGTTGTCAGTAGGCTTAGATTACCTAGAGACAGGGGAATGCTTCCACTCAAACCATTCCTAGAGATGTCTAACTCTAACAAGGACGGCATCACATCACCAATGTTTGAAGGAATTGGCCCTGAAAACAAATTATCCCTGAGGTAGAGCGTTGTAATATTTGACGACCAAAGTGGGAGGGGGCCCTCAAACAGGTTTGTACTCAAATCAGCATTACCACGATAGCTGAACCTTAGCGAGTTAGGCAACTTGCCGCCTAGTTGATTGTAAGCAACATTTATTTCATCTAATAACAAATCCAACTGCCAAAACCAATCTGGTATGGTATCTGCAATCTTAGCATTATTGAGGACCACCGTGACAAGCTCAGTCTGATTTCTAAGCCATGCAGGAAATTTAGGACCCAATTGACATGATTCAAGGATCAAGTATCTCAATTTGAAAGGAGGTATCCAATTAGAACTAATGTTGAAAACTAGGGAAATGTTTTGGGAGGCTTGCTGGATTACCACCTCTTTTAAGCTTCGAAGTTTTAGAAAATGAGCTTCCGTTATAACACCTTCCCATGTGGTTTCAGAGAGATCTACTGCAACGAGTGATGAGAGCTGCCCAAAACTTTCTGGGATGACTCCACCCATTTTATTTCTTGCAAGATAAAATTCCTCCAAAAATGTCAAGTTTCCAATAGATTCTGGGATAGAACCCTGAAATGAGTTGGACCACAACTTGAGGTATCTTAACTTCTTAAGAAGTCCCAATGAATTAGGCAAATTTCCTGTCAGACGGTTAAAACCTAAATCCAACCTCTCTAAGCTGCTGTTTGTGCATATAGACAAACTATCAATGAACTCAGTTATCTCACCAGTAACTTTGTTGATTGAAAGTTTAAGAGACTGCAAATTGCATAGCATTCCCAAGTTTCTTGGCAACTGACCTCCGATGTCTGAATTCTCTGACAAATCAAGGTTCTTCAGATGAGTCAAACTCCCGAGTGTTTCTGGAAGTTCTCCATTGAGATTGTTCCTACTTAGGTCAAGGTTGACTAGTTCAGTCAGATTGAACAACCAGGGAGAAAGTGTGGAGTTGAAACCATTGGCAGAGAGGTCAAGAACCAAAAGTGATGTGAAATTGATATGAGGAAGAGTAGGTGGAAGGATGGAAAGTCCACAGCCAGGCAAATGCAATTCAAGAAGTGAAGGGAGCATATTAACAGTGGGAAGCCAATATGGTGCAGCCTTGGTAAGGTTTGCTCCTCCCAAGTTAAGAAACTGTAAGTAAGAAAGACTGGAAAGCCATCTGAGATCACTCTCAACAGCATTATTACTGAGATCAAGATGAAGCAATTTTGAAAGGTTTCCAAGATTGGCGGGAATTACTCCACCAAATGATGCACCAGATAGATTGAGATATGTTATTTTTTCTAGTGATCCAATGAAACTTGGAAGTTCTAGACCTCCAAAGTTATTCATGCTCAAATCCAAGTAAACCAAATCTTTCAAGACAATCAATGAAGGATTGATCTCACCTCCTAAAGCAGGGAGTGTTCCATCATCACTCTCCGAAACATCTCCATATGGGTTGCGAAGATTAAGGCTGTCCACGCGTCCAGTTGTCTTGTTGCAGCCTATACCTCTCCATTTGCAGCAATCTACTCCAACCCAAGATGAAAGCCGGTCTGAAGGATCAGCGAGTCCCTCTCTGAGCTTCAGAAGGGCTTTCCTCTCGATATCCATGCAACCCACATTAGCATCTGCACTGCAGAAACCAAGTGTGACTGTGTCAAGGTATGAGGTTCCTGACAGTAGTAAAAGTGAAAGAAGCAAGAACGATGCAGTACTGTGTCCCATGCTTCTTGCGTTCTTATGATGGTATATAGAAAAAAAGATATCTTTGCAAATATTCAAAAGAGTCCTATATATACAGAACCAATGCAATTCATAGTCGAGAAAATGATTAGAAGATGAGGACTACCAAACCATTGATACTGACATTCACCATAAAAAATCGACACCATCGTCCAATTCCAAGGTTTTGGAAGTTCTATTAGGGGGGATTTTATAAGACCTAAATCATGGAACCTGCCATGAAGCAAAGACTTCCAAGTCAGTGTGATGCCGACCCAGACATCAGAAATACGATATATATAACCTGGGGACATTTTCAACCTTAGTAATCAAATATACATTTTCGACCCGTATGTTTGTCTTGTTCGTAATAAGTAATACATTTTCGACCCATATGTTTGTCTTGTTCATAATAAGTAATAACATTCAAATGGAAAATAGGTCTATTAGTCAATGGAAACAAGGCTACACTGTACATAGCACAGACCAGACCCTAGACATCCCGATCCTGGTTATATTGCCTTGAAATTTCCAAACTTTTACAAATTGCATACGAGGGCATTATGATGCCACTAACATCACAATGTTTAAATACTGCAATTTGACCGATTCAAGCAACCGGACCGCAGTTAGGACATAAGTGCAATACACCATAACTCAAAAGTTGAGTCAGTAGCAGGAGTTGCATAAACAAATCTCCTTGGTGTTTCTGTATAACAATCTATTTCACTTGCCACAGCCCAATTAGGATCACTTATCTATGATCAATCATCCGTGCCAAAGTAACGATCACCAAATTCACCCAACCCTGGTATGACACGAAATTCTTCATTGAGGGCAACATCAATCTCTGAAGTGACAATCTTCAAGGATGGAAATCGTTTGTAAACACAATGAATTCCCTCAGGAGCCTAAAGCAGAATAAAATAGTGGAAAATCAGCATAGTTCATAATGTAAATACTAATACGTAATCAGCAAGCATCAAGAAGTACTCACAGATATAAGGTTTAAGAATATTATATGCGATTCAGGAACCCCCTTCTGTATGAGTAGTTCAATAGCCTGGTTAGCAGAGTTACCTACAAGTCACTCAGATTGGTCATTGCATTTCAATCATCAGCAAGTATACAAGTTTAAATATGCTCTATTAAAATAGGCCATATTTTGGGCAGTTAGAATACAAAGTTTTCTTACATCACCAACTACTTTTCCTCAGTACATGCAGAGAGCAAAGATGGAGAACCAAGCTCATAAAAACTTAATGGAATTACCTGTAGCAAGTACAGGGTCTAAAAGCAGGACATGACGCTCTGAAATATCCTTGGGGAGCTTCTCATATATAAGCTGCTTGAGGTGGAATAACTCAGTTATACAGAAGTTTTATCAAATTTGAGAGAGAAATGCTTAGTTCTTGGCAAAGTTATTCCTACTTCATAAACATAATGTCACCTGTTTGCCATCGTCTCCATCACGATGAATCAAGATCTTCCCAATTTTTATTCCTTTGCAACATGCACGCAATGCATTTTCCATGCTCTCACCACTAATCATAACAAACAAGAAATGGTTGTTGTTATGTGTAAACAAGAGACCAAGATATATAAAGGATATAAACATTTATTGTTATCTTCCAAAGCACCTAGAAAAGCGCTGAAATAGAATTGGATACATCACAATTCTACAGAAAAAAGATGGTGACCAATCCAATTACCCATATATTCAAGTGCACCGGCCTGATTGCCACATAATTGTAACTTCTAAAAACCAATACCTGATTTAAAGCTCACCTTCGAACAATTGAAACTCCACATAATTTCTTGCAGAAATCAACCCCAGTATAAACAGATCCTGAAATACAAGAAAAGACCAAATTTAAGGACATGCAGACTATTCCTTCTGCAGAACATGTCTAAATGTGCAGAGATAAAAGTAGAGACAACATCCCATGAAAGACCAGACAGAAATATATGCTGCCACTAACTGTCAGCCAAACATGTATGAAGCTTCATAACTGGTGATTCATAAAGAGCTGCATATATATACAAGCAATAAGAAGAGGGTGGTGGAACATAATGGGCACACCTGGTGGAGTTATTACTTGTTTCTCTGTGAATGGCAAATGACCAAGGCCATGCTCCACAACCTAGAGACCACATCAAAGTATAAGAACATAAAAGCTGAGCTACGGTATGAATGAAAATTGAGTAAGGTGTGAAACAAAAATTACCAGACGAATTAGGCGATCTGAATAAAATACAAAATCATGCTTTGATATTTCTCGGTCTCGAATCAGTGTATGCATGCCTCTAATCTGTAATATGAGAACAACTAGATTAAAGTTTATGAAATGTGATTGTGAAATCCTTTCAGAGCTTAAAATTACGATATTAGAGTTTGGCATGCCTAAATTAGAGAAATGTTCTAAAAAAAAAAAAAAAAAAAAAAAAAAGAGAGAGAAAAAAAATCAACAACGTAAGACTAATTTAAACATTTAGAATTGAGTCAGTCACAAAAAAATTTACTATTAAAAGTCTGGAGTCAAAGATGCAAGAAGCTCAGGAAACAAGGTTTGGAGTTTTCTTACTTTTATGCTCTAATAGATCAGCAGTAATTAACTTTTACTAGTGTCACAAGTCAAAGCCAAAATACAAAGTTTTGACTCCCCAAAAGAACAAAAGTGAAGAATATGCTTACAACACCAAATAACATAAACAGAAGGCATACCTGAAATGTGGACTGTATAACGTACACATTAGGATATATTTTGCAAAGATCATGCTGACCAAGCTTTGTCCGAATATGTTGTACAATTAAATCAATAGCAACATGGTTATCGCCTCCCCGGGGGATGATCACATCAGCGTACTTCTTTGAGGGGAGAACAAAATCATCAAAAGCAGGCTTGACAAACTTGGCATACTGCATGATAAGCATAACGCTCTCGATGTGATTTTTCAAATTGAAAAATTACTATAGTCATACTCTTCTCTTACAGAACTCAACAGGAAACATGGTTATGTATTCCCAATCTTATGAACCGAGCGATGCACCAAGTAGTCCTGTACAAAGAGATTGTTCAAGAGTGGGGCCTTACCTGCTCAAGAACAGAGTCAATGTCCCTGCCCCTCTCAACAGTGTCTCGTCTTATTCTACGAGCAAGTCTGACATCAGCATCTGAAGGGCAAACAAGGAGACAGCACACATACAAAGAGAATCTTTACTCATTTATATTTTTCAAAATAAAAAAAGAGAAATGAAAAGGTGAGGCTGATTTTGAGTAGTGCATATAGCTTTTGGCATAGCCATTCACATATTTTTATTTTCTTTTCAGAAGTTTTAAAAATAAAAGGTTAGGCTAGATGAGATACTAAAGAAAACTTGTACTACTTTTATAAAGGGAAACCTTTATTTTATTTATTTATTTATTCATTTTTTAAAAACCTACAAGCTGATAAGAGTATTATTTGAAATTTGAAAAAAAAAAAAAACAATGAAGATATTCTATATGGCTTGGCTAAGAATAAAAAGTATCATTAACCATCCAAGCACCTATGCCATCATGGTTTCTATTAGGCAGTAGTTTACAAATTAGCAACCTTAACATCGATAGGCAGTATGAGAACTTACAAGTCAGCTCTGGAGTTCCATGCCTTTTCTTATCCAGGATTCATAAATATATTTATATATTTTCTTTTCATATTTGATTGCAGAAGCAAATCTTTCTAGACTCTATAAAACCATGTAATTTGACATATCAAGACCACATGGTGTGAGAACCTAAACAAGGATGCCATGCAAAAGTGCAAAACATAGCTAATGAAATTATGACAGTGACAGAAGAAACTAGACTGAGGAAATCAAACCTGTGTCGACAAAGATCTTCATGTTCATCAAATTACGTACGCGCTGGTCATGGAAAACCAGAATTCCCTCCAAGATGATGACATCGGAAGCATTCACCTGACAAAGAAGTAAACAAAATGCATCCACAGGTGAATATTAGCAAGGCAACAACAATCAATATTAGAAGAAGCTTTATACCTGGCGAAAAGTATCAGAACAGCGTCGATGTATCTTAAAATCATAAATTGGAACTTGGACAGACTGCCCGCACTTTAACTTTTGAACACATTCTAACATCTGTTCGGTGTCAAATGCATCTACAAAAACAAAACGGAACCATCAGATACTGAAATAGAATTTTAGCACAACAAATAGCCTACTTCCACTTGAGACTTGAGAGTAATTAAGTTGGATTTATAGTGAATATATAGTATGAAGTGATTACCAGGATGATCAAAATTATACTCATGGACTCGTTCAGACTCCTCAGGTGTCAAACCACGGTAAAATGAATCCTATAAAAAAAAAAAAGACCAAATCAAACAAGTGTTCTTCAGAATTTATAGTGAAAGGTAATCAATTGGAGGCAGAAAATGCAGAGTAATGAGAGCAGTGAACCTGATTGACAAGAACGACGCGATGATCGTGAAGCTGCTGGATGATCATGTCGCACACAGTGGTCTTGCCGGAAGCCGTACCTCCAGAAACACCTACTCGAATCAATCAATCAAATGCAGTAGCAGAGAGACCGAATCAAATGCTGAATTGCGAAGAGAGGGAGAGAGAGAGAGAGAGTACCGATGACGAAGGGCTGCTTGGCGGCGTTGGAGTCGGCTAGGTTTGAAGAATCCGCGGCAGGCGACGGTGATGAAGGAGAAGAAGATAAGAGGCCGTCGAGTCGGAGGCCCGAGAAGTGGGGCCCGGACGCTCTCTCCATCCGGTAGTCAACGGTGGTCTTCGTCTCCTCCTGCATTGTGGAGTCTCTCTCTCTCTCTTTGTCACACACGAATCAGACTGGAGAAGGTTATACACACAGCACTGGAATAGATTAGATTGGAATCAAAATTCTGTTAGAGCCAACTATATACTGTAAAACAAACGCGACCTTTTTAGTATCAGAATCACAAAAACGGTGCCGTTTCTGCACGATCGATCCGCGCGCCTAAGATCTACGCTTTCTTTTTGGTCCTCTATTTTTCTCTTTTTGGTACAAAAATGTTCAATTCGAGGAGTGTGCTTTTGCAGGGTCCATCTGTTTGATTCTTTTTCCGTGGTCCTGTTTTTTTCAATACGTGAAAATAGTAAATCTGATTTTACTTGCTCGCTTTTTTTTTTTTTTTTGAAAGGTACTTCCTCATTTATAGGAGGGTAATTTTGTTGTGCTGCTCATTTGATTCGACTTTGGAGGAAAGAGCGTTGTTAGATAGAGGAGACCGTTATCTAGCATCTTGGCATGGAGTGAATTTTTGGTCTCGTTTTGGTTCGCAGGTTTGAAGGTTTGGGAAAGGCATTATGCTTTGGTATGTTAATTTATTACAAAGTATGAAGTATCATGTTAACTTCCTTGAACGTGTGATGCTTTAGCTTCAAATGCTGAGCAAAACGAGAATGAGGACTAGTATATAATTTGCGTCCATTGGTTAAGATGATAGTTTCATTTTCACTTTGATGTACTTGATAGGTCATGGAATCACTTCTTCGGTCATTCCTCTAGTTGCAGCAAGCTTACTAAGTTCATCTGGTCAATACTAGCTATAGTACGTACTACGAAAAATTAGTGCATCTAAACTTCTAACAGTCATGTAATTAACCTCAACTTCAAGGTAATTGTTATAAATTAATGCCAGCAGTTGCAACAATAACTTGCTTTCGAACAAACCGACGGTGAGTTCAGTTTGGACTTGGGACTCGGAGTGGAATGACACAATGTGAAGTGAACTTCTATAATGGAACCAAATGGTGGAAGGATGAGTGAGATTTCAAAATCTCAAATTACTTCTTCTCCTCATAGAAATAGGTCATCTATAGAGAATCATACATAAACTAAACATAAAAAGAGTTCTTCAATTTTGTATTGATGACACTAGCTCGTAGTTTTCTTACAGATATATATGGTAAATTTTAAGCATCATAAGCACAAGCAGCTCATGTACATATCATAATATTCACTGGATGGTATATTACTTATGCAGTGGGGTAAGAGGCTGCCATAGCAATACCACACAGACCTTCCTGCGCAGCAACATCTCTTTGCATTCTTATGTACCCTTCTTCACCTCATTGTGCCCCCCATGAGTTCTTGACCAACCAATACTTAGTCCCATCATCACTGACTCCATAACCAACAGCAGTAACACCATGGTCTAGGCTTGTTCCACAAGTTCCTGTGAATACACCACTTGAATAGAATTGGAAATCAGATCCACTAGCATCAATGGCAACAGAAATGGGTTGATTGGCGACGGCCTTAAGAAGGGAACTTTCACTATTTGCAGGCACATCTTCGTGACCAGTTATTGAGGCTGCATGGCTTGCTTCCTTCTGGGCATTGCATGTACCATCAACACCAGTGTAGGGGTAATTAGCCTCAGTACCAAGTCCATGATTTTGATTGATGAACTCAAATGCGTTGTCCATCAAGCCACCCTCACAACCTTGGTCTTCACCATTCACATCACAGTCAACCAGCTCTTGCTCGGACAAAGACATTAGTTTATCTGTAGTAAGTTGAGTGACTCCTTCCATGGCTATCACGTACTGCTGAGAAAGCCCAACAGCATCCTGTATATAGATATGACAAATTCTTACTAGTTAGACTAGTATTCTTTTATACTAAAAAAATGGTAGTTGTTTTATCATCTATAAATAATAATGTGCTAGCTAGATGCTTACATAATTACGTACCGGCCTTGATCCTTGACTGGGGTTACAGCTCCTTTCTGTCTCCAGTCCACAGTAGCTGGCACAGTAACGTTTTCATACTTGAAAGAAGTGGTCTTTCTGGAACATTCATGACCCTTGAATCGATTTCTCAAGGCAATGAATTCTTCATTTGTAAGGTCTAAAAATTGATTGACACTTAATTTGTAAGGTTTGCTTGCATCATTGTTGGATGATTCTACAAATGCTACATTTTCCTTAAATATTAGGAAGCGCTTCTCCTTCTCGTTGATCTCTTCATAGACACGTCCATAACGAGCCATCCATTGCTCGTATCTCCCATTCTCCCATACATTGATGCATCTTGGAGAGTGCGAGAAGTGGCTTCAGAAGACCAAGCCCCAAACATCACTAGGATCAAAGCGAAACATAGACATTTTCCGAGGTTGCTGAACTCCATGGTAAGCTAGGATATGATGAAGTACAATGAAATGGCAGACAGCTGCTCAATTTATATAGAGATCAGAGAATGGAACTTGCTGTATTATCTCCGTGCCCAAAAAGTTGATCTGCCATAGTTGTGCCCCATAAAATGTTCTGATATGGACTCTAGCTCTTAATATAATTTGATGTTACGACCAGTCAGTAGCCAAATCTAATATTTGGTTACTTCTTTCTCATACAAAATGCTAGTCTTTTGTTTAGTTGCGACGGTTTAGCATTACAAAAGTTCGACCAAGACTTCCTCCTGGTTCAATTTGCATTACCGATTTTAGCATTATAATATAAATATTTCAAGTGAATCTAACATTTGCAGCTAGTAGACTAGCATATATCTGCATGCATGGATTTTACCTAACTTGAATGTGCCGATTTTTGTACCTTAGTATATCCCTTAGTTGAATTAGTTGTCAATGATTATCTATATTGTATCTAGATATAGGCATTAAAACATATATCCCCAAGAGAAACTAGAAACATGTTTGGAAGCATGAGAAGTTACCACATGAGTTGCCATATTACATGATCTGGGTACATAAATACCACAGCACTGATTTGGCCGTAAGGAACATGAAGTTCTGCACTACGCCTTCCAAATTCACATCTTATTGAGTCCTGCATGGTCATGTACTACCCATCATGCTCCTCCTTTTCTTCTTTAATTTCTTCAGACACTTTCAACAATAACAGCTTAATGTTGCAGTGCTTGAGGTTCAGAACACAGCGAGATCGTGCTGGTTGTAGCTCAAAAGCCTTTTAAGTATTCTGTTTGTTATTGCACCAGTAGCTTAATAGCTTCCCAGGGATTCAAATTGACATACGTTCCACAGTTTCTGATTCTCCACAAACGCGACGAAACAAAGGTTGATCGGGCCATCTTCAGTAAAATCCAGCTGAAGGGATATACTAGCCTCAATACTAAGTCCATGGTTTTGATTGATGAACTCAAATGCATTGTCCATCAAGCCACCCTCACAACCTTGGTCTTCACCATTCACATCACAGTCAACCAGCTCTTGCTCAGACAAAGAGATTAGTTTACCTGTAGTAAGTTGAATGATTCCTTCCATGGCTGCCACTGCTGAGAAAGCCCAACAACATCCTATATATAGATATGATAAATTCTTACTAGTTAGACTAGTATTCTTTTTAGAAAATTACATATAAGTGTCATTTTAAAACTTTAATTAGTGATAAATCCACCTAAATATTTTTGTACACATAAGGCCACTTTAGACCACAAAAACATCAGCTTCTTTTTATGCTATACCTATTTTGCCCTCAACCTTCTCTCTCTTTCTTTTTCGATAGAACTGATACGTTCATTCTCATCTCTCATCTCTCATCTCTCATATCTCTCTCTCTCTCTCTCTCTCTCTCTCTCTCTCTCTCTCTCTCTCTCTCTCTCTCTCTCTCTCTCTCTCTCTCAAATCAAGATGTTGTTGTAGACCTCAGAGGACGTCGACGAAAAATTGGAGGCATGGCGCGACTATCCCTCACAAACCAAATCAATGTGGTTGCAAACCTCACGAGATCGCCGGCGACGACTTACCAAATCGATGGCCTCACCTGCATCGCATCGGAACCCTAAATGAGGACTTCATCTCCTCTGACAACGACAAGGCCCTCGGCTTCTTCATCCCCAATCAAAAATCCCAACCGAAAAGTCTCTCCGGCTCTTTGAGATGGCCTATAGATCGGACGATGACTACAACTACCTCTTCAAGGTCGTCTTCATCGGTGATTGCGGCGTCAGCAAATCCAACCTCTTTTCCAGGTTCATGCGCAACTAGTTCAACCTCGAGTCTATGTCCACCATCGGCGTCGAGTTCACCACTCGAAGCATCCACGTCGATGATAAGATGGTCAAGGCCCAGATTTGGGACACAGTCGGCCAAGAAAGGTGATAAGCCTTTCAATTTCATTCGTAATTGTCATTGGATTTGGTTTAGTTAGTTAATCTAGATTTAATGAATTGAATCGAGATCTATGACGTCCAAGTCTCAGCCTCATTGTATGATCTTGAATTATTGAGTTTTACATATTTTGGAAATGAGGGATGCTAATGTCTATAACTATGAAAAGTTTAATCTAATGATGCATTCTAAGGTCCTCTATCACCGTTTTTTATTATTTTGTTATGAAGGAGATGGAGTCAAATGGCCACCATTCTGATTTTGTCTTTGATTTTTGGTGTCGTTGCAATTGCAGAGCTTTTGTTTTGTATAGACCTTTTTTTGTTTTTTGTTAGTGTTTTGTACAGCTTTTAATTGCTTCTTCTAATCGGGGAGGGGACATATGAAGTCTTAGTATTGCTTGTGTTGTGATGTATTTTGATTGTGATGTAGGACGAGAATGAACCCAGTTTAGCCGAAAAACCATAAAAGTAAAGAAGCGGTGTAGAATCAAGAAGAGTGATTGGAAAATAGGTAACTCACGCGTAATCAGGTTACTAGCCGCTGGAATATTCAAGAAGATTTGGTTTTGGACTTTTCGGGGCCATCAGATTGATGAATAATGAACCATTTCTTGTATGTTATTTGTTGCAGTTAGTAACTCTCTATAACTGTTATAACGGCTTTTCAATATAGTGACAATATCTTTCTATGTTTATGTTAGTATATTTTCAACATGATGTCAATAGCTTCTATTTTCATTTTCATTATTTCAAGTTAGCAGCCCCGTGTAATTGTTCTAGTGGCATTTCAATATAGTGATAGTAGCTTTATGTGTCTATGTTAGTATATTTTCAAGCTAATGTCAATAGTTTTTTTTTCAAATCAGTAGCTCTCTATAACTATTATAGTGGTTTTCCATCATAGTGATCGTAGCTTTCTGTACCTATGTTAGTAGCTCTCTAATGTTAGTGAGAGTAGCTCGTTGGTGTTGGTGAAAATAGCTTTTGGTGTTGGTGAAAGTAGCTTTTGGTGTTGGTGAAAGTAGTTTTCTGGTGTTGGTGAAAGTAGCATTTGTTGCTGATGAAAGTAGCTTTTGGTATTGGTGACAGCATCTTTTGTTGTTGGGGATAGTAGCTTTTCGTTTTACGGAGCATAAGTTTTTTGGTAAGGAGTAGTTTTTGTTGTTGGTGATAGTAGCTTTTGTTATCTCGCCGGAGGTTGTCGGAAATCTCACTAGAGTAGCTTTTGTGATCTCGCCGGAGGTTGCCAGGAATCTCATCAGAGTAGCTTTTAGTGTTAGTGACAATAGCTTTTGTGGTCGCCGGGCTGTTTCTGCTTGGGGATATGCAATATTTCATCCAGAGACACTCATTCGTCTATGACCCACTACAACCCAATCCTACTCTGCGTTACAGCTAGTGACTGGATACGAGCCTGATATCTCGCATTTACTCATTTTTGGGTGTACCATCTATGTGCCTATTACGCCGCCACAACGTACTAAGATGAGTCCACAACGACAAATGGGCATCTATGTTGGATTTGAATCTCCAACTATTGTCCGCTATATTGAACCCTTGACAGGCGATCTCTTTACCGCTAGATTTGCGGATTGTCACTTTGATGAGACAGTCTTCCCATCGTTAGGGGGAGATAAGAACACAGATGTTCAACAGGAACGACATGAATTGTCGTGGTCTGTCCCCACTATGTCTCATCTCGATCCCAGTACCGCACAGTCCGAACTTGAAGTGCGAAGAATAATCAATCTCCAGAACGTAGCAGACACTCTGCCTGATGTGTTTTATGATGTTGCCAAAGTGACGAGATCACACATACCTGCTGCAAACGTGCCTGCAAGGATCGATGTCCCAAATACTGGACATCACGCCACTCCTATGACATCAGGGGATGGCGCCATTTCTCAACATGGCAATGATGTGGCATCTATGGCCGTAGGTCCCGCAAGGAAGCGCGGTAAACCAATTGGTTCGAAGGATACTCGCCCTAGAAAGAAAGCGAATGAGGCACAGATAAATCCTTTGATCATCGATACTCAAAATCCGTCCTATGAGAATGTTTCGGATTACGGTTATGTCCAAGAGACATCATTGGGGGACACCTCAATGTCAGAACCTATCCATGAGAACGTAGAGATCTCTGTAAATTACACTAGTGTACATGGAACGTGGGAAAGAAACTCCATCATCATTGATAATGTATTTGCGTATTCAGTGGCCCGTGAGATTATTGAGACTGATGACATCGAACCACGCTCCGTTGATGAATGCCAACGTAGAGCTGATTGGCCAAAATGGAAAGATGCGATCCAGGCAGAACTTGATTCTCTAGCGAAAAGAAAGGTATTTGGCAAAATTGTACCAATACCGCCCAACACCAAACCAGTTGGTCACAAATGGGTATTCGTTAGAAAGCGTAATGAGAAAAACGAGATTGTTAGATATAAAGCTCGCCTTGTGGCGCAAGGCTTCTCACAACGCCCTGGAATCGACTACGAGGAGACCTATTCTCCCGTAATGGACGTCATTACGTTCCGCTACCTTGTCAGTTTGGTAGTTTCTGAAAAACTGAACATGCAGCTTATGGATATGGTTACTGCGTATCTATATGGGGCTCTAGATACGAAAATATACATGAAGATTCCAGATGGAATTTAGTTACCCAAATCAAGTGGTTCTAGACCACGGAGCGCGTTTGCGATTAGTTTGAAACGCTCACTATATGGATTGAAACAATCCGGACGGATGTGGTATAACCATCTAAGTGACTACTTGATTGGGAAGGGATATGTCAACAATGAACTATGCCCATGTGTGTTCATAAAAAGGATAAGTTTCGGATTTGCAATAGTAGCGGTTTATGTTGATGACATGAACATAATTGGCACCCTCAAAGAGTTAAGGGAAACCACTGAACCATCCGAGTTTGAGATGAAAGATCTTAGGAAAACACGGTTTTGCCTCGGTTTAGAACTCGAGCACCGTAGTAATGGTATCATGATTCATCAATCAGCTTATACCCAAAAGATGCTTAGGCGTTTCAACACTGATAAGATTAAGCCTTCAATCACCCCAATGGTCGTCCGTAGTCTTGATCCAAAGAAGGATCTATTCCATCCAAAAGATGACGACGAAGAAGTGTTAGAGGCAGAAGTGACATATCTAAGTGCAATAGGCGCATTGTTGTACTTAGCACAATGCACAAGACCAGATATCTCATTCGCAGTGAACTTACTAGCTAGATATAGCTCTACGCCATTAGACTGGTGTTAAAAATATCTTTCGATACCTATGTGGTACGATTGATATGGGCTTGTTCTATCCCTATAGAGAGATGATGGATTCGGACCCACCAAGTGCCAGGGACGCTACACATGGTGGTCTGCGTTCCCTCTCCCCAACCCAAAACGATATAAGTGTTTTGGAAGGTTTTGCTGATGCTGGGTATCTCTCTGACCCACACAAAGGTCGCTCCCAAACTGGTTATGTTTTCACCATGGGAAAGACCGCGATATCTTGGAGGTCTACAAAGCAGACCTTAGTCGCTACCTCTTCGAATCATGCAGAGATTATTGTTCTTCACGAAGCAGTTCGTGAATGTATATGGCTTCGATCCATAGTTACGCATGTTCGAAGCAATTGTGGTTTGAAGTCTACCATAGATGAGCCAACGAGCATTTATGAGGATAATGCTGCTTGCATTGAACAAATGAAGCAAGGCTACATCAAAGGCGACAACACCAAGCATATATCGCCCAAGTTCTTCTACAATCAGCAAAAACAGAAGTACCTCAAGATCAAAGTAAACCAGGTTAGATCTGAGGACAATGCGGCAGACTTGTTTACTGAGTCATTGCCCAAATCCACGTTCGAGAAACACGTGGCAAGAATTGGCTTGCGGAAATTATCTGAACTCCCATGATCGTAGTCATCAGGGGGAGGCGCAGACATCAGGGGGAAATGTCTACATGTTCGTCTCGAATCGTGAAGGGTGTGTTGTGCTCTTTTTCCCCTTCGACGGAGGTTATTTTTGTCCCACTGGGTTTTTGTTACTCGGCAAGATTTTTAACTAGGCAACGAGAGAAGCACCGCTTTTGGAAAACACAAGGGGGAGTGTTTAAGGATATCTCTATTTGTGTTTAATCCAAACTCTAGGTTACTTGACCTAGTGGTAATAGGGTTCAATTAGAAGAATCTAGAGATTCTCTTTCCTTGTATGATTCTAACTCTATGCATTGTAATCATCTATATAAAGAGGCCCCTATTATCAATGAGAATACATAGCAAATTTCTCTCAATTTCTGATTCCCTAAAACAATTATATCGTTTATGGCCTGCATGTCTTGCACGCCCTATAGAAAGTAACAAAAGAGTATTATTTATGGCGTGCTTTTCATTGTACGTCGTAAATAACCATCAATTACGACGTGCATTATTTGTACGTCGTAAATAACGTGTCATGAAAGATCACTTTTCTTGTAGTGTCTGGATTCATTGTGAGGGAGATAATGGCAAACAGGTGACATTATGTTTATGAAGTAGGAGTGACTTTGCCAAGGAATGCTTGTAGGAATGACTTTTCCAAGAACTAAGCATTCCTTTCTCAAATTTGATAAAACTTCTGTATAATTGAGTTATTCCACCTCAAGCAGCTTATTTATGAGAAGCTTGTTGGAGACATCATTGAGTATGAAAGTGTGTGCAAATTTATGTATGATGTTCCTTACTTCCAAGTGTAGAATGTCAAGTTTTAGTAAGGGAAAGTGTAGAGTATCGTATCCAAGGGATTGGGGGAAACTCCACCCTAGCTAGATCACCGCGAAAATAAACCTAGAAAACACATGCAAAGTCTAGCTTTTTACAAGTTCAATAGTTTTGGCCCTCTGGAATCCTGACTACCAAAAGTGATATTAACAATGGATAGTAGTGAATCGGCTTTTGAGTTAATTTTAACTATAAAATTAAAGTGCAAATAAAGCAAAATAAACTAACAAAGTGTAAGAGATTTGATCAAATGAGATAAAAGGGGTTGTAAGGCATCACACCTAACCTCCTTTGTGCAAATTCTAAGTAACGAAATCTAATATGCTCATGCCAAGATGGAATCCCCCTCGGTTCTCTTGATTATCGAGTAACCAAGAAACAATTATACTAGAGAATGTATCAAAGCTACCCCTTGATTATCGGACATAACTCTCCTACAATCCTTTTAGTTTCTATCCATTCCTTGATTATCAGACACAAGTAGACCTATGTAGATGCAAGCTAAGATCCCTTGATTATCGGACACCTAAGCCACATCCACATGATAAGCTCAATTGTAAGGACCCAAGCAACCTTATTTGATTATCACAAGATTACAATTCTACATTTGCAACATGCTTTAGTTTACTAAGTTTGCCAAGCCTAGCATACTTCCATGAAATTATCAACATTTACCGACCTTAGGTGACGAATCTAAGAAGCATAAATGATAAACAATTAAACTAGCAAAGTAAAAATTCATGGCATGATCCATATTAAATTTAACTACATAGTTTGTACACAAATTCGGCTAGGGCTAAACCCTAGCCCCAAAATTATTCTACTCACAACTCATAGTTCCATAAATTAAAGCCATAAACTTGTAAAGCATTAAGTTAAGAGAGAAAATAGTCGATAAAGGAAGGAATACCACGGGTTTGGTTCCAAAAAGAACCAAACCGTACCTCTAAGAACACTTTCTACCCTCCAAGATGCAAAATAAGGTGAGAAATGTTTCCTAGCATGGTATTTTTGGTTTCTAATAAGAGAAAGGATCCAAAAACACCATGCAACTCCACAAAGTCTCTTAGAAGTATGATGAGCAAGACTTGAATATGTGAAACTAGAGTTGTGATTGATCAAAAGTGTATAGATACTTCGGTTTTGGTAAGGAAAAACCAAGAACCCAAGAAGCTATACACCTATCTCTACACAAAACTAAGAAACTATGAACTAAAGCTATGAAACTAAGAGAAATGTGTGAAGAGATGTGTGAGAAAGTGAGAGAAGAACATGAAAAACATCCACCATGAGGGGAGGGTGTTTTTATAGGCCAAGAGTGATGAATGGAGGTGGAGATCAAAGGAAATGAAGGGCTAGATGTAAAGAATAAATGTGTAAGCACAAAATGTGGATCTAATCTTTAACTCCACATGAAAATGACTTAGGAAGACCATATATATTTTGGTGGATGAGATGAAATAAGGGTAGAAGGGTCATTGAGAGACAAAGGTGTAAGATGTAAAAGGAGGACCATTTGTCATCCTTCAAATTTTGAATTTCAAAATAACCTACACCTAAAGTCATTCCATCTAAACTCTCTAACCCTAGTCAACAGCTGTTCCATGCCCTCCACACATGTCCTTCGCTGGAAATGGTTGGAAATTCGGCATTGACCTCCATTGACCCATTTTTTTGTCCGTTTGCGCACTTTCTTCTCCTTTCTTCCTTCAATTGAATCTCCATAGAGACTTCGGAATTGACCTTTGGTTTCTTCATACCAAATATTCTTTCATGAGTGTAGATAATCCTAATAAAATTTGAAAGCTTATTTCACTGTGGTGTGGCCGAAAATGCTGTCGGAATCAGTACAGGTCCGGTTTTGCAGTTTTCATCTTTTAGTCATAAACTTGGATCGATCTTTTGACGGTCTTCCACTTAGAACTAACTCTTGAAATCTTCATAATAAATGATCCTTAGGATGTCTATAATGGATCTGGAAAGGTTCAACTCATTTGGAGTTCGTTTGGTCAGGCTGCTCCCCCTCCTTCCTTGTCTAGCTTGCTTTCTCCTAGCCGGAGTAGGAAAAATGCTAAGATTGACTTTTTAGTGCATTTCCATGCTTCTCCATTATTTCCTAGCATGATAAGGAAAACATAATAAATAAACATAAATAAACACAAAGGTTAAGCAAAAGTGCAAGATTAGGGGAATAATTACTAAGTAATTATGGACCTAACAAAGCTCCACAAGGACATTTCAGAGCGTCATGTCCTGCTTCTAGACCCTGTACTTGCTACAGGTAATTCCATTAAGTTTCTATAAGCTTGGTTCTCCATCTTTGCTCTCTGCACGTACAGAGGAAAAGTAGTTGGTGATTAAGAAAACTTTGTATTCTAATTGCCCAAAATATGGCCTATCTTAACAGAAGCATATTTAAAGTTTTAAACATGTATACTTGCTGATGATTGAAATGCCATACCAATCTGAGTGACTTGTAGGTAACTTTGCTAACCAGGCTATTGAACTATTTGTTAACGTTAGAGATCCAAGGGGGTCGCTAGTTAGCTTTAGAGAGAGAGAGAGACACACACACACACGAGGAGTATAGTGGTTCTTCTCCACGTTAGCGGGAGACTACGTCCACTTGAATATTGTACTATGTGTGTTTGGGCCTTCCGGCCCAAAGGGGATTACAAAGTGTGTAATGGGATATATGTTTAAGTGGGAGGAGGCATTCCTTTTATAGGTGAAAGAAGTCATCTCCTTTACATTTTCTTAGATGTGGGATGTAGAAATCACTATTCTAGTCTAGAAAGCATGTTTGTGAAGGCAACTTGGCAAGGCCGGGAAGGTGGCTTCCCGGCGACTTATTTACCGCTTCCGGATACCATGGCGTAGCTTGAACATAGGGCTACAAGATGCATATCTCGGTTGGACCTCACCATGGATTGTGGGTGTCTCAAAGAGGGTGTTACTTATGCTTGGTGATGTAGCAAAGTAGCTTGCTAGTAGAGGTATCTACAAGTCCCCGAAGTCCCCAAGTAAGAGGAGCTTCTTGGTTGGGGAGTTATAATCATGAAGTCATCAAGAATAAGTAACTGAGCAGCACGGAGCCCCTACAAGTCCCCGAACTCCTTAAGCAAGAAGGGACTCATCTAACCTGCACAATGAGACAAAAAACGTGCATATGTAGAATGCTTTGTCGTATTAGGCAACAAATGTGAGTTGCATTGATATGCATTGGCATATACTAATGTACGAGGTGCATGATACATGTTGATGTATGCACATAAATGGTGCCGAGTATGATCGACTATGACGTAGAAACTCGAGAACGAATATAGTTGTGTGAGCAAACGGATTGCATATGATAAATACGTAATGCGTGCCAGAAAACTAACAAGGTCGAGTTTGATGAGGTTACGCTTGGTGTAAGTTGCATGAGTGTCATGAAGGCAAGCGTTTGTAATTCGTGAATGATGAATACGTGAACGCTTGTGTTTGTTTGGTTGTCGCTCGTATTAATGGAACGTGAAAAGAATTCAATTTGTTGCGAGAGACAAATGGTAGAAAAATTCAATGTTCCATTAATGTGTATGATGTCGAGTGGATGTGAGTGTAAAGCTTGGGAATGCCAGAAAGCAAGAGCGTGCAAGCTCGGCGATGCCGGGAAGGCGTGAGCGGAAAACTCGGGGTTCCCAGGAAGGCATGAGTGAGAAGCTCGAGGGTTGCCTGGAAGGCATGAGCGGGAAGCTCAGGGTTGCCGGGAAGGCATGATCGGGAAGCTCAGGGTTGCCAGGAAGGCATGAGCGGGAAGCTCAAAGGTTGTCGGGCAGGCATGAGCGGAAAGCTCATGAACTGGAAGCTCGAGGTTGGAGGAAAGGCATGAGCGGGAAGCTCGGGGTTGCCAGGAAGGCGTGAGCAGGAAGCTCGTGGGTTGCTGGGAAGGCATGAGCATGAAGCTCAAGGGTTGCCGGGAAGGCATGAGCGGGAAGCTCGGGGTTGTCGGTAAGGCATGAGCGGGAAGCTCAGGGGTTGCCTAGAAGGCGTGAGTGGGAAGCTCGGGGTTACCATAAAGGCATGAGTGGGAAGCTCGGGGTTGCCAGGAAGGCGTGAGCGGGAAGCTCAAGGGTTGCCAGAAAGGCATGAGCTGGAAGCTAGGGGTTGCCGGGAAGGGATGAGCGGGAAGCTCAAGGGTTGCCAGAAAGGCATGAGCGGGAAGCTCGGGGTTGCCGGGAAGGCATGAGTGGGAAGCTCGTGGGTTGCCGGGAAGGCATGAGCGGGAAGCTCAAGGGTTGCCGGGAATGCGTGAGCGGGAAGCTCGGGGTTGCTTGAAAGGCATGAGCGGGAAGCTCGGAGATGCTGCTGAGGCTAGAGCGTGAAAGCTCGGAGGTGCCGCTGAGGCGAGAGCGTTTGAGCTCAGAGATGCCGCTGAGGCGAGAGCGTTTGAGCTCGGAGATGCCGCTGAGGCGAGAGCGTTAGAGCTCGGAGATGCAGCTGAGGCGAGAGCGTTAGAGCTCGGAGATGCCGCTGAGGCGAGAGGGTTAGTGCTCGGAGATGCCGCTGAGGCGAGAGCGTTAGTGCTCGGATATGCCGCTGAGGCGAGAGCGTGAGAGCTCAGAGATGCGCTGAGGAGAGAGCGTTAAAGCTTGGAGGTGCCGCTGAGGCGAGAGCGTTAGAGCTCGGAGATGCCGCTGAGGCAGGAGTGTGAAAGCTCGAAGGTGCCGCTGAGGCGAGAGCATTAGAGCTCGGAGATGCCGCTGAGGCGAGAGCGTTAGAGTTCGGAGATACCGCTAAGGCGAGAGCGTTAGGGCTAGGAGATGCTGCTGAGGCAAGAGCGTTAGAGCTCGGAGATGCCACTGAGGCGAGAGCATTAAAGTTCAGAGATGCCGCTGAGGCAGGAGAGTGAAAGCTCGGAGGTGCCGTTGAGGCAAGAGCGTTAGAGCTCGGTGATGCCGCTGAGGTGAGAGCGTTAAAGCTCGGAGATGTCGCTGAGGCGAGAGCGTTAGAGCTTGGAGATGGCACTGAGGCATTAAAGGGTAGCTCGAAGGTGATGCCGTGTGGCATGAGCGTAACCATTGCTAATTATGTTGGGCTGTATGTACAAGTGCCCGAAGTCCCCAGTCAAGGAGGGTGTTCTTGCTGGTTGATACCAAAGCGTAGCTTTGTGCCATGTATCAAGCATAACTACTGCAAGTGTATTGTCCACCTAGGATTATGTTTGCCTTTTTTGGGTAGGCTTCTGCTAGGCCTTCCGAGGAGTCCCCAACTCTTGGCTATAGACCTCCATATGGTTTGAAAATTGTTTGATGATGGGAGCTTCGTACATGCAATGAGTGTTAGGTAGCGAGCCTAATCTTTGATACCCAAGCGTCGGGGGTTAACTGTAGGATCAATGGCTGCCGTGGGCTGCGTTAACCGGTCCCTTTACTTTTTCCCGAATGAGAAAAGCTTGACTGCAATGCCATGTAGAGGTCATTGTCATTATGAGGCGTTGCCTTACCGCTTGGCGGTTAGTCGTAGACCATAGACTCATAAACTTTGTATTTGTATGAAAAATGACAAAGAAATAGAGCAAGTAATAATATTACATTTGAGTGGTATAGTTTGTTTGAGTGTCCCATGTTTATTTAATTTTGCAATTAAATAGAAGCATTACATGTGTAGCATGTACTTGTAGTGAAGTTGCTAGTAACATTTTTGTATGTTGTAAACATGCTAAGGTCATTGAGATCAGTATTTAAAGCATGGAATTGCATGTAAGGCATAGCAAGTGGTTTTGCTAAATCCACGAAATGTTGTAGGCATGCTTAAAAGTGGTAAAAGCATGTAAAGACATGGCAATGACTCTAATTGCAAGAGTGTAAAAGATAAGATATAGTTACTTATCTTGTGCCGTTTTGGAATTGGAATTAATATAAGTACCAAAATCATGTTGGAGTTGTCCAAGCATGACCAGGGTTTGATCTAGGATTCAAAAATGGGTTGGGCTAACTTGAATATGGTCTTTTTTGGGCGAAGCCCAAAATTTTTTTTGGTGCAACTATGTTATGGAGAACTATTTGAAGGGAGTGAAAGGAGGAAAGATTAGATGAAATTGGAAGCTCAAGAGGAATGGACTGGATAGTGATGAAACCGACGACATTTGCCTCAATTATCATCTATCAATAATCAATAGCCCATCACATAATAAAGTCTTTATCATTATTATAAAGATAGACGAACTGACGATAATATTCCAACCTTTCAATTGAAGCGAACCTCCGCCCAACAACAGAGAGACAGACATGAATTCAGCACCTCGTCTTCTTCTTCTTCTTCAGCAATCTCTCCAGCCAATATCTTCCCTACAAAACCCAAAACCCACACTAAGATCAGAAACCCACTCCCGGAGCACGAAAATCCACACTAACTTACGCAACAGTTGCGCCAAAACAACACGAAAAACAGGTGGAAGAAGCAAAAACCCAGATGACTACCACGGCACTCACAGTCAATTGCAAGCAAAACCCATCAAATTCAAAGCTCACAGTCAATTAATTGCAAGCAAAACCCATCAATGGGGCTTAGGAGAGATGAAATTAGAAGTACCTTTATGTGGGTAATCTGGAACTAATCGGGTTGGAGGAACTGAGGAAGAGGAACTGATGAACTGATGAACTTGGTTGGAGGAGCTGATATATTAGAAATACCTATACTTGGGGGTTTTTACACTTCATTTTCGGTTGGCCAGCCCTTGGACTGGATACGCCCCTGCCTGCAACTCTGGAAGGCTGAAGCAAAATGGGGACATCGCCATAGGGGTAGAAGGGGAAATTTTGACAGTCGACCTACAGCCCGCAAAGCATCGGTATATATTTTTTTATTTTTTTTTTATTGGGCTATACCCATACTTGGTCGATTTTGGCCCAAATTTTCCCTTGGGATGTAGCCCAAGTAGCCCTTATCTTGGCTACGCCCCTGAGCATGACGCTCCATTGCTTTGGCGAAAAGTGTTCCGATAATGTATGTCAACTCGTAGTTGAGGTTGAATGCTCGATAGAAATAATTGAATTTCCTTGAAACAAAATAGGTGATTAATATGCGGATTTGTAAAATCAACATCACTAATTTGCATATGTACTTTGCTAAAATTGTAAGCAAAGTGTATAAGCAAATGTAGTGTTTGAAGACAAAATGACATATTTAATTGTGTGCCACGAATATGAATTTCAAAGTGCCAATGAAATGTTAATTAAAGAAACATTTTGAATAATTCATCCAGTACGTACTAGACCTTGGAGCCTATATATAGATATTGAGCTGGGCTAGATTGGGTTTGGACAAAAATTATTGCTATTCTTATTGTCAGCATGTGCAATTCTAATGTCAAGAAGCATATATGCTTCATATTATATGTCCATGTTGGTTGTTGATAAATTCCATTTAATCAATAACTGAGCATGTTATATATGCATGGCAAAACACCATAGAGCCATTGTGCATGTTACGTAGCAACTCACATAAGACTTGTCCATTCCTTACTTGTGTATGTACGTGTACATATGAATCATAGATAGTTTAATTGGATGCATGTGCGAATTAATGCATAAGCATGTGAGCATGTGGGGGTCTGTTGACAGCCTTCTGATTGTTAAGTCACAATAATTGCTATATCTATGAGGTGTCTAACTGAGGGCTTATGTGTATGGCATAGCGCTAATGTGTTGGACACGTGCAGTAAGACTACGTACAAAAGCATGTATGTATGCATGGGCCACACATGTATGAGCATGTGCACTTGACAGATAGCATACTAAGCCATTAATTATATTAGTAGGCATTGAGCTATTTCAAGAAGACGAGCGGGAATTCTGAAAACTTAGCTTTTGGTGGATCAACAGAATGAGCGTGTCAACCCGATAGCTGCAAGTGGCCATGGCCGGATCAAGTACGAAGGTGAGATGGAAATTTCATTACGATCATTCGCCAAGGAAGTGGTTGTAGCCGTGAGCAAGACCAGTTAAGTTCGGTTGGCAGATGCAACTCCATCAAGTCCAGTTGCCTGTAAAGCGCCTCGTAGCGGAGTTTGAAGCAGCTGAGTTGGTGGTAGGATGCTCTTGCCTAGCGGACATCTGTGATTCCTTGCGTGGCCAAACCATGACTGGCTGTGTGTTACCGTTGATGATGTTAGTTGGCGGTAGAGGGAGGCTGATGGATGGCCAGCGGTGCCGCTGAAGGATGGCCAACGGGGGCGCTGAATGGTGGTTGCTCGGTGGTGCAGTCCAGCGGTGGTGGAACTGCCAAGCAGTGGATGCCTGGGTCGGCGGTGGCTCCTAGCGAAGCGAAGCATTTGGTAGTTGGTGGAGCTTGATTAATTGTGTTCTTGGTCAGCGGAGCTTGTCCATGAAGGTTTGGTCAGCGGTGCTCTGTCCATGGCCGGCGGAGGAAAAGTTCAGGGGAGGAGAAGCTCAGCGGAGGAAAGCTCGTGGTGCCTTGACCAGCGGTAGCGGCTGTTAGTCAGCGGTGGTTGTGAGCTTAGCGGAACTGATCGGAGCTTTTGCCGGCGAATGTGGCTGTTGGAGCTGGTTTCATCAGCGGAGTGGAGCTTTTGGCCGGCGGAGGTTTTTCCTCCAGAGGATGACTTGGTCAGTGGAGAAGCTTTTGGCTAGCTGGGGAGGCCAGCGGTGGAAGCTGTGGAGGTTGCCTTTGCTGGTGATGGGTGCTAACGGTGCCGCTGGTGGCACGTAGCTGGCAGAAGTCATGGCCAAAGCTAGGCTGGCGGAGAATGGCTGTTAGGCCTGCACAGCCGCCGGTGGTGTTTAGCGATGATTTAGCCGCTAGTTGTGGTCGGCGGTGAGGCTTGGCTAGTGGTGGCAGTGAAGCTTACTGCTCACTTGGAGCTCGGCGGAGGGATTTTGAGCTAAGCGGAGGCACGATGCCGGCGGAGGTGTGCTGCTGGTGCTTATCCATGGGTGCCCAAAGAAGTGTTCTGGGTGTGGAGAGGAAGTTTGCGGCAATTTTTTTTTTTTTTTGAGTTCAGCGTTGACCATTTGATCTGTCGTTGACCACCTTTGGGTCAGTAAGGCCAGCGTTGACTTGCTCTTGACTTGGAATTAAGCAATGAGCCCAAGTTACACTTGATGCAAAATTTTGCATTTTGTTTTACTGCTAAGATGGGTAGCGGCGGATGCAAGGCTTGATTGAGAATACAAGGCAAAGAAGGTCGAGTGCTTTTAGCGCCAATGTTAACGTTAGAGATCCAAGGGGGTCTCTAGTTAGCTTTAGAGAGAGAGAGAGACACACGAGGAGTATAGTAGTTCGTCTCTGCCTTAGCGGGAGACTACGTCCACTGGAATATTGTACTATATGGCTGTGTTTGTTTCATAGGACTGTGATACCTAACCTTAATTTCTATAGGAGTCCAGGACTACTATAACTTGGCTTAAGCTAGATTAGTACCTGACTCATATTTGGTTCTGCGTGGACTAAGGAGCAGAGCAGCACGATGGCCCCGGACGATGGCCTCCAAGAAGCCACCGTGAATCTCTCTCTCTCTCTCTCTCTCTCTCTCTCTCAACTCTCTCTCAAATGACTTTTACATAGCCAGAAATAGAATTCTACATAAATCAAACAACTTGAGCAATAGAATTCCCAACACAATTTCTCACCTCTCCTCCCTAGCTTCTGCTCATCTTAGTAGAAATAACTCGGTTGGGAAAATGACGAAGCAACAGGAGACAATTTCTGGTGTTTAGCGACAAACACCCAACCGGAGGTCAATTTCTGGTGTTTAGCAACCCGTCCTTTGCCGGAAACCCCTGTTACTATTGAAGCCCACAAAGCATTTGCTACCTCCATGAAATCAGAGAGAGAGACTGCACAATCAAAACACCAGAAACCTGAAAACACCGCAAATCAAACAAGGTAATAGGGAAGAAGCCATCCAATTTCTCTCTCAAATTGGGTCGTTTTGATCTAGGTTTTAAGGGCATCTTTATTGGATTTTAGGCATCTGGTATTCATCTCCAAGTAGCTTTGTTTAGGATTTTGAATTGAAATGGCTAGGTTGGTTCTGCCATGCAAGAGTTCAGCTTTTGTGAGGACCAGTCTTCTGGGTTTGATCTCATCTGCTCCTCCGATTACCCAGGAATAATCTATTGAAGGGTTGCAAGTCTGCTTCTTTTTCTTCTCTTGAGATATTCCACAGAGAAATAACCAATCGATGAGAAGAAGAGAGGAAATTGAAAACCCAAGATCCAGACGGAGCTGAAACTGACAATGCAGAAGCGAAGAATGGGCTTCCACAGTCCGATGCTTTTTGGTGTCACTCTGGAAGAAGAGGTTGAGAGTGTTTTTGGGACTCCAGAGTCTCAGTTAATAGAGTCCCGAGTGATGCCAAACACGGGATAAGTCTTCTTATATTAGATAATCCTGTCCTATCCCATCCAGTCCCATGTAACAAACATCACCTATGTGTTTGGGCATTGTACTATGTGTGTTTGGGCAAGGCCCAAAGGGGATTACAAAGTGTGTAATGGGATTTATGTTTAAGTGGGAGGAGGCATTCCTTTTATAGGTGAAGGAAGTCATCTCCTTTACATTTTCTTAGATGTGGGATGTAGAAATCACTATTCTAATCTAGAAAGCATGTTTGCGAAGGCAACTTGGCAAGGCCGGGAAGATGGCTTCCCGGCGACGTATTTACCTCTTCTGGATAACGTGGCGTAGCTTGAACATAGGGCTACAAGATGCATGTCTCGGTTGGGCCTCACCATGGCTAGCTTGTGGGTGTCTCAAAGAGGGTGTTACTTATGCTTGGTGATGTAGCAAAGTAGCTTGCTAGTAGAGGTATCTACACTACTCATACAGAAGGGGGTTCCTGAATCGCATATAATATTCTTGAACCTTATATCTGTGAGTACTTCTTGATGCTTGCTGATTACGTATTAGTATTTACGTTATGAACTATACGCTGATTTACCACTATTTTATTCTGCTTTAGGCTCCTGAAGGAATTCATTGTGTTTACAAACGATTTCCATCCTTGAAGATCTCACTTCGGAGATTGATGTTGCCCTCAATGAATAATTTCGTGTCATACAGGGTTGGGTGAATTTGGTGATCGTTACTTCGGCACGGAAGATTGATCATAGATAAGTGATCCTAATTGGGCTGTGGCAAGTTAAATAGATTGTTATACAGAAACAGATTTGTTTATGCAACTCCTGCTACTGACTTGTCTTCAACTTTCGAATTATGGAGTGTATTACACTTACGTCCTAATTACGGTTTGGTTGCTTGAATCGGTCAAATTGCAGTATTTAAACATTGTGATGTCATTGGCATCAAAATGCCCTCGTATGCAAATATGCAATTTGTAAAAGTATGGAAATTTCAAAGCAATATAGCCAGGAATGGGATGTCTAGGGTCTGGTCTGTGCTCCGTACGGTGTAGCCTTGTTTCCATTGACTAATAGACCTATTTTCCATTTGAATGTTATTACTTATTATGAACCAGACAAACATACTCGAGGTCTTAATTATTTGGGTCGAAAATGTATATTTGATTCCGAAGGTTGAAAATGTCCCCAGGTCATATATATATATATATCGTATTTCCAGGGTCTGGGTAACGGTCGGCATCACATTGGCAGGTTCCATGAATTAGATCTTACACGATCGGCTCTACTTGACTAGTCGCCAATAAATAGAACTTCCAAAGCCTTGGAATTTGACCATGGTGTCAATTTTTTATGGTTTGGAAGTACCCTGTAATCATCTGAATTCTAATCATTTTCTCCACTATGAATTGCGTTAATTGCGTTGGTTCTGTATATATAAGCCTCTTCTGAATATTTGCGAAGATATCTTTCTAGTCTATATACCATTTTCCATTTCATATCATAAGAACTCAAGAAGCATGGGACACAGTAGTGACAGTACTGCATTGTTCCTCCTTCTTTCATTTTTACTACTATCAGGAACTTCATACCTTGACAGAGTCACACTTGGTTTCTGCAATGCAGATCCTAATGTGGGTTGCATGGATATCGAGAGGAAAGCCCTTCTGAAGCTCAGAGAGGGACTCACTGATCCTTCAGATCGGCTTTCATCTTGGGTTGGAGTAGATTGCTGCAAATGGAGAGGTATAGGCTGCAACAAGACAACTGGACGCGTGGATAGCCTTAATCTTCGCAACCCGTATGTAGATGTTTCGGAGAGTGATGATGGAACACTGCATGCTTTAGGAGGTGAGATCAATCCTTCATTGCTTGTTTTGAAAGATTTGGTTGACTTGGATTTGAGCATGAATAACTTTGGAGGTCTAGAACTTCCAAGTTTCATTGGATCACTAGAAAAAATAACATATCTCAATCTATCTGGTGCATCATTTGGTGGAGTAATTCCCGCCAATCTTGGAAACCTTTCAAAATTGCTTCATCTTGATCTCAGTAATAATGCTGTTGAGAGTGATCTCAGATGGCTTTCCAGTCCTTCTTCCTTACAGTTTCTTAACTTGGGAGGAGCAAACCTTACCAAGGCTGCACCATATTGGCTTCCCACTGTTAATATGCTCCCTTCACTTCTTGAATTGCATTTGCCTGGCTGTGGACTTTCCATCCTTCCACCTGCTCTTCCTCATATCAATTTCACATCACTTTTGCTTCTTGACCTCTCTGCCAATGGTTTCAACTCCACACTTTCTCCCTGGTTGTTCAATCTGACTGAACTAGTCAACCTTGACCTAAGTAGGAACAGTCTCAATGGAGAACTTCCAGAAACACTCGGGAGTTTGACTCATCTGAAGAACCTTGATTTGTCAGAGAATTCAGACATCGGAGGTCAGTTGTCGAGAAACTTGGGAATGCTATGCAATTTGCAGTCTCTTGAACTTTCAATCAATAAAGTTACTGGTGAGATAACTGAGTTCATTGATAGTTTGTCTATATGCCCAAACAGCAGCTTAGAGAGGTTGGATTTAGGTTATAACAGTCTGACAGGAAATTTGCCTAATTCATTGGGACTTCTTAAGAAGTTAAGATACCTCACGTTGTGGTCCAACTCATTTCAGGGTTCTATCCCAGAATCTATTGGAAACTTGACATCTTTGGAGGAATTTTACCTTGCAAGAAATAAACTGGGTGGAGTCATCCCAGAAAGTTTTGGGCAGCTCTCATCACTCGTTGCGGTAGATCTGTCTGAAAACACATGGGAAGGTGTTGTAACAGAAGCTCATTTTCTGAAACTTCGAAGCTTAAAAGACGTGTCAATCCAGAAAGCCTCCCCAAACATTTCCCTAATTTTCAACATTAGTTCTAATTGGATACCTCCTTTCAAATTGAGATTCTTGAACCTTAGATCATGTCAACTGGGTCCCAAATTTCCTGCATGGCTTCGAAATCAGACTGAGCTTGTCACGGTGGTCCTCAATAATGCTAAGATTGCAGATACCATACCAGATTGGTTTTGGCAATTAGATTTGTTATTGGATGAACTAGATGTTGCTTACAATTATCAACTAGGCGGCAAGGTACCTAACTCGCTAAGGTTCAGCTATCCTGCTACTGTTGATTTGAGTTCAAACCTGTTTGAGGGCCCCCTCCCACTTTGGTCAAGAAACGTTACATCGCTGGACCTCAGGGATAATTTATTTTCGGGGCCAATTCCTTCGAACATTGGTGATGTGATGCCCTCCTTGTCAGATTTAGACATCTCTAGGAATGGTTTGAGTGGAAGCATTCCCCTGTCTTTAGGTAATCTAAGCCTACTGACAACCATGGTTCTCTCAAATAATTACTTGTCTGGTGAAATTCCTCATTTCTGGAACAATTTACCATTCTTGTATATTGTAGATATGTCAAACAACAGCCTCTCTGGTACAATTCCAATATCCATGGATTCTCTTGATTCACTCTTGTACTTGATTCTCTCTAGTAACAACTTGTCAGGCAAACTTCCTTCATTGAGAAACTGTACTGGCATGAAGAGTCTTGATCTTGGGGAAAATAAGTTCTTTGGAAACATTCCAGCGTGGATAGGAGAAAGCATGCTCTCTTTGTTGATTTTACGCTTGAGTTCCAACTCATTCACCGGAAGCATTCCTTCACAGTTGTGTGGCCTTTCCAATCTTCACATATTGGACCTCTCACACAATAACCTGTCTGGTCATATTCCCCGCTGTGTTGGTAACTTGAGTGGCTTGAAAACATCTGTATTCTCAGATAAAGATACATCATACCTTTACCAGGGAAAGTTGAAGGTGGTGGCAAAAGGAAGAGTGCAAGACTTCGATCCCACTCTCTATCTTGTTAATAGCCTAGATCTCTCAAACAATAACTTATCAGGTGAGATGCCGAGGGAGCTCACGAGCCTGATAAAGTTGTGGACCTTGAATTTATCCATGAATCATCTGACAGGAGTAATGCCATCAAGGATTGGGAGCATGGAGTCGATAGAAACTCTTGATTTGTCACTAAACCAGCTTTCAGGTTCCAGTCCACAGAGTATGGTTTCATTGACATTCTTGAATCATCTAAACCTCTCATACAACAACTTGTCTGGGACAATCCCAACAGGCAACCAGTTTAACAGCCTGGTTGATCCATCAATATATGAAGGCAATGCTGCTCTTTGTGGTTATCCGTTGCGTGATTGCCAAGTCAATGGCGGAACTCCTCAGGGTCCAAGTGAAGGTGGAGAAGACACTGGCTTTAAAATGTGGGGTTTCATCATCAGCATGGTGATCGGTTTCGTTATGGGGTTCTGGGGAGTTTGTGGGAGTTTGATCATCAGCAAGTCTTGGAGGAAGAAATATTTCCACTTCACTGACAAAATGATTGTTGCTTGTATACGGAAATACCAGAGGGCACCGGAAATTTAAGTAGTTTTACTTCAAACCTTTTTTTTTTGTTTGTTTGGTCATTCAGGAGTAAGCTTGTTGTTTTCTGTTCCTAATAAGAGTTTGTAAGCTTTAGTCAAACTATGTTTAAGAATAATAGAATTGAGAGAGATTGATGACAGAATTGTGTGTGTTCTATTATTGATAATAGGAGCATTTTATATAAGGATTTACAAAGTACATAATCTTGTCATACAAACTACTACAAAACATGCATCACACAACAGTGTATAACTGTTGTCCCAAGAGTAAAGTTTTGTCATCTATCTCGGTGTTGTGTGATTACAACACTCAGACGACGGTGAATCACCGTTGTGTGTCGATCATAGGGACGATGCAGAAGATAGAACCGTTGTCCCAAATATGCGCATGCCAATGCCAGAAATTGGATGCGCGGCATGCACCGCATCCAATTTGTTGTTTCAATGGCTACTCACACAACATAATTAAGTTTCCAACTGATGTTGGTTGCCTAATTAGACAACAATAGGGATGGCAATGGGGCGGGTTGGGGATGGGGATTACAATACCATCCCCATCCCCGGGGTCATTTTCTACCCCCATCCCCGCCTCAATCCCCATTGGGGACTAAACCTCCAAACCCGCCCCAAATCCCCAATAAGAATTTAATAAATAAAATAATTTTTTCTCATATTGCCTTTTATAAAATCAAAATCTACAACAAATAAATTTAAAATAGGATTAAATTCATAAATCATAATTCAATTAGTGCAAAAGTCAAAACACCATTAAAGTAAAAGGGTAACCATTAAAGTAAAGTAGTAAATGTATATATTTGTGATTTATATTATAAAAAATAAATTAATATATATATATAAGTTAAATATATGTATATATTATTGGGGCGGGTTTGGGGATGGAGATCACAATACCATCCCCGCCCCATCCCCAATCTTAGATAGCGGGGATTGGGGATCCTCATCCCCATTCCCCATTTGTCCCCAAATTCTCCCCCCATTAGGGGCGGGTATCCAATGAAGCTCCGCCCCGCTGAGGATTTTTGCCATCCCTAGACAACAGAAATATTATGAACTGTTGTTGGATGATCTTTACCACTACAGATATTTGTATATAACTGTTGTGTGATAGTTGTAATTATATTTGTGACCAACCAATGGCTGTTGTATGTGAGAGATTAAGGTTGAACTTTGCACCAATTGTACAACACAATGGTTCTATACTGTTGTGTGATTCAATAATAGGACAACTGCTTTCTGTTTTTTCTGTTGTGTGATTCACAACAAACACATACTCATACAACCTAATTTATGAAATGTCATTTGTTCATTATAGATTATTTGCCTAAAATATTTGCACAAAAATAATGCTCCATATATATTTGCATAGAAACAATGCTCCAATATATTTGTCAATCATCCATACATTCAAGTTTCTAGACCATAAAACCAATAAAAAAAGCATTGTAGCTAGCTTAACATAGCAACATTCTAGCTTACAATTTCAAAAAATGAAAAATAGCAAAAGCTGATACAATATATACTTAACATGCACATATGTAGCTGCTTCATATATGGCTCCTACGTAGAAAGGTCCACTGCTTTCCAATTGCTCAATCACTACATCCATGTCATGCGATGCTTCTCGAGTTTCTTCTTGTCTTCCTGGCCATGAATCATTAACCATTATGTCATGTATCAAAACAGAATTAGGGACTAACAAGACTGAGAGAAGGTACACTTAATCAATCAGTCATACTATAGTCATATACCGAATTGAGAGAGAAAAACTTATGAGTTCATTAGATATTTATGACTCAATTCGAGAACAGGCAATCTATCATACAAAGTGCTATCAGAATTGGTTGATAAGATAGGATATGTAGCAAGAATAAATCTACTGAGATGTATATACTTACTGGAATACATGCCAGTAACAACTTTCATTATCACCAGTTAAAATTGACTGCCTAAGTTCATAAACATGCTTTCTCTGCACTTGGAAAAAGGAACATAACAACTTCATGAGCAAGAAAGCACAACTCATAAACCTGTTGATCCAATTTATAGATTTTCTCTCTTTTTTTCTCCTTCAATTTATGCACACATTAGCATACAAGATGCTTTATTTATAGAATGCTAACTAATTATATAGATCTCCCTGATTTAGTAGTTTTATCACTTAGTCAACATCACTGGTGATTTCTCCTCAGGGTAGTACAAGAATCACAAAGTCTATACTGCTGGCCAATGAAGAAAATTTCAAACCTAAATAACTGTGATTATAGTAAGCACATGGTACTATAAAAAAGACATTATTTCCAATCATACCTCCAATACTTCATCAAACTCAACCAGGCTCTTTCTTCAAATATTCTATTTTATTATAAAACTGATATAGAAACAAGAAGTGAGAGCTTACCCTAAACCTTGTTCTGCTCCACATATGACAAAATTTGCAGGCTTGTCATGTTAGAGATATTGATGTAGGACGAGATTTTAGTCAATTTCAACAAAGAATCTCGAAAAGAAAGAAGCATCTTCACATCAAGAAGAATAATTTGAATATTGAAAACTCGTATTCAAATAGACTTCTTAATGATGGAATTAATCATAAATTACTATTTTGGATATATCGGGATTCTCGAACAAAATCTTGGTTGGGATTCCAATTATATATTTGCGTAATATTCTTTAGTATCTAGGATTTTATTTCTGATTAGGTTTTCTAGTTTTAGTCTATAATAAATTATTCTTTTTGTTTTCTAGTTGTATTAGGTTTATGCTATGTGCCCTATATATAAGGCACCTCTTAGATTGTAATTTTCATTTAAGTTATCAATAAAAAACCAAATCTTAGAGAAGTTTCTCTATTTTTCTTACGGCTGTGCCCGTAATTGCTAGTGGATTCTAGCTCATCTCATATGGCTTTCGACGCTTGACGGAGCCTCTTACTATTGTGTTCACGCTTCCCGCATCAGATATATTCTGGAATTGATCATGTTATATTGCAGCTTCTTAACATCCTGCAGTGTAGAGCAAAATGCATAAGAAAAATGATTGTTATGAACTTCTAGATTATTCTAATTAGAAGATACCAAAACTATAAAGATGACTCACAATTTTTGCATGTTTTTCAAGTTCGACAAGTTTGGAAAAACTGAGCTCTCTCTGGTTAAGTCACTGATTACTCTGCCTCATAATAAGAAAGACAAAAGCCTATTTCAGTAATGATCTTTCAAAGCAAAGAAGGGAAAGAATGAGAAACTAAGATAACTGCTAAGTTATAAGCCACGACTCACAAGTAAGTCATATTACTTAAGGCAGAAAGAGTAGAAGGAATGGGCCCTTCAAAGCCACTCTCTTGCATCTCTCTGGTGAAAATATTTTATAGCAATTAAGATTACACATGAAGTATTTGTATACAATTAAAAAGCATAGCAGAAAATTAAAGATTTCTTACATAGAATCACTTCAAACACTTGAAACCATATGCATTTTGATACAAAAATGTATATGAACTTATACACAAAAATGGGTCACACAGAAACTGAAAGAGAAGAGTTAGTAAAAGTACCAAGTTGGCTTCAAATTAGCAGCAATGAACAACCAATATCCAATAGTCCTAGTAATCAAAGCATTCTTTGGTCCCAGTTTCCTAACCACCGGAGACAAGTACAAAATCCCAAGCGACGTTGTTCCCAAATCCTCCTCCTGATACCAAAACCCATATCAATTTAGCTACAAATCAATCAAAATGTTTTTCAATTCACCCCTTAAATTTGAAAAGCCAAAACTCACAGTGCTTATAGTGCTCTCTAGATTCTAAGCGGCATCGTAAGCAAGAAAGATCAACAAAAATGCAGAGATGATAACATGAACATCTCTGGTACAACTTCTTCCCTCCTTGACCGGCAAATCGTCGGCGACAAAGAGAGACACTATCTTATGAACACAGTGTCGTGGACCTTCTTGTCACTGGCTCAACACGACGACACATCATCGGCGCAGCACATCACGTTCGCCTCCGCCGTTACGAACACCTTCGTCTTTTGTATCACTTCAATTGACCCTAGTTTGAGAACGAGGAGGAGAGAGAAAGTGGATCTGGGGCACTCTATCTCCTTCATCACTAAAGAGGAAGATGAACAATCTAAGAGAACAGAACCCTAAATCTAAGAGAAAGGTAGAGATAGATAGGGAACTAGATTCAAAATCTACCTTCGGTCTTGGTTTCTTGATTATCTTGGAGGGCGACTCTGTTCATCCGCAGCCATTAGATTGAGATTGAAAATTTAAGGGTACAAAAGGAGAAAAGGAAAATTGAAATTGGAAGAGCGAGAGATGAGAATGGTGGTTGGCAAAGCTGTAGAGAACTCGAAGAAGTGATTTCAGTGCTAGGTGATTCAAAGACATCGATTTCGAAGAATAGAGTGATCGAGGGGAAGAATAGAGAGGTTGTCGAGTCCAAGAATAGAGAGAGTATCTAAGTTTGTAAAACTGTGGAGTAGTGGATGACATATCCTATCCTTTTCTTTTTTTTTTGAAGTTTGTGAGACAACATATAATCAAAGATCTGTTGTATGAATGTAAAAAATTTTGACAAACAGGGGGAGGGAAATTTTGCCGCCTGTGCCTATGTAGGTTTCATTTGAGTGAAACTTTTCCGCCCACAATTTTGCTCCTTGTTCAGACAACAGAACTATAACAATTTATTGTACAAACTTGTGCATCTTGCACTAGGTACACCTAGTAGGATTTCTCAAAATTCATACAACATTTCGTTATACAACAGATAATAAAAAACTGTTGTGTGGATGGTTCAAATTGCATTTTCGTGAGCTTGTTTTGGGAGGGAATTATGTGCTCATTTCCTTACTTTCTAGGCCTCCGATTTACACAACATAATTTTTTTAACTCTGTTGTGCAATATCTTCCTAAAAAAATGTTTTCAATTTGATTATATTCACACAACATAAATAGATTTTGTACCGTTGTATGATAGAGTTTGTGTTAACACATAACAACAGATTTGTGTTCTGTTGTGTGTTTCGATTTTTATAGTAGTGCAAGGAAATAGAATCCGAATATAATTAGGAAATCTATGACATTCACTTCTATTACAACTCTAGAACTAGACCCTAGTTTGAAGAGGCACACTCAATGTTGATATCCTTCAACACTCCCCCTTGTGCCGCTCAAATTTGGTGATGACTCTTTGATCGTTGCCTCGTTAAAAACCTTGCCAGGTAACAAAAACCCTGTGAGACAAAAAATAACCCTAGTCGAAGGACAAAAAGGAGCACAACACGTCCTTCACTCTTCGAGATCGATCATGTAGACATCATTTCTCCCCCTGATGTCGACATCTCCCCTTGATAGCTACAATCATGGGAGTTCGGATAATTTTCTCAATCCGAGGCTCTTCACATGTTTCTCGAATGTGGATTTAGGTAACGACTTAGTGAATAAGTCCACTACATTATCCTCTGATCGGATTTGATTCACTTCAATCTTTAGAAGTGATTATTGTTGCTGATTGTAAAAGATCTTAGCCGATATATGCTTGGTGTTGTCGCCCTTGATGAAACCTAACTTCATTTGCTCAATACGTACAAGCTGCATTATCCTCATAAATGCATGTAGGTTCATCTGTGGTAGACTTCAAACCACAAGTTCCTCGAATATGTCTAATTACGAACCTTAGCCATATGCATTCACGCACAGCTTCATGTAGAGCAATAGTCTCTACATGATTCGAGGAAGTAGCAACATTGTAGACCTCCAAGATATCGCGGTGCTTCCCATGGTAAAGACATAACCCATTTGGGAGCCACTTTTGTGAGGGTCAGAGAGATATCCTGCATCAGCAAACATCACCATCATTTTGGTGTAAGGGAGGAGGATGACGCCTGCCACCCTTGGCGGTGGCAGCTTTGCCGGTCATGGCGTCTTGGGCTAATGAGATCTGTTCTCATTCTTCTGTCCTTCTTTTCTCTCTGTAGGGAAAGAACAAACTCATATCTATCGTACATTTTAAGTAATGAAAGATTGTCTTTATACCAGTCCAATGACGTTGCGTTAGCGCTGGGCTATATCTAGCCAACAAGGTCGAAACAATTGAGGTGTCCGGTCTTGTATTGTGATAAGTACAATAATGCGCATATTGTACTTAGGTAAGAACTTTTGCTATTGACACGTTTTCGTCATCATCCCTAGGACGAAGCGGATCCCTCTTAGGGCCAAGACTACGGACGACATCTTTGACTTTATAAAAATGTCTAAGCATTTATTAACACGGTATATGATAAAGTAATCTGGGGTTCAAATCCAAAACCAATTGGCAATGGATGGAGTGCCCTAAACCCTTATAAACACATAGGCAAGGTCCCATTTTTCCCATGTGGGATGTATATATTCTCAACACGCCCCTGCAAGTGTGGCGAATTTTCAAGTCATACACGTGGACAACTTTGGGTGACGTGGAGTCCGTGTGGGTAACTTGGCTCTAATACCATGATAAAGTAATCTGGGGTTCACATCTAAAACCAATTGGCAATGGATGGAGTGGCCCAAACCCTTATAAACACATAGGCAATGTCCCATTTTTCCCATGTGGGATGTATATATTCTCAACAATATACAAGTTTTGAATCTAGACAAAACCGTGTTCTCCTAAGGTCCTTTCTCTCAAACTCTGATTTCAGGTGTTCAGAAGTTTCCCTTAACTCTCATGAGTTCCAACATAAATCGCGACAATTGCAAATCCGGAACTTGTCATGGAAACGTGTGGGCATAGTTCATCAGATCCCTTCCCAATCAAGCAGTCACTTTAGTGAGCGTTTCAACCTCGTTGCAAACGTGCTCCATGGTCTAGAGCCACTTGACTTGGGTAAATGAAGTTCACAAGAACCTTCATTATATTCCGTATCTAGATCCCCATAAAGATTTGTAGTGACCACATTCATAAGCTGTATGTTCAGTTATTCGGAAACTACCAAACTGATAAGGTAGTGGAGTGCAATGACATCTATTAACAGAGAATATGTCTTCTCGATTGTTGTGGATTTCAGGGCGTTTTGTGAGAAGCCTTGCGCTATAAGGCAAGATTACCATCTCTTTTTCTCATCACGCTATCTAACAAAGACCTATTAATGTCAATAACTTTTATGTTAGGAGGTGTTGGCATCTCAGGCATCCTTCCTCTTCGTTAGTGAATCCAATTCAACCTGGATCACATCTTTCCACTTAGACTAATTTTCTCTACATTGGCATTCTTCAACGGAGTAAGGTTCGATGTCATTGGTCTCAATAATTCCACGTCTTTATGTACACTAGTGTAATTCATAGAGATCTCTATATTCTCAGGAACTGGTTCTAACATTAAGGCGTCCCCTAAAGATGTCTCTTGGACATAACCACAATCCAAAATATTCTCATGAGACGGATTTTGAGTGTCAATGATCAATGGATCAAGTTGTGCCAAACTTGCTCTCTTCCTAGGGAGAGAATCCATCGAACCTATGGGTCTCCTATGCTCTCTAGCAGAACCCCTGGCCTATGACGCCATTAGGCCACCTTCGTGGCGTCACCATACCACCATCCACGGTAGTGGTGTCATACCCATCTCCTCTGGGTGTCACCATGTCCTCTTGTGGGGACATCAATCCTTGCAGACATGTTTGCACCAGGTATATGTGATCTCGTCACTTTTAGGGGATCAAGATGAGACATAGTGGGGACAGACCATGACAATTTCTATTGTTCCTGTTGAACATTGACGTTCTAATCTCCCCCTAACGACTGGAAGACTGTCTCATCAAAGTGACAATTCGCAAATCTAGCAAAAAAGAGATCGCCTGTCAAGGGTTCTACATATTAGACTTATGGTTGGAGACTTATGTCCAACACAAATATATATATATATATATATATATATATGCATTCGTTGCAATGACTCATGTTGATGCGCTGTGGCGGCGCAATTGGCACATAAACCGCACACTCAAATTTACATAAGTACAAGATATTAGACTCGAATCCAGTTACTAGCTGTAATGCAAATAAAAGTTGAGTTGGTGCTATGAGTTGTAGACGAATTAACATAGCTGCATGCGATATTGCATAACCCAAGCAGAAATATTGGTGCACATTACCAAAGTCCGGGCTACCATCATAGTCTTTTAATGGTGGCTTTTCCGCCAGACCAATTGGGTGTGTTCATGGTAATATGATACTTGATATCAATACCCAATGATATGCAATAGTCATCGAAAATTTTTGATGTAAACTCTCTAGCATTATCAAGTTAAATTGACTGAATGGGTTGATCTGGGCAGTGAGCCTGTAGTCATATGTTCTGGGCGAGGAGTTTATCATAAGCAGCATTACGAGTGGATGATAGCGCGACACGTGACCAGCGTGTCCACACATTAACCAACACCATAAAACATCTAAGCAGTCCGCAAGTTGGTTGAATCGATCCATAAAATCCCCTTAGATTCTATGTAAGAATGGAATTATTTCTTTAGTGTCCTTTGCATAGGATGGTCTTGATCCTAAAAAAAACAGGCTTTACAGAATAAAGGATTGACCTTATAATCAACCAATAAAGGTTTTGGTTGAGCCACAATGTCACAATTTACTTTAAGAAGTAGAGAGAGGAGCCAAGTCTCCATACATGGCGTCAAAGCCATGATTTTGCGGCAGGGGGATCACGGTGCCGGTGCCCAAGGCGCAGCGGCAGTGGAATGCTCTCTTTGAATCGACTTTTGATTCTCACTTCTCTTCGTTCTGAAGGAGAGATGTCCGTGTGAAGTCTTTAGTATCACGGATCATCATATCATGACCTGGGTGTCCCAAACAGTTGTGCTTTGCCTATATGTGTCAGAATCCCATAAGTTATCTCTCATGACATGGTTGGATTCAATGACTCGAATAGTGGTTGAATACAACCCACTAGAGTGACACATAAGTTTCTCTAATACTCGTTTATATCCGTAGTCATTAGAGGTGATGCAAAGGAACTCTTGTCCATTCTCACAATGTGTTTCCACATGAAAACTATTGGCTTTTATATCTTTCAAATAAAGTTCGAATTAAGGTATGTCCAAGACATTAACTAAAAGAATCGACACTTTATTAATAGCCAATGATTACATCAAAGTTTCTGAACCAAAGTCTAATCCAAAATAAAAATAAAACTTAGAAAAATCGTAGTCACTCAATCCGTTTGGTAACTCCAATCAAATATGACCAGGGAAGTAGAGAGAGATGTCGGTGGGGTGAGGCTCTCTTAAGTACCACTAATCTCAATCACTTTCCTAGATATCATACTTCATTGGATGTGCCACTTGAGAAAGAGTTAATACAAAATTGTCATTTATTGATTGAGGCATAATTGCCATTACATAATTCTTGGAAAAAATAAAGACTATTTGAAATAAAAATCTGCGGTATTTTCTCTTCATCGCCAGATTTAAAGTCTTTTTGAACTCGATGTTTTGATCACCATTGATCAAGTACTCCATAAAATATAATGTAGAGGATGCTCTCTTGATTGAGGCGTATTGACGCAATATAAATGGTCCCTAGGACCATTGGCGTTGGAATAGTGTTACCATGGCCAAAAGTGGCGCCATGGTGTCCAACCCCCAACCCTCAACATCATGACTCCTTTGGTCATGTATTTGTCAACTTTGGCGATGACCTTCATGAGCATGTTGATCAGATCATGCATGGTGACATCTTCTAGCCATTGAACAGTGCTCATGGTAGCCATTTTGAGGCCTACCATATTTTCCATTCACAAAGTTCGTGGCTGTGACTTTCAACACATGCCATAGCTCCAATTAGCTGATGGAAATTTGTGATCCGTCTTGCGTTTACATGAGTCCAGAATAAATCAGAGGACCTCATAACATAGACAGGGAAGGTATTAAGGGTTTTCTCAATCAATTGTTCTTCTATGATAGTTTTTCACAGGCATGCATCAATATTTGATGCGGAGAGCTTCCGAACAATATTCCATAACTTTGTCAAAGTTATGGAAGCAGAGATAATTCCATCATGCTTCTAAGTTTGGAAAATTGTGAATGTTTTAACAACATTCACGAAGCGCTACCCAAAGGTTTCTAGCGCTATCCTCATTGATGTACTCAAACTAGAGTGTCATCTCCATGTGGCGCTTCATTAGGGTAAGTGCCCTGGAATTATCTATCTCATTTGTGAGTCTTGAGCGGCTCCTTTATAACAGGGCTCTTGGATTATAGGCAATAATTATCCCGTACTCGTAGAATCCAATGGAGTAAAATTGAACTCGTCAAATTTGATATCCAAAAAGGAGAAACAAGAACGGATTAGTTTCGGAGTCAATGCTTCCACGAAAACTAATATTAAGATTTCCGAGCCTTAATGCTACCAAGAAATCGATTTCCAAGAAATTTGGATTAGACCGAAACAATGATATTTAATATGGTCAAAAATAGATTCTTGCGGACGTACTTAGTCCGAATATTATGAACACTCTTAGTTCATTGATTACGAACGCTCATAGTTCGTTTAGCATGAATCCCCACAATTCCGCTTATTAAATAATCGAACCCATGTTCATATACTGCAAATCCTACAGCAAATAAAGAAATTTAAAAGACAAGAAAGCGGGAACTTTAATCTTTAAAACTTGTTGAAATTCGGAGCAGATTCACTTCTGAACAGCTCCCACTTAGAATGGTGTACATGTCTCAAAACGACTCCAATAAGGCTGAAATTTGGAGGTCATATAGAAGAGACAGAGACAAAAACTTTGATGAAGGAAGAATTTTTATATGAGGTCCCGATCAAGAAGTTTCGGGGCGTGAAAATAGGCTGATATGCACAGGAACGAGTGTGCTGCTGTGCTGCAGGGGCAGCAGGCGTGCGACGATGCTATAGGGGTAGTAGGCTGCACACGGGTGATCAAGGGCTGCAGGGGCAGCTTGCAGTACAGGGGCGCACATGCGGGCAGCAGCAGCTAGGCTAGCTTCGGCTAAGTGCAATGGTGGAAAATGTGATGCATGTTGAATAGAATTTCAGTTTTTGGATTTTTGGTTTTGTGTTTAGAACTCGTGCTGATAACTTGTTTAAGTAAATCGAAATTCCAGAGAGAATTGATGGGAGAATTGTAGTCGTTCTATTATTTATAATAGGAGCCCTTTATATAAGGATTTACAAAGTACATAATCTTGTCATACAAGGAAATAGAATCTGAATATAATTAGGAAATCTAGGACCTTATCTCCTATTACAACTCTAGACCTAAACCCTAGTTTGAAGAAGCACACTCAATATCGATATCCTTCAACAAACTACAATTTCTTGCATCTTCTATTCTTTTTACCTTTGCACGCCTGCATGGTCATTACTCTTAGTCCTGTACATTAGTACAAACAACTATACCCAGTAGAACACACACAAATTATTAATTTCTTCTTTCTGAAATTGAAGCCAAATCGTTGCCAACTATTATTTATCAAGGGATCATTTTTAGTGATCGATTATCGTGTGTCCATCATTCAATGGGGTAAATGCACAGGGTAAAAAAATAAGCATGCTGTTTTTATAAACATCCAAATAAAATTAAGCATAAACAAGTCATATTACTCCGGATGTTTAGATCAAACAATTACAATTTTTAAATGCTGAAAATACAATTCCATCATTTATTTTTCCCATATCAATTATAAATTATGTTTGTTTGGATGTAAAATTTGTAATTTAAATAAACATAAATTAGTTTTTCTTAGAACACAATTTTATATATAGGAACTCGGCTTAAGGTTCCCAGTGAATCAACCTTCCCAGTCTACAAAGAGTGTCTGCCATCACTTCCAAACATGTTGAGCTCTAGAAAAATCACATGGTAGGTGAAGTAACATCTCCTGATGACCCTCACAGAAATGACAACTAGGATCTTTAGTTAGCTTTCTTCCCATTTGTGCTCATTTCTGATGACTCTTAAGAAAAGATTTGTAGCTTTTTGGGTATATGTAGTTGCTAAACCTCCTTCCATTTTCAGACAAGGAGTCAGTAACAAAATTTTGCAATAGATCGTTAATACTGAGTACTGAGGATGTGATCAACAACTATGGCAGGCAAAGTAAGGCAAACCAATTATCTTCATCAATATAACTAGGAGTGGTGGCTAAATTATGATATCCCACAGCCAGACCAATTATCAAAATTTAGTAGAACTTCTATCCCCAGTTCTCCATATCAAACCTTGCACCATGGGATGGCTTTTAATGCTTGAAAAAAAAAAAAAAAAAGTTTCTAGTTTCTTTTGACATGGTATAATGTTACTGTATATATTCTCAATCAACAAAGGGAAATGGTAGGGTACAAAAATTTGGCAAGCCAGGAGCATATAAGTGTATAATCTGTCAAAATCCTTGTATACATTCATGTTAGGTGAAATCCATGACCATCTATCCTCTCATTGTTATTTATAGATGAAAAGACAACTACCATTTTTTGCAGTACTAAAGTATACTAGTCTAACTAGTAAGAATTTGTCATATCTACATACAAGATGCTGTTGGGGCATTTTCAGCAGTGGCAGCCACGGAAGGAATCACTCAACTAACTACAGGTAAACTAATCTCTTTGTCCGAGCAAGAGCTGGTCGACTGTGATGTGAATGGTGAAGACCAAGGTTGTGAGGGTGGCTTGATGGACAATGCATTTGAGTTCATCAATCAAAATCATGGACTTAGTACTGAGGCTAATTACCTCTACACCGGTGTTGATGGTACATGCATTGCCCAGAAGGAAGCAAGCCATGCAGCCTCGATAACTGGTCACGAAGAATCAAAGATTTGCCTGCAAATAGTGAAAGTGCCCTTCTTAAGGCCGTCGCCAATCAACCCATTTCTGTTGCCATTTATGCTAGTGGATCTAATTTCCAATTCTATTCAAGTGGTGTTTTCACAGGAACTTGTGGAACAAGCCTAGACCATGGTGTTACTGCTGTTGGTTATGGCGTCAGTGATGATGGGACTAATTATTGGTTGGTTAAGAACTCATGGGGGGCACAATGGGGTCAAGAAGGGTACATAAGAATGCACAGAGATGTTGTGGCACATGAAGGTCTGTGTGGTTTTGCTATTGCAGCCTCTTACCCCACTGCATAAGTAATATATCATCAAGTGAAATCAATGCTGGCTACTATCCTTTATAGGTGTCTATTATGAACTGTACATGAACTGCTTGTACTTATAATACTTAAAAGCCATATCTATAAGAAAACTACCAAGTGTCATTAATACAAAAATGAAGAACTCCTTTTATGTTTAGTTTGTCTAGCTATGTATCTGTATATATACCTATTTCTATTGGGAGAAAAAGTAATTTGAGATTTCTAAATCTCACTCATATTTCCACCATTTCGTTCCATTATAGAAGTTCAGTTCTCTGTTCTACTCTGTCATTCCACTCCAAGTCCTGAGTCATGGCTGAACTCTATTGATTTGTTGCAATGCTGGCATTTTATAGCAAGATCCAGAAGTTGAGGCATATTTCCAAAACTGTTAGAAAGATTGAATGTACTAATTTTTCATGGTATAGCTTTGTATTGACCCGAGAGTTCAGTGAGCTTGCTACATCTAGAAGGAGTAATTGCATGATCTATCAAGTACATGAAAGTGAAAATGAACGATATTGTAACCAATGGAGGTAAATTATATACTAATGCTCATTCTCGTTTTGCTCTGTGAATTTCCTGTCTTTTTGGCATTTGAAGCCAAGCATCACACGTCGAAGGGAAATAATAACATGAGATTTCAGATGCTGGAACACTATCTTTGCCAAACTGTATTAGTCATCCAACTGTTTTGTTGCTTTTAGTATTCTCTGATTTGAATACTTTAATCCGTTTCTTATAGTAGGTTGTCCATTTTAAGTCTCTCATATTCGTGCTGAACAATTTCAAGTGGTCTGCAGCTTCTAAACCAAATTGATATGCAGGATATCTTGCATCCAAAATATTCTTATGCAATGAGCTATTCACTCATGTCTGATCAATTTACTAACAATATGAAGTGCCTCTACTATGTATAAGATAGAAAACTATCACGGAATCAGTCCCAACTTCCATCTGTAAAATACGAACTCATGACTAAGCTTCAACTCAGTGAATAATATCCAAACCTTAGCTTGAACATTGAGACACTTCTCCAGTTCTATCATTATACGTAATTTTGTAAAGCTATTAATCCAAACTAGTCCACCAATCTAGCCATATATTGAAAGTTCTTGGACCAAGAGAGCATTTCAACTCAGTGATCCTTCTGCACACTTCACAGTAGCCTCACTAGTAGCATTAGTGTACCCCATTCTACAACATAACCATGACTGCATGAGTGTTATTAAGGGACTTTGACCCTGATACCTCTATTTCAAAATAAAGAAACAGCATTGAATAAACAGAATGTTCCAATGCATACGTTGAATTTTATAAGAAGCTTAAGACAGGCAGCAAACCGACCTTCCCAATTCAAAAACAAAGTGTCTACTATCACTTGGGGTACACAAATGAGCTTCCAAACATCTTGAGCTCTGCGAAAGTCACACGGTAAGTGACCCTTAAAGTAATCCCATATATTAGATTTGGCGACTGACTTGTCGTGACATGACTGACATCAAATTATAAATAAATGAAGAATCTCTTCTGATTTGTTCCACGAACACTTCGATCCAACTTCAGACAAATCTGAAGAACAAAGCATTGATTTAAACTGTTTTTGAACTTGCCCAACTTTAGATTTGTCTCACAAGCAAGACAAATTTTAAGAACAAAGTATTTATTTACTAGCAAACGTTTATTTGTTGGGGATTTGTTCTTCCCCATTCTTCAAATTTGATTCAAGACTAGGGTGAAGAAAAAAATTTTTAAAAAAAATAAATAATTGAACCTTTAACTTCTCTCTTTCTGGGTGATCTTTTCTTTAAAAATCATTTCTTCACTTCATCTCCCTTCCAATTTTTGGCTTCCATAGAGTGTTCTTCCTGAATGCAAGTCCGTATTGAGAAATTCTAAATAGAATCAAAAGTTGAAGAACTCAGATTATGGGTAAAAACTGTGAAAACCCCTTTGGATTTATTTGATTATGCATTGTTGCTTATCTCCTGGGTGTGGAAGAAATTCAAGGGGGGTGATGGAGGAGGAGACCTAGAAGAGGGGTTTAGTAATACTGAAACTTTGCACTAGAAGCCAACAGAACTTTAATCTGTTGTCTTGGTGTTTATGCAATTAGTGTTGGCTTTTCCAGGTGTAGATATGGTTGTTTTGAAGAAAAGCTAGTGACCCTTTTTGATTTAGCAATTAGAACACTTTTTTGGGGTAGAGAACTAGAGATACTCTTCTTGAGGAAACCCTTTTGAATGGTACAACTAGTATAAGTAAAACTGCAGAAATTCTAAATAGAATCAAAAGTTGAAGAACTCAGATTATGGGTAAAAACTGTGAAAACCCCTTTGGATTTATTTGATTATGTTGAAGGAAAATCAAGTCTTGTGTGCCTAATCAAACTAGGAGTAGTAATAGGAGAGGAGGTTCTAGAATTCCTAATCCTGCTCGGATTAGTATTCTTTGTAACATTAGTGTACATACCTCCAATAATATGGAGTATTTACTACATCACCAAGCATAAGTAACACCTACTTTGGGACATCCACAAGACATGGCAAGGCCCAACAGAGACATGCATCGTGTAGCCCTATGTTCAGGCTACGCGGCGGTATCCGGAAGTCGCAAATCCGCCACAGGGAAGCCACCTTTCCGCCCTTGCCAAGATGCCCCCATAACATAGCTTTCTACATGTTAAATAGACTAGAATAGTAACTTTGCTTGTCCCACATCGAAGAACAAGTAAATGAGAGGCATTCCTTCATCTATAAAAGGAATGCCTCCTCCCACAACTCAATACATTCATTACATCTCTTGTAATCTTGTTAGGCCGCGAGGCTCGACACACTAATATAGCTTTCAAGTGGACGTAGTCTCCCGCTCATGCGGAGGCGAACCACTATACATCTTGTGTCAATCTCTCTCTCTCTCTCTCTCTCTCTTTATTTATAGCTAACTAGAGATCCCGCTCAATCTCTAACGTTAACAATTAGAACATGTACTTTGTAATCCCTATATATAGGGCTCCTATTCTTAATAATATGATTACAATTCTCTCATCAATCTCTCTCAAATTCAATTTTACTTAAACACGTTATCAGCACGAGTTCTAACCACAAACCACAAACCAAAAACCCGAAGATCTTCTTCATCACCGCAGCTCCTAGCCCATGCTAGTCTCACCTGTGCACCTTCCCCTGCAACACCTACGCATCCCTGCTTCCCCTACAGCACCAACGCACACCAACTGCATCCTTCTCCTTTTCTGTGCACGTCCGTCTACTTGCAAGCCCCTAAACGTCTAGTTAGGAACCCCAGATCAAAATATTTTCTTCATCAAAGTTGTTCGTCTCTTTCTCTTCCATCTGATATCCGAATTTCATCCTTATCAGAGTTATTTTGAGACTTGTACACCAATCGAAGTGAAAGCTGTTCAGAAGAAAATCTACTCTGAATTTTAAAAAGTAAAATTTTAAATTAAAGTTCCTGCTTTCCGAAATTTAAATTTCTTCTTCTTTTTCTTCGGGGACTTGCAACCTCCCTTCTTCTACATTCCACCTATCTTATAACGTGGGTTCGATTATTGAGAAAGTAGAATCATGGGGATTCACGCTATTAAAGAACTAAGAGCGTTCGTAAGACTTCAGACTAAGAACGTTCGTAAGCATCGATTTATGATCATATAAACATCATTGTTTCGGTCTAATCCAATTATTCTTGGAAATCGATTTCTTGGTAGCATAGCTTGGAAATCGATTTCTTGGTAGCATAGCATAGAAATCCTATTTATATTAGTTTTCGTGGAAGCATTGACTCTGAAACCAAACTTGTTCTTGTTTCACCATTTAGGATGTCAAACACGAACAAACTCGATTTTGTTCCATTGGATTATGCAAGCAAAGGATATTTAGACTGGGCCATTGACATTGAGACCCATCTTACTGCCCAAGATTTATTGCTTACAATCCAAGAGCTTTGTTATATAGAAACAGCTCCAGACCCTCAAACTGAGAAAGATAATTCCAAGGCACTTGCCTTCATAAAACGTCACATGGATAGTGACCTCCAGTTTGAGTTCATAAATGAGGATAGCACCATAAAACTTTGGCAAGCGGTTCGCGAACAATATGGCAATGTTCGTGACTCCATCCTTCCAAATACAAAAACAGAATGGAAAGATCTTCGCTTCTCTGAATTTGACAGTCATACAATTTTATTCGGAAGCCCTCAGCATCAGAGCAATGATGCGTCTCTGTGGAAAAACAATCACAGAAGACCAATTGATTGAGAAAACCCTCAATACCTTCCCCGTCTATGCTATGAGGTCCTCTGACATATTCCAGACTCATGTAAATGCAAGACGAATCAAAAGTTTCCAACAGCTTATTAAAGCTATGGCCACTGCTGAAAGACATGGCAATGAACTTGTGAAAAGAGAAATTGATAGGCTTCAACATAGCCATCAAGAGCATCGTACTATGGCTAGAGAAAGTTGCCATCGACGTCATGATCCATACGATCAAAATGCTCAAGAAGGTAATCGCTCAAGGCGACAATCACACAACCATAGGAGGCGTGATTTTGAGGGACATAGGGTTGGAAACCATGGAGCCAACGTTGGCCATGGTCACCACTTTCCAACGCCACCATTCCTAGGGACTATGCATATTGCGCCAATGCGCTTCAATCAAGGGAGAATCCTCTTTATGCTGTCTATTTCTGATATGGAACGTTTGATCAATGGACCTGAATTTGCAATGTACCTACGAAGGTAGTTGCATCACGGTGATCAAGGCATCGAGTTCACAAAGACTTTAAATCTGGCGATGAAGACAAAATGCCGCAGATTTTTATTTTTAGAATAGTCTTTATTATTTCCAAGAATTATGTAATGGCAATATGCCTTAATCAATAAATGACATTTTGTATTAACTCTTTCTCATGTGGTGCACCTAATTAAGTATGATGTCTAGGAAACACCGACATCCCTCTTTACTTTCCTGGTCATATTTGATTGGAGCTACCAAACGGATAGAGTGACTATGATTTGTCTAAATTTGATTTTTATTTTGGATTAGATAAATGGTCACGACACTTTGATGTAATCATTGGCTATTATTAAAGTTATCGATTTATTTTATCTCATGTCGTAGACATATTTTTCGAACTTTATTATTTCAAAGATATAAGAGCCAATGGTTTTCATTTGGAAACACATTGTGAGAATGGACAAGAGTTCCTTTGCATCACCTCTAATGACTATGGACATAAACGAGTCTTAGATAAACTTATGTATCGATCTAGTGAGTTGTATGCAACCACTATTCGAGTCATTGCATGAGAGATGATTTATGAGATTCTGACTCATATAGGCTTTGGCATGACCATTTGGGACATCCAGGTCGTGATATGATGATCTGTATATTAAAGACTTCACACGGACATCCATTTTTCAGAACGAAAAGAAGTCAGAACATAAATTCGGTCCAAGGTAGGGTTAGCGCCGCCTACCCCCTACGGCCCAAAAGTGGTATTGACGCCACCAACGAGTAGCTTTCAACCACCTAGAGTAATTTTTTTTTTTTTTATAAACCTATTATAACTTGTGATGTGTAGGTTGAAGACAAAATAAAAAAAATTTAAAAAAAAAACAGAAATTTTAATTTTTAATTTTTTAATGTTGAAATGACCATTTTAGCCCTCAAGGGTCAAACTTAACGGCTAATTTGGACGAAATAGTAGAAATTGGACACGGCTAATTGAAATTGAAAAGTTTAGGGGGTAAAATTTAAAATTCAAAGTAAAGGGAGTGAAATGACGACACCCCCAAACCTCAGGGGGGTAAACTGAAATTAATCTAAATTTTTATTATTGAAACGTTGTTTTCTATTTGTCCAGGAAGCGAAAGATGTCAGGTTTTGGGCATCGCGTGTACAAGAACTATGATCCTAGAGCAAATGTCATAAGAAAGCTAGCAGATGAAGTATTCTCCATTGTTGGAAGGGATCCACTGATTGAGGTATATTTCTAATCTCCATTACGTCTCCCCCAAGAAGGGAAGAGAGAGAAGGAGAGATAATCTTAGTTATTGCAATCCCGTTAGGCTTTTGGTACTCTTCGTCGATTATATTGAATAAACACCGTAAAGTCTGAGTGCAGTTATCTTATGTCATTTGCAGGATGCTGTTGCTGTGGAGAAAGCTGCACTATTTGATGAGTATTTTGTTAAGAGAAAGCTGTATCCTAATGTTGATTTCTACTCTGGGTTGATATATAGGTACTTGTGCTTGTATAAAGATATGAAAGTTTGTGGGTTTTTCTGTTTGTAACTGGTAAGAAAGTATTGACTTCTTGTTAAATAGGGCAATGGGATTTCCAACGAAGTTCTTCCCAGTTTTATTTGCAATCCCTAGAATGGCTGGTTACTTGGCACACTGGAGAGAATCCCTGGATGCCCAAGCAGGTTTCATGCAGGTTAATAATTTCTCTCTTTGGTATTTACTTGTTATCTGCTATTTGTGGGTTAGGTTATTGAGGATATGTCTCTATTTTGCTTGTGGGGCTGTTCAAAAGCACAAGTCATGGATCAATGAATGAAGAAGAAAGTGATAGGATTGTATAACTTCCTGGGCAACCCAAGGTCTCCTTCCAACTATCTTCGGGTGTAACTCTTAATTTCAACAAGAAACTTAGTAGTTTTAGGTATTTTGATGCTTGTAATTTTGCAAAACCTTTGGTTGGTCTTACAATTGTGATTGTTGGTTTGTAATTGAAATTAGTTCATATGCTATTTTAACAATTTCACCTTATAATTTTTGCAGTACAGTACTAGCTTTGGTGTGAAATTCACACCAGATTTTTTTTTTATAATTAAATATCTTTTTGCGACGGCAAAGTATCCGTCGCAATTAAATTAGCCTTTGCGACGGCAATAGTTTTCGTCACAAATACTTTTTGCAACGGAAATTTACCATCGCAAATGGATCTTGTGACGCCACCTATTGCAATACTGACATTTCAGTCGCAAAAGCTTAATTTGTCGTCACGAAAAGTATTTGCTACGGCAAAATCACGATTTGCCGTCGTAAACTGCTGTTGCAATTGGAGTTTTTTTTAGTGGTGACGGCAGCAGGTTGTAGGGAGTGGGTTGCAGGGGCAGTAGGGCTGCAAATCATGCGGCAGGAAACTACAGGGCGGAGGGCTGCAACAGGAGGCAAGCAGCAGCAGGGGGTAGGCCAAGTTAGGGTTTTTCGTGGGTAGGGGGGCTGCGACAGGTTTTTGTGAGGAGAGTTGTAGGATTTTTTTTTTTCTTTTAGGCTAGGGTTAGAACTCGTGCTGATAACGTGTTGTAGAGAATTGGAATTGTAGAGAGAATTGTGTTGTATTATTGAAAATAGGAGCCCTTTATATAGGGAGTTATAGAGTACATGAAAGGTATTAGAATCCAATCATAACTATAAATCTAGAACCTTCTCCTATTACAACTCTATGACTAAAATCCTAGTTTGAAGAGGCACACACAATGTCGACTTCCTTCAACAAGCCCTGCTTATTAAGGCTATGAGGTTCAATTGCCACATGTAAACGGAAAAAATAGACGAAGTTACCAAAGTGATAATACGGTGATATAGTTGAGTGACCAAAGTGAAGTTTGTGAAAATTGGATGACCAAAGTGTCGAGTGAAGCATAGTTCGATGACTAAAGTGATATTTCTGCGTAAACAAATTATGCTCACATAGATTCCTTGTTGGCTATAATAAAAATAAAATAAACTGATATTAAACAAAAATATCAAATTAAAAAGAGCAAAAACTCTAAATGGTATATCAACTATATATTGCGAAAGATGAATCACAATGATCATCTACCATATTTATATTCGTTGTATATTTTTTTCTGAGGGTTAACCTCTATTAATAAAATGTTCAATTCCAAAAAAATATATATATATTGCGAAAGGATGGCTGACAGGACCCGCCCCGAATTTCACCCTGAAATCTGAGGTGGGCCCTGTGGAATAGCTCTACAAAAAATTCTGCAGAGTCACCCCTAAAATGGACTACCCAAAAACCTGTAAAACACACAAACACTTCAAGCAAACCAACCTTATACTCCTGGAGCCACCCTGCTCCCAATTACCATCAACTCCACTTTCACAAAACACAAAACTCAACAATACTAATCCCAAAGGTTATCAGAGCAATACTAATACACATAGATATATAAAGAAGAGTAAAGGATCAAGGAATCCTACAATGTGGAATTAGTGACAATTATGCCTCATATACCATGTACGCCCGACCTCCACTAATTAGCCTGCAAACTGGGCATTTGAAATCGAAGGGCCCAGGGAAAAGTAATTTAAAACACGTTAGAGTGAGTGAACAAAAATAAATAAGTAAGAAATTCAAATGAAAGTAAAGTTTTAATACTTTCCGACATTTATTCCTTTAAAAACTCAATGTATGCAACGTGGATAAAACATATTTCTCGCAACACGAAATTTAGTGAAAACATTCCAGCCCCGCTGGTCAAAAGAAATCAAGCTAGCCCCGCTAGCTGAAGGTATCAATCAAATATGGGGAAGAAGTTCTCACCATACAAATAAGGGAGCCTCCCAGGCTCGGGTCGGAGTGTCCCACACTCTGGAGCATCCCATGTTCTGCTCTACTCACCCACGAACACATAGTAAGTAGGTAGGAGTACTAATAGGCTAGCTAGCAATAAATATGACGACCCAGGTATGGTGGTTTAAAACCATACGAAAACTCGAAAATCAGTAAGGCTTCCCCATTACTCACGAGAGAAGACATATTCCAACGATGTGGCCCCGCACGCCAAAATAATCTCGAATTTATAAACCATCAGGCGAGAAATAATCGATAAATATAATTCCCTCGAAAATCTCAGTTTTGAAAGATATTCCATAAATCTCAATATTGACGAATAGAAATGTATTATAAATTTCCGGAAATCACCTCGGAAAATATATAATTTGTCGAAATCATGCTTTCAAATAAAAAGCCATATATCAGAGATACTTATCGAAGGCTCAAAATCCATTCCGAATCATAATTGAAAATAATTCATAATTAATCTTCGAAAATAAATCATAAATCCAAATCCGAGCATAATAGATTCGTAACCGAAATTCATGTGGAAAAACAATGTCAAAATAATAATCCAAGGCAAAATATTATGCTCAATAAATAAAATGATAATTAAATTAATCAATAATTTCAAAATAAAAGCATGCATCATTATTTAAAACAAAAGTCCACTCACTGTTCTATTTAGGCGATCACGCAAACGAGTTTCTTCATCGAGCAATAGCTCGGTACATCGCCCTGTACACAATTATATTCTGTGAATCACTATTCAACAATTTAATACGATTCCTAAAATCAAATCCTCATAATAACGTCTCCACTTCTTCTCGGATTCAACCCAAATTACATCACTAATATCAATCCGTTAATTTAAATGTTCCAAGGCAGATCCAAGAGATATCCGACGGTCGGATTCTCGTAAATCGGTAATGGAATTCTAAATTCCGGAAATTTCATAATCAACACAACTTTTCTTCAATTCCAACTAAATTCACATTTACGAGCTCTACATCAATTATAGGATATAATAGGCTAAAAATCGAAGCCAGAAAACTGCCCTACGTGTCTCCACGAGCCACCTATAGTGGCGGCGCGTCGGGCCCACTCGTCGGCGGCCACCACCTCCGATGGCCACCAAATTTTGGCAACAGCAACATCACAACAGACCCAACATTTTTCTCAACTACAACAAGTTCCAATTATACCTGTAAGTGATCGAAATTGGCCGGTGAAGAAAATCCAAGAACCCTAGGATCGGGTTTTGATCGATTCTCCCTCTACAATCAAATCGTGGCTCAAGGCTAGGGGCAAAATGATCCTTGTCAAAAACCGAACCTTCGACGCCGGTTTGGTGGCCGGAGACGGCCGGAATAGCAGAAAATCGATGAAAGTTCCGATTGGCTACAGTGAACTTCACTGCTCAAAATCGAGCTCATCTGGCCGAATCACTGCAAAACACCACCACAGATGTGACAAGGGGGAAAAGGCGAGCTTGCCGGTGCCGGGATTCCTTCGTGGGTCGGCCGGAGAAGGAAGAAATCGGAGGAGGAAGAATCGAACCAAAGAGGAGAAAATAATCGGGGAAGAAGAGAGAGAAAACTGGGTAGGTTTTCAAAAATGGCAACTTACCACAGTAACTTTTACATTTTTGGCCATAACTTTCACATACGAACTCTGATTTTTACGTACCACATATGTACGTGCTCGGTTTAATGTCCTCTACAACTTTCATGAAGGAAATTTTCTCAAATTTTGACCCGAACAAAAAGTCATCTTTTAGAGCCCCCTAAAAGTACCGAAACGACAATAAAAGTGAAAGTAAAACTCGTTTACAGTCCAAATGACTAGTAAATCGGTAAATTCAGGTTTGGGACGTTACAATGGCTGTTCAATGAGGATTTATTTGGATTTCTAGCTTCCTACTAGAATTCCTTTAGTCATTTATTCTTACCTATAAGGGTAAGTTGGATGATGTCTATGGATGGGAATTAGAACCTGGAATTGCTTGCCAACTATTTTACTACTGAGAATAAAGCAACCTCAATTCTTTCCATCCTTATTCCCAATTCTCATATCAAAGCAGCCATATATTCCTTATAAACTATCAAGTATCATGTTAATTTCCTTACACGTGATGATTTAGCTTCACATGCTGAGCACTTTGATGTACTTGATAGGTCTCCTTCAGTCATTCCTCCAAATGCAGCAAGCTTACTGAACTCTCTGGTCAATACAAAGCTATACTATATATGAAAAATTAGTGCATCTAAACTTCTAAATACTCACGTCACCTCAACTTCTGGATCTTATTTTAAAATGCCAGCAGTTGTAACAATAACTTGTTTTCTAACAAACCAACTAGTGAGTTCAGTTTGGACTCAGAACGTACTCGGAGTGGAATGACACAATGTGACAGAAAGTGAACTTTTATAAGGGAACGAAATGGTGGAAGGATGAGTGAGATTTCAAAATTTCAAATTACTTCTTCTCCTCGTAAAAAATATAGGTCATCTATAGAGATTTATAGAGAAACAAAACGTAAAAGGAGTTCTTCACTTTTGTATTAATGAAACTTAAATGGTACGGTTTTCTAACAGATATGGTAGCTTTTAAGCATTATAAGCACAAGCAGTTCATGTACATATCATAACATTCACTTGATGGTATATTTATGTAGTGGGATAAGAGGCTGCCATAGCAATACCACACAGACCTTCCTTCTCAGCAACATCTCTTTGCATTCTGATGTACCCTTCTTCACCCCATTGTGCCCCCCATGAGTTCTTAACCAACCAATACTTAGTCCTATCATCACTGACGCCATAACCTACTGCGGTAACACCATGGTTTAGCATCAATGGCAAACCGCTTGTTCCGCAAGTTCCTGTGAAAACACCACTTGAATAGAATTGGAAATCCGAACTACTAGCATCAATGGCAACGGAAATGGGTTGATTAGCGACGGCCTTAAGAAGGGCACTTTCATTATTTGCCGGCACATCTTCGTGACCAGTTATCGAGGCTGCATGGCTGGCTTCCTTCTGGGCATTGCATGTACCATCAACACCGGTGTAGGGGTAATTAGCTTCAGTACTAAGTCCATGATTTTGATCGATGAACTCAAAGGCATTGTCGATCAAGCCACCCTCACAACCTTGGTCTCCACCATTCACATCACAGTCAACTAGCTCTTGCTCAGACAAAGAGATAAGTTTACCTGTTGAAAGTTGAGTGATTCCTTCCATGGTTGCCACAGCTGAGAAAGCCCAACATGATCCTATATATAGATATGACAAATTAGTACAAGTTAGACTAGTAATCTTTTATACTATAAAAATGGTAATTGTTTTTTTATGGAAAAATCTTCCAAACATTGTCTGAACTTTGATCGACCCATCATTTTGGAAATATCAAAATAGTATCTGAGGATTTAAGCCCGACCCAATATTCATATCTAGGAACAGTAAAAATGTTAACTTCGTTAACTTTTCAATGATATTTTTGTCCCTTCACTTGAACCCAATGAATCCGGATCCTCTCCTTGGCAAAGAAATCTCCTTCTTTCTCTTTGACTATAATTCTAAACTATTGATTTAATATCTAGGGGCTATCATATTAACACATCATCAAAAAATCCTACAAGCTCATTTACTATTACTTTTAGCTTCTTAATTATGCGCCCCCCTCCCTCCCTCTCTCTCTCTCTCTCTCAATTATCTTCTTCAACCAAAAAAATCTGCACTTCTTCAGTAGCCCACCCCGATATATTCTTCATCTTTGAGCTCTATAGTTATTTGTTATGAATAGGATTGGGAGTATATAGTCATCAATTAAATTCACTGCACCAAGATGAAAATCGATTTGGTTGGAGGAAGAATGTTCTTCGACATCGATTGCAGTATTGGAATTCTAGATTACTGCTCTTGATAGCGTCAAACTTTTGGGCATAAACAAGGAAATTGCAGTATTGGAATTCTGGATTACTGCTCTTGATAGCGTCAAACTTTTGGGCATAAACAAGGAAATGTTGATACATTTTTTAATCGCGCAGAAGCATGAAAAGAATTCCATCCGGCCTATGATTTTTCAAATTCTAATTAATCATGTCATCATCAATTTGGGAGGAAGCCTATTAGGACTAAAAAATAAATTAAAGAACAAAAGAACTGAACAGATGGGGCAAAGCCATCGTCAATGGCAAAAAAAGTGAAACTTTCAGAGATCAAAAAGGGAGAATTTCACAGATGGTTACTCAACTATGACTCATTCAACACTTTGGTCACTCAATTTTCAAATATATCACTTTGGTTACTTAACTATTACTTTGTCAATCACTTTAGTCACCTAAAGGGCATTTTATCTCACTTTAATCACTTCTCCCAAACATTCTAATATAGTGGAAATTATTCTATGCACCGACGGTGCAAGTGACCCAACCCTTATAAAATAATCTCAACCCTTGATATTTATTATCAACTTTATTTTTAATAATTAAAAAGTGTATTTAATGCAATCTAACCATTTATTTGTGTTGGTGCAAGTGCACGGCGGCGCTCTGAATACTCCCTCCTAATATAGATTTCTCAATTTTTCACAATTGGTTAGACGAAAAATATCATTAATATTGTAATATTGTGGCAAATAAATTTTTTTTAATGAAATAAATTAATGAAGTAACTAAAGTAAATAACAAAGTTAAAGTTGAGTGACCAAAGTGATATTCAAAAAGTAAGTGACTAAAGTGTCCAATAGGTAAAAATTGAGTGATCATTTGTGATATTCTCTCAATCAAAAATAAAAGAGAGGAAGGCTGTGAGAAACGATGAACAGATGAAAAAGAGAGAGAAAATCGTGATCATGATCAATATTAGTTGCTAAAAGAAGATGAACCCAAGTAAACCCAAGTAAAATTGAAAGAGAGAGAGAACCCAGTTGAAAGAGAGAGAGAACCCAGCTTCTGGCCCGTCCGACGAGGCGAGAAGCTACCGTCGTAGCGAAGGCGCTGCAGGACAACCCCATACGTCCAGCTCCTCGGCATCTCCCACACCACAGCTCTTCACTGTCTTCGATGAAATTAAAGTTTTGGAGATCGATTTAGGGGAAAATGATTAGGGTTCAAGTGAAGGGATGAAAATACCATTGAAAAGTTAACGGAGTTAACGTTTTTACTGTTCCTATGTATGAAAATTGGGTCGGGCTTAAATCCTTGATACTATTTTGATATTTCCCAAAACATAGGTACAAAAGTTAATAGTCGAGCAAATTCAGGTACTGTTTGGATGATTCCCTTTTTTTATCTATAAATAAACATTAGCTAGATGCTCAATTACGTACCACATTGGCCTTGATCCTTGATTGGGGTTACAGCTCCTTTCTGTCTCCAGTCCACAGTAGCTGGCACAGTAACATTTTCATACTTGAAAGATGTGGTCTTTGTGGAACATTCATGCCCCTTGATTCGATTTCTAGAGGCAATGAATTCTTCATTTGTAAGGTCTGCAAATTGATTGACACTTAATTTGTAAGGTTTGCTTGCATCATTGTTGGATGATTCTACAAATGCTACATTTTCCTTGAATATCTGGAAGCGCTTCTTCTTTTCATTGATCTCATTATAGACACGTCCATAATGATCCATCCATTGCTTGTATCTCCCATACATTGATGCATCTTGGAGAGTGCGAGAAGTGGCTTCAGAAGACCAAGCTCCAAACATGACGAGGATCAAAGCCAAACAAAGACATTTTCCGAGGTTGGTGAACTCCATGGTAAGCTAGGATATGATGAAGTAAATGAACTAATGAGCAGGTGTACAATGAAATGGTAGTCTCTACTCAGTTTATTTATATAGAGAAGAGAATGGCCTTGCTGTATTATCTCCGTGCCCGAAAAGTTGATCTGCAATAGTTGTTCCCCATAAAATGTTCTAATATGGACTCATTGCCTCTGAATATAATTTGTTGTTAGTAGCCAAATCTAATATAAGTGGTTACTTCTTTCTCATAAAAAATGCTAATCTTTTGTTTAATAGCGAAGGTTTAATATTACAGAAGTCAGACCATGACTTCCTCCAGTTTAACTGGTATGCAAAAGTTGAAAGCTAGTTCTTAGCTAAATTACATACTGGCCTGCAGTAATTATAAAGAGAAAAAATGCATGAAAAGATGAAATGTTGATATCCTTTGGTAACTACGTTTTCGGATGTTCTTGTCTTTTCCTTTGTAAGGCTTACTACAGATGATACCTTCTGGCATAGTGAGCAAGACAACTATTTGAGAATGGTATGCTTATTTAAAGACTAAATGTATAGACATAAGTACTTTTTCTTTTCTTTTCTGTACGAGTGAAAATTGGTTGCTCTTTTGTTTCAAATTAACTCACTAGTAGCATCTGAGCACCTACCAACCAATGCGGCTTTTCTGCAGAAGATCACCTGGCTATAAAAGTACTTGAAAACACACAAAAATTTCACTTTCACGTGGCATTATATTGTCAAACTTGATAGTGTACATTACTTTTTCTTCTCTTACTATAGTAAAAGAAAAGCTCAAGGTATCAGTACTGTTGTAGCTCATCAGTTGCAGCCATGTCTCCAGCAGAGAAAAACTATTTGTATACGGAGGTAGAGAAACATGGTGATTAAATATTGGGAGGCTTGACCTGCTAGGTTGTCGTGCGTGCGCCCGAGGAATGATGGACCCTGGTCAAATGGATGACCTGGGCTCAGCTTTTGGCTGCTGGGCTCGCTCTGCTGGGGCTTGCCTAGAGTTTCAGGCCTGAGCTGCGTCTTGGGTTTATGTCTGCGACCACTGGGCTTGAGTTTCTGGCTTATAACGGAAATAACTTAAATTATAGGGAAAGATAAAATATTTGAAACAGTACCCAAACTTAGGCCGACTCCTAACTTCAATACCCAACTATGCAAAATTATCATTTTGGTACCCCAAGTTTGAAGCCCGATCCAAGAACGGTACACACCGTCCATAACAGTGTTAAGAGTCCAGCCACGTGGCAATTCCTGAAGGGTAATTGGATCATTTCAACCCAAATTCACTCTCACTCTCTCAGTCAAACCGAAATTCAAGAATTCCACCCAAATCACAGCACCGGTACCAACTCCTCCACTTCCTCCGCCTCCTCCACCACCCACTAACTCAAACCATAACCCAAGAAATCAATCCCAAAATCCATGGAATCGAAGTTCACAAACACAATACAGCCAAATCCTTCATGGCTTTATCAATTTCTCTGTGAAATTCATAAACCCTATTTCAAAGAGAGAGAGAAAGAGAGAGAGAGAGAGAGAGAGAGAGAGAGAGAGAGAGAGAGAGTCCTTTTTTATTTTGGTAAAGCTTCGTATCACACAAACACACATCAGTGACCAAATGGCTGCCTCTTTAGCAGATCCCTTCTTCTCCTCCTCGTCTCCTTCATTTGGGTTTTGTCAGCTTGTGATTGGAAGTTCATGAGGAAGTTCATGATGAACTGGTATTCAAGCCTTAATGACCACAACCCAGAAATCTTCAGAGTTTAATTCCCACGTAGGGTTAGGCCTCGTCCAGAGAAGCAGTCGAACCCCAGAAACTAGGCAGGAATGAGTCCAGAACAGCCAGAAATGTCGCCGGTGTCCAAGAACACTGCTGCCCGAGACCAAACCCAGAAACCAAGTCATTAAAACCCAATCAAATTCAAAAAATAATTGCACAGGCTTGTTGGGCATGACGAGGAGATGAGATTTCATACCACAGGTAGGCAAAATGGTGGTCGGAATCCTCGGGAATTGCAGAGCTCGCCGAAGAAGTCTTGGAGCTTCCAGTCGTCGTTGCTCCTTCTCTGTTCAATGCATGAGTGATCCAAAGGCACAGGGACGTAGGCGACGCAGAGAAGAAGGGAATGGTTGCTGTGCGCCGTCGTGGGGTAGCCGGACGTCGTCCCTCCAGTCGGATTTCTTTCTCAAGTAGCGGCTAGTGTCCGGGTCAGAGAGCAACTAGCTCTCTCTGTTTTTGGTCTCCCGATCTCCTTGTTGGAGAGGCCTTGGAGGTCGGCGGTGATGGCTTCTTCGCTCTTGGTCATCTTGGCCAGAGCTCGCTTAGGGACAAGTGTTATTGGTGAGACCAAAAAATTGGTCTCAAAATTTTTTTTAATTAAATTTAAAAAAAAAATAGTTGGACCGAATTACCCCTCAAAATATGCCACATGGTTAGCTAGTTAACGTCGTCGGCGTGTACCATTGTTGGGTCGAGCTTCAAACTTGGGGTACCAAAGTGATAGTTTTGCATAGTCGGATACTGAAGTTAGGAGTCGGCCTAAGTTTGGGTACTGTTTGAAATATTTTCTCTAAATTATAATGAAAATAATTTAAATGTAATTGACATAACTATGCTAACCAATAAATGATAGTGGGGCAGCGATCCCAATAGACTTGGATTCAAATCCCAGTAAAGCGTAATGCAATGACGTATAATAACAATAGTGTATTAGTTATATGTGACATGCGTGTTTAGCTTGCTCTTGATTCGAAACTCATTTGAATCTCGGGATTGCATTTCGGTCATTGGACTTATTTTAGAAAATATTACTTGGTGCAGATCCGATGAATCTTAAGCTTGTTTGTGCAGAGCTAAAAAGCTTTAGAGATGAAATTATGGTGAAGATTAAAATAATATCTTTATTTGTGTAATTACAAGAATACCCATAAATAGATAACCATCATCTTTTGGATGAGGAATGCTAGCTACATTTTCCTTCTACCTTTCCCTTTCAACATTCCCCACTCAACAAATGACATGTGGATTCCACTACTACTCTAAACTCAATATTTATTACATTGAATAACTAATTCTATTTTTCCATGTCTGCCATTCTAATAAATGTCTCACATTTTTTTTCTTTCTATATTTTACTTTGACTTTGTAGGATATTTAAGTTATTTTTCATTTCTTTTTTCTTAATTAATTTTGCATTTTTTAATTGTTATTTTGACAATCTGGATTGTGGTTTTTTTCTTTATGGGTTCATCTGGGTCAAACTTCCTCATACCTATCTTCCCTTTCTCTCAAATCTTTCTTTATCTCTTTCTATTTCTCTAGCATCCATTCTGAAATCCATTCCCATTTTTTTAATCTTCGTTCAATCAAATCTTTTTTTTTTATCTCTTTCTTTTTCTCTAACATCCACTCTGAAATCCATTCCCATTTTTTAATCTTCATTCAATTTCATTTCTTTGGCGGGGGGAAATGAAATTGAACAAAGATTTTAAAAACTGTTGTTTTTTTTTTTTTTAAGAAATTGAGCTAACTGAACCCTTTCACCGAGCATACCATTACTCTTCCACCACTCATAAAAACCACAGATGGAAGAGCTTCTATTTATTCGGTTGAATTGTCGGTTGACCCATGTTTATGTCCTAATGATTATGAAGTACTAGTACGATACAATAGTGAGTTTCTTTCTGTAACCTGTCTTGCATATTTTAGATCAGGGGATGATACTTGGACTCAAATAGGTGATGAAAGTTTCGCCAGCAAAGTTTGATGGCGATTAAGAGTATTGAAAGTGATGTTTTACTGGATAATAATAATGCAATCTAAAAAGACAAAAAACCACAACCCATATTGTCAAGATTGTAAAAAATACAAAATTATTTAAGAAAAAAGAAATGCAAAATAAATTAAACATCCTACAAAGTCAAAGTAAAATATAGAAAGAAAAATAAAATATGAGACATTTATTAGAAGGGCAGACATGAAAAAAATAGAATTAGTTATTCAATATAATAAATATTGAGTTTAAAGTGGTAGTGGAATCCACATGTCATTTGTTGAGTAGGGAATGTTGAAAGGGAAAGGTAGAAAGGAAAGGTAGCTAGCATTGTATTAGGGAAAGGTAGAAAGGGAAGGTAGCTAGCATTGTATTTATGGACTTATACAAAAACAGCTTTTATTGTTATTGTGTACTTTAATATTAAAAATCAATGAGAACTTGACACATGTCCGAGTGTGGCTCAGGTGAGTGTGTATGAGTGTGAGCCTAGCACTCCCCCTACAACAAAAAAGTCTTTTGTCCACATTTTGCTTAAGCTCTTGCTCTCCTATATATCTGATTGCCGACAAGTTGTGCTCAGAAAGACGAGTACAATAACTAGAGCACTTATTTCTGAATTTCTACGATAACGATGCCGAACGACCCATTTCGAAGTCATTCTCAGTTTAATGGTGTAACAATATCACAATCCAATGGAGAACATCACTGCTACCGATATGTTGTTTCAATTCACAATAAGTAACTTATTTTATAGTGGTAATTAAACACCAGTACAGTACTGCATTCACTAAACACCTAAGATCTTTCAAGCTTCAATCTTGGAGCGGCAAGAACGTAAAGTCCCCCATCAATATGGAGGTTGATCATGGTCCTGTAGCTGACCCCTGTTTTCTTTTCGGCCAGCTTGAATATGTAGTTGCCTAAAAGCACAGCAGAAAAGATCTTCATCTCCCTATAAGCAAATTCTTTTCCTAGGCAAATTCTGGGACCAGCCTGTACGTGTAACAGAATTATTCCCATGTTTTACGTAGAGTTTTATCCAGCAAACCCAAAAACGTGCTTTTTCTCTGTGTTTCAATTAAAACTTCTAGATTGAGATCTGAGTAACATCAATATATACTATATTTACCTGGAAGGCCGTGAATTTGAAAGGGCTTTCTGGCTGGAAAATGCCATTTTCATCAAGCCATCTCTCTGGCCGAAACTCTTCTGCTTCATCACCCCATAGAAACTTCATCCTGCCCATGGCATAAGGTTGGTATGCCACCATATCCCCTTTTTTGACACTAAATCCATCTGGCCAGGTATCATCAGAAAAACAAACCTTTGCATTCTACGAATGACAGCAAGACACAAAGTCGTTACAAAGTAATATAAGCAATTCAAACTATGAAAATGAAGGAACAAGTCTTTTTTATTTTTTTATTTTATTTTTAAATTTTTTTTAGGCTTAGCATAGAGTAACGGCTGTAATGCTTGTATATCATAATCATGCATCAGATTCAATTGATATATATATATTACCACTGGAACTGCAGGGTAAAGTCTGAGTGTCTCGGTCAAAGCTGCATGGAGATATTGCATTTTGTCGAGGACTTCTTCAGTAAGGCTGGCTGCAAGCTCATCCATACTTGAATTATCTTTCATATTGGTTGCTTCTCTAACCTCCTGTGAAATCTTTTCTTGTATACGAGGATACTTGCAGAGCATATAAAAAAGCCAAGAAAGAGCAGTAGCCACAGTATCTTTCCCGGCAATAATAAAATTGACTCCCATGTCTTTAATATACTTTGGATTGGTCTCTTTCATTTCCAAAAGCCTTGAAATAAAGTCTCTTTTCTTTAGCTGCACTCATCAGACAACATATTGTCAATGATAAAAAGCTAAATTAATTAAGCCTAAACAAATAGATGGGCTAGAAGATGACTCACGGGTAGATTATCTTCTGACTGATGGACCGCATCCATCTTGCTTTTGATTAATGTATACATAAATTGATCTATCACTTTGATATGATTCTTTAGCACTGCTTCAGAACCAATGTTTAAGAACCGCTTGATCTTCCAGAAGAAATCAACGTATCGATAGAGGATAAATTCGTTTGCTTCATTAAAGACATAGGAAAACCGGATACCTTCTTCATTTGTTCCACCCATGGTGTCAAGGTCGATACCAAGAAAAATCCTGACGATTGAGTCTAAGGAGGATTTCATAAACAAATCCTTCCAACAAAAACAAAGATTAGAATATTGGAAAAACAAATCAAATAACAAGGCTCTGTGATAATTGAAGCATCGCAGACTTACTTGGATTTCTATTGCTTGGTCAAAGGTTATAGCTTCAGAAATTATCCGAGCAAGTTTTACTGCATTGGTTCTGAAGACTTGCAGGCTGAAGTCTCTCATTATTTTGGTTGAGAATTCATAGCTTGATAACTTCCTTTGATGCTGCCAGCTTTCCCCATCCACAGTGAAAATACTATCCCCTGCAATATCTGACAAAATGCTGTGGTGGTACAAGCCCTGCAGGAGGCCCAAAAGTGGAACTAACTGAGTAGATAATAGCGGTAATTTATACCTTTAATGCCACATATTTCACTTTTATTAACATAAGTTTTCGGAAAAGCAGATGAAAATGGTTCAAAAGCACGTACACTAGATTAGCTTTTTAGGACAATACTTATAGTTTTATACCTTACTCGATCAAGCAAGCTCTTCTAGTTGGTGACAATTTAATGAGACATACAATTTATTCAAAGATTCCTTCAGAAATATATATAACATACCTTGCCATAATTTACAAAGTTCGTTTTGAGCATGTATTCAACATTTGCAGGATCTGAGGTGTAAACCTCACTTCTGAAAAAGCCAAGCAACCTGTAAGTTGTATATTTGCATGCAAGCTCAGTCATGTAATGGTGCAGCCGAGGGAAGTTGATCAGTTGGTTCAAGACAGTTCCAGCAACAGGATGATATCTCTTTCTCTTCTCACATAATCTTCTGGCATGGGGTCTAACCATAAACATAGCTAAAAGAATTGCTGCTAAACTTATAGGTATAGGATGCAATGAAATGGAAAGAAAATCCATGACGCTCATGGACTAATATCGAATACTTGGGCTTTTTGCTGTATATATAGGATTTGGCTCCTCTAAAGCTAGTAGTTAACCGTGAAGTTAGGTAAGTTTCATAAAAATCTAGATCATATAAATACTTCAGTGGCTTAGATTACACCACATCACTAAAGAGTATATTTGGATTGGAAAATGACTGTTGGCCTCAATGAGGCCTAACATTTGGGAAAATTTCTCTAAGATTTGTGACTTCAATTCTAAGTATCATGTCATGTCACCTACACACATCACTTAGGGTGTGGCTATTGCCACCCTACTAACTACTTTGTTCACCCCACATTATCTTCTCACTCTACATGTATTTTTGAAATTTCAAGTTTACTTAGTTCACCAATTTACAGTATCCAAAATACCATTTTCCAATATATATAGAGTTTAACTCGAATTCTTTTTCTATTTGGCCTCCTCTGAGTCTCGAATTCTTTTTTTGTTAGCATAACATGAGAATGATTGAAGATGATGAATGCTAAGAAAGTATTAGGGTTTAATGGTGAATGAAGAGATTAAGAATGTCTGTAAGGTGTAATAAGAGAAAAAAATTGTAGTTTTTAATTAGATATTGTCCTTTATTGTAATTTTATATTATGACATTTTAGTCTTTTAATAGATCAGTAACTTGTAGTGTAAAGAAAGTAGTTAGTAGGGTGGCAATAGCTGCACCATTTGCCAAATTATGCCATGTAATACTTGAAAAAAAAAATAGTCGACAATCATATCCTATTTTGGCTTTTTAAAAGAAAAAATTTGGATTTTTTTTCTTTTCAATACACTCATGCTTAGATTTAAACAACAATTTTTTTTGTTCTTCAATCAAGAATAGACAATATTTCATGTAATTAGATCAATAGATTTGCACATACATTCGATCAACAGATTTGCATAACATATGTATATGAATTCAAAATTTGTTGGGTTCTTACAAATTATGAAAATATAATGTAAAAATACATATTCATCAGAATATATATATTTGAACATTAGATTTGAGGGGAGTCCTTCTAATGAGAACAACTAAAATGAGGACTAATTGATGACTTTCGAATCAACGGTTTGAGAGACCCACTGTTCGATTACATTACGGCAAATCAACCGTTAAATATTTATGTATGCATAAGTAGATCACTTCTGAAAATTTTCTTCCAAATTGCTAATCGTTAAGGTACCAAACTAGATCAAATCAATGGACGAATCAAATATGTCAAACATGAACCGCTCATGTTCATAACTAATAAATCACAATTATGAATGTCTGAACGATTTTCAATTTGGTTGAAAAATTGCAGAAATGATCTACACATAAATATCTAAACATCTAACGGTTGATTTGCGGAAATATGATAGACAAGTGGGTCTAACACAAAAGTCTTAACTAGTCATCATTTTAGTGGTCCTCATTAGAAAAGATCCCTAGATTTGAGTTTATTATATTTTGTTTGTTTGTTTGTTTGTTTTCTTATATGTAGATTGTAGATTTTTTTTAATTATTTTTTTATTTTTATGGGAAAGACGACAAGCTTTATTAAGTGAAACTAAGGAGTACATAGATCGATGCAAATGCATCGACATGATGCACAAGCACATCTAATATTGAGAAGTAACCAAGGAATGAATAATGGCTTTCGAACATGACTAGAAGCCGAAAAGCCAAGAATTGCACTGCATATATCAATTCAGCAGCAAAACTGTAGTAATAACTGTAACCAGGAACGTAACCGTAACTTGGGAGATACACCTCAAAAGAGCGAGGTGAGGCTTCCTAGAGTACGAAGGCGACCAAGGGTGTCAAAAACTTGGACGTTAGCAATAGAATTCTCAAGACCAAAAAACATGAAACTGAGTCTCCAACCCAAAATTGAACTAGAGCCCGGATTAAGCAACAACCACATGGGTCCCAAATGCGAGTCCAAGAGTGCGCAGGCCTAGGGAAATCTCACATACTAGCAAAGCCCAACAAAAGCCCAAGCCCAGGCCCAATGAAAAATATTTTGGGCACCCAGGCCACCCAATCTCATACTCCCAACCTGCGATCGCCGCCACCTGACCCTTACCATTAGAACACTGGAGGTAGAAGGTTGACAACCATCAGAAGGGGCGGCCTACCGGAGTGACATGGCACGCCACTTAGAGACCAGTCATAGAAGTCCACTAGCCTAGACGAACCTAACAAGCCAGATCGGATCCGGTCTCCAGCCAACGATATACGCTGTCAATCCTCCTCCGTCCTCGGCTCAATCGCAACAATGCCTTCTGCCCCACAAAAGAGAAGTGGCAGTTCTAGGATCCCACATACGAATCGCTGCACACAAACCATATGAGGAAAACTTCAATCGACGAGAGTTCTTCGAGCCCAAACCAAACTCACCGCGAACATTGCCGCGATCTGAATGGCCCTTCAGCAAGAAACGGATGCCACAACCTATAGGTTGAATAGAGGGGAAGAATGAAGTCGAGGAGGATGACAAATATGCTTCACGAGGGGTAGGAGACTCATCAGAGACCGTGAATTTCAACTAGCAAAACCCTAGGACTAGGGTTTGCCGCCGCCAGGCAAGAGAGAGGAGAGCTCTCATCATTTCTCTTTTTTATGTAGATTGTAGATGATAATGAATGACTGCTACTAATATGGAATATTTTATTACCTCTTAATTTAGACATACGTATACTGGTATGATGGGGAGGTTGACGGAGTGGAGGGACAGTCGGCGTGTGCTCAGTGTGGTGGATATGCCACCAGCGGTGGAACTCTGACGGCTACGCTTGCAAGATGGCAGCGCGGTGACTCAGATAGTCAGCGCTCTTTGCTTGGGCTGGATGGTTTGTGGGCCTAGGCTCGAGCTTGGGCTCAGGTCTCACACTATTTTTATTTTATGGTTTATAGCTCTTTATTTTTAATTAAACGTGGCATTATGCAAGCAATAAGTCCCTATTACTATATAGTAGTGCGATGAGGGCTTGGTCCTGGTATGCACATTCAGTGTGCCTTTGTCTGGATTAGCAAGGCGGCGAACCATTTTCAAATGGATCGATGCAACTTTTTAGTAGCAAGATGAAATGGAGTGTCGCGGGAATTGTTTCCGTGCGGAAACATGGTGAGAAAACTACGCTATTTATAATGATATTTCTTCGTGATAAAGTAATATTCCCATTATGAGTAGCCAGTTGTGCACTCTTTGCTAATTGGTGCTTGGTATAATACATAAATTTAGTGAAGAGTCTTGGTATTATTTCAAGATGTTCTCTTTATGCTTATTATAATCTGGGGTTCATGCTCTACATCCCCCCTTGTATTCTACAGTTTCATTAATCAAGGCTTGAGGGCAGCCACACCAGCCCCATTTAAAAAAAAATGGACATATGTATTTTCCAAATTCAATTATTAATACTATTTTTTTGGACCAAATTAATTAATATTTGGAAAAAAAAGTTAATGTCTATTTCCTATCACCTAATTCAATGAATTAATGAGATTTGGGAAGAAAATTTATAAAAAAGAATTTAATTAAATGAAGAAAAATATTGGTCAAATAATCTGTAGACATATCCCTTAAATTAGTATATGATTAATGTCTGTTATTAACACGCAATAATTTTTTCGTTACCTAATTAATTTCATTATCGTCATTAATTGATTCACCCCATAAAATCTAGAAGGAAATATAAAAGAGTAAAATTGGTGTTGCAAGATTATGAATTGGTATTATGTAGAATTAAAAATAAAAATTTGTACTTGCTACATGGCATGACACCTAAGATTAAGACCGGCCACAAATATTAGGCCTCATTCAAGCCCTCTATCATTGTCCTATTCGGATTTATAGGAAAAAAAATATCTAAACCTGATGGATTTAATCAATTAGCTATATGAACGGATAGATTTATCTTGTGATCGTATGCCTCTCCTGTAATTTTGATATTATTAAGCATTTCTTCTTTAGTTCCTTGTATCTTTGTGACACAAATTTGCATCCACCAAAATGTATTTGAGGTAAAGCCCGAGTGTGTTTGGATGAGGGAAAAAATGATGGAATTTAATTGACAGTGAGGATTTCATAATTCCTGAAAGCCAATTCCCATGTTTGGCATTATCGAATTGGAAATTTTAAATTTCCTTGCGGAAAAAAAGAAAGAAAGAAGGAATTCATTTTTAAATTCTTCACTTCAATTTCCACCAAAATAGGTGTCATTTACAAATTCCTTTACTTTTTTATTTGTTTTAAACTTTCATAATTTGTTACACATTTCAAATCCTAAATAGATACAACCAACAATAGAAATTGCAATTAATGGAATTTTAGATTGATGGAGTTAAAGATTCCATCATTTATAAATTCCTACGGATTTCATAATTTTCTCATCCAAACGCACTCATATTGAATTAAAGACAAAAAGTATTTAATATGCACTCTCTTCTTCTGAATCTATGTAAAGCCCAAATTTCCAGATATTTTTATTATTACAAGAATTGTTCCATCAAAAGAGAGGGATTTCTTTGATGTCTTTATGCATGTGGCTGCTATTGTTAAAGAAAATGAACTGGAATGGTTTGGAATCATTGCTTAGCAGCTTTGGAATAAGAGAAATAGTAGAGTGCATGGTACATGTGCGCTGGGAGCAGAGAACTTAATTGAGAAAGCAAGTTGTTGGTGGGAGGGCTTGGATATAGGTGTCAAAGATGAATTAATGGGTGAGGCCATGCATGGGAGGAGTGTGGACGTGCATGGAGTGATGGGTAGGGCTAGTGAAAGGAGGCAACAGTGGGCCAAGCCTATGAGAGGTGTAATCAAGTTGAATTTTGATGGCGTGCTTAAGCTTGATCAAGGAATTTATGGTACATGTGCTGTTTGTCGAGATGAGAATGGTGATTGTATTGGAGTGCTAACTGTTCTGGGTGTTGGTTTTGTAAGTCCATTAACCTGTGAGTTTCTAACTCTTGTCAATGGGTTGCATTTTTATATTCAAGCAGGCTTTACGTGTCTAGAAATTGAAGGTGATGCCAAAAATGTCTTCATCGCGTTAAACTCAAACCAAGATGACCTCAGCTCAGGTGGAGTTCTTGTTGATGAAGCAAAAGTACTTTTGAGTTAGTTTCAGTCCTGTAGTTGGGATTATATCCCTAGAGAGTGTAATAAGGCTGCCCACTGTGTGACAAGAACCGCGCTTTCTCTACATTTCCCTACTTATTGGTGGAGGATGGTGTCGGAGTGGCTTAATTCAATTTTAGTTCAAGAGTCAAGTAGTTGAGTATGTGCAAATGGAGTGTGGTACTCTTCTCATCCGACTTGTGGGGGTCTAATGAGGTCATTATATACTCCTTGATGTAATTTTCTTGATAATAAATGACTCATCCTTCTTATAAAAAATATTAAAAAAAATTGTTCCATAATAATTTAAGTATACAGTTTAAGATGATTTGTAAATAAGAAACAAAAACACAACAGCAACAAAAAAACTTAAGAAGAGTCGCCTCCTTTTCTCTCTGCTAGGGTTAGGGTAAGGATTTCTTTGCTTATTTCTTTCAACGTAACCATGAGTTTTGTTGGTGTCATGGTTGCTAGACTAACCTCATCTCTTGCTATCGCTGAGGGAAAGAAACAGGTTGATCTCCAGCCTACACAAGGCCAAGGCTTGCGACAATCAGACGTTTTTATGGTGGGGAAATAGCTCACTGCTCTAGACTTCAAAGTTAGATCCTTTCTAGGGATGTTTTGCAATACTTGGCAGATCAATGGATCTCTGCAGGTGGAGGAGGCAGAGGGCAAAGGGTTTTGTTCACTTTGTCTAACCCTGCTTATAGGGTTCGTATCTGGAAGGGTGCTCCATGGGGGTACAACCATGCACCGGTGGCGCTGGCCTGCTATGACGGCATGATGCCGGGGGAAAAGGTCCCTCTGACCATGGCATCATATTGGATAACTCTTCAAAGTATTCCTCCTACTTTTAGGTCAGAAAGAGTGATGACTATTATTGGCTACACTCTTGGGGATTTTCAGGAGATTGACAAGATCGGGAAGAAGGCAAGAACGCTTCGCATTCGGGAGGAAATTCCGTTGAACTAGCCACTACCTTTTAAGCAGTGGTATTGTGTAGAAGACGAGGTTGAATTCTTGTGTAAATTTAAGTATGACAAATTGTTTAGTTGTTGTTCCATCTGTGGGTTGGTGACTCACGTCGGTTTTCCTTGCTTAAGGATGGCATTGGAGGAAGATGATGATGGGGCAGAGAGGACTATTTTGGGGGCACAAACTGCAGTTGCAGCGGCAACGATTTTGGCTAGTGGTCTGTAATTGCATTTGGGGTCAACTACTTCCAGTTCGGGGATGTCTACTGCTAGTATCTCAGGCTTGCATGCTAAGGTTTTGGCGTATGGCCAAACCCTAGTTTTCAAGACTTCTATTCCAAATCCAATTTCAGAACCACCATTGAGTTCTTTCTTGGCTAAACCTCGGCATCAAGTGGTGATTCGAGATCTACAAGAAACTGCTATGACACCGAAAAGGATTTCTGGTAAGCATAGAGGTCATTTGGATGAAGGGGTAACCATCTCCCCAAAGACACTAAAACTTAGCTTGGCGGCAGGTAAGCGTAATTTGAACTTGGAGCTGGAAAGTCTTGGTTTGGTCTCTCTGCTAGAGGAAAGCAGTTCTGGGAGTGGAAAGAGGAAATATGGACGCCCTGCTAGCAGTAGGAACAAGTTGCCATATGGGGAGAAGAAGAAAGGTATAGCGAATGATGAGGCTGTGAAAGTGAAGAAATCTTCCAAGAAGGACAAGGTGAAGATTGCAACTGTTGGTATGAGCTCCAACTCGAAAGGGAAGGAGCTAGTTATTTACTAATTTTATTTCTGTTGGGTATGAGCCTGTGTGAGTTTGGACAAGCTTCTATGAGTCTTCTATGACGTTTCTAGTTTTTAGTTTGTATCACAATTGCGTGATTGGAAAGGTAGTGCTAGTTGAATGATTTCCTTCCATAGGAGGTGAGGTTTGTTCTATTCTTGTATACGCTCGCTTAATTGTGAGCGTCCCAGAGATTCTTAAGAGTTTGCTTTGGTTTAGATAGGTAGTTCGGATTTCTTGCCGGATGGCTTATGTAGACTTTAGCTTTTGGCTGTTGCTTTAATGCATTCAACTTCTATTTCAAAAAACAAAAACAAAGGTCAGATGACACTGATTCCTTGCCCATTCGGTAAACCCATCGCTAAATGAGAAAACAATCAAGGAACTAAATAGAATAAGACTGAAGCAACAGGATGACTGGCCTATTAACATCTGGAATAAAGAGGAGATAATAGTAGGCTATAAAAACAATTTCAGAACGGTGAGGAGAGGCTTGAAAAATTGTATATAGATGATGATCGAGGTCTAATTCAAGTTGTTGAAGTACATGGTCTAGATTTTATGAGTTATACGTAACTCTGTAGTTACTAATTTTAGAGGAGTCAGATCTAAATTAACATTATGATGTAGATATAAATATATAATGAGGTCTGCTCACCTAAGAGCAACTCCAACAGATTCCCTATATTTTGATTTTTCTCTACTTTAGAGAAAAATAAGCCTATTTTGCTCCAACAGATTCCCTATAACTATCTCTATTTTAGGGAAAGTGAGGAGAGAGAAAACCAAATTCCCTATATTTACAGCAAACTCCAAAATTTAAGGAAGAATTATGGAGATTTTAGAGATTGCTGCAAAATAAGGAATCTGTTGGAGTTAGAGAAGAAAAAATAACTAAAGCTTTGACTTTTGCTTCCCTATAATACAAAAATTATAGGGAAGCTGTTGGAGTTGCTGTAAGAGACTATAATGGGACAAGTGAATCTAATGATTGAAAAAAAAAATACACAATTTTAAGTTGTTTTAATTTTAAATTTTAAATTTAATATATATAGTTGATATGCAATTGTCCTCACAATCCCTTAAGTCTATCCCTCCGGTACACTGACATCTGTGTGTTGCTCCGATTAAAAGAAGCATATATCTTATGTAGAGATGTGTATGTGCCACATGCAACTGTCATTTGGTCGAAAAGTAAGGGTCCAAGCAATTGAACAATCAAGGTGGTTGGTTTATTAAGATAGAAGTACACGTGTAGAGCCAAGTATCAATAATAAAATAAGAAATTTATGGGATAAAAATGACTGGAGATCTAAATGCTAAATTAAAAAGTATGGATAGCAGCACTCAATAAAATAAGATTGAAAGTTTGAAACAACATGATTATTTACCTATTAATATATGGAATAAAGAGGAGATAACAGTAGATTGTAAAAAATAATTTCAGAACACGTAGATGACGTGGTTTAATTGAAGTTGTTGAAGTACATGGTCTAGATTTTTTTGAATTATACCCAACTCCATAGCTACTAATTTTAGAGGAGCCCGAATTAACGCTGTGATGTAGACATAAATATATAATGAGGTATGCTCACTTAAGTGTTTTCAATGAAATACGAGGGACAAGTGAGTCTGTTGGTAAAAAAAAATATATACAGTTTTATGCTGTTATGATTTTATATTTTTAAATTCAATTCATATAGTTGAGATGTATTTGTACCTCATAGTCCTTTAAAACTGTCATTTACGAGAGCAAAACTACACATGTGTGTGTGTGTGTGCGCGCGCGCCCCACATGCCACCTGTCATATGGTCGAAACTTTAGGGTCTGAGCAATTGAACAGGTGAGTATTAATAAAAGAGGTTTTTACCATTAAGGTTAAGTTAGTCAATTAAATTAGGGTGCGGCTATTGCCACCCTACTAACTACTTTCTTCACCCTAAATTCTCTTCTCACCCTACATATATATATTTTTTATTTTAAGTTTACTTAGTTCACCCATTTACAGTACTCAAAATACCCTTTTCCAATGGTATAAGGGTTTAACTCATATTCTTTTTCTATTTGGCTTCCTCCGTGTGTCGAATTCTTTTTCTGTTAGCATAGCATGAGAATGATTGAAGATGATGAATGTTAAGAAATAAAGCGTTAAGGTTTAATGATGAATGAAGAGATTAAGAATGAAGTTTAAGTACGTATTTTATAGGGTGTAATAAAAACATATTGTAATTTTTAATAAGATATTGTCCTTTATTGTAATTTTATATTAGGCTATTTTAGTCTTTCAATAAATCGAAAACTTGTAGGGTGAAGAAAGTAGTTAGTAGGGTGGCAATAGCCGCATTATCATGAGCATGATGTAAATACTGGAAATCCGTGCGGTCACCTTAAAACTGCGGAAAGGAATTTAAATTCTAATTAAACATTCAAGCTGTGATATATTACGAGATTGCCACTGCATTTATTCAAGTTGTTATTAATTACGAGATTGCCACCTCATCAAAATATTTTGTTAAGATATTGCTATTGACTGTCAGTAGTAATATTGAACTTTATCTGCTAGCAAATATAAACCTCTATAAATTAATATTATACAGTACGTAACCAATGAAAATGAAGAAGATGAATTGTTGAGTTAGCCCTAGAAGCTTGTACTATCATATTCAACAAATATATAATACTACTGAGGGTTAGTATATTTGCCACATTACTACTAAAAGTCAATATACTTATTGGCGTTGCATCTAAGAATCTATATACTTGTCATTGATATTCACAGTTAGTAATTGACATTTTTATTGGATAAGTCTATTTACAGACATTGCTATTGACCATCAGTGTACTTACAACATTTGCTACTGACCATCAGTATAAATACTTACAACATTTGCTACTGATCGTCAGTACTTACTGAAAAGTAATAACAAACACTATAAAGAAGTTGAATTAATATAATCAAAACTCTAATTGTAAATTGAACTAAGATTTTATAGAATTTACAATACCAAAGTTTCATTTATTATAAAAATGTTAGTAAATAGACTTATACAATTTCCTCACAAACGAACTTAAAATAGATATTATAAGTTTTCCAACTATGTTGTCCCAAAAGACCACATTAAACAGCTTCACCCATGTTCTCGAAGTCTCAAAAAGCAGTCTTCATCTTGATATATAACAGAAGCATAATCATGAAGTGAGTACCTCAATAAGAACAAACTCACAAATGTTATTGACCTTCAGTAACAAATAACAAGATGATCAATATTAAGGAAAAAAAGAATAGCGTATGTAAGTATCCTAAAACTCAATTAATCACACTAAAATTAAATGCGTCAAACATAAGTACAGACTCCATGTTAATTTCACCATTTGGCATATAATATTAATCAAGAACTCTAGAGCCTAGGAATCAATTGGAAGGATTTGGCTTCAAAATCTCTCAGTGATAAAGAAATGTATCTATCTCCTCTTATAGCATGAAATCAATTTGCATAAGAAATTGACTCTAACTGAATAGAAAAATAGGAATTACCCATTTCAAATCCTTACTTGCAGATTCACATCATATCGATCTCTACCACAGCTTGAAATCAACATGTAGAAAAAATATTCCCTATCTGATAGAAAAATAGGAAATTACCCATTTCAAATCCTTACAATTGCATATCCTCATCTCCTCTCTCTCTCTCTGAATGAACCAAATCTAACCAAATCGGCGGATCTATCAATGATATAAGAAGGGTACCACTGTCAATTCCAATCTAATAAAATAATAATAAAAATAAGGGATAATGACCATTTACACAATTTTGGGGTTAATTAACCCCACTTACCCAAACACCCTAAGAGATTGCCCACTTACACAATATCTTTTATTTTTAGGACAATTTTGCCTCTCCTTCTTTGTCACTTAGAGAGAGAAGTCATCGGAGACCTCGCCGGACTCCGGTGACGGGTGGCCGGTCGCAGACTCCGGTGACCTGAATCAAGCAATCGGTAACCGGATTCCGGCGTCCGATTTTATTGCCCCTAATAATACCTAGTAATCATATTATTACCCTCCAGTAATCATATTATTGGCCCCCAGTAATCGTATTATTGCCCCGCCAATAATCATATTATTGCCCCATAATTTTTTTTTTTCTGTTTTTTCTTTCCTGCTGGGCATTCTGCCCCAATTTTACCAAAAAGAAATAAAAATTGATTTGGGCACCTAGAAAATACTCTGGGCACCCACATCTTCTTCTCCTCCCATCTTCGACTTCGACGGTTGCAGACCTACCTTCTTCGAGGCTTGAATTCACCAGATTTCACCATCTTATACATTCATTCCATCACAATCAAATTCAAATCGAAAATCCAAAATGCAGACTAGAATCTAAATCAGGATCCGGAAATCTCTCTCTCCAGTTCTGCATGTTTTCTTATCTAAACTGGACCAGCGAGTCATTGAGGTCGATTCCGATCTGGACCCAGTCGTCGAGGCCAATTCCAATCTAGATCACCAGGGAAACCCTAAATCCGAGGGAGAAGAAGCCGTCTAATCCAAGGAGATAGTTCAGGAGGCCGTAATCAGACTTGGAGGCCATAGCAGTCTGATTCTCCGAAGACCTGGTTCGCAAGAGGCCTGGGTTGAGCGTCAGTGAGAGAGAGATAGAGAGAGAGAGAGAGAGAAGCCGTCGTGGTATGATTTGCCGGAGGCCTGGTTCGCTGGAGACCTAGGTCGAGTGTCAGTGACAGTGAGAGGGAGGCCATCACGGTCTAGGTGACCGAAGTCGTCGAGCGCGGAGGAGTCTAGTGAGAGAGAGAGAGATTAGTATAATTTATTAATTAAAATGAGGGCAATACTGTCGATAGATGTTAGATTGGGTAAATTGAAGTAAAAAACTCTTAGTGGAGTAAGTGGGCAATTTTTAGGCCAAAATTGTGTAAATGGTCATTATCCCTAAAATAAAATAAAATATCTCGTATAATTTAGTTGACTGCAAGGACTATCTAGGCAATCCGCATGAGAATCGATTAATGGGCCACTGCGCATGGTAAATAGTTTGCTGGGTTTGTAATTATTGGTAATTTGCTATTAATAAAAAGTAAATGCAAGATGATTGAGGTTGATGTAAAATATATCAGCAATACTGAGAAATCTTTTCTCTCTAACCATTGTACATCGTTGTACACTGTACAATGATGAAGATAAGTAGGCACTTGAATACCGCGGTGGTCTTTTCATGTGCCACGCGCCAACCGCATTTGATCGAATCATTAGGGTTTGACCAATTGAACAATCAAGGTGGTTGGATTATTCAGAGAGGGGTACACGTGTAAGGCTAATTATTAATAATAAAAAAATAAATGCAGGATGCATGATTGAAGTAGTAGTAGTAGTCATATGGTAGTTGTGTCTCTGTAGATGACAGTTTGTTCACTTTGATAGAAAGTGGATCTCCCTGTCAAAAAGAAGACAAATATGAGCGGAACAAATGTTGATAAGCTTCCAGCAATGGCAGATTCAGGAATTTAAGTTCACTGGGGCACAAAAAAAAAAATATATATATATATATATGAAAATATACGAATGTAATTTTTATCTATTATAATAGTAATTACCCTTGACGAGATTTTATATTTTGAAATCGTTGCATAATAACCTTATCATTTATGCTAGTAAAAATGTCATTTTCAATATAAGAAATCAAGCAATCATTCATAAACTCGTCATCCATTCGACTATGTAAACGAGTCTTCACAATATACATAGCAGAAAATACTCTCTCTTCACTTGTAGTCGCAACTGGTAGAATCAATGCTAGTGTCAAAAGCAGGTACACCAATGGATATGTCACATCTTTTTTGGTCTGAACTATCTTTTTTGCAAGATCAGTAATTCCCTTCAATTCAGGAAACTCAATGTTGGAGCGCATGTCTACTATGTAAATTTCAAGTTGATCATCAAGTACCTCTAGATCATGTGCAGAAAAATCCTGAGGATAATATTGGACCAGCTTTAACAACTTTTCTTTGTCAAAAGCTAAGAATGAATTTCTCGGGTTCAAACATGACATACAAAGAAGCAACTCATTATTCTTCTCGTTGAAACGATCATCCAACTCTTGAAGCTGATTATCAATAACATAATAAAACAACTGAACATGGTAATGATGCAAGTTTGTGATCACTTGAGCATTGCGCTTTGATTTCCCTTGAGCTACAAAGCATTCATCCATGTTTAGAACTTCAATAGAATGCTTCTCACAACAAATTGTAATTTGAGTAAGTAAAGAATCTCAACCACTCTCTCTCATTGGCTGCAATCGTTCCTTGCATACAGTAACTAAGTTCATAGCATTCACAATATCTTGATCTTTCTTTTGCAGTGCTTTTGACAAATCATTTGTGATTCCCAACACTTGTCTCATCAAATGCAGACAGAAAATAAATTCATATGATCGCATATAATCCAATAAAACCCTTGCTTCTAGCTTTTGTTCATAACTTGTTCCATCCATTCTGACAACCTCGAGTATAGCTATCACAGATTTGAACATTCTAGACAAGCTAATTAACGTATCATAATGAGAGCTCCATCGTGTATCACTAGTTCGCTTCACACTAGTTTCCTGATTCAAGCCTTGACCACTTGAAAGCTCATTGTTTTCTAGTGCTTCTAAAATGTCATCACCATGTTTTTCTCGAAGAATGTCTCGTCTTTTAGCTGATGCTCCAACCACATTCACCACATTACCAACCAAAGTAAAGAATTCTGAAACCAAATCATGATTCTTGGCCACTGCTACCAAAGCTAATTGTAGTTGATGAGCAAAACAATGCACATAAAAAGCACATTTATTTTCATTCAAAATAAGTGTTTTCAAACCATTCAGTTCACCTCTCATATTACTTGCTCCATCATATCCTCGACCTCGTAGTCTTGAAATGCTTAATCCATGTCTACTTAAAAAACCATCAATAGCATCCTTTAGTGTGATAGCATTGGTATTCGTAACATGCTCAATACCCACAAAACGATCAATCACATTTCCATCATCCACATACAGTAGTACAATGGCCATTTGCTCCTTTGAGGACATATCTCGAGATTCATCAAGAAGAATGGCAAATAAAGAATCACCAAGTTCACTGGCAATTGTATTGACAATTTCAACTGAAATAGCACTTACAATGTCCTTCTAAATATCAGGTGATGTTAACTTCAAATTTTCAGGAGCATTTTTCAATGTGACTGATTTTATATCTTCATTATAACCGCATAACCATTCCAAAATTTCAAGAAAATTTCCTCGATTATTTGAATTTTCAGATTCATCATGCCCAAGAAATGCTAACAACACTGATTGATGCACTTAAGCGAGTCTGGTAGTCAATCCGATCTTGGCTTGTATGATTTGATAATATGGTTTCAATCCGTTGTTTTTGATTTAGTAACGCTTCACAATTTCTTTGAGCCTTGTTATGTGTACTGTTTGGCCCTCCAATATGACCAGATACTATACTCTTCTTCTTCCAATTCTTAAATCCGTCACCCACAAAAGTATCACCACCTCCTTGTTTAAAAAGATAGCATCGTTTTTAATGTTGTACTCTAACCAAGTAGGAAAATCATCAAACCACTCTTTAACAAATCTTTCTTTTCTTTCTCCCAAATTCTGTGATAGGAAACTCATGAGCTCTAGGTTGACAAGGACCTTTTTGTAGATAATATCTGCGTACTTCATCTTGAACATTAGGATGATAACTTTAAATTGGAGGACGATTTCCAGGATCAGAAGGATAATTTTCATTAATTTCGGGACAAGGCTTCTCTGAAATACTATCATTCTTCTTTGTTTTTTGCGGGGGATGAATCCAATGAGCTATTTGTACCTGACGACTCCCTTGCACCAGAATTTTCTTTTCTTTTAAAGTACCTTAACATATTTGAATGAAGAATAGAGTAGTACTGAGAACCAAAAGAATCGACTACAATAATACTCTTCACAAAAGAATTGATTGAGAATTTTTACTTGACGATGTATATATATACATGTTATTGATGTAATAGAATATTTTTTTTAATTTTAGGACCTGTTGTGTGAGAATTAGAGAGAATAAGAATTAAACTGTTTAATTTTAAAAATTTGGACTAAACTGTTTTTAAGGAAAAAGTATGAGGAGTAACAAGTATTTAGTCCTAATTTAATTATAGTAGCAATTGAAGCAGTAAGAACAAATGAGAAACCAGGAAACTAAAGTATTTGATTTCAGATCTAGAATTCTTACTTTACAACAGCAAACTTAACACTTGAAATTGGTCAGCACGAATATGAGAGACTTAAAATAGACAACCTACTATAAGAAACGGACTAACAGTATTCAAATGAGAGAAAATACTAATAGCAACAAAACACTTAGATGGCCAAATAGTTTGGCAAAGATAGTGTTCCAGCATCTAAAATCTCATGTTATTTCCCTTAGACATGTGATGCTTGGCTTCAAATGCCAACAAGACAGAAAACTAATAGAGCAAAACGAGAATGAGTATTAGTATATACTTTACCTCCATTGGTTAAAATGATTGTTCATTTTCACTTTGATGTACTTGATAGGTCATGCAATTACTCTTTCCTCTAGATGAAGCAAGCTTGCTAAACTCTGGTCATACAAAGCTATACCATGAAAAATTAGTACATCAAAACTTTCTAACAATTTTGGAAATATAACCTCAACTTCCGGATTTTGTTATAAAATACCAGCATTTACAACAAACCAACAGTTTAGTTAAGACTGAGGACTTGGAGTGGAATGACAAAGTAGGACAGAACGTGAACTTCCATATTAATGGAACCAAATGGTGGAAGCATGAGTGATATTTTGAAATAGCTAATTTATAGAGACAACCAAACATAAAAGGAATTCATCATTTTTGTATGGGAAAATGGTCTGTGCGGTGCCCAACGTTTGTCTCCTTATAATTTTTGGTACCTCACTTTTGAAAATTATCAATATGGTACTTGAGGTTCTTTGCCCAACCGATGATTGGTATATATGGTTGTTACCTCCGTTACAGAGCAATTCAAAATTGAAACGAATGAGGGTACTTTCGTCCTTTCATTTGTGTCAATTTAATCTAGGCCGTTTTCCCTAGTTTTAACTCACTTTGAACCTCTCTCTCTCTCTCTCAAAATTGAAACGAGGGAGGGTACTTTCGTCCTTTCATTTGTGTCAATTTAATCTAGGCCGTTTTCCCTAATTTTAACTCACTTTGAACCTCTCTCTCTCTCTCTCTCTCTCTCCCTCCCTCTCTCTCTCTCTCCCTCCCTCCCTCCCTCCCTCCCTCCCTCTCCCCGAATCTCTGAATTGTCGCTCTCTGTTCACTTATATACAGAGATTTGATTCTCTGAATCCAAACAGAGAAAGCCAAGATCTGTACCATGGTGGGAAGATTGTGTAGATGCTTTCGAATTGATGGGGATCCACTGCACTACTCAGGTAAAATCCCTCCCTCCCTCTCCCCGAATCTCGGAATTGTCGCTCTCTATTTCACTTATATACAGAGATTTGATTCTCTGAATCCAAATAGAGAAAGCCAAGATCTGTACCATGGTGGGTAGATTGTGTAGATACTTTCGAATTGATGGGCATCCACCGCACTACTCAGGTAAAATCCCTCCCTCCCTCTCCCCGAATCTCTGAATTGTCGCTCTCTATTTCACTTATATATAGAGATTTAATTCTCTGAATCCAAACAGAGAAAGCCAAGATCTGTATCATGGTGTGTAGATTGTGTAGATACTTTAGAATTGATGGGGATCCACAGCACTACTCAGGTAAAATAAATGGTTCGCCTCTCAAAAAATTTATTCCTTTTTACTTGAATCGGCTGGAATCCTATGTATTGTTTATGGCTTTGGTATTGTCTGGACTTTAGGTGTTTGATGTGTTTTATTTTTTGGGGTTTTAGTCTGGGTCTGCAATTTTAAATTAGGGTTTTGTCTCTTTGATGTCAGGGATGAAGTGGTTGGGGAGGTTAAATGAATTGGATGAAAAATGGTGACTGATTTGGGGCTGGTTGGTGAGGGTTCTTAAATCTCAGCAATAGGGGTTCTAGACATAAATGAAGAGGGTTGGGTTTGGTGCTTGTTTGGTGACCCTCATAACTATTATATGAATGAGACAAATTGAATTTTTTTTTTCTGCTACTTTGTGTGTGTGTATTGTGTGTAACATTGTGAACAAGATGACAACTTCAGGGAATAGCTAGGTTAACTAAAAAAACTTAGTAAAATAACATGTTGAATTTACCATTGCAAATCTAAATCTTTTCACTATGAGGATTCATCATGGAGGGAGATTTCATAGTGAGAATGGCCTAAATAGTATTTGCAGAGAGGGCCAATTGATCTTTGTTGATAGAGTATACTCGGACAAGGTGTTTTTGACAGGGATACACCACTGGACTTATGATTTGGGGTACCAGATGGGGCCAAGTCAATTCTGGTTTAGAATTCCTGGTAGTGAGGAGGGGACTAGGTATCTGCCTATATGTATTGATCAAGAGGCAATTGAGATGTGTCACTATGTATCTCCAAGGTCCAAGTATTTGGACTTGTAGATAGTTTGTACAAGTGAAAGGAGGATTTTTACTGTTAGAGACTATGCTCAGTTTGAAGAAAATCTTAACCTTGTTATGTTCATTGGCTGATGGATTGAAGATGTGGAAGAAAGGCCCCATGTTACAACTGATGATGAGGAGGAGGAAGGATCTTTGGGGGCTGAGGACATGTGTGATGCTCAAGAGACTATTTTTGTGGACTTGGATGACATAGGTGATGAGCCCAGGACTGAAACAATCAATGCAAATGGAAATAGAAATGGGCCTGACTAAGGTGTGGATGGACATGGGCTTCAAAAACATGATGCACATGGGCCTGAGCAAAATGAGGATGGACATAGGCCCAATGTTAATGATGTTGAGGCATCCGTGACTGAGGCAGAAGTGGAAAGAGTAAAAGAGAATGGTAAAGCTATGGTTCAAGAAGAAGACACTCCATCTGCAAAGAAGAATAAGAGCAGAAAAAGGAAAGAGGTGCAGAGGAGATATGCTACTAGGTCTGGAGATTAGAGTTCAAGGAGGTAATTTGTTCCTAATGTGGATGTCTCCTCTAAAAGCACAACAAAATCTAAAGACTCAAATTTTGAAGGCATAGTCGATTCAGATTATGACCTGAACAGTGAAGATGATGATGTGGAATTTCAGCAGAATGTAGATGGTGACAGTAGCAGAGTAAATAAGTTTGATGAGATGGGGTTCGAGGGGGATATATCTAATGAAGCTGGGAGTGATTCTAAAGGATTACATAGTCTGCATAGATTCTTAGGTGAGGAGGATGAAGACAAAGGGAAGTTCCCTGTTAAGTGCAAGAGAAGATACAGTGAATGGAGGGAGTTCAAGCATAAGGAGGACATGAAGAGACCTACTTTTGAGCTAGGAATGGAGTTTCCAAACTCCAAGGTGTTTAAGAGTTTAACTAGGAAGCATGCAGTTCAAACAAGAAATGAGATTAGGTTTCCGACAAACACAAGACACAAGGTAATTTTCTTATTTATACCAGTAATTTTTTATTGTGTTGAAGTTACATTCCACTTAATCTGACTGTATTTTTTCCATTATACTTTGACACAAGTGTTGGCAAGGTGCAAGACGTCTCCTGGTTATCCTTGGAGGATCTATGCCTCTACCACTGACTTGGATAATCCCACCATTTTCATCAAGACTCTGAGGCAAGAGCACAAGTGTGCTTCTTTTGGGAAAGAAAAAAAAAAAAAGCCTATGATATGCATGCACCTTTTATTGTTGAAGAGTACCAGGATTTTTTCATGAGTGATCCCAATTGGTCAAGAAAAGGGATGCAGAATGCAATCAACAAGGATGTTGAAATGGAGTTGGACTATCAGATGTGTTACAGAGTAAGGGTGAAGACACTTAAGCTTGCACAAGGGAGCCATGCAGGTCAGTACAATTTATTAGAGAGCTATGCTCATGAACTTAAGAAGAGGAATCCAAGTCGAAGCTCTGTGTGGATTCACACTGAATTGGATGTTGAAGTTATAAGGTTCAAAAGGATCTACATATGGATGGCTACATTGAAGAAAGGTTGGGGGGGAGAGGTGCAGACCCTATATAGGGTTAGATGGGTGCCATTTGAAATCAGTTCATAAGGTCCAGTTGCTTTCAGCTTGGGGGATTGATAGGAATAATGGGATTTATCCAACTGCATGGGAAATTGTGGAAGCAGAATCAAGAGAGACATGGACATCGTTTCTGGAATTCTTGAAGGTTGATTTGGATATACATCATAGCACTCATTACACATTCATGAGTGACAAGCAAAATGGGCTTGAGCAGGCTATAAATGAGTTATTTCCATATGCTGCACACAGGCATTGTGTGAGACATCTTCACAATAACTTCAAATCAAATGGACATCAAGGTTTGCAATCTCTCTCTCATTACTTGCTAACTTTTCTTGTGATTGATCCTAATTGTTTGTAACAGTTGTCTGTATTCCTTTTTGTAAAACTTAAACTGTGGGCTATTGTTAGAAGCTGCATAATGAATCAATTCAGGGATGCTTTGGAGGATATGAATAAAAGCTCACTATCTAGTTGGAAATGGTGCATGGACAAACCTACACAGCATTGGTCAAAGTCACACTTTGATCCTAAATACAAGTGTGATATTCTATTAAACAACCATTCTGAGAATTTTAACAAAAGAATCCTACCAGCTAGGAAGAAGCCCATACTTAGTTGTTTGGAAGACATCAGAGCTGCCACAATGGTGAGGTTAACTAATAGAAGACAATCTGGCCCTAATTGGAGGTGTAATGTTGGGCCCAGAATTGAGAAACAACTCAAGAAGCATGCATATATTAGCCATGATTACAGAGTTATCAATTCAAGTAATAACATTTTTGAGATTCAAAGCAGAGGTGTAGCATGTGCAAGTGATGTGGTGGCTGCACATTCAGTCTCATTAGAAGTAAGGACATGCACATGTAAGAGATGGAACATTTCTAGGGTACCATGTGGGCATGCAATGGCTGCAATTCATTCTAAAGGGTTGAGGCTTGATGATTTTGTGCATGAATATTTCACCAAGGACACCTACATGAAGGCTTATGACCCCATTATGTTCCCAATAGCTGGAGTGGCTGAGTGGGACAAGATACATAGGCCAATTGCACCTTATCTTTATAGGAGTCAACCTGGAGGCTCAAAATGTCAAGGAGCAAAGAACCTGGTGAGTTATCCTTCCTCTTAGCTAATTTTGGTTATATGGTCTGTTATGCTCCAACTTTAATCATGAGTTTTGTTGTGAAATGAGGCTATATATCTGACTTTGTTATATTTACTGCAACTGGTTTAAAATGAGAAGTAGCCCCACCACTTAGATCAAAGAAACTGCCTAAAGTCTATTACTCACAGGTCACTTGTGGAATATGTAAGAAGAATGGCCACAATAGGAGGACATGCAACATGAGAAATCAAGTATGGTTATCAATTTCATTTTGTAGGTTCACAGCTGATGTGATTGGGAAAGTTAAATTATGTGTTGGGAGTTTGATGTGTTTTTGGAATTGCAACAAGGTGAGAATGTGCAGCAGCAGGTAAATGAGGGAGTGCAGCAGCAGGAAGATGAGGGTGTGCGGCAACAAGATCCTTAGGTTGGCAATGGTGTCCAGGAGCAGCACAATCAGCATGTGGAGCCATAAGTTTCTCAGAATGTGCAAGACTCCCAACCAGCTTATGTGCCAAGTCAGCAATCACAGACTACTAATATAGCTTCAGGAAGCTCCTCTAGACTTGGTTTCACAGACAGAAGGTAAAAGCTCTTGCTCACAAAAAACTTAGACCAGCAAATGCCCCTACATCACCAAACAATGAATCTGAATAAAGTTTTAGATCAAAATGTAGTTGCTGGGCCCCCCATGAGTTCTTAACCAACCAATACTTAGTCCCATCATCAATGATGCCATAGCCAACAGCAGTAACACCATGGTCTAGGCTTGTTCCACAAGTTCCTGTGAAAACACCACTTGAATAGAATTGGAAATAAGAACCACTAGCATCAATGGCAACGGAAATGGGTTGATTAGCTACAGCCTTAAGAAGGGCACTTTCACTATTTGCAGGCACATCTTCGTGACCAGTTATCGAGGCTGCATGGCTTGCTTCCTTCTAGGTATTGCATGTACCATCAACACCGGTATAGGGGTAATTAGCCTCAGGATTATGTCCATGATTTTGATTGATGAACTCAAAGGCATTGTCCATCAAGCCACCCTCACAACCTTGGTCTTCACCATTCACATCACAGTCAACCAGCTCTTTCTTGGACAAAGAGATAAGTTTACCTGTAGTAAGTGGAGTGATTCCTTCCATGGCTGCCACTGCTGAAAATGCCCAACAGCATCCTGTATATAGAGATGACAAATTCTTACTAGTTGGACTTGTTGAAGGATATCGACATAATGTGTGCCTCTACAAACTAGGGTTTAGAGTTGTAATAGGAATGTGTTCTAGGTATTCAATTGTAATCAAATTCTATTACCTTTTTGGATACCTTGTAACTCCCTATTTAAAGGGCTCCTATTATCAATGATAACACACAATTCTATTCTCCTACAACACGTTATCAGCATGAGTTCTAACCCTAGCTTCAGAAGAAAAGAAAAAAAACCCTAGAAGAAAAAAACATTTTTCTTCTCTGCCGCCAACCCAAAACAAAACAAAAAAAAAATCTCCATTCCGGCTGGCCTCAGCCTCACCTCATCTCACTTCACCGGCCGAACCTCTCCAGTCTCAACACGACCCACTGGCACAGTTCCAATACCACCAGTTGGACCAAAAGTGACTATCATACCAGGCTTGATAACTCCAGTGACCAGCAGACCAACAAGTGACCGGCAGTACCTGCAAACCCAGCAGCCCAGCCCGGCCGGCCTCCTCCCCAGCCCCCAGCGCCCAGACGCCGGCACCACTGCTGCCCCTCAACACCTGCTCCTCCTGCCCCGCGCCCAGCAGCCCCGCGCCTTGCCAAACCCAACATCCCGACCTGCAGCCATCCCAGTAGTCGCGCAGACCTGCAACCGAGCAGCCCAGAAGTCCCTGCGCTCCCACCAGCGACGCACCCCTGCCAGCCAACACTGCCCAGCAGCCCTCCGCTCTGCAACTTCCTGCTGCACATCCCGCGCAGCACTGAACGAAGAAGAACAGAGGGAAGAAACCGAAAGAAAAAGAGACGGACCCGGCCAAAAGAAAAAAAAAGAAAAAAAAGAAAGGAAAGGGGGGAGGAGCGGGCTTGGGCCCGGAAAGAAAAAAAAAACAAGGAAGGGAGAAGAGCTGGGCCCGAAAAGAAAAAAAAGGGAGGAAGAAGAGAAAGAAAAAAAAAGGAAAGGAGAAGGGCAGCCCACCAACTGCCAATTTCCGACCAGATTCCAACAATCTTAACTTAGCTACACGCCTGCATCAACACGCGAGTGTCTTCAAGCCAAGAACAATCACGTAAGTTTTTATAATTAAGGTTGCTGCTTTCTTGTATTTAAATTCCTTTTATTTTCTGCATAATATTGGAATATATGTTGCCAAATGATTTTGAGTATTTAACAAAGCGGAATTGTGGGGATTCACGCTTAACGAACTAAGAGTGTTCGTATGAACTAAGAGTGTTCATAATTAAACGAACTAAGAGTGTTTGTGTGAACTAAGAGTGTTCACAATGCTTGGACTAAGAGGTTCCGTAAGCATCAAATTGTGACCATATTAAAACATCATTGTTTGGTCTAATCCAAAAGAGATTCTTGGAAATTGATTTCTTGGTAGCATAGCTCGGAAATCTTATTGTTTTAGTTTTCGTGGAAGTTTAACTCCGAAACTAATATATCTTCTCTTCTTATTTTCAGGATGTCGAATGAACCTAGACTCGACTTTCCCATGCTTGACTCAACAGGCTCGGATTACCATAGTTGGGTAACCGATGTTGAGAATCATCTCACTTCCAAGGGAATATTACCCATAATCCAGGCACCTAACCCGGATCTTGTGTTCAACCGAACATCTACAAAGCATGCTCAAGCAGTTATCTTGATGCAACGCCATATGGACAAGGCCCTCAAATTGGAGTATATGTCGATCAAGAATGCAAGAGAGCTATGGGTAGCGCTAGAAGAGCGCTTTGGCAATGTCCAAGATTCCCTCCTCCCTGACTTGAAGGTTCAATGGAACAATCTGCGCTTTGCTGACTTCAAGTCTGTTGCTGAATATAATTCAGAGGCTCTTCGCTTACAATCCATGTTGAGATTCTGTGGGCAACCTGTCACAGAGCAAGAGCTAATTGAGAAGACTCTCTCCACCTTCCCCTTTTCAGCCATTGTGGTATCAAAGCAATACCGTACTGAAGTCAATGCTGGACGGATCACGAGGTTTCATCAGCTTATCAATATTATATCTGTAGCTGAGAAACATGATAACATACTCGTGAGGAATTATAATTCAAGGCCCATTGGAACTAAGAGCGTTCATGAGGCGAATTATAATACACCCAAATGAGGGCGCAAGGAGCGGTACCCTAAGAATGGGGGACATGAGGGACGTATGGGCCCATATAACCGCCCTAATCAGGAAGGAAACCGCAAGTTTGGTGTGGATACACTTGGTGGTAATGCCACACGTGGGAGAGGGGGTCATGGTATCCCTAGCCGTAATGGTGGCTCAATGGGTCGTGGTGGTGGCACCAACCCTCCTAGGGAACGCCCGCAACGTGCACAACGTGCACCTCAATTAAAGGGAGGCAACCGCAATGATGAGTGTCATCGATGTGGATCAATTGAGCATTGGTTCAAGCAATGCAAGGCAAGTAAGGAACTAGCTGTAAGATACAGGGCATATAGGGACCTGAGAGAGTAAGAAGTGTACCTTGCAGAGGAAGAAGAAGATGGTGGAGATGTCAATCTCACCATAGAGGACTTCAAAGCTGAAGATGAAGTGCACATGGATGCAACAGACTTTGATTAGATTAGTCCTTTTTATTTTTCCAATAACTTTTGTAATGGCAATTTGTCTTAGTCAATAAATGACAATTGTATTAACTCTTTCTTATGTGGCGGACCCAATAAAATGTGATGTCTAGGAAAGTCATTGAGATTATTGGTACTTAAGAGAGCCTCGCTCCACCAACATCTCTCTCTACTTTCCTGGTCATATTTGATTAGAGTTACCAAACGGATAGAGTGACTACATTGTGTCTTACTTTGATTTTATTTTGGATTAGACTTTGGAAACTTTGATGTAATCATTGGCTATTAATAAAGTGTCAATTCTTTTACTTAATGTCTTGGACATATCTTAATTCGAACTTTATTATATAAGAGCCAATGGTTTTCATGTGGAAACACATTATGAGAATGGACAGAGTTCCTTTGCATCACCTCTAATGACTACGGACATAAACGAGTATTAGAGAAACTTATGTGTCGCTCTAGTGGGTTGTATGCAACCACTATTTGAGTTATTGAATCCAACTATGTCATGAGAGACGACTTATGGGATTCTGACACATATAGGCTTTGACATGATGATCCGTGTATTAAAGACTTTACACGGACATCCATTTTCAGAACGAAGAAAAGTAAGAACCAAGAATTGGTTCAAGGAGCTGCACATGAGCCTCATGGCGCCATGATTGTGCAAAGACAGGTCATACATGGCCGGTGCCGCCTACCCCCTGCGGCAAATACATGGCATTGACCCCATAAACTCCTCTCTCTACTTCTCAAGTCTATTGTGACATTATGGCTTAACCAAAACCTTCATTGGTTGATTATAAAGCCCATGTTTCGTTCTGTAAAGCCTGTTATTTAGGATTGAGACCATCCTATGCAAAGGAGATTGAGGAAATAATTCCATTCTCACAAAGAATCTAAGGGAATTCTATGGATTTGATCAACCAACTTGCGGACCATATAGATGTTTTATGGTGTTGGTTGATACGCAAACACGCTGGTCACGTGTTGTGCCATTATCCACTCGTAATGCTGCTTATACTACACTCCTAGCACATAACATATGGCTACGGGCTCACTACCCAGATCATCCCATTCAGTCAATTTGACTTGATAATGCTAGAGAGTTTACATCGACAGTTTTTGATGACTATTGCATATCATTGGGTATTGATATCAAGTATCATATTCTCATGTACACACCCAATTGGTCTCGCGGAAAAGCCACCATTAAACGACTTCAATGGTAGCCCGGACATTGGTAATGGGCACCAATATTTCCGCTTGGGTTATGCAATATCGCATGCAGCTATGCTAATTCGTCTACGACTCATAGCAGCCACTCAACTTTTATTTGCGTTACAGCTAGTGACTGGGTTCGAGTATAAATATCTCGTCTTTATGCATATTTGAGTGTGCGGTTCAAGTGCCAATTGCGCCGCCACAGCGCATCAACATGAGTCATTGCAACGAATGCATATATATATATATATATATATATATATATATATTTGTTGGACATGAGCCTCCAACTATAAGTCCGCTATGTAGAACCCTTGACAGGCGATCTCTATTTCGCTGGATTTGCGAATTGTCACTTTGATGAGACAGTCTTCCCGTCGTTAGAGGGAGATTAGAACGTCAATGTTCAACAAGAACGACAGGAATTGTCGTGGTCTGTCCCCACTATGTCTCATCTTGATCCCCTAAAAGTGACGAGATCACATATACCTGCTGCAAACATGCCTGCAAGGATTGATGTCCCCACAAGAGGACATGGTGCCACCCAGAGAAGATGGGTACTGCACCAGTACCATGGATGGTAGTATGGTGACGCCACAAAGGTGGTATAATGGCGTTATAGGCCATGGGTTCCGCTAGAGAGAGAGTAGGAGACCCATAGGTTCGATGGATTCTCGCCCTAAGAAGAGAGCGAGTTTGGCACAACTTGATCCATTGATCATTGATACTCAAAATCCGTCTCATGAGAATATTTTGGATTGTGGTTATGTCTAAGAGACATGGTTGGGGGATGCCTCAATGTTAGAACCAATTCCTGAGAATATAGAGATCTCTACGAACTACACTAGTGTACATGAGGACGTGGAATTATTGAGACCAATGACATCGAACCTTACTCCGTTGAAGAATGCCAACGTAGAGAAAATTGGCCTAAATGGAAAGATGCAATCCAGGTTGAATTGGATTCACTAACGAAGAGGAATGATTTAGGGCCTGAGATGCCAACACCTCCAAACATAAAACCTATTGACATTAATAGGTCTTCGTTAGATAGCGTGATGAGAAAAAGAGATGGTAATATCGCCTTATGGCGCAAGGTTTCTCACAACGCCCTGGAATCGACTACGAGAAGACATATTCTCTCGTAATGGATGTCATTGCACTCCACTACCTTATCAGTTTGGTAGTTTCCAAATAACTAAACATGCAGCTTACGAATGTGGTCACTACGTATCTCTATGGGGATCTAGATACGGAATATAATGAAGGTTCTTGTGGACTTTATTTACCCAAGTCAAGTGGCTCTAGACCATGGAGCATATTTGCAACGAGGTTGAAATGCTCACTAAAATGACTACTTGATTGGGAAGGGATGTGATGAACTATGCCCACGCGTTTCCATGACAAGTTCCGGATTTACAATTGTCGCGGTTTATGTTGATAAACATAATTGGAACCCTTGAGAGTTAAGGGAAACCGCTGAACACCTGAAATCCGAGTTTGAGAGGAATGACCTTGGGAGAACACGGTTTTGTCTAGATTCAGAACTTGTATACCGTGTCAATAGACATTTTTGATAAAGTCAAAGATGCACCATGGTCGTCCGTAGTCTTGGCCCTAAAAGGGATCCGTTTCGTCCCAGGCATGATGACGAAGACGTGTTAATAGTAGAAGTGCTTATTTATGTACAATAGGCGCATTATTGTACTTAGCACAATACAAGACCGGACACCTCAATTATTATGAACTTGTTGGCTAGATATAGCCCCGCGCCAACGCAACGCCATTAGATTGGTATAAAGACAATCTTTCGATATTTGAGAGGTACGATTGATATGGGCTTGTTCTATCCCTATAGAGAAAAGAGATGACGGAAGTGTAGGATCGGACCCCACAAGGCAAAATGCCACCTTCCATGCTCCTCCTCTCCTCCATCAAAATGACAACAAGCACTTCTAAATATTGAAGTGAACCAAATCCGATAAGAGGATAATGTAGCGGACTTATTTACTAAGTCGTTACCAAAATCCACCTTCGAGAAACATGTGAAAAGCATTGGATTGAGAAAGTTATCCGAACTCCCATGATTGTAGCAATCAGGGGGAGATATTGACATCAGGGGGGGCATGATGTCTACATGTTCGATCTCGAAGAGTGAATGACGTGTTGTGCTCTTTTTGTCCTTTGACCAGGGTTATTTTTGTCCCACAGGGTTTTTGTTACCTGGCAAGGTTTTTAACGAGACAACAATTAAAGCGTCATCACCAAGTTTGAGCGGCACAAGGGGGAGTGTTGAAGGATATCGACATAATGTGTGCCTCTACAAACTAGGGTTTAGAGTTGTAATAGAAATGTGTTCTAGTATTTAATTGTAATCAGATTCTATTACCTTTTTGGGTACCTTGTAACTCCCTATTTAAAGGGCTCCTATTATCAATGATAACACACAATTCTATTCTCCTACAACAGGACTAGTATACTTTAATGCTAAAAAAATGGTAGTTGTCTTTTCATCTATAAATTATAAATAACAATGAGCTAGCTAGATGCTTAATTACGTACCACATTGGCCTTGGTCTGATTGGGGTTTCAGCTCCTTTCTGTCTCCAGTCCACAGTAGCTGGCACAGTAACGTTTTCATACTTGAAAGAAGTGGTCTTTGTGGAACATTCATGCCCCTTGAATCGATTTCTCAAAGCAATGAATTCTTCATCTGTAAGGTCTGCAAATTGATTGACACTTAATTTGTAAGGTTTGCTTGCATCATTGTTGGATGATTCTACAAATGCTACATTTTCCTTAAATATTTGGAAGCGCCTCTCCTTCTCATTGATCTCTTCATAGAAACGTCCATAACGAGCCATCCATTGCTCGTATCTCCCCTACATTGATGCATCTTGGAAAGTGCGAGAAGTGGCTTCAGAAGACCAAACTCCACATATCAAGAGGATCAAAGCGAAACATAGACATTTTCTGAGGTCGCTGAACTCCATGGTCAGCTAGGATATGATGAAGTAAATGAACTAATGAGCAGGTATACAATTAAATGGCAGACTGCTCGGTTTATATAGAGATCAGAAAATGGGATTGCTGTATTATCTCCGTGCCCGAAAAGTTGATCTGCCATAGTTGTGCACTTGTGCCCCATAAAATGTTGTGATATGGACTTATTGCCTCTGATTATAATTTGAAGTCACGACAACTCAGTAGCCAAATCTAATATATGTGGTTACTTCTTTCTCATGCAAAATGCTAATCTTTTGTTTGATAGCGAAGGTTTAATATCACAGAAGTCAGACCAAGACATTCTCCGGTTTAACTTGTATGCAAAAGTTGAAAGCTCTTAGCTGAATTACAGACCTGCAGTAATTATGAAGAGAACAAATGCATGAAAAGATGCAATATTGATATCCTTTGGTAACTACGGTTTCGAATGTTATTGTCTTTTCCTTTGTAAGGCTTACTACAGATGATACCTTCTGGCATATGTGAGGAAGAGTGGAAGACAACTATTTGAGAATGTTATGCTTATTTCAAGACTAAAATATATAGCCGTAAGTAGTCTTTTCTGTACAAGTGAAAATTGGTTGCTCGTGTTTCAAATTAACTCACTGGTAGCATCTGAGCACCTACCAACCAGTGTGGCTTTTCTGCAGAAGATTACCTGGCTATAGTAGTACTTGAAAACACACAAAATTTCACTTTAACGTGGCATTATATTGTCAAAGTTAATAGAGTACATTACTTTTTCCTCTCTTACTCGAGTACAAGTATCAGTATTGTTAGCACATCAGTTGCAACCGTGTCTCCAAAGGAAAACTATTTGTATACAGAGGCAGAGAAGCTGGTGATTATATGGCAGAGAAGCTGGTGATTATACGGCAGGTCCACTGCACCACTCGCGATAGACTCACATTCCTCAAGCGTTTCTGTATCAATCTCCAATCTCTGCTAATTTCTGTACAGTAATGGTGGGTTAACCTGTACCTATTAAATCTCGCCTCAATCTATCAATTTGTCTACTGAAAATTGCTTCCTCAACTTCAAAATGGTCTTTTGATCCCTTCTCAACTTCTCTTTAAGATCAAACTCGCTGACCTATCTACTCACTGTTTCCATCAATACATCATGTCAGCAATTTTTCTTCTCATCCATCTCAGATTCTAAAAGAAATGCTTCCACCTTCATTTACTGTGATTCAGTGTCTACCGTACCCCCTTTGTTCTCTTTCTGAGTTAAATGGATGTGATTGGGAAAAAAGAAAATGTTACGATCTCCTGGTGCTGAAGTTGTCACATGCAGCAGAAGACAATACACATTTCACAGTTTAAGAGCTTCAATTGAAATAACTAAGGCTTCATAGAATCATAAGCGTGTAGAATGACAATGATATATAGAAGCAACAAGCTTAAACTAGTAACTACAGTTCACAACAAAACAAAAAGAAACACTGCTATGCTACAATAAACAGAATAGGTTCGGAAAATGTCCCTTTTATCATGGTATTGTGAAAGCTAATGTTCATACCCTTTTGCTTCCTCATGCAGGCCTGATTTCTCATCTTTCATTCAACCTTCGACATCAATCTTTAGATCAGTCAATCTTCACAGAGGCGTAAATCTTCCGAACAAACCAGAAGCATGCATAGAAACCAATAGTTCCAGTCAAGACAAAGAAAGCATACGAAACGATCAACATGTACCCAAAGTAAAGGATGCCTGAAACAAACTTAGTGATCTCCAACTTGGTAAAAAAGTAGAAGGCAGAGTAGAGGAGAAGGTAAAGGGCAGACGAGCCTGCGGTCAGGTATGATCTCCACCACCAGTGGTAATCTTCACTGCACAACTGGAAGTAGCAGAGCACCATCGTTATCTCCGCACAAGTGATTAAAAGGATGACAAAAACGATGAAAAGGAACCCGAATATGTAATAGAACTGGTTCAGCCAAATTGATGTCAAGATAAAGAACAGCTCAATGAAAACAGCTCCAAATGGAAGGATGCCTCCAATAAGTATTGAGAAGACTGGTTTCATATACCATGCCTGTTCTGGTACCTGCCGTGGAATTTTGTTAGTCTTTACAGGGTCTTCAACAGCTGGCTTTTTGAACCCTAAATAACTACCCACAAAGACCAAAGGCACTGAAATTCCAAACCATAAGCAAACCAAAGCAATCATTGTCCCAAAGGGCACGGCTCCAGAAGATTTCTCCCCCCAAATTAGGGCATTTAGCACAAAGAAGACGGCAAACAGAATTCCTGGGAACATAAATGCAGTCTTCAAAGTATTCCTCTTCCACTCTGTACCCTTGAACATCTTGTACAATCGTGCAGAAGAATAACCGGCAAATAAGCCCATGAAAACCCACAACAAAACCATGGCCGTCATAAGACCCCCTCGGTTGGAAGGAGACAGGAAGCCAAGCAAAGCAAATATCATAGTTACAAGTGTCATTCCAAAGATCTGAACCCCTGTACCAACGTAGACACAAAGTAAATTGGAATTGATTGGGGCCCTGAAAACATCTCCATTCACAAGTTTCCATCCAGTTTCTTCTTGAGCCTCATCTTGCGTGTCCAACTGATTATAGTTGGCGATATCTCTGTACAAAGTCCTCATCATGATCATAGCCACCATACCAGATAAAAAGAGGACAATCATCAGAGAGTTTATAATTGAGAACCAGTGGATCTGATCGTCATTCATGAGGAGGTACGTGTCCCAACGAGATGCCCATTTGATTTCACTTTCCTTGAGAGAGCAGAGAGAGTATAAATTTATAAGTTTGTAACACAAAAGAAGAAAGAAAAGCAGTCAATAGTTTTTTTTTTTAATGTACCTTAAAGGAAACATCAAATGTGAATACAATCTCCTTATCTTTGTCAACTTCTTGTGGAACAGTGCTTCCAGGAGGTAAATTTTTTGTTTCTTTATTGCATGTTACCAACTGAGTATTTTGCTCATCCCATTCCTTATATTCATGATTGATACTGTAGACAATAGGCATATAAGAAAACTACAGAATCAAAATACAGTTATCTATTAAAGAATAGAAAGAAAATGAATATGGGAAATGATAATGATTTAAGTATGAACTACATTGAATTACATAATTGTCTCTGTACATAACTTTTGTTTTTCGCCAAATTTACATACTACTATCCAAGGCAACAACTTTCAAATAGGAGAAGAAGACATAAAACCGCAAGAATTGAAGATAAATAGAAGAATGCACGTAACAGACGTGTGTGTGTTGGGGGAGGGGGGAGGCAATAACATAAATGCTTCTAAAGGAGTGAAGTGTAAAGATGAGGAGTGCAAAAATCAATCCCCTACTAGAAGTTTGCCATTTTTTTTTCTTTTACTATCAACAATATTACAGCATTTCTACCTTCCTAACATACAAAACCTATACTCAATGGAGCTCAAGAAAGCATATCTATACTATATTTAAGAGAATAGGTATTCTCAACCATAACTGATTTTTTTGACGTACATACCCTTTTTATATTAAAAAAAATTAGACATCAATTTATTCAGGAAGGAAAATAAAGTCAATTATTCATAAAAGAAAAGGAAAAAGAAAACAGAATAGAAAAATAACAACAAAACATCCCACGTTTTTTTCCATTCTGCCACTGGTTTTAACTCCACACACATAATGTGTGGGGCCCTATTAGTTAAAAGAGAAATGCAACAAACTGACAAGACGGGAGAAAAAAGAAAAAAGATATGGTACCTGTTTGGAGTAACCTCGAACCCAACAATTCGGGCAGAGTCAGTCTCAGGATCTTTGTGATACATAACTCTGAAGCTCAAGTGATTGTTGATAAAATACTTCTCCTCTTTACTCTGTAAAACAAATGACGAGTATAAGACAAGTAAACAGGTACACTTCAACTTTACCAACTGCTCGAACGTATACCCCAGCATAATTTCCCTTGAACCCAACACTGAATCCATGTTCATAAGTTGTGGACGGACTTCCATCCCGCCTTTGTCTGAGGACAGCAACTGGAAGGTTATCCAAAATCCTGCAGTCCAGTTCAGAGGTCAACATGAAACTACCAAGCAACATAAACTGATGATTGGCTTTTCTTTAAAGGAGGTGACCGGGGGGGAGAGATGGAGTCACATAAATCTAGAGCAGACAATTCATATAGGAATAAGAATTCAGAAAATAAACAGAAAAAGGAAATAAATGACTTGAAATCACAAACTTGGCAAATCCTAGCATGGCATCTTTACTTACATTTGTACTCGGTATTTATCATTAATTTTTTCCTTAAAATTTCTTGCAGATTCAGCATCAAGCTTTACTCGACAAGCTACAACACAGGATTGCTCCTCCCTCATTTTGAACTGGGAAAAAAAAATTAACAGAGGTTTTATAAATGAAGTCAAATAAACGAAACTGACATTATGGTTTTATGTATGTACTAACTGGATACCAAAGGTCAAAAGGGTTATAAGTGCTCACAGAATATACAGAATTTTCAATGCGATCACCACGAAGAACCTCCCCCAGATTTTCTGCACTGTTTACAATGTCTTTGGGCTTACAATAATTTAAGTAGTAGTAGTCATATGGGAGTTGTGTCTTTGTAGATGACAATTTGTTCACTTTGATAGAAAGTGGATCTCCCTGTCAAAAAGAAGACATGCACAGAACAAATGTGGATAAGCTCCCAGTACTCAATGAGAAGTAAGAAAACAGAACAAACGATTGAGTTCTAAAGCAATAATGCATTCAATTTAAATGAAGGCTAATAGATGTATCATATATTTAAAATCAAACTTGGCCAATTCAATGTCACGTGAGTTTAGAGACAGGTATAGACATCCTCATGGCCTAAAGTTCTCCAATGAGTTTGAGCAGAAGCTAATTGTGGTAAACATGACTAATGATTGTAAAAGGTAGAAAATCAGATCTTCTGAAAGACAACAAAAATACTAAAGACCAACAACAGATGGATAGCTCGCACTTGATGGATGTTCTGGCATCATTATTAAGAGAAACACAGAAGAAACCATTTAACTTAGCAAACACTCGCACAACATTCACAGAGCTGCTGCAATTTTAGCTACATCATTTGAGGCAAAACATTGTAGAAATATTCACCACGGAACACATAAGCCTCTCATCATCACACTTGTACACAATCGCACCAATATATTTCAGAATAAAACACAATACTTTGAGACAAACGTCTTACAAATCTTTAAAGTAGCTCACTTTTCATCATCTGTTGCCAACTTTGCTTATTCTGATATCTTATAAACCATATTTTCAGATTCAATACTATAAAAACTTGATCACTTCAAAAAGCTTATCACTTTCACTTGTAGGAAACACAAAAAGTGTAGCGATCTATCTAAACTCTAAACCAGCTAACATCAACTGCGCGCTCAAAATTCCAATACAGACCCAAAAAAGCACAAATTCCAATGTCACAGATCCAACAAAAACCCCAACCAGATCAAACCCAAAACCGCAGATCCAACCCAGTATCAGTCCAAACAGAGACAAACCCACAACGATTCAGCACCATTACAACCCCAACCAAGTAAGTAAAGCCTAAAAGGGTCAACGAATTCGAACCCAGAATACAAACCAACAAAACAATTTGGAGGGAGAGAACGTACAGTGTGGAAATCGCGGGGAGCAACGCCGGGGAGATAGAAGCTGTGGGCTGCGGAGGAGATGAGGAGGAGCACGGTGGTTATTAACAAGGACGAACGGCCGGAGATCCGGCGACCCATCTTCGTCGTCTTCTTCTTGTGGTTCGATTTCAGAGATGGAGAGATAGGACTGAGACAAAAGTCGTGTTAGAGATAGAAAAACTTCTTCATTGATCGACAAGGATCGTATTTTCTAGACCTATTGTGTTTGTATATATACCCCATCACTTTTTGCATTTAAAAAAAAAATGAAAAACTTTACCATTTTGGCAATTTTTCATTGTAAGAAAATAAATAAATTCCAATCACAAAATATCCTATTTTACTAATGAAATTCGATTGGTGAGTCTGGATGTCTTCACCCAGAATTATATATTTCATCAATTTTATGTTGAAAGGAATAAAGCATAATATGTTCCAAGATATGGTTATATTTAATAAAGCATAATATGTTCCAAGACCCATAATTTCGTATTTTCAAAACGATTGATTGACTCTTCTTAATGAAGCAAACTCTGATGGGTCACTTCCTCCACTTTAGAAGTAATGGCCATTTTTAATGGAAACTTTAGGAAATTTGTTTTAATATAAAGTTTAGGACAAAGTTTGCATCACTGCCCAACCTGTCTCCGGATAGACAATCAGAGTCGAGAGTTTCCAAGATCATATAATAAAACTGTCTCTTATTAATATTAAAGATGCTAATTCTCCTCCAAATGAAACCAGTTACAGTTATAGGAACATTACAACTAAGTACCCAACTAAAACCCACTTTTTCCTACTGTTTCTTGACTTCTCCAAATGGGACTACTAGTCTCACTAGGGACTGGATAATTATAGATTAAAGAGAGTTGAATTAATTGCACACTATCTAGTGAATGAAGGAGAGACACATCAAGCAGGGCATGTCAACACATGAGATTTGAACTTGTCAAGCTCGGCCAGCACCTCTTCCTCAGGCCTGTAAATCAAATCAATCATTCGCCATATCTGCATAATCAAAATTAGTCATTCATTAAAACCGGTCGTTGTATTATATGAGAGCAGAAATATTAGTGGATTTCTAGTTTCAAATTGCTGGATGAAGCATCCCAACAAAACAAAGATAATGCATTTGTAACTCATTCTGGTTTTTCCCAGAGGAAAAAAATCAGCCTCTTCATCCAGAAAGATGACTTTTATTATTATTCTATTTCTTTTTTTGCTCTTTGACAAAATCATCTATGCTGAATGAAATAGATGGATTCTACTTAAAATTATACGCATCACTTTAACACTACACAAACTTGGGGAAAATGAACATACATGCCAAACTTGCTAGAAAAAAAATTATTACCTGGAGTGTACCGCCTCCTCCAGTACTTCCACAATCATCAGAAACACTTACTACTGTCCAGGGATCAGATGTATTCCAATGAAAATCAACAACCTTGTCCCTGACATGCACAAGCCACAGTATATACAGTAAATAAATATAAAGCAAACAAAGAAAGTAGCAATTAGGATAATTGTGGCATATGATAATCTATCAAGAGATGTCCTCCCAATCTTAAAAGGCCTCACACAAATAAAGTAAAACAGGTAAACAATGGCACAAAGTAGCAAGTAAAGGCCAATTGTAGCATCTGGTAATCTATGAAGATTCACCCTCCCAATGTTAATAAGTTCCTCGTACGAATTAAGTAAAACAGGTAGACACTGGTACACGCACAAGCATGGTAGGAGCTTCTTTTATATATATATGAAAGAAGAACAAACAAAAAGAACAAACAAAACCTGCCTACCTATGACCAGCATGTCGGAAAAACAATCCTGCAGGAGGAGCATTTGGCAGCTTTGATCCAACAGATTCTTGCTTCTTACCAATCTGAAAGGTAGACAAAACTATTTATACCTAGAACAAATGAAAGTTACAAATAAAAAACAAATCAACAATAGGACATCTATGATTCTATTATTTGTATGCTAAAGAATTGACTTCACAATACAAAGCAAGAACACAGAACCAGATACATTGCTCTTATCTTATTTTTATTCACCAGATGTTTACGGTTCCTGATTTTCTGTCATTAGGTTTGAGGTCTTTATTCACAATAACAAAATGCATGGCTTCACACCTTTTCATGATCCCAGATGTTCAATAGGCCATCCTCAGCAGAACTTCCAAAGACAGAGGACTTGTCAGGAGACCACTGCAAAACCAAAAGCACAGAAATATGAATATCATGAGGAATGTAATAGAAAGAAACAAGCAGGAAATAGATAACTGAACTAAGCAAAGCAAAAATTTCATGCACCTGAACACAGAGAACAGCTTCGTTGTGGCCCTCAAACTTATGAATGGGTGATCCAACTCCTCCAGAAGTGAGATTCCGGCGGTCAAACATACGAACAGTCTTATCCGCAGACCTAAAATGAAATATGTTAAACCTAACAGCACAACTTTCCATGTTGATGACAATATTTTTATTTAGATGAACAGACATAGAATATCAAACCAGCAACAAAGATCATGATCAAGACATCAATATATATAAACTTGCAAGTAAATTACTAAAGAGGCAAATACCCTGTAAGAATGAGATTGACATCATGAGGATTCCAATCTACACAATGAAGGTCAGCATCATGAGCTTTCTCAACCTGTTCAAATACATAAATGAATAGACACATGATTCAAATTTACCATGAACTGAAGAGTTACAGCTGGCATGAGATAGTTTTGGAAGGGCAATTAGTGATATTAGTGTATGAGTGCATGAGAGAGTTGACATTCAATTTTGATAATGCCAGTCATATCGTGGATCTAGTGTGGAGACAAATCCACCAGGCTAGCAAGGACAGTCACAACTGGTGTGTGTGTGTGTGAGAGAAAAACTTAAAGCAATCCAGAATTTGTGCAAGATAGATTTCACAATGGATTAATGGAGGAGAAAGGCAAACTATGGACGTTGAAGGAAAGAAGGAAAACCTTGACAACTGGACTATTGCCAGATCTAGCATCCCATAGTATGAGGCAAGAATCGTCGCCTACACTGCAGAACTCCTGCGCACTACAACACATGAATAACAAAAAATGGAAGAAAATATTAGAAAATTGAGGGAATACTAAACTACTGTATATTTTAAGAAGAGGAGACTTGGAAGATTTCAGAGGAAAAAAAAATTATGGATTAAGTTCCAAGCTCTTGTAATAGTTACAGCTGTCGGTACATGAAAGGAAATAACTTATGGACTGGCAACAAAACAAGCTGGAGCACCATTAATTACACCTGACTCTTAATCGACACCTACCTAGATGGGCAGAACTGTACATCTTCAACAGTATCCTCATGCCCTTGATAGATACCTCGTGGCTCAACAGAAGGGCTGTCTGTGGGTTTGTCATTACTCCCACCAACCTTAGAGGCATGTTTAGCATTTGAACCACCAGATCCTGGAGACCTTGCAGACCCAGGATCTGATGCCAAAGACGAGATATGATCTTGAATACTCCACAAAATCACTGATTTGTCCTTCCCTGCCGCAAAAATATCCCATTCAGAAATATAAAGAAAGTAGGAATGCAGTTTGTGCAGGTTGTAGTTCATTCGTATAGGTCAAAAGCATGAGGAAATAACAAGAAATTTAAATCAAAGGAACCAGTAATAATCTATGCAAACCCATTGATATAGGCTTCAGTTGAATACACTCTTTACATATTATTTCATTGGTATAAATAATTAAAGCAAAACTGATATATAAAACACTGAACAAGAAACTTTCCGACCTCCAGAGAGTACAAAGGGTTCCGAGGGGCACATAGCAAGTGCAAATTCAGCATTATCTTGATGTCCAGTCAATAGCTGCAAGATAATGTAGTTTGATTCAGTAAGCACTTATAGTGAGAAAGAGAGAACGACAAATAAAGCTATTGGAATGTAGACATTCTCCGTTATGTATACGGTGATGATGATGATGGTGATATCAATAATCTATCAATATCCAAACACTTACGAAGCTCATTAGTTGGTGAAGACTTAAAGTTTAACAATTGGAAATTTAAACAGGCAATCTTGCCCCAAGTGAAAGTAAAACAATAGCTTACAAAAAGGGATGTAAGAATACACCAAATGTGCAATCTATAATAATTAATTTGCAGTAAAATAGTGCAAGCTTGAGAATAGTTTTCTGGTAAATAGTGCAGACCAGATCTGGGCGAGAATTTGTAGCTCCCAGGACAGCATGACGATTAGGTTGAGCCTCAATGTCCCAAATGAGAACCTGTTTACAAGCTTAAAAGCTTTATCTCTATGAAATTCATTCAAAATAAAATACTTAGCCAAAACACCCTTAAATACTTGATATCCTCCATTCAAAAGGATATAACATAATAAAGAATGCTTACATCAGGACTGTCAGTGTGTGTGGCCACAATCTTACTATTCTGTGGGAGTTCCCTGATTCTGTTCACCTGCAAAATATAATCATAGATTTAGAATCCAAGCCCTTTATAGACGTAAAATTAGAAGAATTGTTTTGGAGATTGGCTCACACCAATTCGGTTTTGGAGGCAGGTGGGTAATAATTGGGTGTTAGCAGACAGTTTAACTAAGTCGACGATTTAAGAAGTTGATGATGAGTTTGTAAGTATGTATTCATATATCATAACACATACCCAATTTGATTCATATTATCTTAGGCAAATTTGCAAGTAGGCATTCATAAATCATAACACATAACTAATTTGTTATTGTTTAGATTTAATGCAAAATTTATCATGAATGAATAATGATATGGATAATCATGCATAGACTAAAATTAGGGAATATCATTAACTTATATTTATTTCCATCGATGAATCAAATGCACAAGGCTAACCACCAAAATTGGATTTTCTATAGTTGAACTTATTTATTATTTAGAATGATCTCCTACACATCAATCAATGAGTCTCTGCAACAGGTTGAAACTTTGGCAATGTTTACCATATTTTCCATTACCAATATTACAGAATTGGTCTAAAATTTCAAATTTTAAGGTTATCAGCAATTGCATAAAGAGAAAAGTAAAATAAGTACAATTTTTTAGTGCAAGCAATCTCCTGCAGACTTATCAACAAGAAAAGACTATAAACAAAGTTACTTTTGATGTATTGCATACCTCTCCAGGATGTATTATAGTTTTATACTTCTTTACAAAAGGAGAGCGTGCTTCTTCATTGAACTGCAAAGATCAAGCAAAATAGGCAGTCAACAAATGAGTAAAATTCACAGGGTATAAGTTCAGGTCAATAACCAAAAAGGCATCAGTGAAAAGAAACATATTGATTATCATAATGATATTACCTGTGATATGTGCTCTGCAGCTGCAACCCTAGGTTTGACAACTTCACAGTTTGCAATGACAAGGGTATTTGGAACACTTCCATCGGTCTGACAAAAGTACAGGGGGAAGCAAAAACCAAGGGGATTTAAACAATCACAGCAAAAATATAAAAGAGGATGATACAATAATACAAACAAAACAAGACAGCGGCATGACATATGTGTAATGTGCTAACAAGTACTGAAAATCAGCCTTTATGAAAAAGAATGATACATTGAATGATTGAATATATATGATATGAACCGAGTTAGTTCCGGAACACTGATTTTCACAATCAGATGCATCAGGCTGACAGTTACCAAATCAGTTGACACTACGTCACTAACCGCCATCCAAAATCTAACAACTCAATAAGCAAGGTACAAACATGGCAAATCGTGAAACAAAATTCCAAAAAAAATGTAAAAATTCCCCCTTCCGATCAAATAACAAAACAGAGTTTAGATGCTGAAAGAGGAAACCAACATTACCTGTTCGGAAAGATAAAGACGCTGACGGTTCTTGTAAGTAGCTTGGTCTAGCTGCGGTCCCCATCTACGAAAACAAAAACACTAATGGATCAGCTTCCACATGGTCAAAAGTTCAAACAAAGATGAAGCACCTCAACATCAAACTCATGACATTGACAGATGAAGCACCTCAACATCAAACTAAGCTAATCCACTTCAACAAAGCTATCTCCTTTTTGCAACATTACGGCAAAACGCACACATATTCCACACAATCGAATCACCAACAAAACCCTTTCTCCCCAAGATTTGATTTTTATTTTACCTAACCCGCATTTCCCCAAATTCAAACCAAAAAGGAAGTAATTAATGCTGAGGAGTTGAAATTGCGCAAAATCATAACACAAAACCGAAAAGATTTTTCAGAAATTTCATTACAGAACAAAAACCCTAAGGCTTAGAGAGAGAGAGAGAGAGAAGTCGAGACCTGCAAGAGAGAGAAGGCCAGACGAGATTGTGGTTGGCGAGCCAGTCGTAGAGCACAGGCACCAGCGACTTCCACTGCGTGTAACGGTCGTTCACCGACGGCTCCGTAACTTTGCCTTTCATCTTCTTCTTCTTCTTCACTCTTGCTCTCTCTATCTCCGTGGGCTCTGAAAATCACAGGGGGCTGTGTCGTCCTCTTTGTTTTCCCGCCTCTCCTCTCCTGTGTATTGTATTGTGGGTCAGAGTGACTGAGGCTCTGTCTCTATCCTCTCGATTGTGTACCGACCCAGTTTGGGTTTGTAGCTTTGCTATTTGTTTTATTATATGTCCGGTTTTACAGTTTTACCCTCGGCTACATCATCAAACTTTATTTTTGAGGCCGTGAACATTTACCAATTTTTAGCTTAAAAATTGTCAACTCCTCCACTAAGAGTTTTTTAACCTCATTTACTCAATCTAACATTTATGGACAGTTTTGCCCTTATTTTAATTAATAAATTACATCTCTCTCTCAGACTCTCTCTCTCTCTCTCTCCGATCTCTTTTCTCTCTCCTCCCCCTAACTGATTTCTCTCTCTCTCTCTCTATCTGGGTTTGGGTTCGATTTGTCGGGCCTCCACCATCAAGCCACTGCGCCCACCACTCCACCGTCAATGTCGGGCCTCCACCGCCTCCTCTCTGTCCCCGCTGTCGGACCACCAGAGGAGGACGCCATCCAACTCCACAATCCCAAACCCATGCAGCCTGGATCCAGATCGTGAATCCAGACCCGAGAGGAAGACTACGGTGGCTTCGCCGCCTTGACCCAACGCAAAACCATGGGTCTGCCCAACGACCAACATGGTGGTTCCCAGCAGCCGAGATAGGAATACGAAGCTCAACGAGTAACTCCCTCTCTTCCTCGGCGTACAAATCTCCGAGCCAAATAGAAGACGAGTCGTGCACCATGGGCCGTCCATTGCAGGAATAAATGGCGTCCTCAGCCTGCTCCTGGCAGTAGCCGGCGTTCTGCCCGAACCCGAAACCATGAACCGGAATCTCAATGTGGGCGAACGAGTGGATGACACGTCGTTTGAGCCTGATGTTGATTGGTTGAACCGGAGTTGTTGACCCTCTCGTCCAGAGTTGTTGATTGGCTTGGTGTTGGGCTGATGTCATGAAGCCGCCATTACTGACTCCTAAAAATCACATTACTGGGGGGGCAATAATATGTCTATTGTCCCCCAATAGACCAACATAGTACAATACATTTCCACTCTATAAACACAAATAAACGTATCAGCTATCAAAAATATAATTCCCACAAATAATAACATAGGGTCAATAGATTATTGGGGGGAAATAATCTGTCTATTGCCCCCCAGTATACCAACCAACAGCCCTCCATTTTACCTCTATTCACACACTACTACTATTTAATAAACAGAAATTTTTTTAGGAGGCAATAATATGGTTACTGAGTATTATTAGGGGGCAATAAATTCAGACGCCAGAATCCCGACACCAGTCCTGTAGCCGGATGCCCGTCACCGGTCACGTGTCGGCGGCCGGCCACTGGACACCGGAGTCGGGCAAGGTGGAGGATGACTTCTCCCTCTAAGTGAGAAAGAATGAGAGGGCAAAAAAGTCTCAAAAATAAATAATAAAAAATTAATTGGGTATTAGGGAAATAATCCCTTAGAGTGTTTTGGGTAAATGAGGTTAAAAAACTGTTAGTGGAGTAAGTGGGTAATTTTTAAGCTGAAATTGGGTAAATGGACATTTTCCCTTTATTTTTTTCATTTTTTTAATATCAAGGATATGCTCCAAATTCTGCACTCGCTTGAAGCTGGTGGTACACCAAAAAGGAAATGAGGCAAATCTCAGTTACACAGGTCCCTCCAACTTGTGCAGCACGTCAGTCAAGGCTCACAAAGCTAGTGGGAGATTCAATCGACTGATGTGTTTGGCTCCAATTTTGTTGCAGCTGGTCAACAGTCTCTTTTCTTGCGCGGGCGTGCCAGCACCGTTCGGGTGCGGTCGTCGGGGGTGTCCCTTGACTTGACTTCTTCTGAGCGATTGTAGACGAGGAGAGCACCAACCTCGTCGCAGGATTCTTTGTGCCTTGTGGTAAGGAATTTGCTGTAGTTTCTTCTTGTTCACACAATCGATACTCAATATTGTAGATTGAGCAGAGCGAAATCACCGGGAAGTGTTGAGATCTTGCTAAAGCGTGACTTTAGCTTGGCTGGGTTGCTAGGGCGTTACCCTTGCTTGGCTGGTTCTGTAACCGTTGTGGTCGCGGCACTACCGTCGGTTCCCGATAAGACTAGGACCGAAGTACGTTGACAGAGGGTTTGGTAGCACTGAAAGTCGGCTTCTGAGAAGACTAGGACTAGGAGTGTGATCACCGGTAAGAGAAAGAGAATGAGAGGAGTTGTTGTTAGAGAGGTTTGCTCTAGAGAGAACTTAGATCATCTTAGAGATGTTGTTGTTGAATGTGAATGTGTGTTTTAGAATGAGAGGAGAATGTGTTTATATAGGGAAGAAAAAGAAGAGTGAAATGATGAGTGGAAGAAAAATAATGAAAGTGGAGTATGAAAGTGATTTGTAAAATATGGAAAAGATAGAGAAATGATGAAATGAAAGCAAAGCATGAAGGTACAGAAACATGGAAGTGATGATGATCTATTAAAGAGATTGTAGTAGAAAAATATATCCAAGGAAAAAAAGAAAAGCATCTAGCTTTCTTCATGTGGGTAGGAAACATGAACATGTGAATATTGAGCTGGTTTTAGGTCATTTTCTTCCCCTTTATTCCTTCAATTATTTCTCTAACAAGACTTCAGAATGAGCCTTCGACTTTTTCATAAAAAATGTTCCACTATGAGTGTAGATCATCCTGACAAATTTTCAGAGCTTTATTCCATGTGGTTGGGCCGAAAATGCTGCTGGACCTCTTACAGGTCCAGTTTTCCAGTTTTGCTTCTGTAGAAAATTGGACTAATTGTTTAAAGGCCTTCCACTCAAAAATAGCTCTGGCACTCTTCATAAGAAATGATCCTTGGGATATCTAGAATTAATCTGGAAAGTTTTAGCTTATTTAGATTTCATTTGGTTAGTCTTCTGCCCCTCCTTCCTTGTTTAGCTCGGTTTCTCCTAGCCGAAGTAGGAAAATGTGCTAAAGTTGACTTTTCATGCTTCCATAGTAGGCTTTATTTAGCCTCTAAATATATATTTCAAGCTTGTCGACAATATATAGCTTGAGCCACTGACATTGGCTCAATTTCTCCAACACATGCCTTGTCAGGCCAAAATGCTCATTTTGGGTCCAAACATTGCCCCCCAAACCTCGAAGTCAAAGGTCTTCGTCTTGACTGAAGAGGTCTTGAATCAGCACTACTCTTATAATGTTGTTGCTCCAAAGCCACTTGTATTGGCTTGAATTTTTCCATATAGGCCTCTAAATAGGCCATAAAGCCACAATCTGAATTGCCTTTGCCATGAATGAGGATCAGAACTTTAGCGTGCCTCCCATGCGAAGGAGACTGCTTTTGATTGCGAATGAGGATCCTTCTTTTCCTTAGTGGTAACTTTGCCCAAGTATCTGCCTTGTTCGCTGGCTCTCTATTGAGAATGCGATTGTTGCAGAAGAAGCCCAACTCGATGAACCTTTGGCTACTTCTGAAGAAATGGGCCACAACCTGGCCCGTATCAGAGATCGGGCCACTTAGGCCGAAGCTGGTGCCATTACAGCGAAACGCCACGTGGAGGAACTTTGTTTGAAATTGAGCTTTGCGGGCAAATCTTTGTAGGCCCCCTCATAAATCGGTCGGTCTTCTCACATGCCAATAATCCCTTCTTTTAATAGCTAACTCCTCAAAAACAGCTCCTCACATGCTACTAGTCCCTTTTTTTCCCGAGATTTGGAATCACTAATCTCGATTTACTGACATTGGTTTGACTCTTTAACCATCCGTCTAAGGGTGGAGATTTGCCTGAAGTCCCTATAAATATTTGTATTTTGGGCAGGGAATACTCACAACAAATCTTCTGAAACATTTAAGAAATGGCCTTTCAGTGCTTACTTCTCTTTCTCCTTCTTCACAAATCTTCCCCTCATGAAATGACCTTTAGCCTCTAAATTTTTAGGCTTTATGGCGTAATCTTAAGCCTGGATTAGGCCTTATGGCGTAATCTTAGGCAACCCCTTGTTTCGACCTTCTGAAATTCTGCAACAACAATGCCAGGCTTCAGATTGGTTTAGAAACGCGAGGGGGCTCCGAGTGTGGGATCCACGATCATGCGAGTCATCTTCATCATAATCCTTACACGCGGAGAAAATCGGGGAAGGGGGGAAAGCCACTTTGAGGCCAAAGACCCTTCTTTCTGGAGTCGGACCATACTAAGTCCTCCAGATGAGAAGGGCTTTGGTGGACGCCTTCTACTCATGCTCTTTCTTCCAAACATCGACAAAATCTTGGAGGGAGTGTGTGGATTCGCTGAAGAAATAGGTGTGGGCCAACTCCTAGCCGTTCCCACACTTCACGCTAAGCGAATGGTGTCTGTCAAGGGATAAGAGGGCGCAGAGACTCAAGCCGATATTCGGTTTCTTCACTCTCTGCCCCTCATTGAGATAATGGCGCGGCTCAACCCGACGTTGGATTCCATAGCTGCTTCCACTTGAGAAAACATTCAGAAGATATCCGAAGATCCGTGTTTTGTATTCTAGCCACTTTTGGCTTTGTAATGAATGTACTGCTTTTGGCCGCACAGCCACCTTATGAATACAATAATATTTTCTTATCCTGATATTCCAATATCCGTGAGAAGCCAATAATTGTTTCTCGCAAAGCCTCAAATATAAGCCCCCATAGTTGTATATTGAAAATAATATGAACTTTTAAAATATGTTCTGCGTGCCAACATTGTTCGGGTGCGGTCGTCGGGGGTGTCCCTTGACCTGACTTCTTCTGAGCGATTGTAGACGAGGAGAGCACCAACCTCGTCGCAGGATTCTTTGTGCCTTGTGGTAAGGACTTTGCTGTAGTTTCTTCTTGTTCACACAATCGATACTCAATATTGTAGATTGAGCAGAGCGAAATCACTGGAAAGTGTTGAGATCTTGCTAAAGCGTGACTTTAGCTTGGTTGGGTTGCTAGGGCGTTACCCTTGCTTGGCTGGTTCTATAACCGTTGTGGTCGCTGCACTACCGTCGGCTCCCGAGGAGACTAGGACCGAAGTACGTTGACAGAGGGTTTGGTAGCACTGAAAGTCGGCTTCTGAGAAGACTAGGACTAGGAGTGTGATCACCGGTAAGAGAAAGAGAATGAGAGGAGTTGCTGTTAGAGAGGTTTGCTCTAGAGAGAACTTAGATCATCTTAGAGATGTTGTTGTTGAATGTGAATGTGTGTTTTAGAATGAGAGGAGAATGTGTTTATATAGGGAAGAAAAAGAAGAGTGAAATGATGAGTGGAAGAAAAATAATGAAAGTGGAGTATGAAAGTGATTTGTAAAATATGGAAAAGATAGAGAAATGATGAAATGAAAGCAAAGCATGAAGGTGCAGAAACATGGAAGTGATGATGATTTATTAAAGAGATTGTAGTAGAAAAATATATCCAAGGAAAAAAAGAAAAGCATCTAGCTTTCTTCATGTGGGTAAGAAACATGAACATGTGAATATTGAGCTGGTTTTAGGTCATTTTCTTCCCCTTTATTCCTTTAATTATTTCTCCAACAAGACTTCAGAATGAGCCTTCGACTTCTTCATAAAAAATATTCCACTATGAGTGTAGATTATCCTGGCAAATTTTCAGAGCTTTAATCCATGTGGTTGGGCCAAAAATGCTGCTGGACCTCTTACAGGTCCAGTTTTCCAGTTTTGCTTCTGTAGAAAATTGGACTAATTGTTTAAAGGTCTTCCACTCAAAACTAGCTCTGGCACTATTCATAAGAAATGATCCTTGAGATATCTAGTATTTATCTGGAAAGTTTTAGCTCATTTAGATTTCATTTGGTTAGTCTTCCGCCCCTCCTTCCTTGTTTAGCTTGGTTTCTCCTAGCCGAAATAGGAAAATGTGCTAAAGTTGACTTTTCATGCTTCCATAGTAGGCTTTATTTAGCCTCTAAATATATATTTCGCGCTTGTCGACAATATATAGCTTGAGTCACTGACATTGGCTCAATTTCTCCAACACATGCCTTGTCAGGCCAAAATGCTCATTTTGGGTCCAAATATGATGTATGATTTTTACAGCTCATCTCAACGATCGTCCAGTCAACTAGACTCTATCAGCACCAAGAGGGCTGAGTATTTTTGGTGTTGATGAGAATCGAACTTGGTAGGCCACAATTGCAGCCAAACCAAGTTACCAACCCACAATTGCATCAGAATCATGAGCGCCTTAATATAGTGTTTTTTTTTTAAGAGAGAATTTTTATACAAATAAAGAGTGATACAATCGTCAAGTAGGAGAATGTATTGAGTGCAGCCACCATGCTACGTAGCATGGTGCGCTCGTCAATCAAAATATTTCATTTTAAATTTCATACATATATTACTACACTTGCAATTTTCTTGTAAATTTTTTAAAACACCCCCTACTCACCCCCTATTTTGGGTGATATACCACAAATGTGGCGCGACAACCGTATTGAAGACCAAGTAATAAGCTTAGACCATATTGTTACCATTGTTGGTTATGGTAGCAGTAATGATGGAATTAAGTATTTGTTAGTGAAGTACTCATTAGGAAGGGGCACAATAAGGTGAAGAATGCTACATAATAATAATAGAAAGAGATGTTGATGCCTGCATGAGAGTCGAGGTTGCTTTGTTCTCAATTTTTTCATGGGTTTATCACACTTCTAAGGCTATAAGTTTGTTTTTCAACTTTCTGTTATGTTCTTGGTCTCTCTAGCTTCCCCTATTTATCCCAACCAACCTTCAATTGCGTCTTCTTTTTTCTTCATCCCCTTCTTTCCTTCCTTTGTTTCTCCTCCACTCTCTCCACCTTTTCTCTATCTCAACCTTAGAAAGTCCAATCTCCTTACCTCATTGACTTACCAGCATGTACAACCATTTCTACCGTTACTCTTTAAAGTGTTACCTTGGCAGCGTTATCTATAATGGCTATCCATATATGATCTCCACCAAAACGCTACATCTCATTGCTGATAAACTCTGCCTTCCACAATTATTTTGTTAGTTTCCTGTGATTTTTTTTTTGCTACACGATGACAATTATAGAGATGTTTTGTACGTGTATCTCTTGGTGGAGATTCTCGATCTTTACAACATGTTCATGTTGGCAGTTGTATGGATTGGTTATTTTATAGCGGTGTCAATATGGCAGCTTCTTTGCATCGGAATATCGGATAATGGTTGTTTTGCTCTAATGGTATGTTTGGGCTTTATTGTCTTATTTTGCTTGTTTGTACTTTCCTTTACGGGGATCTATTGTAATCTATTTTTTGCGTTTAACGAAATGGATAAACTTTATCCATACATCCATAAATACTTAATCCATACCTTTTTTTTTTTTTTTGAGGAACACACCCCTTATTTAATACCCTAGTCATTTAATTTCTTATTTGAACATTTTATTAAATGCACCACTCAAACTACTATTTCATAACTTCGTTAGACATAATGTGTGTTCATCTCAGAATTATCAACGCATAGCTTAATAGTTGTTAGAGGTATTAATAAAATTAATCATATTAACCTTATGAGAATTATTATATTTATATTAATATAAAAAAATAAAAAAATAAAAAGAAAAATAGGATTAAACAAAATTAAAATGGAGTAATTCCATGTTGATTAAACAAGAACTTGATAACATTAATTGGTAATTGACTTCAAAGTTGATTAAACAAACACTAACTGTGTTAGATTGTTGATCCAATATCTTAGAAAACTACTTGACTCGAGTTTTTTCAAATAATAAATGTCCTCATCTACAATAACGGAGATGACTGTAAAATACACAGCAACATTATTCTCATGTTCTCACTTCTTTGGATAGCATCATATATTACTCTATAATTTTATTGCCTCATCTGATCATAACCCAGTACGATCAAGCTATTATGTTTTCGAATGATGGTATGAAACTCATTTTTTATGCTGACGAACATTCAACCAAAAGAAAAGCATGCATGCAACCTTCAAAATGTTCTTAGAACATGTATAAGCAAGCATCACCTAACAGATATGAGAAAAAATACGTATCAGCACACATATTTTTAAACACTTGGGATTTGACAATTTGAGAGTTTTTATTTCAAACAAACATGTCAGTAAGTGATTAAATAGTTGCGGACCTACTTACAAATGTATTTAACTTCAAAAAAGACCGAATTTTTTTTTTTGTTGAAAAAAAAGACCGAATTTTAAAGGTGAAAAGAATGAGAAAGGGAAAGTCAATCAACTTTTTTCATTAGAGAAAATTATTTTGTTAATCTTCTTTATGATGCCTACACTAATATTCCTTATGAAACCCAAGCTATAGTTCCGCTATTTGGTCGAAACAGAGGAGGCTCTCTAGCATCTAACCAACATAAGGCTCTTTTTACAATTCTACAAAACGTGGTATGTATAACAATAACATTTTTAGTTAACATTTACTACATATAAAAAAAATGTTCTCTGCAGCATCACTTTGGTTCATTATCTAGTACTTGACTTTAAAATTGATAAAACAAATATCCCTTGTGTTAGATCGTTGATCCAATATCTTAGAAAACTACTTAACTTGAATTTTTCTAAATAATAAATGCCTTGATCTACAAGAACGGCGACTGTAATTCTAGACAAATAAAACTATACATATTTGTGATCTATTATGATTTGATAACTTCTCCAAGCCATGAAGGTTGCTATGATTACAATTTTACTTTTTAATTTTATTTTATATTTTGATTATGTAAAGATGGCTTCCAACTCAAAGCTTCAACAGAAAAAAAAACTGTGTTGAGTGAATTGCCAGATGAAGTTCTTAGTCATATACTTTCATTTACTAGAACAAAATGTGTTGTGAGAACTAGCATTTTGTCTAAAAGATGAAGGAACATATGACTAATGTTCCCAATCTAGACTTCGACAACGAAAATATGAATGATGAGCTCGGTGTCATAACATTTGTCAATCATATACTTTTCTTACGTAACTTATTAGACATTAACAAGCTTTGTCTTTGTTGTTGTGTTGATGATTTCTCTAACATTGTGAGATGGATTTATACTGCTCTTTAGTGTAATGTTGTTAAAGCTAATCTTTCTATTTTATCAGAGGGAAACAAAACTTTTGAGCTAACTGATATACCTTTCACTAGCAAAAGATTAAAGGTTTTGACCCTAAGGTCAAATTTTATTTGATCGTCCTATTGCATTTTATTTCCCAAGCTGCAAGTTTCTCTAAGTCCATATTTATCATTCAGACATCGAGTCGATGAAGAGTTTTTTTTTTTTTTGTGATTTTTTGTACTTGAATATTTGTCTATATATAGATGGAACTATAGGAGATAAGGAACTAAAATTTGACATCATTGCACCAAAGCTGAAGACATTAACAGTAAAAGCATCTCCACTTTAGTCAAAAGCCATAGCCATTCCTTGAATTTGACACCCATAGTGTCATTACTATTTATTCATATTTTGCATCTCCAACCCTTTTTAGTCAAAAGCCATATCCATTTGAAAAGTTCAATCATTTAACTACATTATGAATTTAAGTATCATAATTCTTTTACATATATATGTTACATATTTTCCATATTTACTGAAATTTTTGTTTTATTTTTTCAAGTTCTTTTTGTTTAAAAATCAGTTACTTTATTATTAGCCGTTGAATTTAATTCATCGCATTTTTATGACCATCGGATTAGAAGTTAACTAATTATATATTCATTCTTATGTTTTAAAAATAAATTAATCTGGGTCATCTATTACAAATTTGAATTGATCTAGACCCTTAGATTGCATTACCTCCAAAGGCTTCAGACATATGGGCTCCACATGTTTTCCTTGACTTATGCGCATCCCATGAGCGTGTAACTTAATCATACATTTTTTTTGTCTTTTACCGCAAGTCTATGAATCAGACTCCTTTAGGCGTATTTCATTTCAACTATCAAAATTTTCAGCTCCACGTCATGGCCCACAGAGTCATTTTGGCTTTCGTTCTTAAATGTGTAGTCATTTTAGCTCGTGTTTTGACGATGGAGTCATTTTGACTATATTTTTTTCTGGGTTGGAGATGACCCATTTGAGTGTGGGGTGTCATTTTGGGTATAACTCCAAGCGTTGGAGTTGCCCTAAGTTTGTGCACTGAAGCTGAAAGTGATAGTAAAAGTGAGGATAAAGGCGGTGAAGATGAAAATGAAGATCATGATGTCATTGGTGGGTACGTTTTCTATATCAAAGCCCCAAAGCTAAAAATATATAATGACACAATTCTCATGTTCACACTTCTTTGAATAACATCATATATTACCCCAAAATCTTATAGCTTCATTCAGTCATACCCTAGTACGATCAAGCTATTATGTTTCTGAATGATGATATGAACCACAATTTTATTTATAACGCACATTCAACCAAAAGCAGAGCATATATGCGAACTTCAAATTGTTCACAGTACACGTACAAGCAAGCATCACTTATCAGATATAGAAAAAATATGTACTGGAACACATATTTTCAAACACTTGGGATGTAACAATTTAAAAGTGTTTATTTCAAAGAAAATGTCATTAGACAGGTTTCAGAGCTCCTTATGATGTATATAACTCGAAAAAAAAAATACCAAATTTATGTGATTTATTTTAAAGGTGAAGAGAAAGTAAAAGTCAATAATCAACCTTTTCCATTAGAGAAATATTATTTAATTTTTTACTCTTCCATGAAATGTCCGTACTAAATCCACATGGGATACTCTTTTACAAATCAATATGGGCGCAAATGAGAACTTTTGGGAGATAGAAGAAGTTAGTCCTTATGGTCCTTACACAAAGATTTATTATAGCAAATGCGATAATAAATCGTTTGCCAATATAAAAGACGTAGACTTTGCCAATATGGAAGACTTAGACTTTGTGGAGATTGCCAAACTTGTCTTTCTTAAGTACAATGAGGAGAAAAATTGTGTTTTTAAAAAATTGGCTTTTGATTATGTTGATATGGGTATGTGATTAGAAAGGTTGGTAACCGTACTATATGGAAAGTTTAGAAATTATGACACTCCAATTTTCACACTCATAATTAAAGTTATTAGAATGATAACAAAGGCTTGCCCATACTCGAGTAAAGTTGGACTAAAAGATTATGATTGTGTTAATATGGCATACCGAGTTATTGCAGACCATATTAGAGGTATTCGCTTTGTTATGGCAACCGGTACCAATCCAAATATTCATAGCCTTCGTGGCCTTGTGATAAACACAATATGGATCGTGACGTCTCTTATATATGGAAGAGAATTCTTAAGAGATCATAAAGAATTTCTATCGACACTTTTGTATAATTTGATCTAGAGAGTATTTCCGGAGTTGGCAAAAGACAAAGATAGAATTAAGAAAATGACTAAATTCTGCTTACTACCCTGTACTTTCAAGGGTTTATCAGTTCAGTCCTTGCACTTCTAATTTAATCAGAAAAATCCTTGCACTCTCCAATTTCATCAAATCGATCCAATCCGTCACCACTCCGTTAATTTTCGGGGAAAATTTCCAAACTAACCATCTGCATTCACAACACTAAAGGGTCGGACTGTCTACTGATGGGTAGTTTAGGAATTTTCCCTATGAGAAGGTCCCACGTCAGCATAATCACTAATTTATTGCATTTACTATTGCATTGAGGGAGCTCATCATCTTCAACAATGGAGTGCTACAAAACATAAAACAAAATCATGATTAGATATGTTATAAAGTGTGCTAATCAATCACAAGTAGCAGCATGATTAGATATGGCATGACCACTACATCAATCTTACCGGATTTTCAAAGCATAACAACTTTGTCAGATGGCCAAACTATTGTAGTACCAATAACATCTTCAATGCATTGTAGCTCAGATGTTGGCCTTCAAAGAGATGTATTAGGGATCCTTGAGATATCAATCCAAACTCTCATAGCATTAGGACCTAAAAGAAAAAAAATGAACAAGCTGGCTTGGATCACTTGAAGACCAATGTCCTTCAACAATTATTTTTCTCGAGCCACTAAAATCTAACAAGTAGCACTTTTTCTTTGAGTTGTTGTTCACACTCTAGCAACAATACAAACATAATGATATCAGAATATAAAATAAACGAATACACTCACATATCAAAATAAGGGTAGTAGAATTAGCAAAAAAGTAAAAATCACCGAAGGAGATGATATGTTTCCAACTTCCTAAATGTTTGGAATCTTTTCCAAAACAACTTTGTTAGCAAGCCATGCTACTTTAGTGCCAATAGCATCTTCAATATATGTCATGTTACGCATAGGTCTCCATAAAAATGTTTCAGGACTTGTTAGGATATCAACCCAGACTATCATGGCATTAGGTCCGAGAGGAATATCATTAACAAACATTTTTGGATCATTAGAGAACCAACGACATTCAACAACTATTTTTTCTTTTCCACTCAAATTGAATAAATTGCACTTGATAGAATTCATGTTTTTACTCTAACAATCAATAAAAACATAAGCAAATGACTAAGTAGATATGCAATATAATTAATAGGAACAATGAAAATAAAGGAACAAGTTGTAAAAGGAAAAGTATTTTACCGAAGGCATAGATATATTATCTTTGTTCTCAGATTGCTGACTGACTTCCAAGATTGATTGAATATATTGGGCATGCCTAGGTGCTGGAATATTGGATCGAGAATGAGATCTCCCTGTATTTGAGCGAAAGGGTTTTAGTTATTATTAAGCATGTAGATAACAGAGACTTTAACGTTGGTTTGAGAAAGAAATCTGACTAGATGATGTGGCACTATCTGACCATAAGATTAGTTGGAGGGTCATGATTTTATGAAATTTACACTTAGTTACTATAGAGGAGCTCAATCATTCCAAGACCACTTTATCAGCTGGCCACATTATTGTCTTACCCTGGGCTTGTTTCATACAACTCATATTAGGTGTAGGCCTCCAAATAAAAGCTTCTGGTTTGTTTGGAATATCTACCCTCAAAGAGTCTACCACCAAGAGAGAAGCTCGGTGGAGTATTGAAGAGCGACCACTGAGACGAAAAAGAGAGTTAATACCTTCCGTGTCGAGACTGAAATAGAAGAGTTTTTTGGGGTCACACATCAAATTATTGTTTTTCATTTAAGTGTCACACTTAACAAAATCAAGCTCGCTCAAATTTTTGTATCCCTCTCAATCTTTTAACAGCGTTTAAAAATGTACACACACTATAAAAAAAAAAAAGGAACATACATTCTATAACATTTTTATATATATAAAAAAAACCTCTATTATCAAGTGCTATCAATAAACAGTTTTGTTGTAGTGGAGAAAACATTTTTTAGCTATAAAAGGGAGACCTCCCTTACTTAGAATTGGATAGGATCTATGATCCCTATATTTGTATTACTATAAAGGCTACTTAGCCTCACTCATAGTGACATCTCTAAGTGGGCGTAGCCTCGTCTCATAGGCAAGGTGAACCACTATATTATTGCGTCACTATCTCTCTATCTTGCATCTTTCTTAGTCCTCAGATAAACACAGAAACAATATGCAACTATGGTTGGTGATGGATGCCTATTTCACGTTTGTTTTTGTTTAAAAAAAATAATTACAAAGTTGAACACTTCCAATGCACCAACTCTCAAGTCAATGTCACATACTCATTGTTACCATATATCATTCGATTCAAGTATATCATGTTTATAGACAATTACAACATTGATTGTCCTATTATTTGATGACAATCGGATGAGCTTAAACAATAGATACAAAGTTAGAAAGCTACATCTACTGTAGAATATGATGGGTGGTGCAAAATGTGTTATTTTTGAGTTGTTGTGTTACTTGGTCTTTAAAACTGAATATGCACATATGTCATCATCATTTAGTAATTGTAGTCCTTAACTCCTTATCTCGTGCTCATTCAATATTGTTATATTGATTATGTGTATAATCAAGCAAACATTATTGTTTAGTAAGCTTAAGAAGTATAGGAGTTTAAAAACTAGAGAAAACAAAATGCAAAAGATAAAGAGGTCTAGTGGAAATACTTCTCAATCATTTGTGATTACCTCTTCTTTGTTGTTAATAAACAAGTGGTAAAACGTAAGATTTATGCATAATTCATTTAGCATCATCAGCAATCTAAATGAATTCCAAATGTTACAATGTTGTTGCCTTATAGAGGCAACAAGTAACAACACCACTTTCTGCTTAACTGTCTTCATACGGACCATAACATCTATTTGTAAGTATACTCTTCCTTAAATGTTAGTGAATTAGTGGTAAATACTATTGATGTTTCTCGAACATTCATTTCACAAGTCAAAAAGCTCTTAATGAACTGTCATTTAAGCTGATTATAGCAGCAACTGAAATATCAAGGAATAGTGAATGTTGCAATTTTAAGCTAAAAACAGTGAACTATACTAGTTAAAGTGCACGAACCATAAACTAACTAAAGTTTGCATCTTGTAGTGTCTAAAAATATCACACCAAGTGTACCTAAGCAACATCCTAGATTCACAACCAAAACAAAACAAAAAATCCCACACAGACTGATCACCTTGCACCAATTTAAAGGAACAAATGGAAATTGACAATAATTACGATTTCATGACAGTACCATTACTTGGACCATTATTCTTTCATACATGAATAATAAGTATCTAAAAGTAAACATAAATCGATGAACCAGAGAGAGAAAGAGATGGATACCTGACCTTTGGAGCTGTAGCTTTCAAAGATTGACGAAAGCCATGAATCACCAGAAGCTCCTCCCTCCACACTGCGATCATATTCCGCACAGGCGCGAGCGGTGACAATTGACAACAATGATACTTGAACATGTCGATCAGTTGGTACCAAACACCCTATAATCCAACACAATCTCACGTTTAGAGAGTGGATTTCTAATAGGATTTGATATCTATACCAAGCACCCTAGAATCCTACACAATTAAGCATCTAATAAAATCTTTGAAAATCGTTGGAGTTTTGAATACCAGCAGATTTGAAAGGACTTCTTAAAACTTTAGTTAAATATCACAAGATTTTAAAGAATTTTTTTAAATCTTAATTGAATACTACAAGATTTTAAAATACAAACAATCCGATACACTGCTAATTGCATACACCACCCTTAATGTCGTTATGACGGAGGACATGAAAATTGTGTTGAGTTTGAATATTGAGGTACCAATGTGATAATTTTTAAATTTGAGGTACCAAAATGATGAATAGACTTTATTTTGGATACTATTTAAAAAAATTTCTAAATCAACATCGAAATTGATTGATGTACTCAAAATCCAAATTGAAATTGCCCTAAAAAAAAATTAGAGGGAAATACATCATCCTAATCTATAACCCCATGAACCAAACATTTTCTTCAATGACCGATCGTTACCAATTTATATAACTTAATTTTGACAAGACCCATAATCTTTATAGAAATGTTGGTTTAATAATGATAAAACATTCGTACCAACAAATAATATATATCAGTAGGTTGAGCATGTAATTAATTATGATTAAATCAGTGCGACCTAATTTATTAATGGGTTTGAATTGCCGAAAGTGGCACTATGGACGGCTACGAGCTGGCCGTGTCCCCACAGCGCTGCAAATCAAACCGTCGTTTTCTTTTTGCCGTTTTTCTCCTCTTATTTTTCTTTGTGAAATGACAGTGGAGCCCACATGGGAGTGGGTCGGTGAAGGAAAGTGGGCTGTCCGAAACGAACCGTTTGAAATGTTAAACTCTCTCACTCTTGGTCATGCACCCAATCAAATTCTGCCAAGTCATCATGCAGCTTAGATTTGCTACACAATTTGCACCCAATCAAACTAGAATTCGGTCATAAAAAGTGGGAATGAAATTTCTTTTTTTCCTAATACCTTCTTCGTTTTTTTTTGGCATTAATACCTTCTTCGTTTAGTGACATCTATCTAAGCTTTGTATAATGCAAAATCAAAAGTAATAAATAATTTTAAATTGTATATGCCAAAACCAAAAGTAGTAACTAATTTAAAATTAGATATTTTTAATATTTTCAAAATTTATGTTTATCGTGTACTAATCACCCATATTTATTTACAGATAAAAGATTTTAATTTTGGCTAAGCAACTTAAAAATCTGATGGAGGGAGTGCAAAACCATGAATTTAAACCCTAAATGAGGCCATATATATCTTCATAAAAAAAAAATCAAAACATACTTAACAAAAAATAAAATAAAAACATAAACTAAAAGTGTCAAATATTTTTTTTTATCTAGTAACATAGGTTTTTTTATTTGTTAATGGAAACTCGTAAAATCAATTCATGAAATATTAGGTATTGTTAATGTAATAATAGTATAAAAAAAACACATAGGTAAAAAAATGAGAGTAAAATGTGTCGTAGCAAAAAGTTTTCTTTTGTAGAAATTGATGTAATGCAAAAAAGGAACTGAGTTTAGAGAAGAAAGTGAGGGTAAAAAACGTGGTAAAAAAAAAAAAAATATCCTTTTTACCTATTAAAAGAAAATGATTTCCCGAAACCAAAAAGTAAAAAAAGGGAGTAAGAAAGACAGTCACGCCCACTTTTTAAGAACAAAAAGAATAAAAAAGGAAGATCAATCTCTCTCCTTTGAGATCGGTCTCTTCTTTCTTCTCTCCCCCTCTCTAAACCGATCTCTCTTCTTCTCCTCACGCATTTCCAAGCTCTGGGAATTCAATCTCCCCCCACAAAAATATGGGTACTTTCCTCATTCCTCTGATTCATCAGATTCATATAATAAATAGTAACACCATTACGTTTTTATATATGTTCTTGTTTTGATTTTCGGTTTTTTTTTTTTTTTGTTGCGTTACGTATCTGATGTTGCCATCAATTTCGAAACTTGAGATTGATGATGACACTAACGGCGGCAATGCGGAAACGGGTTTTGTGTTTAACTGTTCATTGAATTTGATTGACTGTGATGATCATGGCATTTATTTGGCTCAGTTTGATGTTAATTTTTGGGGGTTGGAGATTTTAGGTTAAAGCTGTTTGCTTTAGATTTAGGATTGAAATATTCAAAAGAAAGCAAATGGGGACAAGTGCCATTGATGTTTAGCTTGAGACTATGGGATGAATCGATGGCTTTCGGGAGGGTGATAAGATTGTTTGGGTTAGTTCAGGTTAGTTGTGGAAACCCAACACCAAATGTAAATAGTTCCGGGGATTTGATGGCTCGTTAAGTGTATTTTGCAACGTACTTGGTGCTGAATATCAATGGGAGTTTTTTTTTTTTTTTTTTTTCACATTTGTTTTCCTTTTGCAATTTTGTCTTGGTGTTGAAGATGTTTCTGTAGAGCATTTAGATGATGAGGTGTTTGGTGTCTTTTTATTGAAGTCGACGAGAAAATGATGGGTTTTCAAGATTTCAGCTTTTTATTAATACCAAATATGATGATATGAATAAACTAACGTAATCTGTTCATGTGCTAAGTGAACTTCTTGTTAAGATTCTATGGCACATGATGTGCTTTTTGAATCCATTGTCTCTAACATATGATACTTTCTTGTCCAGCAAAGAGTGAGCAGTGCTGCTCTACTCAGCTTATTGATGGAGACGGATCATTCAATGACACTGGAATCGAACAGTTTATAAAGGAGGTGAAATTGGGAGAATGTGGACTCTCCTATGCAGTAGTCTCCATTATGGGCCCTCAAAGTAGTGGTATGTATTCTCATGTCTTCAGGCTTGTTAGTTTTTCGTTCTTCAAAGTAGATTTTGGTTGAATTTTACGTATGATGAGATGCGTTAGAGCCTTAAATAAAACTCTTTATGAATAAGAAATTTTAATGAGATGGACAAAGGTTTACAAGGCATGCTATCATATCTATATATCTTAAGCATCTTTTTGAATTCTGCCCTACAGTGCCTATTCCATAGTGTTGTCTCTTCCTTTCTTCCTTTTTAAATTTTTTTTTTTTAATTGTACAGATGCATCAGTAATAATAGCTTATTAAGCCCATGAGGATATAATGCATTGAAGTTTCTCACTCTCTCTGTCTGTTGTCTCTTTCTCTGATCTGGCCAGGAAAGAGCACACTACTAAATAATTTGTTTGCTACCAACTTCAGGGAGATGGATGCTTTTAGAGGAAGGCAAGTTCGCATAATGCTCAATGTTATGTTTTTATAGTAGTGATCAGTTTACGAAGAGACGTGTTTAATTTTTATACTATTTTTTCCAGGTCTCAGACAACAAAAGGTATTTGGTTGGCAAAATGTGCTGGTATTGAGCCTTGTACTCTTGTAATGGATTTGGAGGGTACAGATGGGAGAGAACGAGGAGAGGTGATTTCGACGCCTGCTTTTAATTTTCATCAAATTCCATATGATAGCTTTTTGTCATACTTGATCCTGTTCATTACCCCTACATATGAATTCACCGCTGGAAAAAAAAATTTACATGTTGCATGCATTCTGTGTCTCAGTGTCTGGTCTTCTGCCCCCACTGCCCCCTAATAGCCCAAGGAATGTAGAAAGTTACTTTATATATGTGTGTGAATTTACACACACACACACACACACACACACACACAAAATGGTGAATCCCCTGGAGTGTTATCACACCCTTGTCCCAATCATCCATTCAATTGGGGAATTATGTTTAATGATGCCTATATATTATGGAATTCCCTGACAGGTGACATGTAAAATTTTCCATATTGAGTAATTTTAAATCACACAATGATTTTTGTTAAAAAAATTCTTAAGATGTTACGTAACAATAGAAATTATAAGATTACATTACGCGGATTATCCAATGATCTTTGTCTTTATTCACTGTCTTTTCACATTTTTCTGAAATGCATGATTCTATCAAGGATTTCAAGGTTATGTTTAAGTGGAAATTTGGGGTATGATTCAACCCTTTTGATTTAGATCTAAGAACTCTAAAATCAGATCTTAGGGTTAAGGCAGGTGCTGGAAGAAGAGATAATATCTTGCTGCTTATTACTTGGTTGTTTGTTTATAGGATGATACGGCATTCGAGAAGCAGAGTGCCCTCTTTGCCCTTGCTGTTTCAGATATAGTTCTCATTAACATGTGAGTTTTATTTTCCTAAATAGTTTCTGGCGATATGTATTCCTTGTTCATATGTTTCATTAGTAATAATGCTTTGGATTTGTATCTTGCATTCTCCGTATGAGTGAATCTCTAGCAATTTTTATTTAGGTGGTGCCATGATATTGGCCGTGAGCAAGCCGCAAATAAGCCTCTCCTAAAGACTGTGTTCCAGGTATTTTCTCCCTACATTTTATATGTAAGAAGTAGCCCCAAATTTCTTCAGACTGGTTTATTGAACTTTATGCTTGAATTTGCTAACAGGTGATGATGCGATTGTTTAGTCCACGTAAAACAACTCTGATGTTCGTCATCCGTGATAAGACAAGGGTTCGCTTTTCTCTTCTGGTGTTTTTGCATTACTTGACATGGCGCAATTATCTTTGTACTTGATATTCATCTTTTGGTGTCTTTTACACTGGTTTTCCTGGTATAAAGCTTTTTGCAGCCTGGGTTGAGTTTTTGATAGTGTGCTTAAACCTTTTGTTTGCAGACACCTTTAGAGAATTTAGAACCGGTTCTTAGAGAAGACATTCAGAAGGTGACTGATTTGGTCCTACTTTATTTATTATTTTCGTATTTTGTTTGTTCTCTAACGCCTCTCCAATCTTTACTCCAGATATGGGACTCTGTTCCGAAGCCTGAAGCCCACAAGGATACTCCACTAAGCGAATTTTTTAATGTAAGATCTCACTTCTTTCACAGATAAGTTAAGACATGTAGATATTTTGCTGGGAAGACTATTCAAGAGTTAAACATGTGACTATGTGCTATTGATGATTACATGACCAGGTTGAGGTTGTTGCTCTTTCAAGTTATGAAGAAAAAGAAGAGCAATTTAAAGAGCAGGTATGCATTTGTTCGTGTTTATATGGGGACACCATGAAGATTTTTTTCTATTTTTCTCTGTCATGGCCTTCACTAGTTCAGATTAACCCTTTGCTTATAGGATACAAATAGCCTATTTCGATATCTGTGTATGTACCTTTCATAACTTTGCCTAGGTTTTCTTTCACCTCTCTCTGGCTCTATCTGTCCGCCCCCACCCCCCACAGCGGTGGGTTTTTTTTTTTTTTTTTTTTACCTCTGTCAACAGCAATCTTATTTTCATTTTCATTTTAGAATACCAGAGCACAAAAGGCATCTTGTGCAGGATTTGTCTTCAGCTAACTTTTGGTTTTTTGTTTGAGTTTCTCAGAAATTCTAACTAGATGAAGATATCTAACTCTTTATTATTATTATTTTTGGAACTTATGATTATAAATTAAGGTCGCTAGCTTGAGGCAGAAATTCTTTCATTCCATTGCCCCTGGTGGACTTGCTGGAGATAGACGGGGTGTAGTTCCTGCTTCAGGGTTTTCTTTTAGTGCACAGCAGATATGGAGAGTCATCAAAGAAAACAGAGATCTTGATCTTCCTGCCCACAAGGTAACTCTGAACATAATATATTTTCTTGTGCCATTCATGTCATATGTGTATTATTTCAAATAAGTCAATCCATTATCATCCCTTGTAGGTCATGGTGGCAACTGTACGTTGTGAAGAGATTGCCAACGAGAAGCATGCTGCTTTTGTAGGAAATGAGGTACGTTTTTCATATATCTCCAAATTGCCATCTCAAAATCTAGTTGACAATTTAACTTCAGTCGGCCTTAAATTTCGTCATTATCACAGGAGTGGAGTCAGTTTGAGCAGGACGTTCAATTGGGCCCTATTCCTGGCTTTGGGAAGAAGCTCAGTTCAATCATTGATATGTGTCTATCAGGGTAAGTATCTATCATCTTGATTTCAGAATGTTAAGGCTACAGGACATGGTTTGATCTGATGAGAGATGAGCTCTTTAAATTAACTTGTGAGGATCCTCCTAACTGCTTATTATGCATTTTGGTGATATATATACACTTCACCTTCATTCATAGAAGTTTTATACTTCTGATAGTTTAGCATTGTTTTCTTTCCAACAGCCCCCTTCCAACAGCCCCCTTGGAATGGTGGCTATCTAGTGTAGTACATGTTATTCATAATTTGGTACATAGCTACGACCTTGACAAAAGATGGAAATGCTGCTCAGAGATGGTTATAATGGAAAGGGGAAACTATCTCAATAAAAGAAGAAAAAAGGGGAAAAGGACAAATGGGGATTAGCTGATACGACATTTATCTTTAGATTTTTGGTGGAACTCAACTCTTTTAGGACATAAGTACCCTCTTAAGAAGTTCAAACTTGTGTGAATTGACTCTTTTTTCCGTGTAGATCTACTTTCGTTTGGATTGCTTTTGGTTATAGTTTTTATTTTTCATAAAGTCTTCAGAGTGCAGCTCAAAAGAAAAACTGCATTGGCAGACTGACAGTTAAGATAAGTTCAAAAAAGAAAAAGTGGAGAGCAGTTACAACTGCCATGTTTACGTCAACACTCTTTTGTTTTTCTGCGTTATTCTTTGTACTTCATTGTTCATTTTATTTACCATTCCATCCTTTACATGGTAATTGATTTCTTTTAAGACTTTTAATTAAAGAAGGACAATTGGTGGGATTTGAAAATTTAACATCAAGCATTGTTTGCCAATTGCTTTCAATTGATCTGAGGAAGTTGAGGTTTACGGTATCTATTGTCTACAAGTATACCTTTTGACTTGTATGGTTGAATAGTTCTTTGTGTTTCATTTGTTAACTTGGTTACTTTTACAATTAGGTATGATGAAGAAGCTACATACTTTGATGAAGGTGTCAGATCTGGGAAGCGCAAGCAGCTTGAAGAAAAATTGCTTCAAGTAATTAATCTCTCTCTCTCTCTCTCTCTCTCTCTCTCTCTCTCACACACACACACACAAATACACCCCCCTCTCTCTGGGATCCCTCCATCTTTCCTTGTGCTTCAGATGGCTGAGACAGAGCAATTTGCCGTAATTTTGCAGTTTGGACTTTTAGAAATAATTTCCATATTGCAATTAAAGATCAAGTTATGTTCACAGTTAGGTTGATTGTGGTTATTTCTGTCTTATCTCATCCTTAAACCCACTATGCATGTCAAATAATTGAATACATTCACATTCTTCAGGGAGGCCTTAATAGTGCAGCAAAGTTGCCAAATTGATTTTACATATTGTGTCCCTTTTTGATATCATCAAGTCATTGTGTCCCTTTTTGATATCATCAAGTCGCTGAATTTTAATTATCAATTTGCTTTTTATATCTTTCTTCTCTTTCTGATTCTTTGCCTGTTTTCCTAGCATGTCCAACCTGCATTCCAAGCTTTGCTGGGACACTTAAGATCTGGTACTCTGGATAAGTTCAAGGAAGCATTTGATAAGGCCTTGGATGGCGGGCAGGGTTTTTCTGTGGCTGCGCATAATTGCAGTGAATCTTTCATGGCTCAATTTGATGAAGGATGTGCAGGTATGGTTTGAGAATGCCATTAGCAAAAATTGAAAACTAAAGTATAGGATACAATACGAGAGAAGCCTTTGAATCCATGATGCAAAGAATACACAAGTCTCAAGACAATCTGACAACTATTATTGTATCACTCCTTAACAGTCTTGAGGCGCATGTTAAGGACAAGTTGAGTGAAAGTAGGCTTCTATGAATCAATGTGTTCTAAGGGCGAGGCACATAACAGATTCTTTAAATTAGTTTCATCCAGGATTTTTTTTTTTTGCAATATTTTTTTTTTTCCATTTTTGAACATATTGTTATAGAACACATTGCTTTTGCAGATGCTGTTATCCAACAAGCAGATTGGGACACATCTAAAGTAAGAGATAAACTTAAACGTGATATAGATGCTCACATTGCTTCAGTTCGTGATGCTAAGCTATCTGAAATTAAGACCCTTTATGAGGTATGATGGCATATTTTGTACATTTCCTCTTGTGAAATTATTGGTGTGAGTGATAATTCTAAACCTAAGCAAGAATTTGACTGCTAGTAGTGTGTATATGCTACTTTTTGAGATGGTTGGTTGGTTGGTTGGTTACATTGTAGTGGATAGAACGTAGTTTGGAGAAACATTTCCTCAATGATTCCAAGTCTCTTTATGTTTATTGTTGACTAAATTGTCCCGCGAACCTGGCTGAAGTTGTAACCTTGTTTGCAGGCAAAATTGAAGGAGGCCCTGTCTGGACCCGTGGAAGCGCTACTTGATGGAGCTAATAGTGAGACTTGGCCTGCAATAAGGAAACTTTTCAAGCGCGAGACTGAATCAGCTGTCTCTGGGTTCTCTAGTGCACTTTCTGGTTTTGATATGGATAAACAAACCAAGGATAAAATTCTTGCAAGTCTAGAGGCATATTCAAGAGGTGTAGTGGAAGCAAAAACAAAGGAAGAGGCTGGAAGGGTTTTGATCCGTATGAAGGACAGGTAGGAAATGGTCAAACACTGATATATGATCGTATTTTGTTCAATTGGATTTTAACTTTCCAAAAATTTTGAACATTTCTTTTGCCATAATTCAGATTATTTAAATTGCCTACAGGTTTGCAACACTATTTAGCCACGACTCTGATTCGATGCCACGTGTATGGACTGGGAAGGAAGACATCAGAGCAATTACCAAGACTGCTCGTTCTGCAGTATGGCAAAAAATTCAATATTATAACATTATGTTACTACTTCACTGTGAGCATTTGACATGAAGCATTGTTAACTATATTCTTCACTTTTTCAGTCCCTGAAATTGCTTTCTGTTATGGCTGCAATTCGGTTGGATGATGGTGATGCTGATAATATTGAGAAAACTTTATCTCTTGCCTTGGTGGATGGCAGAAATGCTGCTCCCAAAGATAAGAGTATCACAACGGTTGACCCATTGGCCTCTAGCACTTGGCAAGAGGTGACTTTTCTTCTGTGGAATCTTTATATGAATGGCAGTGTTTGGTCCTTTGGAAAGTCCTAGTTATTTCAAACCTTAATGAACTGTGTATCATGCAATGCACTTAAAAACAACACAACATACCTACATATATCTGTTTAAAAATAGGTTGCTCAGGAATCAGGTTACACCAATATGAACTTGATCTGGAAATTAGTTTATGTGATCTTTGCTGCTTGTGGTAGAGTTAGGTGTATATCTACATACACCTTCCTTTGTTTGTCATTGGCTCATTCTGTTGTTCCACTGGTAGCCTATTATTCATATCTAAGCACTAAGTAGCTTTTGTAACTTCCCCCTTTCTATACATGTTTCATCATCAAGCACATTATTCATATCTAAGCACCAATATGAACTTGATCTGGAAATTAGTTTATGTGATCTTTGCTGCTTGTGGTAGAGTTAGGTGTATATCTACATACACCTTCCTCTGTTTGTCATGGGCTCATTCTGTTGTTCCACTGGTAGCCTATTATTCATATCTAAGCACTAAGTAGCTTTTGTAACTTCCCCCTTTCTATACAGGTTTCATCATCAAAGACATTGATCACACCTGTACAGTGCAAATCTTTGTGGAAGCAATTCAAGTCAGAGACTGAGTACAGTGTTTCTCAGGCTATTGCTGCCCAGGTATAATCAATCATCTCTCTCTCTCTCTCTCTCTCTCTCTCACACACACACACACATCTCATCTCATGTGTTGCTATGTTGCTAGATTTTGTTTAATATGTACTGTAAGGGTAAAGTTTCTCCCAGAAGACTTGTGTACAGAATCCTGTTTGTTGACTGAGACTTTCTAGTATATTTTTAGCTGCTTTGGCGAGTTGATGCATCCAGTGTTGCTATCGCTGTGCGTAAATGATTAGTGTTTATTGCATTTATCAGAATATAGGTTTTGTATATCATTGAAATGGTTATCGTATGAATATCCTTATTAAATCTGTCTTCATTAGATTAAGATTCCTTTAATTATCTACTGATACTCATGCCTAGTTCATTCCACATGCTGTTTTACTTTTCAGGAAGCCAACAAGCGTAATAACAATTGGCTACCACCTCCTTGGGCTATTCTTGCCTTGGTTGTCCTCGGATTTAATGAATTCATGACACTCTTAAGGTATATACTTTTCTTGTATGAAGTATAGATGAAGTTGTTGGTGTTTATCTATACTTATCTATTTTTGTACCTTAATGGCAGAAATCCTTTGTATCTGCTGGTCATCTTTGTTGGCTTTTTACTCCTTAAAGCACTATGGGTGCAGCTAGACATCTCGGCTGAATTCCGCAATGGCGCTGTGAGTGCCAAACTTTGTTCTAATTGTTTATTGTTCTCGTCCTACCTAATCTATTTGATTTGCTTACAAGATGGTTTCAAAATAGAAGTTAGATATTCAGTTTTGGTCAATCATAAGCTATCTAAATATACAAAATTGCACCTTTAGAGTGGAAATGTCTTAGAAAGAAGAAAATTATAGTTGGATTATGAGAGTGCTAGTCACTTATATAGCTCTAGGGTAGCAACAAAAATCAGTTATGAAAGAGTTGTTTCCTAATGTAGTATTGAAAGTTTTAATTTGTCATATAATTTGAACTTTAAAGAGTGTTTGGGCCAGTTTATCATGCTGAAGTAGTTAAACTGTAATAGGTGGCTTAATGATATTTAGTTAATTGTTTGAGTATGGGCTCGGGTTATAGGTTCTCAAATATGAGAAATTGTAAAGGGTTTTACTAGAGTTGCATTAATAATGGTTAGCTAATGTGGCTACAGCTTCCGGGACTTCTCTCTTTGTCCACCAAGTTGGTGCCAACTATCATGAACATGATGAAGAGATTAGCAGATGAAGGGGCAGCAGCTGCTGCAGATAACAATCCTCAAAGAAACCCTGCAGTAGCATCAAAAGGCATAAGCAATGGAGCAAATGCTAGCAGTTCCATGTCAACTTCTGCCTCGTCGGGAGTGACAGAATCTGAATACTCTAGTCCTTCAAAACAAGAATAGTTCGGCTCTGGTGAATATAATATCTTCTGTTTTAAGATGTGGTATTCTGGGAATTTATGTAAGGATGCTACCCACATATTATCTACGTACATCAGATCTGTGATCCTGTTTGCAACTTTGCATACTGTTACAAGAATGTAACAGTAATAGTTTTGAAGGCATCAATTTTTGAGTTAGTGCCGCATAGAGGGGGCTCTTTGTTGTGATGAAGCCCCATTAAATTGCATTTACAGTCTAGGTGTTTTAGCTTTGGTTTTACCCACTGATCTTTAAGTTTATGATATTGATGTCTGTTTTTTTTTAATTTTTTTTTATTTAATTTTTTTTATTTGAATCATTTTGTGTTGCAAGATTTGGCAACATGTTTTGCCTGTATATCAAAAAAAAAAAAAGGATATTGATGTCTGTTGTTTATATTGATTTGAATCATTTTTGTATTGCAAGATTTGGCAACATGTTTTGCCTGTATATCAAACAAATAGCTGGTACGACCACCTTTCCCAATTTTTATTTGTTTTTTTTGTTTTAGGATGTACTTAGTCACTCCCAACGGAAATTTTGGCAAGATGCTCAATGTCATGAATAAAGAAAAAAGTATCAAAAGCAAGAGAAATACGGAGAGATCCTTAATTAATTTAATTGTCTCCTATGAAATCAACAAGGGTGGTAATTGGATGCTAAAATGTTGTGACTTGGACTGGGTTTTTCAGGGTTCTTCCTTCGATTCTTCTGGAATCAATTTCTATTCCAAGGAAGCTAAATGCCCACAAAATGAAGCTCTGCTAAAGAGCAAGTTATGGATTAATTTCACGATTTGTCTTGTTAATGATGATGATTTGAACAAAAATGGACCAAGAGATACGGCGTTAATTGTTGTCAAGTTAGTGTCCAGGTGTTGAATTCCAGAACTTCATTTTGTTACCTTTAATAGTTTGCTTCTTTCTTCTCCTGAGATTGGAGAATCATCAGATTTTCCAGATTATTGATTTGATCTGATTATGGTTTTTAAATTCCAGAGTTTTGTTTTGTTACCTTAAAGATTGCTTATTTCATCTCCTTATATTGAAGAATCGTGAGATTTAGGATTGTCATGATTCTCCTTCGTTAAAGAGTAATTCTTATTAAGGCCTTCACAATTGAAAATTGGCCGGATTATTATCATCTTGATCTAAGAACTTTGCCTGGCTAACATTATATTCATTTGATTTGTCTGTTACCATTGATTGGCAACCAGTTTGTAGTTCACATAACTTTAATAGTTTGTCTTTTCGGTTCAGATTTCAATTAATAAAATTGAAAGTTTTGGTTCTCTGTGGGTTTGTGTGATGCCACCTAACCCTAGGTGTGATGCCTACAAACCCTACTGTGTGATGCTAGTAGTTTTATCCCGGTACTTTCTTGATCCCCTATCCATTTTTTTTTTATCAAATCCTTACTGTTCCTTGAACAATCGGATTCCACTGCCCTTAAAATCCTTGAATCTACCGAGAAACCCTTGTTTCACAGTATCTCCCTTATTTATACTTAGAGAAGAAATTAGTGTTTTCACTTCCTGCATTTTTTTCCCACACAGATAACAGATTCTGCATCGGTAATAGTTGCTTATGGGCATATGATATGATAAAGTTTTTTATTCTCTCTCTGTCTCTGATCTGGCCAGGAAAAAGCACAATATATAATTTGTTGGCCACCTACTTCAGGAAGATGGATGCTTTTAGAGGAATGCAAGTTCTCATAGTGCTCAATGTGATGTTTTTCTGTTAGTGATCAGTACTACGAAGAGACATGCCTGAAACAAGAAAAGGTATTTGGTTGGCAAAATGTGCTGGTATTGAGCCTTGTACTCATCTAATAGATTTGGAAGTTACAGATGGGAGAGAACAAGGAGAGGTGATTTTGACTCCTGCTTTTAGCTTTCATCAAATTTGATTTTTGATAATGTGAGAAGCTTTTTATTATAATTAGCTCCTGTTATGGACTCATTGCTGAAATTTTTTTTTTTTTTGCATGCATTCTCTGTATGATTTTCTGCATTCCACTGCCCCCTAATAACCGAAGGAAAGTCGTAAGTTACTTTCTATATAACATACATACATATATACATATATACATATATATATATATATATATCTATCTATCTATCTATACTATTATTAAGAGAAGAGGGTTAGCCAAAATCTAAAATTTTGACATAAATGACCCTAGAAATTTAATAAACTTTGATAATTAATTAAATCATAAGGACAGTTATGACATTTACAAAATATATTTTTATTAAAAAAATAAATAAAAATATAACCCACAACCCACTTTTCTCTCCCATTATCTTTTCTCTACAATAACCGTTTTCTTTTTTATTTTCAGAAATAAATAGATAAAAAAAATACTTGCACATGCAGAGCATGTGTGGCGAAATGCTAGTATATATATATAGAGGATCAGAGGCGGACGTCCACACTGCCCCAAAAGTGCGGACTTCGATGCTTTTGCTCCTTTCAGGCGGCGACGGCGCGGCGGGACTTGCTGGATAGAGGCCAGGGGTCGATCATGACCTTGTTCTTGCTAGTGGACTCGCCGCTACCAGTTTGCAGTCGCTGCCCAAAACCTTGTAGTTTTAGGTGAGTTCGCTGCCCAGAACCTTCGACCTCGATCGCTGCCCAGAAGCAATCTAGGATGCCTCTGGCCTCCGTCCGGCAAGATTCACGCTGCCGTCGGTGCTTGATTGCTCCAGAAGCATTGAAGTCCGCACTTTTGGGGCAGTTGGGACGTCTGCCCTAGAACATGGTGAATCCCCTGGAGTGATATCGCACCCTTGTCCCAATCATCTACTCAATTGGGGAATTATGTTTATTGATGTACATATATCATGGAACTCCCTAACAAGGTGACATGCAAACGTTTAAATTCAGATCTTAGGGTTGAGGCAAATGCCGGAAGAAAATATAATACCTTGCTGCTTATTATATGGTTGTTTGTTTATGCAGCATTTGAAAAGCAGAGTGTCCTCTTTGCCCTTAATGTTTCAGATATAGTGCTCATTAAGATGTGAGTTTGGCGATATGTATTATTTGTTGTATCAGGGTTCTGAACTTCTGATAGTAATAACTTTTTGCTTTTGTATCTTTCATTCTCCGTTTGAGTAAATCTTTCTGGCAATTTGTATTTAGGTGGTACCATGATATTGGTTGTGAGCAAGCTGCAAATAAGCCTATCCTAAAGACTGTGATCCAGGTATTTTCTCCCTATATTTTGTATGTAAGAAGTAGCCCTCAATTTCTTCAGACCGGCATATTGAACTTTATTCTTGAATTTGCTGACAGGTGATGGTGCGATTGGTTAGTCCACGTAAACCAACTTTGATGTTCATCATCTGTCATAAGACAAGGGTTCGTTTTTCTCTTCTGGTGTTTTTGCATCACTCGACATGGTGCAATTTTCTTTGTACTTGATATTCATCTTTTGGTGTCTTTACATTGGTTTGATTCTTGGTATAAAGCTTTTTGCAGCTAGCCTGGGTCGAGTTTTTGGTAGTGTGGCTGTCCCTTTTGTTTGCAGAAGCCTTTGGAAAATTGAGAACCGGTTATCAGAGAAGACATCAGAAGGTGATTGATATGGTTATACTTTATTTATTATTTTTTGTATTTATTTGATCTCTGTTCTCTAATGCCTTTCCAATCTTTACTCCATATATGGGACTCTGTTCTGAAGCCTGAAGCCCGCAAGGAAACTCTGTTAGGTTAGTCGATCCCTCCTTGGAGGAGAGTGTGATGCAGCAAGTATTGACTTGGGTGTTCATTCACATGCAACTAGAACATGATGCAGCAAACAATTGTTGAATTTGGTGCAGCAAATGTTGAGGATGAAGATGGCAGCAAGACTTTGAAGGTTGGAGTAATTCAAAGTTGGTGCTGCAAATTTTGATAGGCAAGAAACAAACCTATACGCATAGCTTGGAGGTGGCAGCAATATTTGAAAAATAGAGGTGGCTGCTGCTGCAACTTGAATAGGTGCTGCACATGTATGTTGGCAGCAATCTTTGAAGATGGAGGTGGCTGCTGCAATCTGCAATAGGAAGGAAGAAAAAGACTTTGCCTTTTCACATGTATGATAGCTGCCTATAAATAGGCAGCATGGTAAGTCATTTGAAAAAGGCAAGAGCAAACTTGTGTCGAGGCAACTCAGGCAAGTAAGGAGATCGGTTAAGAGCAACTCTAAGGGTCTTCATGTATAGAAGCAAAGTGAGTTGTGTTCAAGAGTGTGTATAGCTCTTGGGGTAGAGTAATCTTCTAGGTTTAGAGAGGGTGTACAAGGGGTATCCAGTTGGATACAAGGGCTTGGGTTGCGTATAAACTTGAGTGCTCGAGTTGTGCATAAATTTGAGCAGTGTAATCTTGTACTTGTGTAGATCTCTTATTAGTGAAGGTGAAACTCTCCGAGGGCGTAGGCAAGGATATTGGCCGAACCTCGTTAAATCTTGTTGTCTTCTTGGCTTGCTTATTTCTTCTTTCTATCTTTACTAATAGTACTTGCGTGACGGGGATTAATTTCCTAACAAACTCCACTACGCAAATTTAATGTAAGATCTCATTCTTTTCACAGATAATTTAAGACATGTAGATGTTTTGTGGGGAAGACTATCCAAGAGTTAAACATGTGGCAATGTGTTATTGATGATTACATGACCAGGTCAAGGTTGTTGCTCTTTCAAGTTATGAAACATTTGTCTATTCTGAGTGTTGCTCATTTAAGGTCGAGAACCCATGCTGCACGTTCAATTCAAGCCACCCCATTAGGCATTTCCTTTTCGAGTGAAACATATATGTTTCTTGTTTGATCAAAATAGGAGAGGTCTTCTGCTATAATGCACATAAGCTTAATGTTAGAAAGAAGTTACTGAATTTACCTCGTTTGCAAGTATAGTAATAAATCTTCTTGCGTCTTTCATTCATATTAGCTCTCTTTATGTTAGCCTGTGTTATAATTCCGCCTTTGTACTTGTCAATAGCGCTATGCAAATGAAGACCACCAACTACCAGACCTTTACTGACAACCATAAGTATGTACTTTTTCCCCCACACTTTCGTATAGCTCCGAATCTTGAATCTTTCCGCTTTCTTTGTCTGAAAAAAGAGAAAAAAACAAAATGAACAAATTTAAACATTTGATGATTATAATGTGTTTGATACTAGGAATACTTACTCTATCGGGATGATCCTCTTCTTGTATCAAACCTTGCTTTTTAACAAAATCAAGTGCATCTTTCATTTTCGTGAATGTGTATCCTTTCTCTTCTGTTGCTTTTACAAAATGGTCCACCGAGAATTTGACCTTCTTCTTTTTGTTGAGTAAGTCCTAGCTTGCATTACTTCTACAATAGCAAGATATATGTGCAGCAGTTCTCGTATTTCGGCTACAATAACAAAAAAATAAAATGATTTGCTAACAAACAAATGCAATGAATACATAAGTGCAAAGATTATTTTTGACTTACTGTTGTAGTTTGGTCTTTCACTTCCTCATCCGCAAGCTATTTTTGAAACTTAGTTAAGTGGAGTATCCAGTTTTTTGTTTTGTTTTTGTTTTTGAACGATAAACATTAAATACATAAATATCAATTACATAAACAAGAAAGATGGAACCAGATGCATTCTTAAAAGAAAGCGCTTTGCCTTTCCAAAAATAATTTCTTTTATCTGCCCACTTATGAATCTTGCCTAAATTCCTCCCTTTTTTTTATTTTTTATTTTTTTAATCCTGGGATTAGGGTTCTAAGGCCGTTCTTGGTGGGTTCCCATCAAAACGTATAGGGGCGATAAGATGGGAAGCGGGCTAGTCCCCGAAAATGCTCGTTAAGTTCAAGTTGGGGCTTACAATTCACTTTGTGACTCATTCCTTCGGTCGTGGACTTTATTTACCCCACTTTAATAGCTTGCGTTTTTACCTCAACGACTTTTTTTTTAAGATTTAGTCAAACTTAACATTTATGTTGACCGTGAATAAAAAGTTAGTAAGAATAGATGGCTAGTTGGTATGAATGGCTGAGATTGAACTTCAACATTAAAATAATATTATTTTATGTCAGTGTTGTTGCACCGTCGGTGCATAGAATCCGTTCCCGTGAACTATTTTAGCGATTTGAGTTTATTCCTGGTAGAATTTGTTATATTCAGACCTAGCTTAGCGCGCTTTTTGATTTGATTCATATTTGAGTGGGAATCAGACTTTGTTGCGAGTGTCGGTAGAGTTAGGTTTGTACATATATCGAAGTTTCTTATCAACTAAGACAATTTCCTAAAACTGAAATTATATTCGTACAAACTTATTACCAATTCATGTGCATTGAATTATAACTAACATACCAAAACTCTTAGTTCTACAAGCCTGAGAATATATAGTATACTTTCATTTTTTTGTTCTTGTAGCCCCAATACAAGAATTGCTGCACCTACATTGCCATTGCAGAAGTTATGCAGGGATTGACCCTACTCCACAAAGAGAGGAAGGTAAAATTCTATGTAAATCATTTTGTAGGAGAATCAAAGGAGAAAGGATACAAATTCACAATTATGGAGGATGCACTCAACTTTGTTAAGAAGCACGGTTTGATAAAAGAAGAAGATTATCTCAATGGAGTAAGCATTTCTACTATCATACACAACACATACTAATGGCAGTCAACAAAGGTCGAGCAGTTGGTGGTATTGATGTGCACAACACTATTGTCAAATATAGAGGATGAACTATTACTGAGGCTGGTATAAAGACAGCAGATATGAATAAAAGATCCAGGACAATATATTCCCGTACTTGTAATACAGGTAAATTCAGTAACTTCTTTCTATCATTAAGCTTATGTGCATTATAATGTTATGCTTAAAATATATAATGACCACACATTTTTTGCTAATACATAAATGAGGACACCTTTTTGGTGTGCTGACTATGGATACAATGGGCAAAAGGGCCATGCAGTTGCATTGACCGGTTACGACATCACAAATAAGAGACTGTCTTACCTTCGTTTCAAGAACTGTTGGTCCAACAAATGGGGCGAATGTGGTTATGGAAAAATCCATTTGCCGATTAGTCAAGAAGCAGTAGACCTTTCCTATTTTGATCATACAAGAAACATATATGTTTTACTCAAAAAGGAAATGCCTGATGGGGTGGCAGGAATTGAACATGCAGTATGGGTTCTCGACCTTAAATGAGCAACACTCAGAATAGATAAATGTTTCATAACTTGAGCAACAACCTTGACCTAGTCATTTAACCATCAATAACACATTGCCACATGTTTACTGTGGTAAGATTCAATCACTCAAAAGTGACAAGAAGTGAAAAATGAATTCGGAGAATACCAACTGTTGATAAGATTGAAATGTTTCATGGTTGTTATAAAAAACTAAACCAATTTTGTATTCGTTTCGACTTCAATCCACTAGGTCAATTATATTTACCTTTATAGCCCCATACGTATATATCAAATTTCTCAAAGGACAACCCTATCGAGACATACAAAATTGGAAAAATCTAACGATGGATGAGATGATTGGAATATTTTATGGATGTTGTAAAAATTCAGCCAATTTTGTTCTCGTTTCGATTTCGATCCATTTAGTCAATTGAGTTTACCATTATAACCATATATTTATTAATTAGATGCTTCAAAGAGCAACTCCATCAAGTCATAAGAAACTGGAGAAAACGACCGTTGGATGAGATGATTGGAATATTTTTATGCGTGTTGTAAAAAATCTAGCCAATTTCGTTGTAGTTTTGATTTTAATCCACTTACTTTTAAGTTATTTAATGTAATTTATAAATATATTTAAACTATTTAATCTTCTCTAATATTTAATTGATAACTTGAATGAAAATTACAATATAAGAGATGACTTATATATGGCACATAGAAAAAACTTAATACAACTAGAAAACAAAAAGAACAATTTATTATAGACTAAAACTAGGAAACCTGATTAAATAAAAATCGGAAATAGAATCCTAAATACTAAAGAATATTACGCTTGGAATTCCAATCAAGATTTTGCTCGAGAATCCTGATATATCCAAAATAGTAATTTATGTTAAAATAAGATTTTGCTCCAAAGAAAGTGATAGATTTTTGAACGCATCTTTTGAGCATGGAAAAAATAAGACAGTCTTCCCACCGTTAGGGGGAGGAAAGACTACTGTCATTTGAATAACGGCGTGAATTTGTGTGGATTATATCCACCAGGTCTAAAGTTTTAAGCTCCCAAAACAAGGAAGATTATACAAGCCCTATAAATGCTCATACACGAGATTATAAGTAAAAAGATCCACATTAGCTACATGACTCATCTATGAGAGATGATTGTCCTAGAAGCGACAATGTATGCCCTAGAAGTGGCATGGGTACCCAATATTAATAAGCTTATTATAGCTAATGCATGCATATAAGAATGTGTGGGATCTATGATTATTGATCATCGATAATAATTTACATTTGGTAGCTACCAAAATTCTTTAAGGGCTGTATGGATGTATACCACGTTTCATTATGAATGTCGACAAAGTATATTACTAGCCAAATTGGAAAGAGGCAATTCCAATGAAATTGAATATATGAAACGTGATGGAATTCTTGGACCTTTAACCCTACACGTAGAAAAGGGTATTTGTCAAAAGTGAAGATAAATCATTGATTATCTTCCCTTATAAGAATGACAATTTTCTATAAATACAGTATAACATATAGCTGTTATATTGACGAGAGATTTATGGCATGTTGTCATCGTATATTATGAAGATCTTAAAGACACATTGCTAAAAGCAAAATCTCAAAAGTAAAGTGTCATTGTAAGCGTATTGCTTATCAAATCCTCAAAGGATTCAAATACATGAATAATTCAAATGCAAGTCCATAAAAGGTCGAAAGAGCCTGAAGCTCACTCATGGAATCAAAGAGTCTTAAGCTAGTTCATATGTACTCATTCCGTTATAGTTAACGTGACCTAAATTGCCTCAATGAGTAATATGACAAGACTACGAAATCGAATTCGAATTATGAATATAATGTTGCAACATATTCTAACTTTCGCAAAGTTATGAATTACTTAGAGCTCTTGAAGAGCTTATATGAGACATATCAATACACAAAGATATTGATGTGTATGGCTAGGTATGCCATGATGATTTTTCAATGTTTTAAACTATACAAAGTTAAATGTGTCAATTTCTTTATATTGTTTAGCTATTACTTTGTGTATGAATTTGAGCATATGAGATTGTTTATAACCTTATCATATGAGGTAAGGCTTATGAAAATCATCTAGTTTCATTGGTATTTCTTAAACTTTACAGGTATGAAAATTAGTGATGAGCCCCTACATGCAAAGCACACATGATCTCACTTCAGTGATAGACACATCAAACTACTATTCATGGTACATGTAGCTTATCACATACATAATTGAGGCTTGCAACAATCAGGGGGAGCATCCGGAAGTATGCTACCTAAGACATATGCGCGTTGTGCTCTTTTTGTCCTTCGACCAAGGTTATTTTTGTCCCACTGAGTTTTTGTTACCTGGCAAGATTTTTAACGAGGCAACAATAAGGCGTTCAATACCATCATTAATTAGTGGACATCCAAGGGGGAGTGTTGTAAATATTATTATCTGTATGGCTGTCCACGTAAATACTCATTAGTTATGTACTTTGATGTAAACCCTACCTGTATATAAAGGAGGCTAATGAGACTGAATGAGAAGACTTCTACTTCCTCCCAATTATTCTCTCTATTTTCTCCCTACTTTATAACAATTTATGATTAATTCCATCATTAAGAAGCCTATTTCAATACAAATTTCCAATATTCAAATTATTCTTCTTAATGTGAAGTCGCTTCTTTCTTTTCTAGATTTTTTGTTGAAATTGGCTAAAATATCGTCCTACATCAGTCTCCTCCACTTGAAAAGAACTCGACCTCGAGTTCCTCTTGTATGTAGTTCGATCATTAGTAGGAATAAAACATGATAAACCATCAACTTCAATATTCTCAAAATTAAAAGGTATCACCATGAGTCCAATACCGTAGACAAATTTAGAATAAGTATCGTGAAACTTGAACTCCTCTACTTGAAAAGGAATGGGCATTGCCTTCTCCTGGGGTTGATCTTGAACACAATTAGGCATGCATGATATGGATATCGATGTGATGAATGAATCAGCTTCCTTGTCTTTAATGAGTTTCTCTTCAATCTTCAAAGTGGCTTCTTCATGTTCATTTTCACACACCTCATGATGGTCATTCTTGATGTTCTTCCTTCCAGGCTTGATTTTAATTTTATGCGACTCCCACCTAAATATATATGTGTTGTCTTTGCAATAACCACCTTTGACTCTTTCATGCCATGGTCTTCCAAAAAGGACATTAGTGTCGTCCATGTCAATCACATGACAAGTAATCTCTTCTTTATAAAATTTTCCCATAGAGATAGGAACTTTACAAACCTCAGTTACTTGTACATATTCATCCTCTCCAAATGGAATCCAGTATGGATCACTCAGCTTCACTGTCGGTAATTGAAAATAATACACATTTTTGTTTGCTACAAAGTTCTCTCGTAGAGCACTGTCAATTATTACCGAGCATACCTTGTCGTTGATGATACATGTAGTTCGGAAGTTGTCGTAATCTGGCGTTGTGAATATCCAACGTTCCATGTTTTTTTTTTGGATTGATGAGGTTGTCTTAGGGCAAATCCCTTGGCATGTTCCTCTTCAACGAAACTTTCTTTGATAGATACTCTACGACCAGAGTCGTTGAGGTTGGTGGTAGTGAACTTCTCCCTTGGATCGTCGTCTGTTAAGGAGCGGGCGATACCCGCTTTGATACCAAATGATGTGGGAAGCATGAACACGATAGTAAGGGGCCCTGTCAAGCGTCGAAAGCCATATGTGATAAATTAGAATCCACTAGCAATTACGGACACAGCCGTAAGAAACACAGAGAAACTTCTCTAATATTTGTTTTTTTTATTTATTGATAACTTGAATGAAAATTACAATCTAAGAGATGCCTTATATAGGGCACATAGCAAAAACCTAATACAACTAGAAAACAAAAAGAACAATTTATTATAGACTAAAACTAGGAAATCTAACCTGATTAAATAAAAATCGGAAATAAAATCCTAGATACTAAAGAATATTACGCTTGGAATTCCAATCAAGATTTTGCTCGAGAATCTCGATATATCCAAAATAGTAATTTATGATTAATTCCATCATTAAGAAGCCTATTTGAATACCAATTTTCAATATTCAAATTATTCTTCTTAACGTGAAAACGCTTCTTTCTTTTCGAGATTTTTTGTTGAAATTGGCTAAAATATCGTCCTACATCAATTTTTTATGGGAGCTTCTATGCATACCTCCAAAATTAGCATTTGGACCGCCTTTCTTATTAGACCTCCAACCTGCTTTTTTGAATATATAATATGCTAACTACACCTTCTATGATTTTCCCAAAATGCTCTTGGGCTTATTATCCAACCAAGTTTAGAGTTTTCGATAAAATTTTAATACCAAGCAACTACAATTGGTCTTCAAATAAAAACCTGGTGCAATTGATCTTCACTCTTCTTCTACAATTGTGAGATGGAGTTTAGAATGGAGTTCATCAAATCTATTATCTTAAGCAAAGACATAGTTGGGGTTAACATCCCCCCAGCCCCCTCTCTATCTCCCTTCCCCCCCCCACCTATTCCATTATTAAAAGCACTAAGATACAATCAATTCTAAATACTAAATCTTTAGAGATATGAATATAACCACTCATTTTTTATATAAGAAAAAGGTTTTAATAGGTCAAATTGGAAATATTAAAGTTTGTGCAGGAAAAAATTTTAGAGGGTTACACGTAAGAATGGTTCTTTTGGAAAAAATACCAAGAGCAAGTCCAGGGAATGTGTTAGGCCATTGCCCGGGCCCCGGGGTAAATCTGGCCCAAGCAATGAGGATGGTAATGTTTGAAGAATTAATCAACCCATTCTCTCCGAGTATCCGACACCATATATCTGATAATTTGATTTTCAAACTGACCCTATTTCAAATTCCTAAACCCTAAAACCGAACTCTAAACCCCTAACCAAATTAATAAAAAGAAAGAGTACTACACATCTCACATTCTTTTTTTTTGTTGAAAGGGACACATCTCAGATTCTTAGGTACACAAGAAAACTTTTTTTTTTTATTGCAGAACTTCATCCCTCTTCCCTCTTAACTTAACATCAGCTCAATTGTCAAGTTAATCGGTTAAGTCTACCAGTTAGTTTTGGTTTGAGATCAATTTTACTTCGTTCCAGTACGTAGCTCCATGATACTACGTCAAAATTGGGTTCATCCTGTTTCTTTTGCCACGGTTTTCATTCTTTGCCCGGAAATAATCCAATTAAAACACCATGGTTACCTCTATGTGGGTGACATACTTTCCCAGCACTATGAACAAAGGTTATTGACCAAAAAAAAAAGAAAGAAAGCAAAAACAAAGGTTGCATACCCATGTGGCTGGCAGATGTGATTTCAATTCCAACTAAACAAGTCCTGAATCCAGCTCAATAGCATCAATTCCTTCTATAATATACAACAGGATATAGAGCAGAAAAGGCTACAAATTAAAAACACAGAAACCAAGAGTTGATGCTTCAATTTCATGTAATGATTATCTCTATCATTAATTGCTCTTTGAATTTTCATGTTCCCATACTAAATCCGTCCCTTGTTAGTGGTTTGTTTCTTGTGGGGTTGCGCCAGACCAACTATATACGTACATTTACATATATTTAATGTAAATATTTTCCTTCACAATTTTCTTTTTCATTTCTCTCTGATCAGCAGTAATTCTTTTCCAGGGTAGAGACCATTTTTTTGGGAATTGTACAGAGACTATGTATAGATACTTGGTTCCGGTTCATATGATATTTAGGCCATGTTTGTTTCTCAGAATCTGGACATGTTTCCTTTCCTGCGTTTGGGACAGCCAAAGAAGGGAAATTGGTTCCCAAAGGAAAGGAAAAAGTGGAGGAAATTGGTTCATTCCCCCTCCCCTCAGGATTCACTTTCTCAATGAAAAGGAAAATGATTCATTTCCTTTCCATCAATCAAACATGGCCTAATTTGAAAGGATCAGGACCAGCCCCATCTCGCGCACAAGGCAGGCATACCATTGCATTAAGGCTAGATAGCTAGGGTCACTTACTCTTACCTGTGCTCGACTATTCAATGCAAACGATTCGGTTTTTCAGGGACCGTTCAATCATTCAATGAAGTAATTTAAGGAGGGAAGTAAATGATGATCAGGACTCAATTAATGTTGTGAAGGAACACTTGCTCCTCAGAGAAATACAACATCTTTAAGTTGATGCTGGCTTTGTCTCTACGGTGTTTCAATCTTCTTAGATATACATGCCAGCTAGCTGCTACAAGGCATTCGACAAAGGCTTGGCTTTTTGCTAATAATGTGCAAGCTTATAGCTAATTTGTTTTAGTGTTCGATCATTCTAGATACGTGAGAGTTATGGCCAAATTTAGGGCTTTCTTATGGGTAGCTAAGAGCGTTGAAATTAAGTGAAGTTGTCAATCTGTAAATTAAAACCTGCACCGCAACTCATACCCCTTTATTCGATGTCATGATCGAGCACGTTGTAATCTGTGGCTGGATCTGACTTTATCTTATTAAAAGCAGTAGCATTCCCTCTTTTCCTTGCTACCATTTTAAAACTTGTTAAACAAGTGCAATGAGCAAATAATGTACCACACTTCATATATATGCGCGATTAGAATTTCGATCAATAACAAAACTTGATTTCATATTAGATAACTACTGAACTAAAACATCAACTGATTGAAAAGGACTCACGTATCTAGTCGATGAAGACCACAATTGAAAAGGAGTTGTGAAGATATTAATAGGAATGTACGCTACCTAGTTGTAGTTGTAGTTGTTGAAAGTTAAATATGGTTTCAGAACTTGCATCTATTGACATTGATTGGACGAAGATAAATGAGTTGGATCTTGAAAACGATGAAGGGAAACAATAGTGCTAATGCTTAAATGACCATTAATGGTGGTATGTACTCCAGGTCCAGATATAGCCAATTCATTTTTAACCACACATGTATGTACGTCAGAAGTGTATCTACAGCTGATATAGATTACAAGTTGTTTTTCCTTTATTGTCCTGGTAAGACAGTATGGTGATCGAACTTGAAGAAAATTAAGATTAAAAGACCTGATGGAGTAGATGAAAGGTATAACTTTGTGTCTCTAATTGCTATGATATCCTGTGCTTAGGACCGTTGCTGTTGTCGGATGTATGGCACTCAAACTTTTAAACAAGGAAATTGGTCGCGAAGTTTTTGAGAATCAATATTCATTAAAGTACCCTTTCAGTTGTTAAAGGAACTTATTACAACGACCAGGTTTATGTAAATTAATTATCAATATTGCTCGTTGTTTAAGTTTGGATACCAACTTGTCTGAACATGATTTATTTAGGTACTATTGATCGATGATAATATATCCTTCTTGTTTCCATAAATTTCTTCCAAATCCTTTGATACACACACATATGCAACTATTTGTACACTTATTATTGAACAAAGAATTATATTTCCGGAAAGGATCGATGTACGCGATTAACTTGTATGAATGTGATCAAAATATTTATGTGACATATGCAAGTGTTTCGAGCACGTACATTTGCGTTTAATTACATGAATCACTAACATGATTTAGGAGCTGATCAACCATCTTAATTCCATGGACTTTTGAGAAGGCTGTATTAATCCGACTCTCCTTGCTTTGCTTAGATCTTCTCATCAGTACAGGTACTGGCAAGACGTACCAATAATACTAAAGAGTCTGTCACTGCAAACTGGCCAGGCTGGACTATTAATTAGGAGCTGCATGCATTGCAGGCCAAAGTTTCTTTTGTTTATTGTGCTCGGTGTGGATGGTAGTAGAACTGGATCGGCGGAAGTTGTTGTATGCTTGTATTATTAATTATTTTTTCGTTAATGTAAGTTCAATAAAGTAAATTACGGTGTTAATCTTCTGTTTAGTGAAGAGACAGATGTCACTATTTTAAGGAGGTGACAGGGTTGGTATAGGGGATTTCGGGACAGCAGATATTTACATCATTTTGGATTCCGTGCCAGTTCATTTCATTCTTGAGTGAATGAATACTAATTCAAATGTGTTTGATAATTACTTGGTCAATTATGCTGCTGGGGACGTACATTACATGCGTTACTCACAAAATGAATCATGCGATTAATTTACCTAGTTCCTACCACCGTCTACAGTAATTTTATTTTTATTTTTATTTTTATCGAGATCACACAATCTTTTTAAAGACTTTTTAGGTTCAGAGACTAATATATGTTAGAAGTCATGTCAAAACGTTTCCTCCTATTCGATCATCAAGAATAGATTGAGATTTAAACTCTAATATACGTCGGCGGGATTTGAATCTGGATATAGGGACACCTGAAAGTTCTTACCAACTCGATCACCTGTGGTGGTTACAAAAGCAAATATTATGTATATGTATTATGTACATATATATTGTTTACATAATGCAGAGTTTGAAATTTTTTCAAAATTACATAATTGATATTAAATTGAAAATTGAACATATTTTCGAAAGTATTCAATTATCAATATGAACAAATATTTATTGAAATATTAATCCGCACTCCACATTTCCATAATTTTAGTAACAAAACGATCATTGAAATTGAAAATTTTAAATTTTGATATAATGTATGAGTCTATGATTGTATTGATCGAGTTGGATGATCTTACACCAGAAGCTCACGAGACTCTGCACAGTCACGCGCGTTCTGCGACATATTTTCGTATAACAAGTTTCTACGTGATTTCATTGATGTCCCTCACACCTGGATCCGGTGGCACAAGAAGTGTGCATGGATTAGTTAGTTATATTTTTGCATGAATCAAATAAATTGATAAGAAAAGTCACCACTTTGCAAAAGCATGCATCAAATCATCGTATCGATCAACACATATTTTACGTGACCATAGAAGCTCATCTGACACAGTAAAGTTTTACAGACCATATTAGGCATATAGTCTATTTTTCATATATTGTGGTCCATATAATAATATAGATGATTGCAAAACGTTCTGCTAGGGTTTGTGCCCTGGCTTCTGTGGCTTTTGTGGGAGTGGGCAATTATTTTTGGACTCCTCATTATGGCAGTAAATTCGGTCATTATTTTGGCGGTAAATATCGGTCATGAAGACGACTATGATTACGGCCTTAAGTACTGTAATAAACACGCAATGATTATGATTATTAGTGCGTACTGAATACCGTCGTAAATGTGCAATGAATTACGGTCGTAAGTACGCAATGATTAACCGTATTAGTGAAACAATAATTATCATCATAAGTGCGTAAATAAAAGCAGATATAATGACAGCTTGTCCCCAGAGTAAGTCATCGCCTATATAAAGGAGGCTCGTCATCCAGGTAATCCATCTCATTCTAACTCTATCTACTCCACTACTTAGAAACGTACTGACTTATGCATCGGAGGGTTTTCTACAGGTACCCCCCCTTCTCCTCGAGCTGACGGTCAAACTCCAAGTCAACACTCAAAGAAAGCTTCCAGATCGTAATTTCCGGTTAGCTCCCACTCCCATCCGCATTCATTGGTGAGTCAAAATCCTCTACGGAATTTTTCTTCACCAACAGCTTCCTTGCTCCATGCGTAGAATTGGCAAAGGCTCACTTTTGGTAAATGACACTAATTGCATAGTATCCGTGAGCAATTGACTTTCGATTAGACCTGAAAATGAACTGGATTTTAAACTTTATTCGCTTTGGATCTGTGGTTGTTGAACGAGTTTGGATTGAAAATTTGATCTATTGGTCAATTTATGATCCAGATCCGTTAATCCGTTCATTTAACAGATCAAATACAGATTTTAGATTAATTTGATATGTTAATGATCCGGTTTGTTTTTATAATAATTAAATCTTATTTTTGTCTTTTCCAAAATATTAAATATTAAATATTAAGAATATTGTTACTTTTAAATATAAAGTAATAAATATACATATATTATAATAAATAAATATACATATATTATAATAAAGCTTTTGCAGAAACCTAAAGGATGTATTCTTCTTAATTAAGCTTCCAATATTGGGAACATGGAAATATGAAGTTGAAGCTTATTGATGCATATGTTCATTTTGTTCTCTAATCCAAGAACGTCAATGAAGTATTAGCATTTTGGTTACCTTAGTTTATTGTTGTAAGGAATATTTTGGTTATGTAATATTTCATGACGTATCATTATAAAAATAATTTTTTAATAATTTATAACGTATCATTATAAAAATTTAATATTATTATGGGTTCTTGCCCAAAAACACCAAAATGAGCCAAATTTTCCCCACTTACCCCAACAACATATTTTTATTCTCACTAACCCAATTTAGAATATAATGACAAATATACCATCAGTCTAATTAAACAACTTCATTTTATGCCATTCTCTCATATCTCTCTCTCATGCACGATACTCTCTCTCTCTCTCTCTCTGTATCCTGTATAGATCATCGGCCACCTTCATCGGAGAAAGTTTCATGGCGACATGGAGAGCTATTCATCGCGACGGCGACTTATTCAACCACGGTGGTGAAGCAGAAGACCCATAGCTCTACACTGTTCGACGTCATCCGATTTGCATAACGGCGGTAGGGATATGTCGACGTCGCTTTCGGCCTCGTCAATGACGCTAAGTCGTCGTTGCTGCTCCCGAGATGTCGCTTTAGTCCGACGCGTGACATCATTGAGGAGGTCATAACCGGCTTCGATGAGATCGATCTCCACCGCTCGACCCGAGGACCCTATCCGGCGAGGGCCTCAGCTCCTTTTGCAAATTCACCGAGCTCCGGCGAGTTTGGATTTGTTTCAGTGACCGGCCAGAGTCGAATTCGATTCAGGTCTCGTCTCCAATTTGATCCTTTTTTTTTTAAAGTAACGGGATAGAAGGAAAGAAAAAAAAGTTTTGAATGTCTATTGGGGGAAATAGACGTCTTTTGGAGGGCAATAGATGTTTTTAAATTGATCTAATATCTTCATTTTTTCTTTAATCAAATTTTTATTTGTCTAATATATGGAAGATTAGTTCCCATTCTGGCTACCGAAAGTTCTATTGGAGGGCAATAGACTTCTATTGGAGGGCAATAGACTTCTATTAGGGGGCAATAGAGTATTGGGGGCAATAAACCTTTTCGACGACCTCTTTGGGGATCTCCGGCGAGGTTTTCAGAAAAATTTGGTGGGCGGCTGCCGGTGACCGGAATCAGGCGAAAGTTGGCTGGATTCCGGCGACCGGTGACTGGCTCCAGTGAAGTCTCCTATGGTTTCTCTCTCTTCCATTTTTTTTTCTCTCTCTCTCTCAGTAATAAAGGGGTGAGGGTAAAATGGTATTAAAAAAAAAAAAAACAAAGCCTTTTTTTATGGGGTATTAGGGAAGACCTCTTTAGAGTGTTTTGGGTAAGAGGAAATTAAAAAGACTTAATGGGGTAAGTGGGAAAAAAATCCCTAGAAATGGGGCATAAAAACCCTTTCATTATTTAAAATTAAATATTCATTAATATAAATTGATCGGATTTTTTTTTTTTGAGGGGAATGGAAGACTGATCCATTGATATTAAAATCATACGACCTCACTCGGTCAGGCTTGAGAGGTCCAAAGACCACCTCATATTACAAATCAATGCTCAAATAAAACGACTAAAATCCAAAATGAACCTCCAAAAAAACTAAAATCCTAAATGAATTGCAAAAATAAAATGCAGAAATTAAAAACTCCCTATCCCTAGACTGCCCTAAAATGGAACCACTGGATTAAACATCTTGACGCCTAAAACCTTCATGGTGTACGTTGCAACACTCAACACAGCCACAACAACATTCGAGGAATAGTACAGGGTAATGAGCAGGATAGGCCACCTTCTAGAAATCCCAAAACCCAGCCCAACCCAAGTGTAGGAGGAAAGGGGAACTGAACCAACAAGGCCCAGTTCACCAGCCTACATTGCAACCCAGATCGGTAGAGGCCCAAAAGCCCACTACCCGAACCCTTCGCCTCCTACCCCCAGATCGACCGGTTCTGACCTTTCAGAAGAGGCGGCCTCCACCCATCACCCCTCTGGCGGCCTTCCACGGCCTTCCCCCATCAAGAGAGCTGGAAGGAAAGCTGCTTTAGCTCTAGCTTGGAGGCACCTGCAATCGAACGAAAAGGAGATCCCAATACGAAGCCTGCTTCACCTCCGGCAAAGCACCGACTTGCGCTTCACCCCTCCACCAACCCAAGTCGACGCCGCTCACGTCAGCTACACACCGTGTGCTAACGATCCAACAAAATAGCCTCAGATGCGGCTGAAATCCCAAAGCCCGATAGCGCCGATCACAAGTTGAAACTGATCCACCACCAGACTGCACCGCCTCCGCTGCAAAAGAGCGATGCCTGTGACGCCCGAGTCACCCAAAGCAAACGGAGATCCGGAGATCGCTGCGGCCCTGCTACCGAAGCCTCTAGGGTTTGGTATGCTCAGCTCCGAGATCTCCGGAGCGACTTCTGTGGTATCGATATTAAACTTCTTATTTTTAAATACCACCAATTGATCGGATTAGCTGATCAGGTATCTGTTAATCCGCCGGATTTGGATTGAGCTATCAATGATCTGCCTGGTTAAAAAAATTTATTACTAATTGGATTTGTATTGCTCTAAATCCGGTACATTTAACAATCTACTTTAAGTTATCTAAAATCATCATAATCAATTTTATGAGATTTTATGAGTTCGACACTAGCTGGTTTGATGATCGATATAGGTGGCCGCATATATATGAAAAAATTTATACAAAAGCCTGTTGCATTGATTACTTAAGAACTTAATCAAACAAGTCCATCTACAAGCTAAGAAAACTCTCCTTTTCACTCAAGAATTTAAGATAGTACCATATATAGTGCTCTGCTAGCTAGCTGTCTAAGTTGTGGTATAAACACTGAGAAACACGACACGGCCTGCTGAACAACATAATAATGCCAATCGAAGGTAAAAACAGCTCCTTACTGGAGGTACTCCACATAATCAACCCACAACGGAGCATCCACCACACTGCTCTCGAAACTATATGGTAAACTGGTACCCATGAGTGCAGACAGGTATTGAAACCTCATTAATTTGCTTCTCTTCTTCATTTCGCCCTCCATATAGGGAGGAAGAAAATGTTAATTTGATGATGACATTTAAGTATCGTCACACTCACTTGCCATATATCTCTACCTGAAACGCTAGTTACCGTACCTGTTCAAAATGAAATTCTTATTCATTGATTCAATACAAAATTCTAGTTTACCTTTTCTTCTCTAAACTTCATATATTATACTAATGCAATGTCCTTTTGCAACTTCACGGCCAAACCCTCCACCCGCAACTATTCGCCGGTATAAGATTTTTTTTTTTTTTTCAAGTTTCACATATACCCCCTTAAATATTGACAAGATGATAATAGTCTGCAGGAAATAAAACCAGTACGTCATCAAATTTGGAGACGAAACGCTATAACTAACTTTAGCAGTTACGTAGAAAGGTTTTTCCAGCTTTATACAAACAGTTGGACTGGATTTTGGTAAACTAGAAATCTAGTCTTGTTTCTTCATCAATGCGTCTGATTTGGGCAGTTGCAGAGGTTTATTTTCTTTCAACTATCATACATTTTAGTCTTTATTTTAGCAGCTAGATGCATGGTTCTCTTTAATCATACGCACACTTGTTTTTTTCTTTGCTTGAGAAGATGAAATGTCCAACGCATACCCTCTACAACAAAGTTGGGAAGTTAATTAATTAATATTTGTTCCCAGTTTATGCTGCTTATGCGCCCCGAAACCCTTTATCAATCCCTAACTCCCATAGATAGATATATGATCGATCGATTATGTGAGTGTCAAATCAAAACTTCCTATTGATTCAGGTAAGAACACTATTAACGACCTTAATCAGAATTTGTCTAATCTTAAAGCAGAGAGATGGAGACAACACTGATATGTCGCAGATGTAAAATAACACTGAAAACTGAAATTAATCATAACTTTTCCTCTTTCTGATTTTTGCACGTACAAAGTTGATCTTGATTATGATCTGAAATCCCTAAATTAATGGAAGTTTGCCTTGCGAAGAAAAAAGAAAACCTCAATTGTCCGTCCAAACTAATCTAATCCACCTTAATCGTTTCGTTCTACTCGATTTTTTTTAAATATTTTTTATATAATATATATATTTTTATATAGTTAAAGAGGATAAAATGATTTCACTCATACTCTTATGGTGACTCGAATCCAGAACCTTGATCTTAGGTCTACTCAAATTCAAAATCTAACTAAAGTAGCTGGTTGTACATATTAATTATGGTCTTGTCTTGTATTGTAGGATGGAGGACATGTGTGGTCGTGGAGTCTTGATCGAGTTGTATACATGTAGCATGCTTTACAACCATATAAACCAATTCTCCTTCAATCGAAACTCAAAAATCTATAAGAGCAACTCCAACAGTCTCCTTATATCTTGATTTTTCTCTATTTTAAAGAAAATTTTGGCTGTTTTGTTCCAACAGATTTCTCTGTAATTATCCCTAAAATAGAGATAGCTTGTAATGAGAGAGAAAACAAACTTCCATATATTTACAAATTGCTGTAAAATTTTAGGGAATGATTTAAGAAAAAATTATGGAATTTGTAAAATAAAAAATCTGTTAGAGTAGAATTTTTTTTAGAGATTTTAATTTTAATTTTCCTATAACAGAAAAATTATACTAAATCTGTTAGAGATACTCTAAACCCATCGTCACAAACCAAATTATTGAATTCATCCGACGTTGTAATGGTTGGTTTCATACAATAAGTTAGCACTGCTTCTATGTACCAGCCTAGCTAGGTAGTAGCTACTGATCCAAAGTCAGGCCGTCTATGTACCAGCCTAGCTACTACCTACTGATCCAAAGTCAGACCAATAAAATGTAAGAGTTTAGGATTTTAAGTAGCGCAGTTAATAGCCCCCCCAATGTGTGGCAGTTGTCTTTCTTGTGCTTGATCATGAAGTTGACAGCTTTGCGTTTCCCATCCTACCTACCCGGGAGTTGGGGTTTCCCTCCTCCCCATTTTACAAAACAGGGGAATGCCAAATAGGCAAATAACATTTTCCATGAACCTGGCCCCTTCACTTTTTGTCATATACGTCTCAGCTAGCGTAATGTGGCATTTGACTAGTATCTTATACATTCCTACATCAGCCTTGAACAGTAAAATCTCAAGCATATCTGGTATTCAAGTTCCAGAAAGAATCTAATTAATTAAAAGCAAGACTAGTGGGCTATCAACCCATTTTATGATAGAGGGGTTATCATCAACTCCATTAATAGCCTCCATCCTATCAATTTAGAGCTACCCAAACTGGTGGTCAGTCAGTTCTGTTCACACAATAATGCAATTCTAAATATGATTTAATCTTAATAACAACCAGGTCAAGTCCCAAAATGCAAAATGTGCCCATTATAGGAAAATAAATAAATAATAAATAATTTTATAGGCTGGACTCTGGAGAGGAGTTGAGAAAATAAATGTATATAACTAGGGCTGTGCTGGTCATTAAATTTCTTACCATTATAGAATTTTTTCTCTTTTCTTTTTGGAAGGTTTACTAAGCTAGCTTGCTTGTATTCAATTACCCAACAACTTCTATTGCTTTACCAGATGTAGGTATACCCAGAAGAGTAATTCATTCAAGCTTGCATTTTAGTCTGTCTCTGGAACTTTCAATCATGTATGGCATGATTTTCTTTACTATATTGCAAGTAAGAATGAAAAAAAAAAAAAGGAAAAAAAGAGAGAGAGAGATGGAAGAGCTCGAGTTTCCTCCTAAAGGTTCTAAGTGACAGTGAGCTGTCTATTCACCAATGGAAGAAGATGATCATGCGAGATAAGAGAGAAGGAGTTACCCCAACGTCCACGGCTTCCTAACTCAACTGTGGCATTCATTTCACCATAATGAGTTTTTCAGTTGTATTATTTCAAAGTGATAATAAATACAGTTGGGACTACTTGGAGGCTCCTGCACATAGCATTCTCTGTGTGGTATTTTTCCTTTTTTTTTTTTTTTTTATAATTTGTTTTAAAGTCCCCTGGGAAGGAAATTTTATTATTTGTTTATTTTGATGCATGAATTTGTGGCAATTATTTGGGTATATAAATTCGTGGACTCACACAAAACAAGGCCAACCAGTGGAAGCCACATACAGGGAAGAAGCTGCAGCAGTTTCTTCTGTGAGAGTGCTTTTCTGAGACCTCTGCCTGCTACCTTGATAATGGCTTTGGTTAATGGAGCACTAGTACTCAAGAAGCTCATTTTCTTTTTGGCTTTGTGCCTCATCAGCTTACTCTCTTCTTCTCAAGGTTCTTCTTCTTTCTCTTGCTCTCTCTTCTTCTTCAAATACCCTTCTCTTGCTTCACTTGCACTTTTCTCTCTCTTCCTCTCTTTGTTTGTATGTGTTTTTGGTGTGATTATTAGTTCATGTCTTAGTAGTACAATAGCTCTGAAATCTGAAAATCGAAATGAAGTTTATCTTTTGGATGGGCAATATTCTATCCTCATATTCCTTCTGTTTTGCCATTTCAGTGTTTGAAAAAACTTTTTCACCTTTATGTGTGGCTTAAATTATTTTTCTTGTTCTTTTCAAATTGCTACATAGCATTCCCCTACTGGGGCTTGTTTTTGTTTCACTAATTGCAATTCTTAGATATGTTTGAGGGATTGCCACTGTACAAGTACAATTTGGGTATTTAAAATTCCTCTTGGCTCCAATTTTGCCATAGATCATCTTTTTGTGTTTATTTTCAAAACTGGAGTTAAAGATCCCATATATCTTGGTTCACGACTTCATTCACTCTCAGTTTCATTTCTCAATTGGAGTTGAAGTACAAGAATTCTGCAATTAGCAAGTTTGGCTACAGTGATACAAATTCTATTGATCAAATCTAAATGATTTTCTGTGCAGGTAAGAAGGTTTACAATGAATTCAGATACCCATTTATCAAAAAAGCAAGCTCTTTCCCATCTGTATCATCATCTTCATCAAGCGGCCACAGCCATGACTATGATTACATAATTGTGGGAGGGGGCACAGCTGGGTGTCCTTTGGCTGCAACCCTCTCTCAGAATTTCAGTGTTTTGGTGCTCGAAAGAGGGGGGGTGCCTTTTGCCAATTCCAATGTCTCATTCCTACAAAACTTCCACATTGCCTTGGCAGACACTTCACCTAAATCTCCTTCTCAGCCCTTTGTTTCCACTGATGGAGTCATCAATTCCAGAGCTAGGGTTTTGGGTGGCGGCAGTGTCATCAATGCTGGATTCTATACCAGAGCAAGCCCAAGGTATGCTCCAGATCTTCAATTTTGCTTGGAATGCAAGAAATTGTTTCAAATTTTAAGCACATAGCCTTCTGGAAAATAACAAGGGGAAGAAAGTTTCGTTAAAGAACAACGTGTACCATTATGTTCCCAGGGGAGATCTAGTATTAAGTTTCTAATCAACTGAATTTAATAGTTAAGCAGAGTGGTACAGAACAAACAAACCAAGAATTCATGAGAAAAATCTGGAATATGGAAGACAGAATTAAGTTGCGTTCTGCCGATTATATAGTTAAGCTTCATATTTACATCAAATCATGGAGAAAGTGAAATGATGTTTATTAAGTAGCTAGTGCTTGATTTCCAAATATAGTTTTAACCCACATTCATGAAGCACGTACTTTTCAAATTGATAGGCATCCCTTACTCTCCTTACAGAGTGGATGAGATGCACCATGTTAGTATTATTGCAACCCCTCCTACCCACCACCTTTAATATTGTCTTGTGAAGTACTGTTCATGATTTAGACACTAACTGACTAATCAATTGTGTCCCAATGCATTAATTTTCTTGATTGTCTGTATTTAGATATAAAAAGTCACTTAAAGTTTAAGCAAAGAAGTGTCTAATGAAAACAAACCCAAACATATATTTTGGCAGCTGATAACTATGTCATTATAATTTTAAAATTTCATTGTTGTGTTGATGTTGAGTTGGTGACCATATGATGGCCGGTATTCATGACAAATTGACAATGCATATATCATTGTAGTCTATATTAAGGCATTCATAATTTCATCTTTTCTCTTTTCTTGTTTTTCTTTGCTTTCCTTTTCATTTTCCTTTTTCTATTTATAAATGCTAGTTTTCTGGCTTTAATTTCTATTCTTGAATGGAGGTGAAGTAGTTACTATTTGATAGACTGAAACATTTAGGGAAGCCACTATGTGAGCTTGCACTTATGCATAGTGGTACTTTGTATTACTAGGACAGTATATAACCTATGAGTCGATGACCTACATGTATGACTTCTTAGTCTTAAGCCACCTACCCTATATTTCTGTCTATAAGAATCCTTGACCGCTAAATAGGAAAAAAGAAAGGAAAAAAAATATGATAGGGCACATAGCTCAAGCAGTCATCTCTCTCTCTCTCTCTCATAATTTATTATACACACACACATTTTTCCTCTTTTTTTTTTTTTTAATCAAAATAACTCAATCAATCTTTCTCTCATTATTTTTTTTTTCAAATAAGTTGTTGGGCTGGAAAAAAAAATTAGGATTTAAATTTTATAGTTGTCAATTAGTTATATAATTACAAATTGACCCATAAAATGGGAATAGGACACTTTGTTCAGTACTGAAGCTACTTTCTGTGGTATTTACAGGTTTATAAAGAGAGTGGGATGGGATGCCAAGCTAGTAAATGAGTCATATCCCTGGATTGAGAAGCAAATTGTTCACGAGCCACTGCTTGAACCATATCAGATGGCATTCAGGGACAGTCTTTTGGATGCTGGGGTCTCACCTTTTAACGGATTCACTTATGATCACCTTTATGGAACCAAAGTTGGTGGAACCATTTTCGATAGATTTGGTCGTCGTCACTCTTCTGCTGAACTGCTGTCTTCTGGGAATCCTCAGAAGCTCACAGTCTTGATTTATGCAACAGTTCAAAAGATTGTTTTTGACACATCAGGTATAGCGTTACTAACATATGAAAATCCATTATTTTTCTGTCACATCTTTAAGAGTCCAATAAATTGCTTCTACAGCAAACATCCTTAAAATTTTGGATTTGGTGACCAAAAAGAAGCCCTCTCTTGGTTAAAGGTATTTTCAGTTGTCATTTAGCTGGATTTGAAAGAGATTCGGTTATTAAAATCAAGCAATTTGGTTAAAACCAAAACCCCTGTGAACCTTAGGAAAAGGAGCTTCGGCTTAACAACCAGAATCCCCTTGTAACTGTACCAAAAGGTCTTTGGTTTGCTCCTAAATGTTTCAAATTTGCATATAATGTATAAGTGACATTGGGAATTAGGTTTTAGAATATAGTGATTAAACAAGTACTCCTCATTATACAGGGAAGAAACCAAAGGCAGTGGGAGTTACCTTCAAAGATGAAAATGGAAGCCAACATCAAGCATTTCTTGTTGATAAGCCACAGAGTGAAGTACTATTGTCTAGTGGAGCAATTGGAAGCCCTCAAATGTTATTGCTAAGCGGTATTGGACCCAAAGCTGACCTAGAGAAGTTGAACATTCCAGTGGTGCTCAATAATGAGTTTGTTGGAAAAGGCATGGCTGATAATCCAATGAATGCAATCTTTGTCCCTAGCAGTAGAGCAGAAAAGCAGACGCTAATCGAAACTGTAGGGATCACCAAAAGGGGTGTGTACATTGAAGCTAGCAGTGGATATGGGCAGTCCCAGGATAGCATTGAATGCAACCACGGAATCCTGTCAGCTGAGGTAACATAAATACTACTTCTACCCCAAAACTAAACTAAGTTTGAAGTACTGTTATTTGGGATTTTCTACATTTAGAGTGTTATGAACATGACCTTGATATTTGTTAATGATGTTCAAATCCTTTTGAGTTGTTACTTGCAGATTGGACAGCTATCTACTATTCCTCCAAAGCAAAGAACCCCAGAAGCCATTCAAGCTTTCATCAAACACAAGAGAAACTTGCCCCATGAGGCATTTAAAGGGGGCTTTATTCTGGAAAAAATTGCAAGTCCAATTTCCAAAGGAGACCTTAGCCTGATCAACACCAATGTTGATGATAACCCCTCTGTCAGCTTCAACTACTTCAGCCACCCCTATGATCTTAAGCGCTGTGTTGATGGAATTCGAATAGCCACAAAGGTTGTGCAATCGGAGCATTTCACAAACTACACAAGAGTTGACAAGCAAACTGTGGAAAAGATACTTAACATGAGTGTGAAGGCTAATGTTAACCTCATACCTAAGAATATCAATGACACAAAGTCATTGGAGCAGTTCTGCAAAGACACTGTCATCACTATTTGGCATTACCATGGTGGGTGTCATGTGGGCACTGTGGTTAGCCCTGACAACAAAGTTCTTGGTGTCAACAGGGTCAGGGTTGTGGATGGCTCGACGTTTTCTGAATCCCCCGGAACTAATCCTCAGGCCACTGTCATGATGATGGGCAGGTATGCATCATCATATGTATGTACAACATGTAAAGAAAACAACTCGAACTCAATGTGTTGGTGTTAATGTGTGTGTTTCGGTATGCAGGTACATGGGACTGAAGATCTTGAGAGACAGATTGGGAAGAGCAGCTGGTATATAATAAAAGGAAGCAAGACCTAGGTAGTTAGTGGGAATATAAGAGTGACTGAGGCTTGGTGTTGCAAGTGTGATGTAATGTGTTGAAATGATTCTTACCAAGCTACAATGTGTAGAAATTGGCTTGCCCTGGGAATGCATGTTTCTATCTTATTATATCTCCTAGTTCATGATTTCAACAACTGTTGTCCAGAATGAAACCACCTTCAGCTTGTTAGGCAATGAAACTAAGAATTGAAAATCTAAATATTTTGAGTCGTTTTCTTATTCAAAAATTAGCATTCAACGGCACCCGACATTTACAAGTTTATCAGCTATTTGAAGCAGTCTTCTTGCTTATTGCCAAAAAGTACTTCTTAAACTTGAATTGTGAAACATAAACTCTAATATTCATATGTTATGCCATAATTCTAAATCAAATTCCCTCTTTAACTATTGTAACTTATATTGTTCTCGTACCTGCTGACCTCAACATGACAAGCTTAGTCACATCTCATATCGGTTTTCTATAGCTAGTTATAATCTTATATTGGTGTGCTCTTGGAGGTTTAACGAGGGATGGTCCTCTTCTTTTTCTTCTGTTAGAATTGAGCTTTAATAGTGGTAAAAAAAGGTGGCCAGGTTTCATGTCCATTCTCTGTTCTATGTATTCTGTTGATCTAGTTTAAGTGGAGGATAGAATTTGGGACATTTATAATTAGAGATAGATGCAGAAAAAGATATAGGAAGAACAGAGAAGATGAAGATAAATATCAATCTGTAATGCCTCATAAAGTCTCAGTTCACAACCCTAATCACTGCCTTATATAGCCTTGCGTTTTCCACACACTTCAAGCTAACCACCTCTCTTCTTGCTTAATCAACTGATCAGCTTCCTAACTAACTCATTTAACCATTAGTTACCTAATATGCTTTTAGGACAGCTGTGAAGTTGTACTCACAACCTTGGCAAGAAGAGCATGGCTCATCGACTCGAAGGTCAACATGTCCTAACCGTTGCTACATGCCCCCTCAAAGCTCCAGAACTTGGGACCAGGGGTTGGAACAGAGGACCATAAATTGTAGAGAAGCTAATCCGTTTATCAGAAAGTCTACAATCTGATCTGTTGAAGGCAGAAAATGCAGCTGAAGCTTTCCTCTAATCATATTTTCTCGTAAAATGCACATGCATCTACTTCAACAAGATTAACTTTTGAGTTATGATTGGGATTTTTGCAAGTGACAATGCAAGGTACGACAGTTCTGAAGCTGCATCGGTCAGTGCTAGCTCTGCATTCAGCTTCTGTTGATGACCTTGACATGTAAGTTTGATTCGTGGAGTACCAAGACGTAGGAGTGTTAGAAAGTAGAGCAAAATTAGCTTGATATAGCTGTCAACATTCAACACAATCATTATGTATCATCACAGTTAATTCTATATAATTAGGCATTAATAGGCCACGAATAGTTTTCCTTTTTGTATCCTAGAATCAAGCTATATCTTTGTATATATGATATACAGATCAATACAGCAATCATCACTTCCTGAAAATCTGTTTCTGTTGTTTTTCAAGGAGCAATCTCACAAGAGAATAATGAAACCGGTTGTGGACCTCCTGTCATTGGATCACCTGCCCAACCCGCATTTGAGAACACTCCTAGTTCAAGTTGAGCTATTCTGTATGTAATGCTATAGTTAAGTGTGCCTATGATGAACCCAAGAATCCTTTTTATAGTAGCATGGTACATTTCTATACCTGTAAGTGCCTGCATAAACTGATATACTGCAATCAGCCCACCAGACTTCTATAATCCGAATTCTGAAACATCATCCTATGGAAGCTTAGAAGTCTGCCCTAAAGCAGTGAGCATACCAGCCTTGTAAAGAATGTCATGTGCTCATATGGTTTGGGAGAGTTACGTATCATGTTTGAGATATTGTATCTGTAACCCCAACACGTAGCGAAATAACTCCTGTGCAAGAGCAGTTTTCATTCATATTGAGTTTCAGATTCTTTTTTACTTGTGATTTCAAAGTGGTAAATACAAAAGTAGTAGAGAAAGAAGGTTCCTGGTGACCTAATAAACAAGGAAGTATTTACATTTGATGATCTGATCGAACCCAAGAGAAGGCAACTGAAAAGAAGACTTCTGATTCGATGCCCTGGGTGCCTGTTTTAAACCATATGGTAGACATAGTATGGGAATGCAGCATTTTCAAAACTCTTTGGTTGAGCCATAACCTCTTCTTTAAGTTTACTACCACGAAGAAAAGCATACTTTGTATACAGTTGGTGAAGCTTGTTACCAAAATTGGCTGCAAGAGCAAGCGCACTTCTAACAGTAGTATGCCTGACTACATGACTGATTTTTTCCTCATAGTCGACACATTCGTCTTGACAAAAAGCCTCTAGCCACCAATATTGCCTTGCAATGGAACCACATCAGTTTTTTTCTTCAGCTTCAAAATCCACTTGCAGCTGACCAAATTTTGGGCCAGTCTCCAGGTGCCTTGTTTCATAAAAGCTTGATATTCTTGTTCCATAGCAGCTTTCCATTGTGAAGTGGTGAGGACAATTTTAAAGAAACTTGGTTTTGTAGAGGAATGAGTAGAAATATGAACAGAGCTAGCGACAAATGCCTTTTTGTTGAAAATAGGATGATCATTTGTAAGAGCATCTAAAAGAGTTAAGAGGGGCTGAAAAAGTGGATGCATTAGTCATTGAAGTTTCAGTGAGACCATATAAGATGATTCCAACCTCTAAAATTGGAACGTACACGTCTCCTTCATTGTGTGAAAATGGAGTGGATGATGATGGGTCAAGCAGTGCATCTGAAGCCACAAGAAAATAAATAATGGCTGGTGGGTATAGTAGATGATGATGCATATGTATCTCAGAAGGTGCATTTACTTCAGTATGGATTTGATCAAGTAGGCAAGCACTGTGTTGAGTAAAGATATTGCTGTCAGGAACATATGGGAGAGGAGGAAGATGGTGAAGTATTAGAAGTTTATGGGACAGAAGTATAAGGAGATAGTGCTGAAGTTATTGAAGGAGTGGCGCGCAGGAAAAGCGAGAGTGACAGTAGGTGAAGTACATGATGATGCAGGAGTGTTGTGTTTATGTGTAAACTAGCATCATTTACACTGCATATTAAAAAGGAAAATAATTTTCATCAAAAATCACATCTGTATAAAATGGTCTTATGAGTAACTGAATTAAAGCAAATAAAACCTTTTGTAACCAGCTCCACAGCCAAGAAAAATGCTTTTAATTGTCTTGTTCTGCAGCTAAATTGAGTTATAAGATTGAGACGATGATTACAAACAGAGACATCAGAGTGTACTTATTTTAACGAAATCAGAGACTTGGACATACATGCAAAGGTAGCTTGGTAAACTTGCCAGACAAGCAAGACTCACACAAGGAATGACACTCATCTAAGCTGCAAGATTAATTTGACTTGATAACATTGAAATGATAATAGGGTTTGATAGGTGACTTGGTCTTTGATGCCATGTTGAGTGCTTAAATTTGCTACCACAAATAGCTTTTGGTTTGGTAGACTGAGAACAAATTAATTGGAGTTGACAGAAGCTTTTGGTCTGCCTGTCCCTCTTGTCCTGTATCATACAAAGATGATAGACTGACAATAAGTTTGCATCTAATTTAGTCACATGCAGTATAGTTTGTAAAGATAAACACCAGATGCAGTGCCTAAGGAACCATTGCCAATATGAGCAATCGGGAAACCTTCTCCACTTCCCACAGTGACTGAATTATTGGCATTTATGTAACATTATTGATAGAAAGCAGAGATATCGGAAGTCATATGATTTGAAGCTCTTGAGTCAGTAAGCCAAAACTTCTTGGGGAGGGGCAGAAGACATAGTTTGATATGCAACAACTATATATGGCAGTGGTGGTTGAATTACTGTGCATCACTAGTGTTTCTGTAGTAGCACTCAGTTGTACAATGACCCTTCTTATACAAATTTGGCATTCTATGACAGAATAGGTAGATTATAAGTGGAAGCGGACCTTTGATAGCCATTTTCAGAAAAGCTCTGGCTCGTTGCAGGTTATAACATTGAGCAGATCCATAAGAGGAGTGGCCATATGTATAAGTACCATTTGAATGTGTTCTGTGGTGATGAAATATATGAATGTTGTTGTGTAATGCGAGAATAGCATGATGAGAAAATATTAGTATACAAAGAAAGGAATGAAAGAGATGAAGGAAGAACAAGGAGAAGATGAAGATGAATATTAGTCTGTATTTCCTTCACAGATTTACAAGCCAAATCACTGCCTTATATAACCATACATTTTCTACAAACTTCAACCTAACCACCTCGCTTCTTGCTTAACCAACGGCTCAGCTTGCCTAACCAACTTGTTTAACCATCAGTTAACAACCCTGACCTTGAGAAGAAGAGTTTGGCTTGTTGACTCAGAGGTCAACATTTCCTAATGGTCGCTATAGGCCTAACAAATCAGACAAGTTCCCTTGTGATTGTGTATGATGGTGGCTGATGTAAGAAGTATTCTTCATGAAAAAATGTGTGCTATGGTCAATCTCATGCAAGTTTTCACATCATTTGGCGACTAAAATTTAATCGTTTTCTCATCTTACAATGAGCTTATCGTGAGCATCATTCAGCTCAACCTGGACATGGTTTCAAGACCCAAATATAACCCATTTGAGTGTCAACTCTTTAAGAAATTATTGCACTTAACTGACGAAATTAACAAGCACCAATTTAGTTTGGCCACAATTTCAATGAAGATCCATGCTCACTCATACTTCCTCTAGACAAACTCCTTAGTCTTTGCCAAAATTGCCTTCTCCTACCAGTCCTCAAAGGCCCTGAACTAGAGTACCTCCTAAAAGATCCAACTTCCTGCCCCTCAACCTCAAATCCCACACTTGCACTCAACAAATCTGACGTTGAGGGTATCTTAGTGTCATGGCTAGCCCCGAATACAGGCATCTGAAGCTGTGATTCTGCCACTTCAAGATTACCACTATCTGTATGAATGCAGAGATCATCATCGTCTTGGCCACAACTTGTTGAACCTGCAAGTTCCTTTGTTTCTCTGAACTCATTGCATACAAGCTTTAAGGCCTGAACAACCTCACCCATGAACGGGCGGTGAGATACTTCTGGTTGTATACACATTGAAGCAATTGCTGCTACCTTGGTTACACTGTCCCATGTGATCATATCAGATTTCAACGCCGGGTCTATTATTGATTCTAGACCCTCTCTGCTGGTGAGGAGAGGACGAGCCCAAGCAACGAGGTTCTCTTGACCTGAAGGTTGTGACAGATCCACCGGCTTTCTTCCTGTCAGGAGTTCAAGAAGGACTACACCATAGCTGTAAACATCACTTTTTACTAGAAGATGACCAGTCATTGCATACTCTGGAGCCAAGTAACTGGAACAAGAATATAAAAAAATTGACTTATGTTGTAGTATCTTCATCAAACATTTTTATGTTGTAGACTGTCAAAACACATCTAAATAAGAGTTCACTTCATCTAGACTTTCTGATAGCAAACATGTGAAAATTGTCTGGCAAAAGAACATTTCTCATGTATAAATAAGTAAATTTGTTCAGTAGTGGAATTAAGGAATGAGAGTTATCTATAATATAGTTAAGGAGTATGTACCCAAAAGTTCCCATAACATGTGTTGAAATATGTCTTTTTCCCTCCTCCAGCGCCGCTCTAGCCAGTCCAAAATCCGAAACCTTGGGTGTAAAATCATATTCCAGTAAGATGTTGCTGGCCTTGAAATCACGATGTATAACTCGAGGATTTGAGTCTTCGTGGAGATAAGCTAAGCCCCGAGCTGCACCAAGGGCAATCTTTATTCTGGCATCCCAATCAAGTGGATCAGTTTCCTTGTCAACACCTGAGAGAACACAAGAAGAGTCATTTATAATTCAAAGCTTAAAGTTCCCAATATATAAGCACCTGGATATCTAGCATTTCAACCAAGAAATGTGAAAAGTATTGAGCATAGAGACATGTTGAACTTGTGTTTACCATGTAAATGGGATTCAACACTTCCATTTGGAACAAGTTCGTAAACGAGGCAACGAGTATGGCCCTCTGTGCAGATACCAATTAATTTGACCAAATTTCTGTGGTGAAGACGGCCAAGCATCTCAACTTCTGCTAAGAATTCGCGGCCACCATGATGATCATCTCTCTTCAGAACCTTCACAGCCACCTCTCGTCCATCATCTAAAGTAGCACTGTAAACAAGCCCAAAGCCACCTTCTCCAAGTATTCTTGAAGCATCAAAATTATTAGTGGCTCTCTCCATGTCATGCAGAGTAAAGGTCTTCGCAGATCCAGTATAGGTTAGTGTGCCAGAACTAAAAGACATTGATCTGGAACCATGTGTGCTTCCAAACATCACTGACCTGGGATCCCCTGTGAGTATATGATGATGTTATGGATAACCCAAAATAACAAGAATACAAATCACAACCTATTTTGAACAAGTATTAATTAAAAGGAAAAACAATTCCATAACCATAATTCCAATAAATTATTCTTGTGCACAGTTGCATGCTGAAAATGAAATCAACATTAAAAGCTGATTACGAGTAAAAGTCCTTAAGCTTTAGGAGCATTTGGCCATATTACAAGTACCTGTGAGTTTTGTAGGGGACGATGTCAAAGCTTGTGGAAAATGTTCAGGCTTATGGGAGTGAGATCGACATTTCAGTAACAAAAGCCAGACAAACCCCACACATAAAAGAAAGGCTGTGAAAGATGATAGAACGATCACAGCAAGCATACTTCCTTTGATTCCATCATTTCTTTTTCTTGGCACGTTAACTGGTATAGGTTTTATTACCCTTCCATTGTTGTCTTGGCCCATGTATGGCCCATCATCTATAGTAGAAATGGCTGAAGGTGCTGAAGGGGGAGAAGGTGGAAGACCTGTACAGATGCAAGAATTTAAGAATTTCACTATTGCAGAAGTAAGCTCTGAAGTCATTCAGCATGATGAAACCATAAAAACTCATACCATAGTGCAGAAACTATGACTGTAGAGTGTAGATCAATGATGAGTAAAATACAGTCTAATATAACCTTATCATTCGAGGAAGTCGGATCAATTGATACCTGGATAGTGAACATTCAATACTTCATAATCACCAAAGAGAGAAGCATTTATGGAAACCTGTCTGCGCCAGAATTTGTCATAGATTTGAAATGCAGTAGTGCCATCAAATGTTAGTCCTATAGGTACCAAGTTAACGAGGACGGAAGTTTTCTCTAGCTGCTGACTAGATGCATCTGCTCCCATTATGCGAACTTGGCTATGGTTTAGTGCAACACTGTCTGCGATTTCCTCAGCCAGCTTTGAAACTGAAGGGAAGAATGTGTATATTGCAACATCTAGTTGGAGTTTAACTTCAATTGGCTGCACACAACCACATGTTGATCCTGGAGGAGTATATGTTAATGGATCCGTGCATGTGATTGACGAACAATCTACAGTTATTACCAAAGAAGGTCAATACCTTTTGCAATTAAAACATGTGAATACTTTTTTAATTAAAAGCAAGGCCAGAGTACAGTGTAGGTGTACCTTCATTGGGAGGTGGAGGTGGTAGTGCCAAAATTGGTGATGGTGGTGGGGACTTTGTCCTCTTCAAGGAAGAATCTATGGGAGAAATTGCACGTGGAAAGATGGGCACTAAAAAAGACGGAAAAAATCAAAACTAATATGATCAGTACTTAAGGTAAATGAAGTAAGGACTCTACGATAAATCCACCAAAGGTCCAAAATCTGAAGTAAGCCTTCCCCATACTGTTATAGTGGCCTTCAAAAGTAGTTGGTGATGGTGCAGGTGCAGTCCAACTCCTTGAAGAAGGCGAAAGAGATCGAAATGGGGAGACTGAAGGGCCTAAACATTTCATAAGATATTCTTCAGGGCATGAGTAAATATGATTGATCTAAATATTCAAGAATATGTTACTGACTAACTCTGTGTGTGTGTGTGTGTATCTGTATCATAAGGGATTTCAACCTTGTTGACTGTTAGTGTGGGAAGGAATCGAGTAAGTTGGTTCTGGAGCAGAGCTGTGGAACTTTTTGTTTGCATGATGATTTTTGTGACGTGAGCTTGAGGGGGAATGTTCAGGAGAATGCACCCATTCCTTTGCAGGACCTCCAGAAGATGACATAGAAGGTGGAAGTGCAATACTTGAAGGCCTTACAGAAGCATGAGGATGGATGGCTACAATGACAAAAGATTTCACAGATAACTATAGGCACAATATTTTTCATTTTCTATTTCAAAGTTGGCAAATAAAAGGGCTATAGATTTTCAGTTACCTTTAGCTGTGGCATGGCCTGCTGGCAATAGGTGGTGGGATACTTTTCCGGGAGGCGGAGCTACCAGATTTCTGTGTTTTTTCCCGCCAAAGCTGAGGGGGGAATTAGGAGAGACAGCATGGTCTGTGACAATACAACCATCCAACAAATAATTAGTCAGACTCACAACAAGGTCGGAGGATGAGCAAAACAGTATCTTATCATGCTATTTCTGGTAATGAAAATTTAAAAATCAGCCTAAAACATGTAATGACTTCTTTAATTTTCTTTTACTGCAACAATTTTCTGAACAGTGGTCATTGAGTCAAAGCTCAACGCCAGCTTTGAATACAACAGAACAAGCAATGTACATTGACGTTGCTCTTAGTAGTCAACACCGAACAAGGTTAAAAATATATATTAGGTACATGAATTATTACATGAGGTAACAGCTTCTTGCCTTTTTACTCATAGGTCTTTTCTACATTGATCAACTTTACTGCATCCCTTATTGTAGGAAACCAGACAAACTATGAAAGGGACTGTGCTGCTTAATAGCAGAAGCCTTAAAGAACCATCTCTAAAAATATATATGCATTTGACATGCGATTCAGTTGTAAATCACAATTATAATTTTTCATATCTTCACCCTTAATAAAATGAATAAATTTCGTTAAGAAAAAAAAAAGGTTAAATATTGGTGGTGGTGGAACCCCTCTTGTATCACAATAACTGACAGTCAGTGCAGTAAGTAAGCACAGCTGAAATCTGGTAGCTACCAGATTTCTTGCTTGCTTCCAGTAAACTTATCTGAGCAGAACAATACTTTTCCGGGAGGCGGAGCTACCAGATTTCTTGTATCACAATAACTGACAGTCAGTGCAGATAAGTTTAAGCAAGTAAGCACAGCTCATAGCTAGTTGTGAATTGTACTCTATGAACCCTTCAATATTATATTCACTGACTTCTGGACAACCACAAAATGATACTTCAAGTACCAGTTGAACATATAAACTGAATTACATAATTTGGTCATTTTTTTGAATTACAATTTACCAGAAAATGGCCTATTGGATAGCCTAAGATTTCAGATTTTACCATGAACTTCCATGCTCAACAATGCAGTGATGAAAATAAACCTGTCAATTAGGAAACTCCGTAGACCATTACCATGATCCAATTGATACAGTTAATCATTTATGTGCCATATCAAATGTTGAATAATCAAAGCAATTTCTCTATTTCAGAAACACTTGGTTCACAGAACCCAGATCCTAAAGTTTAAAACTAATGAAGACCAATTTGTAATCAATCCTATTATACTGAACAAATATAATTAACCATAAGAATCAAAATCTATTACCTGCAGATCCATGAAATGGCAAAACACCCAGAATCAAGCACATTTGCATAAGAAGCAGATTCAGTTGCCTCCCCATTTCCCTGACAGAGAAGCTCTGAGCTCAATTCCAACCATCCAAGTAAAGAGAAGAAAAATAAGAAAAGGCAAAGTGGCAGAACAACACCATGAAGCAACACATGGAAGTACCTTTAAGGAAGCAACTTCAAGATGAGTTTAGATTACAGAAGCAGACCCACAGAGGCAATCAGTGAGAGACATTGGAGCAAAACAACAAGAATGGGTCAGGTGGGCATAACCCAATTGCTGTCACAAGATTAAGCTGCTCTTGAATTGGGAAGTTTGGTGAGTACTAGTGGAATTGTCTTTTTTGTCACTGGTGGACTGAAAGTTTACTGGAAGTGATCAAGCACAAAGCAGCACGGTGCACTTAAGGGAGCTCTAAAGCTAACAAGTCCAAATAAGACACTGTAAGACAGTTGGTGGAGAAGTTGAGAGGGAGAGATAGAGTGGGTGCTCAAATAATGATAAAAATGAATAATCTTGTTTGAAAAAATGGAACACTAGTGTGGATTAAAGTATTGAAATGCTTGACTTGTTGTTAATGTAGTTAATTGACCTCCATTATTCTGGATTAGATTGAGGTATATATATATATGTGTGGGAATGCTTCTTATTCTTGATTAGATGCTAGTCATGCTACTACTTATATATGGTAGTGGTTAATGGTTCCATTTGTATGCGTTATTGTATAATCATTTTTATAAGATGTAAATTGTTGTATTGATAAATCAAAGAGTAAACTGACTTTATGCCTTAGTAAATTATAACCACCACATGAGTCGAGTTAGTAAGAGCTTTCAGGTGTGGAACCCTCACACCCGGGTTCGAATCCCGCCGATGCTGATCGGAATTTTTGAGGAACTGTGTGATCTTGATAAAAAAAAATAATAATGTCTTTGTAAATTATAAATAGTCGGTGTATTGATTTGACTACTAATGACGTATGGATACTTGTTGGTCCGGTGATGCTGTTTTGTTTGTTGAGAAAGACAGGAGACTAAGTTGAAGTGTGGAACTACACCAAACTCAATTAAGATGCTCATTTGACATGAGCTTACTATCTAAAATTTGCACATGAAACGTTCGATCTGTCCCACAGCTCCCCACAAGGCTCCAAACCACATGCAGAATGTGACAAACCACACAGCACCAACATTTGACAATTCAAAGAGACTGTGAGCCTGCTAAGAATGAAGGTTTTTTCGGTGTGTGTTCAAAGCGAAATCCCAAAGCAACAAGAAATGAAATGATGACATACATTTTGATTGAGATCTGCGGCTCATCTGCCCACAAGGCTTTGAGATGTGGTGGTTGATATGGAATTGGTGGTGGCCATGGCTAATTGGCCGGCCACCTGCTCTTTTTCTTTTACATTATGATAGTGGTGCTAGGACCCAAGAAAACATGGGCAATCATCTATCAGAGAAAGTCTCAGCCTGTCAAATGTGTAGGTGAAATTCATTGTGTCGGTGAGAATTGACTGCGGTGACGGTCGTCCTTATATAAAGCTTCCTTATTTCTCTATCTTTAGACCTGTATCGTAGCGGCCAAATTCTTTTTCCTATATGGGTCTTTTCTTCTCCCTCTTTTTATTTTAATCAATAAAGTCGAACTCAAATTTCTATCATCATTTTGTTAGGGAAAAATATCTTAATGATTGTCTAAACCCGGGGGCATTGGGGTATTGTTTTGTGATGCAGCGTGTTCAATTGTGCGAGCTCGCTTTGTTTCCCATGTGGTAGGCTGGTAGCCTTGAACATTTGCAAGCAATTACAGGATGAGAAGCTTGTGTTATGGATGCATGACAAGTTGACAACCTTTAGATTACCCGATTCTTTTTAAAACTAATTTGTATATCTTGGTTTCAAGAAGAGAGCCTTGGGTCTCCATATGTTAGTTGTAGGACTCCTCATTAACCTGTCATTATGTCTACGGTGAAGCCAACATAGTAGAATTATTCCATTCATATGTAATCTGGGTTGGGGATCCTATGGAGTCTTCTCTCTTCTATTTGTAATAGTAATTCTTAAAATACACTTGTCGCCAATTTCTCAAAAAAAAAAAAAAAAAATCAAATAATGTAACAGTTTGAGTTGCGGTAAAAATTTAAAAACACTGAAAATTTCTTACTTGTGTGTGTGTGTATACAGATTCTATCAAGAGCGGAGCTCCGCTTTGAAATTAACGTGTGAAGTTCGAGTTTTGGGTCACTTTTCGGTCGTAGATCCATATCTCGACCGTTCAATTTTTAGGTACTAGTGTATAGATCATATCTGCAAATTTTCAGCAAATTGATGTTCCTTAAGGTATCTAATTCACTTAAATCAATGGACGAACTGAATCTTTTAACCTAAACCGTACGAGCTTTAAAGTAGTTATCAATGCCTTAATGATCATAATTTTAGCTGAAAATTTGCAAAGATGATTTATACACTAGTATCTAAAAACTGAACGGTTGATATGTGAATATGAGATAGAAAAATGACCAAAAACTCGAACTTCACACGTTAATTTCAAAGCGGAGCTCCACCCTGGATAGAATATGTATATATATATATAGTGAGGGATCCTCTTTTTTTGGTATGTTCTAGGGATAGGGCATTGGACATACTTTTCGATCATATTTTGACATCTTAACCATTCAGGTTTTAGGTCTTAATGTGTAGATCACTTATGCAAATTTTCAGCCAAATTGATTGTCGTTAAGGTATTCAAAATGGCGATTTAAAATTATAAGTATGAACGGTTCAAGTTTGACAGATTTGGTTCATCCATTGATTTAATCTAGTTTGATACTGTAACAATCACCGATTTGGCTGAAAATTTGCAGAAATGATCTACACATTATGACCTAAAAACTAAACGGTTGAGATGCCGAAATGTGATCGAAAAGTTTGTCTATATATATAAAGTCCTTCTAGTGAGGGACCCCTTTTTTAAGTCATCTTCGGGGATCGCTATCTCACTTTTCGATCACATATTCACATCTTAACCATTCAGTTTTTATTTATATATGTGTAAATCTCTATAAATTTTTAGCCAAATTGATAATCATTAAGGCATTCATAACTGCGATTTTCAATTGTGAACATGAACAATTCAGATTGGATAGATTCGGTTTGTCCATTGATTTAATCTAGTTCGATACCTTAATGATAATCAATTTGGCTGAAAATTTGTAAAATGATGGGTGATCTACACATTAGGATCTAAAAACTGAACGGTCGTGATGCTAAAATTACACACACACACACACACACTAGAAATTGCCTACACCCGATGGGTGTGGGAGTACTGGGTAGTTATGCTTAGAGTGGGTAGTTCTAGGAAATTTTTTTAATTAGTTTTTTATTTTGTTTATTATGTTTTGACACTTTTGTCCCTGATGAATAAAATGTTATCCGTGATATTTTAATCTTTGAGGGTTGAAAATGTTATCCGTGATATATATATATATATATATATATATATATATATATATAGGGATATCTTCACAAATGGTGTATGAACTTCAGACCATTCTACATTTTGGTGTACCAACTTTCAAAACTATCAGAATGGTGTATCAAGTTTGCTCCAATCTTTCATTTTGGTGTACGCCGTTAAATTTTCCGTTATCTTTGCAAAAAAAAAAAAAATTCCGTTATATTTCCTTTAGCTTTGTCAGTTTTTTTTTTTTTTTTTTTTTTGTAAAGATAACGGAAAATTTAATGGCGTACACCAAAATGAAAGATTGGAGCAAACTTGATACACCATTCTGATAGTTTTGAAAGTTGGTACACCAAAATGTAGAATGACTTAAAGTTCATACACCATTTGTGATATTTTCCCATATATATATATATATATAGACACACACACACACATTTAAAGCTAAATTGTTTTTCTATATCCATAGAAAATTCATTCAAATAAACTGCAATTACACCACAATCACAGCACACAAAAAGGATTGCAAAGGCTACAAGGGCTCCAAAGGTTTCCAAGATCTAAGATGCATCAAAGTCTTTTAAGCTTTCCAAATTCAAAAAATGATTAAAGCCTCCAACTGTTAAAGGTCTACATTTTGCATGTTTGCATTTTTTTTTATAAACTTTTAGTTTTTAAATGTTGAATGTGCTTTTGTGTTCAACTATGTAATTTTGATTCTTTTGAACTTGTACCTTGTTGGAAATGTGCATCAGTTCTTGTGTATGCAGTTTAGCTATTTAGATTTTTGAACTTGTGCTTTCTAATTTTAAAATGTTCTTTTATGTTATGTATGCAGTTCTGAACTTACCGTTGTTTGCTGGTTTGTGTTGTGGTTCTGTGCGTTGCTGAGTTGATGCATAAATGCATAGCCTACCTGGCTGCCTGCTTGAGTTCTAGCCTTATTGCATAGTGCATAACTGCTTTAGTTTGATGGTTTGCAACTCAGTTGTAGTTTGGAGCTTTGAAATCATTTTTTTGTTTGTTTAAAGTTTGTATTAGTGTAGTACAGTTTAGTCTTTTGATTAGTTTGATGGTTTGCCCTTTTGTAGATTGCAACTCCGTTGGAACTAGAATAAAGTGATAAACTGTTTATTTCAATTACTTGCTTCAATTTGGATTTTTGATCACTTTGATGGTTTATCAAGATTGTTGTGAGAATTTCTCAATGTAAGTCCTTAATATGGTCGTTCTTGGCATATGTGTGAATGTTTGAGTTGCCCAGATTAGACTTAAAAGCTTGGAAAAATGGAAATTTGTAAAGTGTAAACAGTTTACTAGTTTTGCTATTTTGGTAGTTACTGCAGGAATCGAGAAACATACATAACTGAGCCGAAGTGAAACAGTTCGGGTCCTTGTCGGTTCCAGCATTTGAAAATGAAAAACCCGAACCAAAATATTTATCTGCGGTTCAGTCTCAGTTTTACAATTTTTTTTTATATATATATATTTTTTAAATCGAACTGTTTTTCTAAAATTCTTATTTGCCTATTTATATCCCCAATGAATATTCTCTTTCTACTGTTTGGTTTATTAATTCTAATATTAAATATAAATATTAGGAGTGATAGTCTAAGTAATAATTTTGATTGGATTATCTGGAATGCTATCTGGAACTTGAGCTGTCCTCTTAAGCTGAAGATGTTTATCTGGAGTGTTTTCCACAAAAAGATTCTTACTAATGTGCAAAGAGCCAGAAGAGGCCTCACTGCCAACCCTACTTGTCCCATTTGCAATTCTGCTAATGAAAGTCTTCTTCATTTATTTAGAGATTGCCACAGGTCTATGGCCATTTGGAAACCTTTCCTTAAACCTGGTACCATTTTTAACTCCTTCTCTCTAGATTGGAATAGTTGGGTGGTTGCTTAGCTTCACTGCCATACAAGAATAATATTATGTGGTGCAGTTTATTTGTCTTTGTCTTATGGTTCATTTGGAAATGGAGGAATAAGGTGATTTTCAATCCTAAGTTTGTCATGCCTGCCTGCCTTGAGAGGATCATATGGGATTATGCAGAAGAATGGATTTGTGCGCAATCAAAGGCCAATTCTGACACCATGTACAACTACATTATGCTTTCTTGGAGCATACCTCCTATGAACCATTTCAAATTGAATATTGATGGGACTAGAGTTTCGTATTCTGGGAAAATTGGTGCAGGAGGGGTTATCAGAGACCATAATAGCAATTGGGTGGATGGGTTTCAAATTAATCTTGGTGTTGGGGAAATTCTTGATGCTGAGGCTTGGGGTCTTTTCTTTGGTTTAAAGTTAGCCTCAAAGCATAACATTACTAATTTGGAGATTGAATTAGATTCTGCTGTGCTGGTTCAACTTATGCAAAACTCTGACAATTCTCTGCATCCCCTTGGTTCTATGCTTGCTAGCTGTGATTTAATGTTGGCTAGCTAAGTTTCTGCATCCCCTTGGTTCTATGCTTGCTTCTGTTTGGGCCTTTTAGATCCCGGTTGTAAAAAAAAAAAAAATTTGATTGGATTATGGAATCATGAATAATCATTGGTTCGGATAGAGATTAATATAATTTAACATTGGAAACTCTATAAAAATAAATTTTTTATATAGATTATTTCTATTTTTTTATTTATATCATTCTAAATTTTAGAATATTTGTCCGTTATTTGTGAAAATCAAATTAGTATGACATATATTTTTGAAATAATATGATATATATTTATTTTCTGTATAATTTTCCTCTCTAGTTATAGGGGGTTTACTCTCTCTTTTTGCCGCCATCTCTTCTTCACTCTCTCCTCCAAACTGCGGACATGGCTATGGCGATTCGTTCTGCACTCGCAAAGCTGGCGAGTAACTCTGTTCACAAGAACAGAAGTGGAATTCTGATGCTTAGGGCTTTTGCTATCGACAAAAACCTCAATCGCCAAAGCCGGGCCGTTTCGGGGTTTCCTGCCGGTCATTACTTCCGACACCGATTCGATTATGGAAGCTATAAAAGCAAAAAAAAGGAGCTTAAGGTACATAACCACACTGGAATTGCTCTTCTGCATATTGCATGCCTTCACATTTTTGTTTTAGGATTATAATTCTGCTTTTTTTCTTTCTTTTTTTTTTGGTTGGTTTGTTTTGAATAGGTATTTGATTATTATATGGATTTAGGAGGATTAGAGCCTGCCCGTTTCGCCATGGAAGAGTTCAACAAGCGAAAGGTATCAAATTGATAGCATTATGAGATTAATGAAAGCCAAATGCTTCTTCTTTTTTCGCTAAAATGCAATTTTGTTTATACTAATGATAGCTTTAGGTTAATTGTTTAGTTTGTTTGAAATAAAGTATTTTGGGTTCTCCTTTAGAAAATGCAACTGCAGTTTGTGAGAGTTGTCAAGGCACATAGGCATCTGCTGTGCACAGGAATTAGCAGCCTTTATGATATAACATTGGAGGCAGTTGATGCCGGTGTCGCTAAACTTTACCAAGCTAAAGTTTCAGTAAATTTCACTGATGGCATGTTTTTGGAATGGTTCTGTCTTGTTGTCGATGATGGGTGCCCTATAGCACTATTTGATCACCTAGGTAACTATTCTGGCACTTCAGTTTATTAAGTATATTATTGATAAGGATATGATTTGATAACCTAATTGATGCACATCTGTATATAGGGGAGGGCACAGGTAGTTAGGTTGGTTATGTTTCTAAGTTCAGTTAACAAAGCAACAAATTTGAGGATATTAATGCTGGGTGTTTTATTTACTTGAACCAGAAAACTTTTTTGCTCAGAAGGACAATGAAGACAAAGCAGAGAGTCAAATTCCGATGTGTAAAAAGCAGGTATTTGCAAGCCATCCATTTTCCTTATTACCTTCATGTCCATGTTTAACAGATGATGTTGGGCCAGGACCACCATCTGCCTTATGTTGTTCAATGGTTGCTTCTTTTTCAAGAGGACTGTCTCACACTCTCACTTTTCTGTCTTTGAACAGGGACTTAATTGTTCTAATAAATTATGTATCAAACTATGTCGTATTGAACCTGCATATGACTTATCAAATAATGGCAAGATGCAAAGATTTGGACGTTGGGCAGTGAAAATGTACAACAAGGAAAAGGTTTGAATTGAAAACATCCTGAATTTGTAAAAGCAGCATGCTATTCTACCTCATGCTTTTGCTTTTATGTTTGATTCTTAATGACTGATTTATAAAAATCATGTCTAATATGCATGCCTTCCATTTAACATTTTTGATCTGTTTCTAGAATGATTTAACCCTGCTGCGGAGAATGAGTTTCTTACTATAGGTTTTGCATATATAATAAATCTAAAGTTCTGGTTTCGGTTTTAGAATGCTAAACTGCAGTTTAAGAGAGTGGTGAACGGAAGCAAGCTGCAGTGGGAGGATTTTGTTTATCTAACAATGGAGGCCGCAGATGCTGGTGTGATGAAAATTTACCAAGCAGAACTGTTTTTGCCAGATGACGAGAAGATTAAGCATCCCAATTCCAAGCTCATTCTGTTTGGCCATGTTGATGGTAATGGGGGATTGTCGATACTAATTGATAAGAGGCATGAAGAATGCACAAAAGAGATTTTGGGATCTGAAGATATTATTACAGCATACCAGCAAGGTAAATTCTTACAGCATGCTTTTTTCTTTTTGGTAATTCTTTTTTGGCTTGTTTCTTTGATTACCATCTTTACATACCTAATTCAGTAATCTGCAAGTTGCTTATGTGGGTTGATTATTCATCTTGGTCTATTCAATTTGATTCGTACTTAATATCTGAATTTCCATGTCTACTTTATAGGTTACTGCCGTTACAAGGATTCTAATGTTTTCCTTCCAACCTTTTTGAGATATTGAAAACAAGAGCCGATGAGATTATTCTGCCTATATTAAGTGAAGAGATTAGATCTGGTTAGTAAATGGCGGTAATAGATTGTGCAATGCATCAGTTGACTCTCTGTGCGCGCAATACCATATATCTGAGATTCTGAGATATCAATTAGTTAGGATTGTGGGCTTTCTTTCGATGTCCTTTGATCGGCCTGTAATTACACTACTGTTACAATTAGATCATATGAGTACTTTTTTGTTCTTTTGCCGATTACTGTAATGAAGTACTTTTTGGTCTTAATTCGTGTCACATGGTCTTAATTTGGTTTCATTTTTTGTCAAGTTCTGTCACAGTTTTCCATCAAAAATGTTATTTTTGTTTAAGGATATCTCTATTTGTGTTTAATCCAAACTCTATGTTACTTGACCTAGTGGTAATAGGGTTTAATTAGAAGAATCTAGAGATTATCTTTCCTTGTATGATTTTAACTCTATGCATTGTAATTCTCTATATAAAGAGGCCCCTATTATCAATGAGAATACACAGCGATTATCTCTCAATTTCTAATTCCCAAAAACACGTTATCAGCACGAAGCCCTAACCCTGAAACAAATAGCCAAACCCTGATTCAAGAAGCTAAAAACTTTGAATCCGAATACAAAACCTTGAAGCATTTTCTGCCTCCACCTCACACCTTGAAGAACTCGATCCCAGGAGTCCAGAACCGGCAGCCCCACCTCAAGAACCGGCCGGAAAACCACCGAACCGGCCACCGGAAGCTCTATACAACTAGCAGCAAATATTCCATCGGTTCACAATCTTCCGGACCTCCAATTTCCACCAAATTTTGATAGCAGAAGCCTCTTCATCTGAAGTTTCAAGAACCGGAAGAAAAACGCTGAAAACCGATCTAAAACTCACTTAACCGGCAGTCTGAATCATCCGGCAGAAGAAGAAAAGAAGAAAAGAAGAAGAAAGAGAGAAGAAAAGAAGGTCCAGCCCAAAAGAAGCCCAGAAGGCCAGAAGCCTAGAAGCCCAGAAGCCCAAGCCCACTGATGCATCCCCGACTGCCACGTCAGCAAACAGGGACCCACTGCCACGTCAGCAGGTCAGCGGTCAACTCCGGTCAACTATTTTCCGGCGACTTTTCCGGCCATTTTCCGGCAACTTTTTCCCGTCAAATTTTCCGGCGGCCTATTTCGAGATATTTTTTACTAAACGTTCCCGTTTTTTAGAGTTTTTAAATTAAATTTCTCTTCTTTTCGGGGACTTGCAACCTCCCTTCTTCTACCCCCCTTTCTTCATTATAGGGGAGACCAAATTAAGCCGAACTATGGGGGTTCGTGCTCACTCCAAGCTTAGAGCTTGTTGAGATCTCCAAACTTAGAGTTTGTAGAGAATTTATGATCGACCACTTACATCATTGTTTTGATCTAATCCAATATCTCTTGGAATCGAATTTCTTGGAAGCGACTACGCTCGGAAATTCCTAATTTCTTGGAAGCGATTACGCTTAGAAATTTCATATGTTTTCGTGGTAGCCTATTTCGCTCCGAAACTAACCCTAATTTCTTGTTCTCTTTGAGGATGAGTAACCTGAACAAATTGGACTTTGCTCCATTGGGAACAACTGGCTCTGGATATCACAGGTGAGTTCGTGATATCCGCTAGCATCTCAAGGCTGTAGGAATCTTGGATATGATTCTCGAGCCTAGCCAGGACGTGATAACTGTTGAGCAAGCTCAAGCTTTGGAAGAAAATAGAGCAGCCTTAGAGGCAAATAAGGCAAAAACCATCATCCTAATGACTCGTCATATGGATGATTCGCTCCAGTACGAGTATATGAATGAAGAAGACCCCAAAAGGCTGTGGGTCTCACTCGAAGAAAGATTTGGCAATGTCCGTGACTCCTTGCTTCCTGACCTAGAAGTGAGATGGCATAGCCTCCGCTTCTGTGATTTCAAGTCAGTTCTTGACTATAACTCGGAAGCACTTCGCATTAAATCCTTCATGGAATTCTGTAGTAAAGAGATCACAGATGCGATGTTGATTGAGAAGACTCTCTCTACCTTCCCCGTCTCTGCATTGATGGTTGCTAAGAACTATCGAATCGATGTAAATGCAAGACGGATCACAAGGTTTCATGAGCTCATTGGAGCTATGAATGTCGCTGAAAAGCATGACAATATCCTTGTGAAGAACTATAATTCGAGATCCGTGGAAATAGAGCATATTCTGGAATCTAATTATAATCACACCTCTAAGAGAGGGCGCCAAGAGCGAAACCCTAATCTTAGGTATACTTCTGGACATTCTGATCCATATAATCGCTCTACTTGGGAAGGTAACCGCCAAAATAGGCGAACATGGAACCGAAGAGGTAAACGTGGAAAGAGAGACGGAGGCAATGCCTCTGGCCATGTTGGTGGCGCCACCAACACTAAGAGCCATCTAAATGATTTTTCAAAGCGCCTCAATCAATGGAGTTCGAGCAAAGAGATGTATGTTCTCGATGTGGAGTGTCTGAGCATTGGGCACACATTTGTAGAGCTCGTGAAGAACTTGTCATCTCCCACAAAGCATATTGTGAAGCAAGAGAAGCTCACTATGTGGAACAAGAAGATCAAGAAGATGATCTAGAGTGAAGGGTTGAAGACTACAAATCTGGCTGGGATCAATAGATCGCCAATTATGTTTAAGTCTTTATTTTCCAAGAGATGTAGGCGATTGCCATATTACTTTTATTGGATTAGATTTTCTTTGATCAAAGAAACAATGATGTACTCCGTTGGCTTATGAATAAAATTTCGAGTTCTTTTCATTATGACTCCATTTTGATTCTGAGCATATGACTTTGTGATTACGATGGCTAGGCCATCAATATTAATTCAAGGACATGGAATATCCTAAGTTCCACTTGCCAAATGGCACCTTTATTACAGTTGTCACAAAAACTCTCTACGCTCTTAGGGCAAATTGTACCCTATGAATAGCCAACGAATTCCATGCGAAAGTGCATGTAGAGAACGGAAATAAGTTCCTTTGCATTACCTCTAATGATTGCGAACAAAGACGCATCTTAGAGAAGTTTATGTGTCTCTCTAGTGGATTCTATGTCACTATTCGAGCTATTAATCCAATAAAGTTATGAGAGAAGATCTCTTGGATTTAGACACATATTGACTTTGTCACGACAGGATATATCATCCTAGTCTTGATATGATGATCCGTCTTCAAACGACTTCACATGGACATCATTTCTTTCGAGCGAAACGAAGCATGAATCAAACGTTGATTTCTAGACTAAGTGTGACCGACACAGCTGCCTAGGGCACCGCCTGCGTCCACCACCAGCCTAGGGCTGGTGCAGTCCATATCCATCACGCCATGGATAGCGTCCATCATGGTGATGGCGCCCCAAGTGGTATTGCAATCACCAACTTGCTTCACATAGCGTTTCGGACGCTCAGGCCTAACCAAAATACTTAATGGTTGCTTCTAAGGCCTCTCGCTCGTTTTACTAAGCCCGTTCCTTAGGGAAATTAGGACTGAGACCATCTTATGCAAAGGATATGACAATACTCATTCTGTTCTTACAAAGAATCCGTAGGGATTTTGTGAATTGATTCAACCAACTTGCGGACGCTTAAATATTTCATGATGTTGGTTAACACGCAAACACGCTGGTCATGTGTTGTGCCATTTTCCACCTATAAATGCTGCTTATGCTACACTCCTAGCACATATCATATGACAACGGGCTCACTCCCCAGATCATCCTATTCAGTCAATTGGATTTGACTATGCTAGAGAGTTTACATCGAAAGACTTTCGATGGATACTGCAATGGGCTTGATGTTGGACATCACATTCCCATGTACACACCCAATTGGTCTCTCGGAAACGACTGCGATGGTAGTCCGAACATTGGTAATGCGCACCAATCTTCTTACATCCGCTTGGGGTGATGCAATATCGCATGCAGCTATGCTAATTCGTCTACGACCTACCGCCACTCAATGTACCTCTGCGTTACAGCTAGTGACTGGGTACACGTATTTTGTACTTACGCATATTTGAGTGAGCCATTTATGTGCCAATTGTGCTGCCACAACGCTCTATGATGGGTCCTTACAGACGAATGGGCAACTACGTTGGATTTGAGACTCCAACAATCGTCCGCCACTTAATGCCCTTGCAAGGCGATCTCCTTACCGCTAGATTTGCGGGTTGTCACTTTGATGAGACAGTCTTCCCGTCGTTAGAGGGAGAGAAGAACACGAATGTTCAGCAGGAACGACAGGAATTGTCGTCGCCTGTCCCTACTATGTCTCACCTCAAAACACCATCAGATTCGCCTAAACGACCTAATCAAGGAAACCTTCTATCACGCCCCGAATTTTAAATAACAAATTCAAATCCGAAACATGAATAATAACCAACACAAATAACGTCCTGAATTTTTTTCTTAACCAGCGTCTCGCAAACCATAATACAAACCTCGTAGCAATTATCTCTCGAGTCAAATATTACAAAACCACCATAAATAAAAGTTATCCTCAAAGGAGTCTATAAAACACACCAAAATAGACTAAGTGCTGATGTCAACCCCGCTGCCCTACACAGCTTGCTCTCGACCCTGATTATCCTGACCTGCAGGATTTTCCGCTATACCGTTTGAATAGTGTACCGGGATTGCAACAACACAAAACCCGGTAAGCTTTTTGCAAAGCTCGTGAGTAAATAAGAAATGAACGATTGATTTAATAAATCACAAAAACACAACTTAATCACAACATTTTCAACACAAATCAACATTCATTAACAAACTCAAAACCATTTCAAATAAAGTCTCTCCACTCGACACCTCATAACCTCCATCCCGTGTCCATGATCACGAGTAACCCAACTCGCTGCTTTCATGTCACACAATGGAAGACAAACTCTCCAACCCGTGTTCATGATCACGAGTAATCCAACTCGCTGCTTTCATGTCACACAAAGGCGGACAAACTAGAGCTCTAGCTGAATCGTAACGTGTCACCTTGGCCTAAGTTCACCTTTACGATATCTTTACACCCAGGTTACCACTGTAACCTTCGGACTTCATACCATTAGGCCCTCAGAACAAACCCAGGTTTACCACAGAAACCTTCCGACTCACAATTGTCACATCACAACTCCAAATCACTCTTTCAACAATAGAAATCATCAAAAACCACATATTTCAATGTCACACCATTCCGTATAAAATCATGTAAATATATATATATATATATATATACGTAATCATCCACTCAGGAATGACCACTAATACCAACTATAGTTCACTCATAGTAAAACCAAGAAATTCATTTTCTTATATACTTTAAATCTCATTTTCTTAAAAAACATTTTCTCACACATAACAATTAATTGTGCAATAAGGAAATTCGGTTCGTAAATGAACCATGTGAGACTTACTCACCTCCAATCCCGCTGCGTCTTCTCAGCATAAAATAAGGTTTCCAATCAACCACCAACTCAAACCGTCAATCACCTAACCAAATACGATAAATAACTTAGCGTACAATTCAAGAAAGCACTTATATGAAGATCCAACGGTCGGATCTTCACCCGTGACCACCCAAAGTCATCGGGACAGTCCTACGATCATTATAGCAAAACTACAAGTCGATCGGACGGCCTAATCCTCACGGATCACAAACCAAATGATAGAAATCGTAAAATTCATAACTAAATCATACGATATCCAAAATTTAAGTGTTTTATGTTGAAATGATCGTATCGACATGTAGAACAAAAAAATGGGCAGAAAATGCCCTTAAGGTGGCCGGAAATGGTCGCCGGAATTAGAGGCAGGGCCACCGCCGACCACCGCCTGTGGTGTCGGGGGTAGGCTACTGCTCTTCATTTCATCGATCTGAGAAACTTTCATAACTAGCACGAAGTCAAAAAACAAGTGGAAGTGATCGAAAATACCTCAAACAGTCTGGTTTGGCCGGAAATTTTCCAGAAACCGGCGAGAGCTCCGACGAAAGAGAAAACCTTCACTTCAGGTGCCGTCCTTCTTGGAGCTTGATCAGGAGGTTGATGCGAGTTCAACAAGCCAAGAAACTCAAGTTTTGGTGGCTGTACAAGGAGAAATCAACGTTGAACTCAAAACAGGCTCAAACCGAAACCTTGCTCCCGCCGCCGATACCGGCCACGAGGCGGCGCAAGGCTGCCACCGGCAGCTGCGCAAGGTCGAGGCGAAGCTAAAGGAAGTGGTTTGGTATGGTTTGGTAGCCGGAGGAGGGAGAACGGAGTCGGAGACTCCATGATCTGTTTTCGGCTCGGGAGAGAGGAGAGAGATAGGTCGGTTTCCAGAAATGGAAACCCGGCTATTTTTGGCAACCTTCCAAAAATAGCTAGGGATTTATCCTTTTATACCCAAAATGGAAACTTTTTCAAACGCGATAACTTCTTCATACGAACTCCGATTCTTGCGTTCTGCATATGTAAGAACTCGTATCGACGAGCTCTACAACTTTCGTGAAGGAAGTTTTCCCAAATTCCGTACGTACAAAAAGTCGATTTTAGTGACCCCCCCTAAATAACGTTTGTTTCGAAAATAAACTCATTCGAAACCAAATTTCTCACACAACAACATACGAATCATGCCCAAAATTCATATATCATATAATTGAACAAATATCGAATTACGAAATATTTAACCGAGAATTTTGGGTCTCCACACCTTCTTTTGCGTTCAGCATCCAAATCAAGGCCATCGAGTTCCCATGTGAAGAGGCTGGTCTACCAAAAGGTTGTAAGATTCTCGACTTGTCGGAGGCCCGCAAACATGATGGTGCATTGATGAGCCATAAAGGTGATTGGAGGTGTCGATCATGGAGGCTGTGGACGCGGTCAAGAAGAATACGAAGAACATAAACCCCACCGGCACCAGCTTCTCTCGATTCTCCTCTCTTTCTCCAATTCTATCCCCAACAACTTCAATTCGGACCGGGACTGTGATAAGGACTGAGACCAGGATCGATACTCCCAAGTGATCAAGATTAAGACTAGAGAGAGAAAGAGATGATGTACATAGGAGTGGTCGTTAAAGAGCAGTATCTAGGCTCGAAGAGAGGGAGCTTATGGATGAGATTCGGAATAAGGATGGAGTGGAGGACGGTGATGGAGGAAGAGGAAACAGTGGCGGTGGAGGCTAGAAATTGTTCGAGCAAGAAAGGAGGGGGTTTTAAGAAAAAGAAATTGATCCCCTTCAAAAAAAAAAAAGGCATATGAAATGCAAATTGACCATTTTAGCCCTTTTGTCTCCTACCACGTCATCAATTGACGAAAATTTTGGATTGAGTTTGCAGAATTGGGCACTACTAATGAAAATTGGGAGTTCAGGGATGTTGTTGATGAAATTAAAAGTTTAGGGACTAACATGAAAAATGACCAAAAGTTCAGGTAGGTAAACATTAATCCTAAAATATATTAGTGGGAATATTGAATTTTTGGCATATTAAAAAAAAAGATGATAAATGGGAGATTTAACATTTTATATGTAACTAACTATTTACGTGAAAAATATTAGCTCCATAGATTAGTAGCTTCAGCCTTGACAAAGGTCATCAACATTCAAAGGCTAGATTTCTTTATAGATAGCCGAATAAATGATAAGTTACTCGCCCTAATTTTCTTACGTGGATTGACAGAGACGAATGACTTGTGAAAAAGAATTGTGAGGGAATGATTAAGAGTTTCTAGTTTGATGTGTATATATAGTTGATCATATAGATTGAGACTAAAGGAATGACTAAATGAGCTAACTTTTTTTAACATAGCCTTTTTTGTTCATGATAATCACATCTAACGGTCGAATTGATCGATTTATTTTTCCTCCACTTTGTTTGTCTTGGTAGATGTATGTTTGTAAATTTGTATATAACCAATAGATAAATGTGACTACATTAGTAGTCACGTAAGGAATTCATGTAATTTGAAAAGGAAAAAAATAAAAATAAAAATGAAACATGTAGTGATAGTCGTGTATGTATCACCTAGTAATATATACCATGTGGATAAATTAGCTCTGTATATTGTTGTTTCAGCCTTGGTCAAAGGAGCTAGCCAACTGCAATTAAGACTATATTTCTATAAGAGTAGTCAAATCATGATCGTTTAGCTGCAGATTGTTTCTTTTCTTAATGTTAATATTTTGAATGATGTATGGCGGCTTAATATCCCTCCTAAGGTTAAGATTTTCTCTTGGCTTCTCATTATAGGGAGACTAAAAACTAGGACAAGAATTGCTCGTTATTCTAATAATTTTGATTCTTCTTGTGCTTTATGTGGCTCTTGGGTGAAAGATTTAAGCCATTTATTCCTCTCCAACCCATTTGTCTTGAATATTTAGAATCTTGCTAGATTAGTTGATACTTCTAATTTTCAATCTTTTGATAATTGGTTCTATTCTTGGTTCATAAGAGACTGTCGTCCCAGTTATGGAGATGCAACAGATCCCTAGGGATGCTGCTCTGGTTGCTTAGGTTTGGGCTTGGACCTCTAGGCCTGGGCTTAACTTCTAGGTTTTTTTTTAATTATTTTTCCTAGGGTATTAAGTCTGTGTGCGTTTAGGTTGCAAAACTTTTATTAGTTTTCTATGATGTTTCCAGTTTCTCGTTTGTATCACAATTGCCTGATTGGCAGAAGAGAGCTAGTTGAATGATTTCTTTTCCATAGAAGGCGAGATTTTTCATTCTTGTATGGACTTGCTAAAATAAGAGTTCCTTAAAACTTAATGGTTTACACATGGCTTAAATAGGTTATCTAGGATTCTTGCCGGATTTCTTATGTAAGTGTTTGTAGACTCTAATTATATGCTACTGATTTAATGAAATCAATTCATATTTCAAGAAGAAGAAAAAAATTAGAAAAAATAATTTAATTTGTGAATAATTCACAAGTTTACTGGCTAGTCTATTTAGTTGCCCACTTGCTCTTTCAGAAATCTAGGGTATTGGGCTGTAGAGAGGGATTTAAATTTTGGAGATATTTAAATTTTTGCGGAATAATTCAATTCTCATTCCAAGAAATGCATAGAGCGATACCTTATCTTCTATTGTCTTCAATTTGAACTTTCTTCTCTCTTTCTGGTCTTCCTCTTCCCGACCCAAACCTAATCGCCCCTCCCAATCACAAACAAAATCCTCACCATCATCATCCAAATCTTCTTAGAATCCTCTCATCTCTCAATCACAGACGAGAGTGAGACACTCCTCAGCCTCATGCCACGCAATCGCCTTCGGTTCCCGCACACACCAGAAACTTCCTCTTATTTTGCTCGATTTTACGTACTTCAACGATTTTCGGTTTTCAATCTGGCTATCAGGTTTTGTTGAACTCGAATTGAACAGAAGCTCTAACACCAAATTGTAATGCATTCTCATAGTACACAACAAAGACCATGAGTATCTCATGGTACACAACTAAGTATTGATTAATAAGGAACTGCGTCATTTCCAGATCAATTGGATTACTATTTGAGAGTTTTAGAAAGGAACTGGGTCTGATTTATTGGCTTTTAAAACTGGATTCGAGATGGCCTTATAGATTGATGTTGGGATATTGAAACTTTTGGTTTTTAGTTTCAGATTGTATTGGTTTTTCTATTCATTTTCTTATGAATAATCTCAATTCTTAACTGAATTGAGCTGAATGGTTTCTCGAACGTCTACTACTAGTAATCATTGATGGTGTTTTTCACTATTGTCCTTCTGCAGTCAGTATTTCCTATGTAGGTTTGAATTTCTGTTATGTTATTGAAGTGTCAATGGATTGTGAGGGTCTGATTAGCATAGAAGCTATTTGAAGAGTATAAGATATTATGGAGGAATTTCATAGTTGGTTGGGAGAAGCCCAATGTGTTTATGATACTTCTTATGAATGTCCATGGTGCATTTAGGTTTTTCTTCTTAGTCATATGACTGTCTGTTTAATTTTACATATTTCCATTGATAGTATGTTATACTTTTACATATATTAGATGGATTATCTGTTGGTTAACTTTCATTTTCAGTTGTCAAGCAAGTCTTTATGGCAGTATAATTGTTATGCTCAGGGGTTTCCATAAGCATTTCTAGTTCATAGCTTTTGAGATTATTCATTAGGTATCTTAATGATAAATCTCTAATTTACACTTTTAATTCCTGATCTACCGAATAATCTTCTAGCAGTTCGATTGGTTTTGGTCTATAATGCTAGGCTAATTTTGGGTTGGTTGGTCTATTCTAGTGAACCTTTGGGTAATGACTGATTACTGGTTTACCATATTTGTATTCTGAAAATTGTGATCTTCCTATACTTAACGAGCTATAAGAAACTAACATATGATGTTGCAATTTCTATAAAGACCTTGTGGAGCTTGAATAGAATTGTTGCATATTCTCTCTTTTCTTGTGTGCCTTGATGTATGAAATGTTTTATTTTCAGTCATATCATTCGTGCTTCTGTGTATATGATCAGGTTATTCTTGTGCTGGGTTGCACAGAAGTTGTTGGACTTGGAGCTGAACAAGGAATCATGGGTAACAAGATGCTGACCCTAGATGAGTATGTAATCAATGTGACTAGTTGGAAGTTTGGAACTCCTCTTGTAACCTTTATCATGTTTCTGTACATGTTGCATTTTGTTGTGAGTAAGTCAGTTTTATATTTTAAAGATATTTTGGGCGGGCTCCCCCAAGATTAGTCCATGTCTTATCGGAGAACCTTGTTTTGGGAAGTCTGGAAATGTGGAAGGTCTTGCTCAATGAATCGCAAGTGGTGATACACCTGAAATGATAGATGGAAGGGTGAGTGATAGTTTATTTGTAATTTCTAGTACTCTGCCTTGACATCCTTATTCTGTGTTCTTAAAGAGTCAAGGTGACCAAATCCCGAGCTCTAGTCATCGTTGGAGTAGAGCTGAAACGTTGTAGTTTTTCAAGAGACTTGATGGAATCTTACCTTAGTCTGCTTGCTTGAATTCAGCATCAAGTTGTCCATGTGATTAAAGCCTAGTCCTGTTCGTTTAATATTCAGCATGTACAGATGCTCCAATTTGGTTAGATCTTGCACCAACTTGCTAGGAGTTGGAATAAGCAAAATAATGAAAACAGCTTTCCTTTATGGACAATGTTTATATTTAACATGTACTACAAATGCTTTACATATTATTGATGCGCTTAAAAGCAAGCGCGCAATTTAACCCTGAAATATCGTTAGTAGTATAAGCAAATAGGGATCGTTCTATTCCGGGGATTGAGGGTACACTTGTAATTGTGAAACAAATAAAGAAAAGTATTATTTACAAAAATAAAATAAAGAATATAAATATATACAATTGTATAAACAAATAAAGAATTAAAATAATAAAGTATTATTTACAAAAATAAAATAAAGAATAGAAATATATACAAGTAACAAAATAAAAGGGGGGGGGTTTAAGAATTATAGAATTGAAAATTAAGATAAAGAAAATATAAAAACACATGTACAAGAATGAAACATAAGAAACAAAGATTAAACCCAAGTTTATCATTGAATTCGAATTAACCCTACATTGTTCTTCCAAGTCATGTGAAAGGAGTTGATCATGTGAAACATTCGAAAGCAAATGAATTCCCATTTTTTACTTTTCAATGCTAATTAACCTAAGCGAAAGCACCTAGATTAATCCTATTAAACATGCAATCAAACCCTAGAAAGCTAGTCAATCATGTCATGTTCAACGCATGAAACACATAGAAAGGCTATCAACTCAAGTGTACAACTTAGTATGAATAAGTTCACCTAATTGCAATCCTCTTCAATTGAATTCGATTTTTGTCCAAAACCTTTACTACTTTGATTCAAGTTTACACAAAACGAAAAGTCGATTTCATGTTCTTAAACCTAGCACCATTCATATCAAAACCCTAAGTGTTTCGAACCACATAAGATTAAAATACAAAAGATATCTATAAAGCAAATTCAATCGAACAATCACACATAAGCAACTTTGGAATCACAACATAAGAATCGAAATTCTTTATTCAATCATAAAATTTCAGAATATAAACCTTGTTCAAACATAAATGTTAACTAAAAACAATTCTCATGAAACTAAGCAAGATTACAAAGAAAGAGGTTGAATTACACCGTGAGATGGAGATGGGGATGAAGGATGAAACGTTATGGATTCTTGAATCTCGAAAGCAAGCTTCAAGGTGGAGGATGGATGATGATGCTCACGGCTCCTTCTTCTTCTTCTTCTCCCTTGCTTGAAACGTTGAATGCACTAGAGGATGGAGAGAAAATGGAAAGGAAATGGAGAGACAAAGAAGATGAGATGGATGAAGGAAGATGTTTTAGAGTGAGAGGAGAAGGTGTTTATATAGGGAAGAGAAAGAAGAGTGAAATTGGAAAAGATGGAGTAAATTAGTGTGAGTAATGATGGAGAAAACATGATGATTACACCCTAAAACATGGAATGTTTTTGGGTGATGATGATGGTGGATTAGTGTGAGAAATGATGGAGAAAACATGATGATTACACCCTAAAACATGGAATGTTTTTGGGTGATGATGATGATGGATTTCCTACTCATTTACTTCAATTTTATCTCCACCATTTGTAGGTAAGTGTGGACATAATGCTCATTTCACCATCATTTACTCCAATGTACCTAAGAAAATAGAAATTGAGTTAAAAATCGATTCGTTAAGGAATTAACTAAGCAAAATGTGAGGAATTAACTATTAAAATACCGCATTAAAATGCTCCTATCAAATTCCCCCACACTTAGCTTTTGCTAGTCCCTTAGCAAAACAAAACAAAAAAAAATCCAAAACAGAACAAAGACTTGACAAAAAGCAAGTAAATGACTCTATTGCTCCTAACTGTTGTCTCAGAGACTCCAAACTCATGGCTTTCACGTTAAACACTTAATCAAAATCACAAAGATAATTCCATGGTTAATAAACCTGTGACATTCATATGACTAAGCAAGATATGGAGAACTTAAGTTATACAGTGAATGATAGCATGTTTCGAACAAGTCCAATCCAAACTCACAGGGCATACTCTCGATTTTTCTCTCAGAAATGGCTATGCTTAAAAGCTTCACACTCAAGTATATGCAAGAGAACAAATTGTAAGGCAACAAACAGCTTGCATATTTCATCAATAAACACATTTTGTGAAGAATTTTTAAAGATCTCATGAAATGACTAAGTGCACAAATGGACCTAAACCATAAGCTCGACTGCGTAACTGACTCCACTAACCAAAGACTGCCCATCTCAAGGATCAAGTCAGCACTTAAAACATGTTGTAATAGGGCTAAGCTAGGGTTTTCGAAATGAAGATTAAGGATACAAAAATCCTAAGGACCTAGCAGAGCATATATGGACCACCTTATGTCACCATTTTTATGGGCCAATTATCATTGTTTTGGGCCCAGTTTCACTCTAACAAACATGGGAATGGACAAAGGCTTAATTTTTCAACTTTGAGCCTTCTACAAATTTGAAAGTCCAAAACCACACACTTCAACAATTTCCCAAGAGTTTTCTTTTCAATTTTTCTTCTCTTTTGCCGCTTTTCTTTCTTTCTTTTTTTTTTTTTTTTTTTTTCAAGGCAAAATTTTTTTTTTTTTTTCTTCTTGGATTTTCCCCACCCCACACTTGTCTTTCATCGTCACCCCTACATACTATGTCATGCTCTACTAAGTCCTTAAGACAAGGGTAGAGATATCCTGTACTACGCTCATGGTAGGGTAGTGAGGGTGATGAAACAAAGGTTTTCAACGTAGGCTCAAAGGGGTTCATTCTAAGGAGTCCCACGACGGGCACAATTGGGGACACATGCTTGTTTGGCTTTGGTGGTTACCCTAATGCCTTCTATCCTATCCAGGATCAGTGCATATTATGGCATACAAGTTTTGACAGTCACAACAGCCGAGTTCTAGTACTCTCTAGTCCATTAAAATCTATGGCACATGATCATTGGATTTTCAAAGAAAGATGAGGTTTTGCAAATACAGCCACGAAATTCTAGAATTATCAGTATGCACTCAAAAAGAAAGTATTTTAGCTCAACAGCTCACTTGGGTCAAATGAATCAGACTTAATCCTAGCATGCTTAATGAACCAAGTTACAATCCTATCTCAAATCTTCATACAAGCATCACAATGTCGATTAACCACAGAATTCAATTAAGTCCTATTTTGATTGTAAAAACCTTCAGCCATGAATTCGGAGACATGTTCATCCTAGACGGTAGGAGCATCCTAAGACTCAAACAAACAAAAACACTCTAAAACCAACAAATTTTTTTTTTTTAAATTAATTTAATTTCAACACTTAGGTACGGGAACAGGGAGTCTCGATGTGCAATGGGACTGAAACAGCTACCCTTTTTCAAGACTATGTTTAATCCAATATACCTTAGTGTATCACAACATCAATTAAAAACACAATAAAAACACAATCCAACAACAACTATTTTTCATTTTTTTTTTTTACTAACTACTAAAAACACAATAAAGCAATAATCATTCCCCCATACTTAATTCATGCATTGTCCTCAATGTATAAACAAATATAAATCATGCAAAGCATAAATCAAGCATAGAAGAGAAAGTTAACACAACGAAACCTAAAACAACCTAAAATTCATGAAAATAAAATAGAAGGAAGAGTTCAAGAAAGCAAATCTGCGTTTGATGGCTCCTCCACAGATATGGTTGAAATGGGTTGCCTCCCATGCAGCGCTTAATGTTTAAAGTCTTTCAGCCTAGACTTGTACCTCCATTTACTCCTTTGGAGGAGCGGTATGCGGGCGAGTGGCAGCCCTCTTGCTGGTTTCAGCCTTCGGAGGCGGGTCCTCATGTTGTGATGCAGTAGCGTCCTTGCGAGGAAACCCAGGAGGATAACTCTACAAGTTATTGACTTCCTGAGCAAGCTTGTTTATTGCAGTGTGACAGCGGATCAAAGAGCAGTTCATCTCAGAGATGTAATCGATCATGCAATTGACTCTCCAATCTGTCACCATAATACCATCGCGGAGAGAGGAACGCAAATCATCAATCGAATCCGACAATCTTTCTAGGGTGGCCATAGGCCGAGGAGCACGAGCAGCTGGTGAGGAAGAAGACTCTCCGGGATGCAGTCTGGGAGAGCGACGAGGCAGAGGAGGGGGACTGCGGGTACGCTCACGGATAGGACGATGGTCCCATGGACGAGTAAGTCCTGCTCTAGTGGCCGCTTGACGACCTTCTTCTTCCAAAGAGAGAACACGGCGTTGATTGACGCCCCTGCGAGGGGTAACCTTAGTTCGAGCCATGAGGAAGTAGAAGGAATTTGAAAAGGCACACGGTTTTAACAAAGCTTCTCTGGGAAGGAGAAGAGTTATGATAGTTCACGGCCCAAGAAACTCCCCCACGTGTAAATATTCCTTTCTTTTCCTGGATTTATGGCATGCTTTCGGCTATAGCTCCTCGAGATTCGTTTGACTCCCCCACGCGTCCTTCTTTTCCTTGATTCACGGCAATTAAACCTGCTTTCGGCTGTAGCTTGTCTGTCACAGCTCCTCGAGATTCGTTTGGTTCCCCCACGTGTCTTCCACGCGGCAACAGCTTTTCCGTGTTTGCGGGTGACTTTAATCCAATGCGTAGATTTAATCTCAGAGGTCGTCCATCCAACGGTGGAGATCTGCTCACTTGTTCTATAATTAGGTGCATTCTGAGGGAGCGACTATTCACTCCAAAAGAAAATTCTTCCGAGTTCCATCCTTTCTCTCTCAACCCTTCAGCCTTTCTTTCGAAACTCAAATCTTTTCTTCATCAACATGGAACCACAAACTCTGCAACTAATGGAGTTACAAACCCAGCAACAAATGGAATTACAAGCCCAGCAACCAACCGAGGAGGGAGGAAGCATCCAAGCAGCCGGGAGTAGTAACCGGTGGGCTCCCACACCGCCTCAACTAAGAATCCTCAAGGGCCTTTACTATGATAAGGGTTTTAAGTACCCAACTCCAGAGCAGATTCAAGAGATCTGCCTTCATCTGCAACAATATGGGCAGATCGAGGACAAGAACGTCTTCTTTTGGTTCCAGAACCTCAAGGCTCGTGAGAGGCAGAAGTTGAAGGAATTTCGGAACGTTCCGGTTGGTGGATCTCTCGATCTCAATTTTGGATCCACTAGTTCTACTGATGATGGTAGATCCATTGATTTAAACTTTGGGTCACGTGTCGGCTATGGTGTTGACCCATATTCCTCCTCACCCTTCAACACTAATACCAGTACTACCTCCTTTGGCACAACAGGAAGACAATCTTTCATGGAACAACGAGGAGGAGATCACCAGGAGATTGAAACCCTTCCACTATTCCCCATGCATGGTGAGGACATCTTTGGCAACATGAAGACTACTTCCGAGGGAGGTAGCGGCTATGGCGGTGACTCTCGCATTTCCCTTGAGCTCAGCCTCAACTCCTACGGAGATGCAGACATGGTTTAGTATAGAGTATTTTTATTATTATTATTTTTTTAAATATTTTTTTTTTTTTTGTAAATAGCTGAATTTAATAAGACTGAATGAATGCAGTTTTTTTTTTTTTTTTATATATAAAGGACTCAAAAAACAAAAGACAAATATAAATATATATTGGACTCAAAATGAAAGACAAAAATATAAATCTCTTCCCCCACACTTAAATATTGCATTATCTTCAATGTAATCAATTAAAAGCATGCAATGAAATAAGTAAGCATATAGGGATGAAATTTACGAAAATAACAACTAAAACAAATAAGCAAAAACGAAAAATAAAAGATAAGGATAAAGAAAGCAAATCTGATTTGCATGGGTTGCCTCCCAAGTAGCGCTTGTATTTTACGTCTTGCAGCCAGACGGTACCTACATTAAATAAAGTTAGTAACTATAATTATCAAAGAAATACAAAATAAAAACAAGTATAACTATTAATTACAAACTACAAGTATAATTAACAAGTATATTGTACATAAGACACAAGTTAAGTACTCAAGTGAGTATAAAACGTGAAAAGTATTTTTACAAGTTTAAAGTGTGAAACAACAAAATAATTTACACGTATAGAGTATTCACAAGTATTTCTTTTATTATAAACATTATTGATATCGAATCAAACTCCAAGCGGTAAATCAAGTGGACGTGCGGCCCAAGTATAGTCGCCTAGACACAAACTCCCTTTCAAATCGTTTGGGCAACCTTACTGAAATGGCCAGGTGGGGGAGGGCGAACACGAGAGGAAAAATCCATTTTGGCATGAGCTACTCCCACATTGTGGTTTATGCCCATTTGCAAGCACTTCTGGATTCAAAAACCCGTCATGAACGTTGTCCCCTTCCTAGACACCATTCCACATAGGCTATACTTACTAAGATGAAAAAGTTCATAAGTGTGAAGACAGTTCAACAAGTGTTAATAAAGGCCGCCCTCAACCTTAAGGGACCTGAGCTAGGTACCAATAAGGGGTTTAGGCCAATATTAACAAAAGAGACTTCACCTATTCCTCTCAATTTACAACCTACAATTAAAATTCGTGTTCAATAATATAAATAAAAATTTAAACTAAGTTTTAAACAATTTATATACAACAAATGACACAATTTAGCAAGTGATTTTTCAATCCCCGGCAACGGCGCCAAAAATTGATGCGCTTAAAAGCAAGCGCGCAATTTAACCCTGAAATATCGTTAGTAGTATAAGCAAATAGGGATCGTTCTATTCCGGGGATTGAGGGTACACTTGTAATTGTGAAACAAATAAAGAAAAGTATTATTTACAAAAATAAAATAAAGAATATAAATATATACAATTGTATAAACAAATAAAGAATTAAAATAATAAAGTATTATTTACAAAAATAAAATAAAGAATAGAAATATATACAAGTAACAAAATAAAAGGGGGGGGGTTTAAGAATTATAGAATTGAAAATTAAGATAAAGAAAATATAAAAACACATGTACAAGAATGAAACATAAGAAACAAAGATTAAACCCAAGTTTATCATTGAATTCGAATTAACCCTACATTGTTCTTCCAAGTCATGTGAAAGGAGTTGATCATGTGAAACATTCGAAAGCAAATGAATTCCCATTTTTTACTTTTCAATGCTAATTAACCTAAGCGAAAGCACCTAGATTAATCCTATTAAACATGCAATCAAACCCTAGAAAGCTAGTCAATCATGTCATGTTCAACGCATGAAACACATAGAAAGGCTATCAACTCAAGTGTACAACTTAGTATGAATAAGTTCACCTAATTGCAATCCTCTTCAATTGAATTCGATTTTTGTCCAAAACCTTTACTACTTTGATTCAAGTTTACACAAAACGAAAAGTCGATTTCATGTTCTTAAACCTAGCACCATTCATATCAAAACCCTAAGTGTTTCGAACCACATAAGATTAAAATACAAAAGATATCTATAAAGCAAATTCAATCGAACAATCACACATAAGCAACTTTGGAATCACAACATAAGAATCGAAATTCTTTATTCAATCATAAAATTTCAGAATATAAACCTTGTTCAAACATAAATGTTAACTAAAAACAATTCTCATGAAACTAAGCAAGATTACAAAGAAAGAGGTTGAATTACACCGTGAGATGGAGATGGGGATGAAGGATGAAACGTTATGGATTCTTGAATCTCGAAAGCAAGCTTCAAGGTGGAGGATGGATGATGATGCTCACGGCTCCTTCTTCTTCTTCTTCTCCCTTGCTTGAAACGTTGAATGCACTAGAGGATGGAGAGAAAATGGAAAGGAAATGGAGAGACAAAGAAGATGAGATGGATGAAGGAAGATGTTTTAGAGTGAGAGGAGAAGGTGTTTATATAGGGAAGAGAAAGAAGAGTGAAATTGGAAAAGATGGAGTAAATTAGTGTGAGTAATGATGGAGAAAACATGATGATTACACCCTAAAACATGGAATGTTTTTGGGTGATGATGATGGTGGATTAGTGTGAGAAATGATGGAGAAAACATGATGATTACACCCTAAAACATGGAATGTTTTTGGGTGATGATGATGGTGGATTAGTGTGAGAAATGATGGAGAAAACATGATGATTACACCCTAAAACATGGAATGTTTTTGGGTGATGATGATGATGGATTTCCTACTCATTTACTTCAATTTTATCTCCACCATTTGTAGGTAAGTGTGGACATAATGCTCATTTCACCATCATTTACTCCAATGTACCTAAGAAAATAGAAATTGAGTTAAAAATCGATTCGTTAAGGAATTAACTAAGCAAAATGTGAGGAATTAACTATTAAAATACCGCATTAAAATGCTCCTATCAATTATCTGGAAGAGTGCAAGTTCAACTATGAACTATGGTCAAACTATTAACTTCTATACAAAGGTTCCATTTATACAGGATCTCTATGCAAGGAAGTAATTTATACATGATTTCTATACAGGCAACTGATACACAATTTCTAATTCCATGCAAGGAATTCATCAACAATAGGATTCCCATTTTATACAGAAATTCACAGTATATACAAGAAATTTATACCAGGATTGAGCTTGTAATCAAGAAATTTACAGTATTTGACATATCTCACGGTTAAGTTTGCTGCACCCTAGCCTCTGCAATGGGCCAAATTCCATTTCATTAACTGCATTTGCCTTTGCATTTGACAAACCTAAAACTGTTTCTTTGAAATCTTTCGGATTGCAGCCAGCTCTTATAGTCAGCCCACCCTGTTCTGCCACATTATGGGCACTTTCACCCTTCCCACCAACGTTCACTTTAAACTCATGACTAGGAACTGAATCACCAAATTTAACCTGCACAAAATCAGTTTTAACTTCAGTCATCCACTGAACAGTTCAAAACATACGCAAGTCTAATTATCAAGCATCAACTTTAATTATTACACGTACCAGATTATCTAGCATCAACCTTCTACAGTTAACCTTCGCCTCAGGAGTAACCATTTTCCTGTGTTAGAAATATACATCCATTGAATAAAAGAAGACGTAAACAAAATCAAAATTAATGACAACAAGCGGGCAGATTTTGTAAGAGCATAAAATTGACACCATGTCCTTAAGGTCAGTGTCATCCTATTAGATTATTTAACACTACAACACATCAGATACATGTGCAAAATTTTGTAGAAGTTATGGTCGGTCATTGCTGCAAATACAAAGCTCCAACCGAGTGTAGCATGATACTATATGGATGTTAGCTTTTCTGAAAAGAAAAAGCATGAACCAGACTTGATAGGAAACAGACTAAATGGACTAGAAGCATTAACCTTGAGCAATGACCAAGTCTTACCGAGCAATAAATGTAGAAGTCGCAGAAAAATTAGATTGATCAACAAATTTATATTCCCACATCCATTTAGTTTTTTCCCCAAGTGTTATGTTTCATTGCTGAACAAGAAAGATAGGGAACTGCGTTTTTTTTTTAAGTGTTATGAAGTTGTATATTTGAGTGTTACATCCTATGGTGTTACTTTATTACAGTGGTGTACAATTCCCAGACAAAAAATATTGCTAATTCATCATGGTCCATGATACTAGGAAGATCTGGAATAAAAAAAAGATGCCAATTTTTTTCATCACCACATTAGCCAACGAATCAAATAGTATGTAGGCTACTCAGGTAGTAATAACAATGACTAAAAACTGACTTGATATTCATCTCCAAATTCTTCCTTAAAAGGCTGCCTTAATAGCTTCTGCAGAAGCTCGATGACCGCCACCGCACCATTCAAGGCTACTCCATTATCTGATCCACCGTTGCTATCCCCACTACTATGTCGTAGTCGTCCGGATCCAACTGCAAATTTGAAAATGCTATACCTTGTTTCTAGTCAAATGTCTCTCAATGGATAGTTCCTCCGTTACTAAGTTACCACGTATCATCTTATTCCTCAGCTCATATTTGCCAAAACCTTTTATATATATATATATATATATATATATATATATATATATATACAGGGTTTCCCATGTGCAGATATTCATACCTTTTGCTTAGGTACAGATTTCTGGTTTTTACCCACTTTTTATCACAGATTTACACCTTAATCGTTCATTTTTTAGGTTCTAATGTATAGATCATCTCTGCAAAATTTCAGCCAATTTGATGATCGTTAAGGCATTCAAAACTGTAATTTATAACAATGAACACGAACGGTTCCGGTTCGATAGATTCGGTTCGTTCGTGTAAACACCAACAAAAAGAATAACTCAAGGGTATAGATGGAAAAAAGTTAAATCCAAAGCAGCTTTAATTGTTATTGTATAATTTAGTAGTTGGAAACCATGAGAACGTGACACATGTCTGAATGTGGCTCACACACACACTAGAGTGAGTGTGAGCCTAGCACTCCCCTATCGAATTTTTGCTTATGCATTTGCATTCATTGATGAAACTTAATTATTATATGGAAATGATTATGTCAAGAATCTGGAAAGTTTCTTGGAGGAATGTGAATTTTTCATCTTATAATTTAGGGACTCAATTTTCTGGGAAATTATTACATGGTCCCGGACCATAGTACACGTGGTGGTCCGGGATGATATTATTGGCCCATGTGACTTGTAGTTATTTCTGATTGGCTTCTAATTTAATTTTTCTTTTCTTTTTTAACCCCCTCTGCATGGTCCCCACCAGATTTGAGTGATATTATTGGTTGGGACCACCACATGGCAGTGCCACGTGGTACTCCGGGACTACCTAATAATTCCCCCAATTTTCTTACTACTTAATTAATGAATAAACGCAGTGCATGAACCTAACTTTAGTTTCTGTTTGACTTTTGATTTCGGCAACTAATTAATTCTTGCATCTGTGTTGTCCATATATTCCATGTAAAAAAGACAACAGCGAGGACTAGATTTGAAGGCAAATCAAGATATTGTACCAATTAAGTAAGGGTTAAATACTGCTTACTCCCTATACTTATAGGGTTTCATCGTTTCAGTCCCTGACCTTTGAATTTCACCTAAAAAGTCCTTGAACTCCCAATTTCCTCCTAATTAGTCCCTGCCGTAAAAAACTCCGTTATCTTCCCCTAAAAAAGACTATTATACCCTCAATTACTTCCAAAAAAAAAAATTCTCTTCCTCTATTTTTTTTATTTTTTTTCTTTTTACCTCTTATTCTTCCGGCTTTCTCGCATCTTTTTGTTCATCTCCTCATCAAGATGGTTCCAATCTACACACCTTCAAGAGGTGAAATGAAAAAAAGAAATAAAAGAGAGAGAAAAATAAATTTTAAAAAAAATAAATAAAAGTGAGGGCATAATAGACATTTTTGGCAAATTTAACAGAAAATTTTGACGGCAGGGACCAATTGGGAGAAAATTGAGAGTTCAGGGACTTTTTAGGTGAAATTCGAAGGTCAGGGACTGAAACGATGAAACTCTATAAGTATAAGGAGTAAACAGTATTTAATCCATTAAGTAATTACATTGGAGAAGATGAAGACACAAAATCCATCAACCTAAGTTGCCATGCATGAGAGTAGATGTATACTGCTGTGCAAACCAATTAAGTTCATTCCATGTAAAAAAGACAACAGCGAGGACTAGATTTGGAGGCAAATCAAGATATTGTACCAATTAAGTAATTACATTGGAGAAGATGAAGACACAAAATCCATCAACCTGAGTTGCCATGCATGACAGTAGATGTATACTTCTGTGCAAACCAATTAATTTCATTCCATGTAAAAAAGACAACAGCGAGGACTAGATTTGGAGGCAAATCAAGATATTGTACCAATTAAGTAATTACATTGGAGAAGATGAAGACACAAAATCCATCAACCTAAGTTGCCATGCATGACAGTAGATGTATACTGCTGTGCAAACCAATTAAGTTCATTACATCAAGATATAGCTTCCCATGTTCTGCATGCATTACTTAATTTGATATATCTTTGAAAAATGTACGTGAACCTGCAGACTTCGAAATACTTCACCCTAATATTCCTACATCATATATAACTTGAAAAAGAATAATCTATCAATCCTTCCAAGAATATGACTTCTTGCATCTGAAATGCAAACCTAGCTGGGAGATCGGACGTACGTAAGATTGGAGTCGAAGTATGAGTCTTAGCTAGTTTCTCATCTGGACATATATGATTGACTGAATTTCACCAAGAAGCTTAAGATCAATCATTTTGCCAAGTTTAGAGGCTACGCTTGTGCAAATAATCAACGTACGTACATGTCATATAGAAAATATCATAATCTTTGTCGATGCCGTCAAATGATCTAATGAATTCTTTTGCGGCTAATAGCAAGCTTAAGTCAAGTAAAATGGCGCATGCCGATTCTTAAAGGAAGTGGAAACTTAAGGCACTAGCTTGATTACTTGACCAAACCTTGACATAAGTCGCGGTAGACCTAGAAACTTACCACAGTGCTTCCCCAAGTGAACCAACATGCATGTATAAGATTTTGCGCTTTGGAAATTAATTCAGTACATATATGTGTACATGCATGGTGTGATTCGCGAATGCAATCAAGTTTGAGCCTCCCACCTTTATTTGGTTCGGAAACTCAATTCCGAGAAAGAAAAAGAAAAGAAGTGTGTATGGGATGATAAATATCTCCAGTCATCTGTGCAAAGAACCAACAATGGTTGATACTATCGGCCATGAGTGTATGAGCAAAATTGAATCATAATTAAAGCATCCTTCGTAATCAAGATACAATTAAATACTTAGTTGGCTGGGGAGTCCTCAACAATGGTTCTGAAGTTAAATCAAGTTTAATATTTGATATTCAGACAACAGCTATATCCTTCCAGCAAATTCAGAATAAACATATCTGGCGAGAAGTAAACTTTCAGGCCGACTTGATTCAATTGTACAACTAATGCAGCTACATGGTCCGGGAGACTTCCTACTCAAAGCGTGGAATGCTTTGTTATCTTGATCTTTCCGGCCTACTATTTACCCTTGTTTTTCTTTTGTTATCGAAAAAAAAAAATACAATTAATGGTTCTGTAGTTGGTGGAGTCTTTATGCAGTGCACTAACTTACTTTTAGTCTCTTCCTATATGATTTCTAAGTTTCTATCACTTAATTTTCTTTCCGGAGATGCTAGCTAATTATGTCAAAGTCCATATCCACCCAACATGTTCGTTTAGATGGATTAACTTTCACACGTTTTCCTAGTAAAGAGTGTTTTTTTTTTTTTTTCTGAGTACATAGTGAAAGTTATTGATTTTGATAATTGAATGCCGTTTATTATTAATTAGTTGTTTGAGATTCTTTGTATGGATGGCATGTGACGTAGAATTAAAAATAGAGAAATTTATTATACATCATCAATGAACTTGGTGAATCATCCACGATAAAAAAAACACAAAGAAGATAATTGAATGCGCATCATGTTTATATACTTCAATTTGAGCTAAGTATTGATTTAGATCCCATAATATATTGTCTAAAGAATTCAATGAGATCGACAAGCACGCTAACTACAATGGTAGCGGAAAAGAAAATTTTCTCCAAGTAAGGGATTCTCAACGGTTTGTTTTGGGGGCTAATTTGTTTCTTGTTTGTCGTGATACTACTCACTAGAGAGATATTGGTTTAGTCTCCCCTCTCTGTGTCTCTTTTATTTTCTCCAAGGAATTGATTCCCAACAATTTGTTTAGGAGCAATAAGGAGGTTTATTGCCTCTCTTATCACTCTGAGCCAAAAAAAAAATCCCAACAGTTTGGACTATCTTCTAATTATCTTACATGGAATTCACACTTTAGAACCTCTTTGTGACTTGAAAATGGAACAAAAATTACTACTTATATGAATCCCGATATTTGAGATCTTGCATAGTTGCATACAGGACAGATCCTACCATAGATCACACTTGTCAAAGTAGTAGTCGGTGGGATGATTTATGATTATAAAGTGAAGGAAAACAGAAAGATATCCAATTGATGGAAGCAATCAATGAAATGAAGAAAACAGAAAAGAGAATGAACAAAGGGGTTGTATGATACTCGCTCGGTGCTGAAAAGAAGCTTGTAATACAGTGATCAAACCTTTGGTGTATGTGTCCATGTTCTCTACTTCTTCACCAACCCAAGATCTAGCTTGGCGGATAATTTACATTGTTCTACTCCGCCTTGTGTACCGTGGAACTGGTATAGCTTATGCATTAGCAATCTTCTTTGTCGAAGGTGCAGCCCAACTGGTAAGTAATAGAAATGCAGCATTTAAAGAATGTCATCTGAATTCTGAACATTCAATTTTCAGATTCCATCGGATTTTATTAACTAAGAAGCTGCTATTCTTGCAGTTATCAGTCCTTCCTGTTGCTTTGAATCTTACAGCAACACAGCCTCAGGATAGTGAAATTCTAAAGATTTTGCCCGATTTATGCTACCATAAGTGGGCTTTGGAGGTATTTGTGATTGCAAATGCAAATGCTGAAAAGTATTTCATAACTTTTCTGAAAAAGTGGTTGCATTAATGAACTTTTATTGGTGAGGTTCTCTGATCCCAACACTGAACTATTTCCCATATGTTACAGGTACTCTGGGGTATGGCCAATAACTCGTTGCGGCACGCTTTTGAAAAGTGGCTATGATCTTCATGATTGGAATTTATGTATAACCATCTTAATCATCACTGGTTTAGTTAGTCATGTGATCGCATTCTTTTGTATGCTGGTCTTTCAGAAGAAGTTAGGTTTCAGAGAACAGCAATCAGCAGAAGACCAACTCCTGTACAAACTTGGGAAGAAGTTCTTAAAGGGTTCATATTTCCACAAGTTCCCAAAGAAACAACAGAGGTAAGTAGTAATATGGTTGCATTCTGAAAAGAAAATTACAGATGATATCCCAAAAGTTAGAGGAATAGGATATATAATGTGCCAGTAGACGAAACTCATTAAGATTTAGAAAGCATGGAAAATTGAAAAATGGGATCTTTGCAAGCATATCAATGATCAAAGACAACAAAAGCAAATGGACAGTGGAAAAAGAAAGCTCAATTGGAAAGAAAGAGCATGCTCTATTTCACACATGCATGAACTTAACCCAGCGAAGTTTATGCAACGTTGGCCCGGCCAGAACTCTTCTGAATTCCTTTGGAATAAAGGCCAGTCTTGTTTTTTGTCCCAAAGTTAGGCAGCCCTCAATAGCAGACAAAGACCTTTCAATTCTCCCCAAGCCTCTGTAATCTACTAATCTCCTTTCCATTCTCACCAGTCACAGTTTTTCAATTACCCCACGTTCATTATGAATTGTGTACTGAGGAAGAGAAATTTGGTGGTTCAATTATTCACACATATAAGAATGAAATAGAAGAACGATGCATTAAGGGACCCAAGAATAGTTGTTATCAAATACGGCGTAAGCAAACACTTGAAAGGTCCTCTTTTTTTCATTTATTGTTATTATTATTTTTTTAACAATCACTCAAACGTCACTTAAATGGTTCCTTATGTTCCCATCTAAATTTTTTCCTCTACAAACTTTTATATTTCTAATCTGACATATTTAAACCTTTTTTTATTATGTATAATTGTGCCCTCTTCTTTACAGGGTTTTATTAGACCGCTGGCCAAAAGCAAATTATTTAGAAATGAGGATTGTGTAATATATATCATTACAGTAGCTACAGACTTGATGAACAATAAAATTAACTCACGGAAACTGAATTATTCACAATCCTTGAGAGCTACACAGCTGATATGCTGCCTTTCATATAGTAATTGAAAGTCCTTTCAAGGTTTGCCATTTTTCATCGATCACCACCACCATTCCGTTGCACTCTCAGGAAACATAGAGTTATAGAAGTTGTCTGTTTCAAGCAAATATCGAATTGATAAATACCAATATAGAACACAGCAATTATTCAGAATATGCATGTACGAAGATAAGCAAACATCAGCATAATACCGTAGATTACCTAGGTGATGATATAGTCTAATATATCTTATTAGGCCATAATTATCATAAAAGCCATAGACTGCTTCCAAAAACATGCCGCCCTCAGTTAAATCATGGAGCTGAACACGTGCTTGGTAAAGTAGTGCCACACCATCGGCATCAACCGCCTCCATTACTACAACATATAAACAATGACAAGGATCATGAGGATAACCCTGTGGCTTCATCCAGAGTCCCACCACTCTCACAAGCTGTAGTTGGGCTTTCTACAAGAAATATTTAGTTAAGCAAACTGTTAATCTTTACATCTAAAAACACTAGTCAGAAAGAAACTAACAATAATAAAAACATTATCATTCTGGGAACACTGATCAATAGATATTCAACGGAAAGAAAGAAATGAGTAAGATTAATACCAGAACATATACATTTGGAAAACATAAAAAATTTAGCCAAAAGGTTTTGATATAATGTACGTAGAGCTAGTGCCAAATTTCCTGTATAGCAATTTGGAATTGATGTTATTGGTTGTACTTCAATTATGAAGATCATTGGAAGATACCTTTATCTTGTTGAACTCTTCCAATGCGAAACGGGCAGGTCTTAGTCCTCCTACTTCTGTATGATAATCCAAAACCTATGCAAATGAAAATAAGCAAAAAGAACAAAAAAAATATGTGTGAGGAAGAGAGATAGGGTACTGCAGCAAATTGATTAGAACATCCAAAATCAAAGCATGAAAGCATCAATACATTAAGCCTCTGTTAGTGGTAGACTAATCCCTGTCGGTATGGTTGTCTACCACTTCGGGAAGGTAGTCTATTGTCTACTGCTAAGCCAGCTAAGGTAGCAAATGCAGTTAATGGTACAGGGTTTAATGTACCCAAGTTAATATAAAAACCTAGCTACATACGTACCTCTCTCCTAGTAGCCATTGGTATGGAGGCACGATTTTCAAGGTCCCCAAAATGGTGAGGAGAGGAATGAGTAGGGAAAGCCATTGAAAGCAATTCCTTGTTTTTGTGTTTGAAAACTTCAAAGGTACCGAGCATCGTAACTCTTCCTTTATTGTGGAGAAATTTATTATTGTTCCCCAGCTTTCCAAGCATACAACGAAGAGCCATATATACTCTTACTCCTTTTTTTTTTTTTGAATGGATGTAGTCCTACTCTTTATCTGCAAGTAAAGATGGGTACAATCATACTCTTCCACCACAACTTCATAGCCAGGTAACTAGAAATATTGATTTTAGGCATGCGTGATAAGGGGCAATTCATATATAGACCATAAACACACCAATTAATCATGGGTAAATTGTCAGGTATACTGCGAAGATGGCATGGCTCAGTAGGAAATATCAGTCCAGCACAACAAGAGAAAAATCTTAATCTTTATACTTGCGGCAGCAGCAGGAGGAGGAGGCCTAACCCACACCAGCTATAAAGCTTTTTCAGCTAATATGCTAAAATTGAGTAGCCAATAGCCAGCCTAGCCATCATCATCATCATCATCAACATCAACCCACAGAATAAAATAAAACCCCACCAAGAGTGATCCCTCAACAGACCTTTCCCCAAGCACTACTATTGAGCTAGAAGACATGACTCAAAATCTCAAATCAAGAGCAACTCTACCACCCAGTCATTTAGCAAACGCATAATAGCAGATTGTCGAGGGCATAAACTAAAAAGGAGGAGGAGGAGGAGGAGGCACCTGGTACAAAAGGGATGACGGCTCGACGGCTCCCTCAGCCTTGAACACCTAAATGGAAGAGGACATTCCTATTTATATCGTTATTTTTTCTGTACAAAAGCCCACAAGAGAAACAAAGGCCCGGCCCTCACACGGACTATCCTTAACAAACATGAACAACAAAACACCACAACAACAACATTGTTCTCGATCTGCAGAGTGCAGACGGTCGCGGACGTGAAAGAGGGCTCGAAGCCGATCGGGTTCGGGTGAGTAAATTTGACTTGCCGATCGAATTTCGGTTTATTAATACCAGATTTCGTTGTCGTTGAATTGGATCTTGTTTTTATTCTCGAGACAGACAGAGATCGATCGAGGCAATATAATGGCTTTTCGGTCTGTGCTTGCAAAGCTGGGGAATAATTGTGTTAAAGGGAGTGAAAGAAGAAGATTGGTTGCGGCCTTTGACACCAGAACCCTAGTCAAGTATCATAACATTTGGGATGATGATGAATACCAACGGCTGATGAACGATCGCATTGAACTTTTACGTGAAGCTGGTCCTTGGCGGAGGCGTGCTCGTGAACGTTTTCGTGTTCCGCCACATCGTCAACCTACGGATAATCCCAACGTTATGGCTTATGCCCATTTGGCCGTGGAAGAGTTCAACAAACAAAAGGTTTGACCTTTCCCAGAAAGCTGCTAGCAATATGATAATCGTTTTCTCTTTCTATTTGCTTATGCTCCATTTCAACTAGCTAGTTAAAACTAGAGGGCAAGTGCAGCGCTATGTTCAAGTCCATTTGAAATCAATTGTAGAGTAATGATGGATGGATCACAATTTCTTTTTTGTAACTCAGACTAGTAGCCAACCTGTAGAAGCCAGTTCCACCTATGTAGAATGTGGACGCTTGTGGTATCAAAATGTAAATGTTGTTTATCTCGTGTACTAAAGCTATGCATGACTCTGCGTTAAGCTGTCTTCCCTTGATTACTTGCTGCATATTTGATATATACATCCAATAATGCTTTTCTATGTTGATGTTTAATTGTCCAACTATATTGTGAATGTTTTTGCTTCTCTCTTAGAATGCACAACTTCAATTTGTGAGAGCGGTGAAGGCATATTGCCAGGAGTACGATGATACCTGGGGAGATAAGTACTATTACCTAACGTTGGAGGCAGTTGATGCTCAAGTTGTTAAAACATACCAAGCAGTAGTTCATGACTCTACTGAGCCATCGCTCCACATTTTTGGTCTTGTTACTGATAATGGTTTGTTGCAACTAACTGATAACCATGTTCGTCCTTCACTTTATTGCACACTTGACGACCGAGGTAACTATTTCTTACCACGATAGATCTATTGTTATCATCATGGTACTTGTGATTTAGACATTAATATGTTTTGTTAATATTAAGTACTTTTAGAATATGCATAGTATGAGTGGATGTATGATTGGTTCTCATCTCTGCTTGTAGATGTTCGACGCAAGGGAAGAGGATATTCTGATGAAACAGAGATAGAGGTCACGCTGCAGACAAGGGGAGGATATTTTCTCCAGGATGAGATACTTGGCTCGTTGCACGGACTTCCCTCCCAATAATCTTGATTATTGTCTACTTGGGTAAACTTGATGTTTATGAACGTGAGAATTCTTAGTTTGAATGTATCAATCATTTGGATATTATATGTATGTATTTTGTCCTTCTTTATTTTCGTACTAGTCATAAAGCTGCGGGTTTCTTTTCTTCCTGAATTGAAAAGTAGCAATTATAATTTAAGAAATGTTGGTTTACTTCCACGCCGGAATGCTGACTAGGTAAATATAACTCATATATAAAAGACTCTGATATGTAATATAACACTGATACAGTGATACAATAAAGACATTTAATTCATCTGCAGGGTCTTTTTTTTTATATATTTTTTATTTTCTTATTTTTATACAAATTTGAGAAGTTTAATTCATCTAAACTCTGATAAAAAAATAATAATAATAATAATAAATCTCTGTCATTTTCTATGCTCTTTAGACAAACATCAACTCGTGTGAAGATTATGAACCTGTACAACCTTACTGATAGCAGCTGGACTCAAATATTCACTTATGTAGTATCTGCCTGTAATCATGGTATTTAGAACAATAGGCAGATCCTTGTTTGCTTCAAATCCAATCCTGCAAATGGCACAATACAGAATTACAGCTGATAGATGCATAAATTCAAACCCCTATGTAAAGGTTCAAACATAGATACCGAAATATAGATACCGAAAGAGCTTCTCAAGCCAAGTGTTTTGCCTAGTGATGATGAATTAATAAATTGTAATTGTCAATATCACAAATGTGGCAACTTATTCTTAACTTGGTCCTAAACTCTTAATGATTTAAAAGTGCTACTTTACTGGAGATGCACACGGTAAATTCAGCTACAATACAACCAGAGCTACAGAAAGCAGATTACCCAAATACGCTGTTTCTTTCGATAACTTTGGAATAAATAATCAGCTTTCAGTTGGCAGAAGAAATTGATTTGGATAGCTGTCATGATGACCGCATCCTCAGTGTCACCGCTAAAGAAGTCTGCCCTATTGAAGCAAGGAGTTATGAAGTCTGCATCATCTTTCTCATTGTGCCAGAACATGTCATTTTGCATATCGAAATTGAGAGAATCTATCAGAGGGATAAGAGGGATAACAACAATAATTAGCAGCAGATATCAGGCCTGAATTATAACTTTATTCAAGCAGATGTCTGCTTATAATATTGAATTATGTCAGTTAATCGATTATGATATTGTAATTATAACTTCATTTGTATGATTATAATTCTGATATGAGGCTCTGAGATGGAAGCAAAATCGATTTCAGCACCATTCTCAATTCCACTGATATTAAAACTGAATTGCAATAAAATGATCTGGTAGTTGAAGCCTCAATTCATCCTGTCTCCTAACTAATTCTGACCGAACCCGACCCAAGTTTCACCCCTAAACCCGGATACGAGCCTGCGGGACCCATTTTAAAGGAAATCCAGACGAAAAATCGGCAGAACCTCCTCTAAAATGAGCAAACCAAAAATTTTACAAAACCTGGACATGCTTAAAATTTGAACTTCTACTCAAACACACATTACCATATTTACATTTCAAGCGTATATATTACATTCAGAATGTACAAATTCCATCACAACCTCAGTATGATAAACATCAACTCAAACAAAAGCATTCTCCAAATTTAAAAGGGTTATCAGAGCAACACTAATAGCTAAGCCGAAATCATACAAGGTAGGTTAAGTAATAACCTACGGACAAAACGGAAGCGCTGATTCTAAAGTCTCTAGTTCCTGACGCGATCTCGGCCAATCTGAAATCTGGGCATTTGAAAACGAAGGGCACAGGGGAAAACATATAAAATCCATTAGAGTGAGTGGACAAAACTGAAACAAAATCTGAAACAATTAATGGAATGCTTCCCCATTTCTCTTTTCAACAGAACCAACATGCAGCGAGATTCCATAATATTTCCAACTTAATCCTTTTCAAGAAAACTCATTTGATGATTAGGAAGGACTGCTTCCTAATCATCTCATGCCATCTGGCAGGGACTGCCACCCAGATGATGCATCGGAAGGAATTGTCAACCGGAATAGGAGGCGGTGGTTAGATGGGACTGCCAACTAGCCACAGGTAGTTAGAAGGGACTGCCAACTAACTACCTCATGTCATCTGGAAGGGGCTGCCAACCAGGTGACGCATCGGGTGGGACTGCCAACCGGGCTGTAGTCTGGAAGGGACTGCCAACCAGACTATTACCTAGAAGGGACTGCCAACTAGGTAAGATACGCATGCGCCAAAGATAGCCTCCTTGTCAACTGATTTCTTTTTAAATTCTTTTCTTTCCACAAAATCACATTTACTCAAAATAGTATTCCAACTGAAAACTTAATACCATGCTGCAAGCATTATTTAAACAAAATAAAAGTCCACTCACTAGTGAGTCTCGCAGCTAATCCTGCTGCCTGCCCGTGTCCTCCTCACTCGAGGGCTTAGTACGTTCTGTAATAATTGGGCATGATATAATTAACCTCACAAAGGAAATAATTAACGAATTAAAACTCATTCTCTTGAAAAATAATGCTTGTTATTCACAAAATTTCCTCTAAACTTCCCCCTCTTCAATTTATGATTCAGATTCTCAAATTCAGAATTCGTCAACTAATCAACATCCTCGCTAACTCTCTAATCTTCACACGGATCGTCTCGATAACTCATTTAATTCAATTTCAAATCCTTAATCACAATTACCCACCAAAATAACATAATTTCCTTTTCTAAAATCTCCATATCAACTCCAAATTCTCAACCAAATAGATCAATTCCGCACTAGCCTTAATAGCAATTTATCAAGGGATTAACCCAGAAGATTTGTAAACCATAAAATCAAAACATCCAACCAAACAATTAATCTCAAGTCTAAAACAATGCAAATCGAAGGTTCCCAACCTCAAGTAAGATTTAACAACACAACATAACGCAGTTAACTAGTCTGACAGAGTCTCAACACGCCACCACCAGGCACCAGTGGCGGCGCGTGGTTAGAATTTATCTAGCCCAAACTCATCACCACAGCAAACCCAACAATCTTTATACCTGCAATAACAGCTAAAACTAAGCAGAAGTGGTCAGAATTTCACTCCAAATCGGAAAAACCCGATGGCTACTGTTCATCACCACTATTCATCATCACTACCACTTCCTCCGGCCAAAACAAGCTACAATAAGGTTGGAAATGTGTTTAACACTTCACAGAGAACCAAAATCACAAGGATTTCAGGCCGGAGACCGCCGGAAATCGAAAACCCAACCTAAAATTCCCAAACCCGATCGGCAATCCTCCCCAAATTAGTTCAAAATAAGGCTACCCAACGTAAATCACGTACCTGAGATGAAAGAGAATGAAGAGAGGAAGCTTCGATGGCCGGGGACGAGTCCAACAAGGTCCGGCTGCGGTGATTTCGCCGGAATTTGGGTCTAGTTCGTGGAGAAGAGAAAAGAAAAGGGGGAGGGTTGGAGGTCGAGCTCTATCCCGATTTTCACTCTCCCTCTCTCCTCTTATTTACCCATTTCCCCCTTAGAACCAATAATTAAAATAAATAAAGGAACAGTAACTTCAATCATTAAATTACAACTTCCCCGTAAAAACTCCGATCTAGACAAACTGCGTGTCCACGAACTCAATTTTTCGTAACCTACGACGTTCTCAAGGAATATTCCAACGTAACAGACAAAGGAATATTCCAACGTAACAGACAAAATATAAAGTCAACTCCTCGGTCAAAACCGGTAAAAACGTAACTCATAAAGATTTTAAGGTACGGGGCCTTACAAATTCAATATCATGGAAGCAGATATTGTTGTTCTTTGTTATGTTTTTGGCATAATATAACCGCTATTAACGAATGAGCGATATCTGCGGCTAATCATTGTGATTATTAACATAATTATCTATACTATTATTAAGAGAAGAGGCTTTGTAAGCCAAAATCTAAAATTTTGACAAAATTAACCCTAGAAGATTAATAAATTTTGAGAATTAATTAAATCACAAGGATAATTAAGACATTTCCAAAATGTATTTTTATTAAAAAAGTTATAAAAAAATGGCTAAATACTGATTACTACCCTGTAGTTTGGGTCTAAAATCAATTCAGCCCCTGAACTTCTAATTTCATCAAGAACACCCCTGCACTTTCAATTTTGATATAATAGGTCCAATTTATTAGTCTTCCGACAATTGAGTTATTTAACTTGTTGACGTGGCTCATATATGAGCTATGTTTTATGATGTGGTGTTGAGGTGACCTGCATAGTCAGTTTAGGAGTGCGTCCCACTATTAGAAATCTATTAAATAAATAGTTTTTTAACAAATAATCCAACTATAACTTGAACCTATAACAGAATATTAACGAATTGGACCTAATAGATCAAAATTGAAAGTATAGGGGTATTTTTAATGAAATTAGAAGTCCAGGGACTGTTTGATTTTGGACCTAAACCACAGGGTAGTAACCAGTATTTAGCCCAAAAAAAAAATACCCACAACCCACTTTTCTCTTTCCCATTTTCTTTTCTCTGCAATAACCAACTCTTTTCTTTTTTATTTTCTGAAAAAAAAAAAAAGATAATAATAACTTGCACATGTAGAGCATGTGTAGAGAAATGCTAGTGTCAATTAATAGAAGCAAGTGATGACAAAACTTTTATAAACTTGAGGACCTTGATATTATTTTAGGCCTTCATAGGATTAATATATGCATGAAATTATTTCTTGCCTTCATTATAAACTGACCAAGATTTCTCATGAGGACCTTGCTATCCTTTCACGACTAAAACTCTATATATATATATATATATATATATATATATATATATATATATAGGGTTGACCTTCTCAAATATCATGCCCTCTTGGAAATTCTGGATTGGTGTGGTGTGCTGGCAGTGGAATGATCAGATTGGTGGGACGCAAGCGATGGACCAACAGTCATGGGCACTTTGGGTTAGAGGTACGCTGATGGTGGCACCCGTCGCAGGTGGTGGAGTGACAAGGATTGTGGGAGGACGATGGAAGTTGTACAAGAACTGGACTGGGCCTTGCATGTGAGCTGTGTTTTCCTTGCTACCCGGGCTTGGGTTTGGGCCCTGCCCTAGCTGTTTTTTCTTTAAAGTTGTTATTTATTTAAGTTGTTTAATTAGATTGCGTTTTTTGCGAGTAATAAGTCCCTATAGCTATCATGTAGGGCTAGTTGAGCTATCTGTCTGCATGTGCACTCAATGTGTCTTGTCTGTTTTAAGTAGGCCGTGAGTTCCTTGCTTGGTTAAATAGTCGCTACTTCCTAGTGGCAGGGTGAGGTTAAGTGTCGTCAAATTTATTCTTTGGCGACACATAGTAGGAAAGCTGTGTCTATAGTAATTATGCTTCGTTGCAATCAGTTTACATATTGAGTTATCTTTAGGCCCTGTTTGGGATTGCTACGCTTTTTAAAAAATCAGCTTTTGTTTAAAATTTTAGATTTTATTGTGTTTGGTAAATAAATAAAAAACAATTTTAATTGAAAGTTATAGGTCACTGGCAGCAGATTTTAGAAGTAGCCTAGAGATTGCTTTTAGAAGCTGATGTGGATCAAAATACACTCTGCAGTTGTTTTATGTACTGACAACAATTTTAAAAATATTATTTATCAAATACGAAACTGTTTTAATTCACAGCTGATTATTCTCACAACATAGTAGCAGCAATTTTTTTTTAAAGTCACAGTAATACCAAACTAGCCCTTATCGTTGTGTTAAAGCAAATAGAGTCGTCAGTAGAGCACTGTTGAGGAAAATTGCACACAGTGAGCGTAAATGCCACCCAACATAATTTCAAGTGGGCTATTTTATATGGGATTCATAATTCCCATTAATTTATATTTGACACATGTTTTGAAGCGGTGGAGTTTGTCTCTAATTTGCATCCTCCCTTCTTCAATTTGTTTCCACTTTAGCTAAAGAATTCATCCTTATTTCTTGGTGGAGTAGTGGAGCTTCGGTATTAAGAGTCCGTGTCCCATCATTTAGGTAGTGGAGGTTTGCTATTAAGAGAGGGGTTGCTATAGAGCCATATAGTTTCTTCTACTTCTTTTGATGACACTAGTGCAATAGTTTATTTTTCATTTGCAGTTCTCTCACTCATTGATACAAAAGATGGATTTGTACTTCTTAGCCGGCTTCACGGTTTCACCAAAACATAGAAGATGACAACTTATGGTGTGTCTTTGGGCAACATGTATTGACTTCTTATTTGCAGAGCCCGATTATAATCATCCAAGTCATTCTTGCATAATGATTATGATCGGTTGTTCATAGAGACACGTTCATGATCATCCAAGCCAATCTTGCATAATGATCACGCTCGATGTCTAAAGAACTAAAAGGGAGCGCTCAATTGCAAGCAAGTTTACAGCTCGTCGATATCAGAGGGTGTCGGAAACGAGATTTTGATACATAGCCACACCAAATTTGTTGCAGCGACACTCATCTTGTGGCTGATCATGAATCATCAGGCCTCTGAGCTTGTAGACCACCATGTTGTTCATGTGATTTGACGTGCTTGGAAGAGTGAAACAACCATGTCTGTCTTGACTCACTTTGTTTTTGCCACCTATACGCAGGACGCACCACCATATAGACATCGAAGGAACAAAGTGAGGCAAGAATGGGGTTGTGGCTTTGGCATAGGCCATAAGGACTACTATGGGCAACAACTTGACTCCTCCATTGTTGCTGTTGTGGTAATTACCTTTGTCACCAACAGGAGATTATGAGGGTGAGAGCAACAACAAACGCTCCAAAGAGATTTTGGGAATGCCTCATGAATTGTTGTATTTTTGACAACGTTAAAGAAACACCTTAGTAACGTCTGCACCATGAAAGCTCAGTAATTTCATGTGATAACTTTAATTATATACCTGTGATTTATGAAGCTTCTTCTACAGCAACATGGTTCTCTGTCTGGCTTCTTTTGGAAAGCTCTTAAGGATGAAGTGCTATAGAGCTTCGGCGTTTTGTGAACTCTCTCTTTTATTGTCTCCTCTCTCTTGAGTGCCTAGTGTTGCAGGCTTTTGCTCTTTAATGTTGCAAAGCCTTCCTCTTTTTTTTTTTGCTCTCTAATCTTTCTGCTTTCCTCCCTCTGGTGCCTCCTCGTCTGTTTAAAACTAATGAAGACCAATTTGTAATCAATCCTATTACACTGAACAAATATAATTAACCATAAGAATCAAAATCTATTACCTGCAGATCCATGAAATGGCAAAACACCCAGAATCAAGCACATTTGCAAAAAAAGCAGATTCAATTGCCTCCCCATTTCCCTGACAGAGAAGCTCTGAGTTCAATTCCAACCATCCAAGTAAAGAGAAGAAAAATAAGAAAAGGCAAAGTGGCAGAACAACACCATGAAGCAACACATGGAAGTACCTTTAAGGAAGCAACTTCAAGATGAGTTTAGATTACAGAAGCAGACCCACAGAGGCAATCAGTGAGAGACATTGGAGCAAAACAACAAGAATGGGGCAGGTGGGCATAACCCAATTGCTGTCACAAGATTAAGCTGCTCTTGAATTTGGAAAGTTTGGTGAGTCATAGTGGAATTGTCTTTTTTGTCATTGGTGGACTGAAAGTTTACTGGAAGTGATCAAGCAAAAAGCAGCACGGTGCACTTAAGGGAGCTCTAAAGCTAACAAGTCCAAATAAGACACTGTGTAAGATAGTTGGTGAAGAAGTTGAGAGGGAGAGACAGAGTGGGTGCTCAAATAATGATAAAAATGAATAATCTTGTTTGAAAAAATGGAACACTAGTGTGGATTAAAGTATTGAAATGCTTGACTTTATTGTATAATCATTTTTATAAGATGTAAATTGATGTATAATCTGGTTAATGGTTCCATTTGTATGCGTTATTGTATAATCATTTTTATAAGATGTAAATTGATGTATTGATAAATCAAAGAGTAAACTGACTTTATGCCTTAGTAAATTATAACCACCACATGAGTCGAGTTGGTAAGAGCTTTCAGGTGTGGAACCCTCACACCCGGGTTCGAATCCCGCCGATGCTGATCGGAGTTTTTGATGAACTGTGTGATCTTGATAAAAAAAAAAAAAATTTATCAACCTAAACAGTGACCAAAAACTCGAACTTCACATTAATTTCAAAGCGGAGCTCCGCCCTGGATAGGATATATATATAGTGAGGGATCCTCTTTTTTTGCTATGTTCTTGGGATAGGGCATTGGACATACTTTTCGATCATATTTTGACATCTTAACCATTCAGGTTTTAGGTCCTAATGTGTAGATCACTTATACAAATTTTCAGCCAAATTGATTATCGTTAAGGTATTCAAAATGACGATTTAAAATTATAAGTATGAACGGTTCAAGTTTGACATATTTGGTTCATCCATTGATTTAATCTAGTTTGATACCGTAACGATCACCGATTTGGCTGAAAATTTGCAGAAATGATCTACACATTATGACTTAAAAACTGAACGGTTGAGATGCCGAAATGTGATCGAAAAGTTTGTCTATATATATATATATATATATATATATATATGTATATATATATAGTCCTTCTAGTGAGGGATCCCTTTTTTAAGTCATCTTAGGGGATCGCTATCTCACTTTTCGATCACATATTCACATCTTAACCATTCAGTTTTTATGTATATATGTGTACATCTCTATAAATTTTTAGCCAAATTGATAATCATTAAGGCATTCATAACTGCGATTTACAATTGTGAACATGAACAATTCAGATTGGATAGATTCGGTTTGTCCATTGATTTAATCTAGTTCGATATCTTAATGATCATCAATTTGGCTGAAAATTTGTAAAATGATCTATACATTAGGACCTAAAAACTGAACGGTCGTGATGCCAAAATTATATATATATACACACACTAGCAATTGCCTACACCCGATGGGTGTGGGAGTAGTGGGTAGTTATGCTTAGAGTGGGTAGTTCTAGGAAATTTTTTTAATTAGTTTTTTATTTTGTTTATTATTTTTTGACACTTTTGTCCCTGATGAATAAAATGTTATCCATGATATTTTAATCTTTGAGGGTTGAAAATGTAAAAAAAAAATTAGTTTTGGCTACAAAACCTCTTCTCTTAATAATAGTATAGATATATATATATATACACACACACACACACATTTAAAGCTAAATTGTTTTTCTATATCCATAGAAAATTCATTCAAATAAACTGCAATTACACCGCAATCACAGCACCAAAAAAGGATTGCAAAGGCTGCAAGGGCTCCAAAGGTTTCCAAGATCTAAGATGCATCAAAGTCTTCTAAGCTTTCCAAATACAAAAAAATGATTAAAGCCTCCAACTGTTAAAGGTCTACATTTTGCCTGTTTGCATTTTTTTTATAAAGTTTTAGTTTTTAAATGTTGAATGTGCTTTTGTGTTCAACTATGCAATTTTGATTCTTTTGAACTTGTACCTTGTTGGAAATGTGCATAAGTTCTTGTGTATGCAGTTTAGCTATTTAGATTTTTGAACTTGTGCTTTCTAATTTTAAAATGTTCTTTTATGTTATGTATGCAGTTTTGAACTTACCGTTGTTTGCTGGTTTGTGTTGTGGTTCTGTGCGTTGCTAAGTTGATGCATAAATGCATAGCCTACCTGGCTGCCTGCTTGAGTTCCAGCCTTATTGCATAGTGCATAACTGCTTTAGTTTGATGGTTTGCAACTCAGTTGTAGTTCGGAGCTTTGAAATCATTTTTTTGTTTGTTTAAAGTTTGCAGTAGTGTAGTACAGTTTAGTATTTTGATTAGTTTGATGGTTTGCACTTTTGTAGATTGCAACTCCGTTGGAACTAGAATAAAGTGATAAACTGTTTATTTCAATTATTTGCTTCAATTTGGATTTTTGATCACTTTGATGGTTTATCAAGATTGTTTTGAGAATTTCTCAATGTAAGTCCTTAATATGGTCATTCTTGGCATATGTGTGAATGTTTGAGTTGCCCAGATTAGACTTAAAAGCTTGGAAAAATGGAAATTTGTAAAGTGTAAACAGTTCACTAGTTTTGCTATTTTGGTAGTTACTGCAGGAATCGAGAAACATACATAACTGAGTCGAAGTGAAACTGTTCGGGTCCTTATCGGTTCCAGCATTTGAAAATGAAAAACCCGAACCAAAATATTTATCTACGGTTCAGTCTCAGTTTTACAATTATATATATATATATATATATATATATATATATATTTTAAATCGAACCGTTTTTCTAAAATTCTTATTTGCCTATTTATACCCCCAATGAATATTCTCTTTCTACTGTTTGGTTTATTAATTCTAATATTAAATATAAATATTAGGAGTGATAGTCTGAGTAATAATTTTGATTGGATTATCTGGAATGCTATTTGGAACTTGAGCTGTCCTCTTAAGCTGAAGATGTTTATCTGGAGTGTTTTCCACAAAAAGATTCTTACTAATGTGCATATAGAGCCAGAAGAGGCCTCACTGCCAACCCTACTTGCCCCATTTGCAATTCTGCTGATGAAAGTCTTCTTCATTTATTTAGAGATTGCCACAGGTCTATGGCCATTTGGAAATCTTTCCTTAAACCTGGCACCATTTTTAACTCCTTCTCTCTAGATTGGAATAGTTGGGTGGTTGCTCAGCTTCACTGCCATACAAGGATCAAGAATAATATTATTATTCAAGTGGTGCAGTTTATTTGTCTTTGTCTTATGGTTAATTTGGAAATGGAGGAATAAGGTGATTTTCAATCCTAAGTTTGTCATGCCTGCCTGTCCTGAGAGGATCATATGGGATTATGCAGAAGAATGGATTTGTGCGCAATCAAAGGCCAATTTTGACACCATGTACAGCTACATGATGCTTTCTTGGAGCATACCTCCTATGAACTATTTCAAATTGAATATTGATGGGACTAGAATTTCGTATTCTGGGAAAATTGGTGCAGGAGGGGTTATCAGAGACCATAATAGCAACTGGGTGGATGAGTTTCAAATTAATCTTGGTGTTGGGGAAATTCTTGATGCTGAGGCTTGGGGTCTTTTCTTTGGTTTAAAGTTAGCCTCAAAGCATAACATTACTAATTTGGAGATTGAATTAGATTCTGCTGTGCTGGTTCAACTTATGCAAAACTCTGACAATTCTCTGCATCTCCTTGGTTCTATGCTTGCTAGCTATGATTTAATGTTGGCTAGCTAAGTTTCAGAATGTCAAACTGACACACATCTTTAGAGAATGTAACATAACTGCTGACGCCCTTGCCAAGAATAGCATTCTTCATGAACCTGGATTGGTCACTTTTGACAATCCCTGCTCATGCTGCCCAAACTTTCTTGGATGATTTGTCTGATGTAACTAGAGCTAGGAGGATTGGTTTTTGTTCAAGTTCTTAGCTTCTCTTTTGCTTCTGTTTGGGCCTTTTAGATCCTGCTTGTAAAAAAAAAAAAATTGATTGGATTATGGAATCATGAATAATCATTGGTTCGGATAGAGATTAATATAATTTAACATTGGAAACTCTATAAAAATAATTTTTTTATATAGATTATTTCTATTTTTTTATTTATATCATTCTAAATTTTAGAATATTTGTCCGTTATTTGTGAAAATCAAATTAGTATGACATATATTTTTGAAATAATATGATATATATTTATTTTCTGTATAATTTTCCTCTCTAGTTATAGGGGTTTTACTCTCTCTTTTTGCCGCCATCTCTCCTCCAAACTGCGGACATGGCTATGGCGATTTGTTCTGCACTCGCAAAGCTGGCGAGTAACTCTATTCACAAGAACAGAAGTGGAATTCTGATGCTTAGGGCTTTTGCTATCGACAAAAACCTCGATCGCCAAAGCCGGGCCGTTTCGGGGTTTCCTGCCGGTCATTACTTCCGTCACCGATTCGATTATGGAAGCTATAAAAGCAAAAAAAAGGAGCTTAAGGTACATAACCACACTGGAATTGCTCTTCTGCATATTGCATGCCTTCACATTTTTGTTTTAGGATTATAATTCTGCTTTTTTTCTTTCTTTTTTTTTGGTTGGTTTGTTTTGAATAGGTATTTGATTATTATATGGATTTAGGAGGATTAGAGCCTGCCCGTTTCGCCATGGAAGAGTTCAACAAGCGAAAGGTATCAAATTGATAGCATTATGAGATTAATGAAAGCCAAATGCTTCTTCTTTTTTCGCTAAAATGCAATTTTGTTTATACTAATCATAGCTTTAGGTTAATTGTTTAGTTTGTTTGAAATAAAGTATTTTGGGTTCTCCTTTAGAAAATGCAACTGCAGTTTGTGAGAGTTGTCAAGGCACATAGGCATCTGCTGTGCACAGGAATTAGCAGCCTTTATGATATAACATTGGAGGCAGTTGATGCCGGTGTCGCTAAACTTTACCAAGCAAAAGTTTCAGTAAATTTCACTGATGGCATGTTTTTGGAATGGTTCTGTCTTGTTGTCGATGATGGGTGCCCTATAGCACTATTTGATCACCTAGGTAACTATTCTGGCACTTCAGTTTATTAAGTATATCATCGATAAGGATATGATTTGATAACTTAATTGATGCACATCTGTATATAGGGGAGGGCACAGGTAGTTAGGTCGGTTATATTTCTTAGTTCAGTTAACAAAGCAACAAATTTAAGGATATTAATGCTGGGTGTTTTATTTACTTGAACCAGAAAACTTTTTTGCTCAGAAGGACAATGAAGACAAAGCAGAGAGTCAAATTCCGATGTGTAAAAAGCAGGTATTTGCAAGCCATCCATTTTCCTTATTACCTTCATGTCCATGTTTAACAGATGATGTTGGGCCAGGACCACCATCTGCCTTATGTTGTTCAATGGTTGCTTCTTTTTCAAGAGGACTGTCTCACACTCTCACTTTTCTGTCTTTGAACAGGGACTTAATTGTTCTAATAAATTATGTATCAAACTATGTCGTATCAAACCTGCATATGACTTATCAAATAATGGCAAGATGCAACGATTTGGACGTTGGGCTGTGAAAATGTATAACAAGGAAAAGGTTTGAATTGAAAACACTCTGAATTTATAAAAGCAGCATGCTATTCTACCTCATGCTTTAGCTTTTCTATTTGATTCTTAATGACTGATTTATAAAACATAATGTCTAATATGCATGCCTTCCATTTAACATTTTTTATCTGTTTCTGGAATGATTCAACCCTGCTGCGGAGAATGAGTTTCTTAATATAGGTTTTGCATATATAGTAAATTTAAAGTTCTGGTTTTGCTTTCAGAATGCTAAACTGCAGTTTAAGAGAGTGGTGAGCGGAAGCAAGCTGTGGTGGGAGGATTCTTTTTATCTAACATTGGAGGCAGCAGATGCTGGTGTGATGAAAATTTACCAAGCAGAACTATTTTTGCCAGATGACGATAATATTAAGCATCCCAATTCCAAGCTCATTTTGTTTGGCCATGTTGATGATAATGGGGGATTGTCGATACTAATTGATAAGAGGCATGAAGAATGCACAAAAGAGATTTTGGGATCTGAAGATATTATTACAGCATACCAGCAAGGTAAATTCTTACAGCATGCGGTAACTTCTGCTTTTTTCTTTTTGGTAATTCTTTCATGGCATGTTACTTTGATTATCATTATTACATACCTAATTCAGTAATCTGCAAATTGCTTTGGTCTATTCAATTTGATTCGTACTTAATATCTGAATCTCCATGTCTACTTTATAGGTTACTGCCGTTACAAGGATTCTAATGATTTCATTCCAACCTTTTTGAGATATTGAAAACAAGAGCTGATGAGATTATTCTGCCTATATTAAGTGAAGAGATTAGATATGGTTAGTAAATGGCGGTGATAGATTGTGCAATGCATCAGTTGACTCTGTGTGTGTGCGCGCCCGCGCAGTACCATACGTATCTGAGATTCTTAGATATCAATTAGTTAGGATTGTGGGCTTTCTTTGAATGTCCTTTGATCGGCCTGTAATTACACTACTGTTACGATTAGATCATGAGTGCTTTTTTGTTTTTTTGCCGATTAATGTAATGAAGTACTTTTCCGTGAGCTGATCAGCACTTCATTCGGAATTTTCGACTGTTGAGAAATACTCGAGCATGAGAACAAGATGTTTGGCGAAAGCATGGCGGAAATTCGTGTCACATGGGCTTAATTTGGTTTCATTTTTTGTCAATTTCTGTCACAGTTCTCATCAAAAATGTCATTTTCAAACTTTTGTGAGACAATGCCAACAAAAAAAATAGCCTTTTGGTGGCTTTTTTTGGTGGCTTTTGGAGACACGCATTGGCATGCGTATCATCACAAGCCGGACAGTTGATATTGAAACTTTCTCAAATCTTGGATCAACAATACTGTTAATGAACCACGAGGTTATGGTGGGGTTGTGGAGCCTCCAGGTCTGGAACCCCCACACCCGGGTTCGAACTCCCGCTCCTACATCTAGTGGCCAGTTTGTGGTGTGTGTAACAAATAAATAAAATAAAAAACAATACTTTTAATGTCGCATTGCGCAAGCATGAAAGCAACCCATTGACTAATGTGAATCATTTAGTTGCTGACCTTGTGCAGCATAGAATAGCAGCAAAAGCCTATCTTCCCAACCCAAAATATTTGAACTACTATCTACTAATCTACAAAAAAAAGGATCTCAGATGAAAATTGTGGAACTTTAATACCATAAGTTTCCATTGGCCATGTACTTAGTGGCTGCAATAAAATTCCAAAGAAATTCCTCTCTCTTGTTCTCCCTTCTCTTCTCTGTAACCAAAGAAATTCCAAGAAAGATGTCTTGGTTTGTTCTTGGTTTTTTTTCCAAATTCTTTATTTTCATTGGTCAGCTGTGTATTTACTCAAATGTATTGAAGCATCAATCAAGTTGGGTTGGTTTAGCCCTATTGAATATACAAACTTACACTTTGGATTGAATTGGGTTTTGGATCTATTGCAGCTACAAGAAAATTGGGTCTTGGATCTTTCTTGTAGAGAAGGTGATGGTTGGGGTATGTACAGAGAAGGAAACAAGAGCATGGGGGAAGAGTTGATCCACTGCTTTTGTGAAGGAGTTGAGTTTTTGGAGTCTTTTAATTCATAACCGTTGGATGGTGCAAGAATGGCGTGGCATCTTCCCAATAAGTTCAAGAAGATTCCAGCACTTCTTTCCCCGTTTCTAGGTCTTCTGAGAGCAAGTCCACCCGTTGGGGGTAAATGTCAAGGTCAAAAAGTCAAGGGATCAACCTGTCAAAAAGTTGTTCACTGCCACTAGACATGAGTTTCCACCCGTTCTGTTTCTTGACTAGTTAGTTACTGTTAATTGAATTTTTTTTTTAAAATTTGTAAAATTGAAATATATTTGATGTAAATAGATGGTAATAATAGAGATTTATGAGTTTAAAACTAATGAAGACCAATTTGTAATCAATCCTATTATACTGATCAAATATAATTAACCATAAGAATCAAAATTTATTACCTGCAGATCCATGAAATGGCAAAACACCCAGAATCAAGCACATTTGCATAAAAAGCAGATTCAGTTGCCTCCCCATTTCCCTGACAGAGAAGCTCTGGGCTCAATTCCAACCATCCAAGTAAAGAGAAGAAAAATAAGAGAAAGCAAAGTGGCAGAACACCACCATGAAGCAACACATGGAAGTACCTTTAAGGAAGCAACTTCAAGATGAGTTTAGATTACAGAAGCATACCCACAGAGGCAATCAGTGAGAGACATTGGAGCAAAACAACAAGAATGGGTCAGGTGGGCATAACCCAATTGCTGTCACCAGATTAAGCTGCTCTTGAATTTGGAAAGTTTAGAGAATCCTAGTGGAATTGTCTTTTTTGTCATCGGTGGACTGAAAGTTTACTGGAAGTGATCAAGCAAAAAGCAGCACGGTGCACTTAAGAAAGCTCTAAGCTAACAAGTCCAAATAAGACATTGTGTAAGACAGTTGGTGAAGAAGTTGAGAGGGAGAGACAGAGTGGGTGCTCAAATAATGATAAAAATGAATATCTTGTTTGAAAAAATGGAACACTAGTGTGGATTAAAGTTTTTTTTTTTTTTTTAACAACAAACTATAAAGGAGAATATATAGCCAAACAAAAATCATCCATTTAGCAACAAAAGCTTCAAAAGTAAACGGTCTCAAACTCTGACAAATTGAAAAGACGACACAACAAGAACATTTGGGTCACCACCGCTTGTCAAGCGCCCAATTCTGAGTGCAAGGACTGGACAAGCAGAAACACAGAGAACTAGAAGCGAGAAAACTAAAAGCTAGAATAACCAAACGGTTCAAAAACACAAAACTTAAATATAAGATGTCTTCAGCGGGTAAAATTGCATTGTGATCCATTCACTTCTTCTTGGCAACAGACTTGGTGACCTTAGCACCACTTGGATCCTTCTACTTGTTTAATGTAGTTAATTGACCTCCATTATTCTGGATTAGATTGAGGTATATATATATATATATATATATATATATATATATGTGTGTGTGTGTGTGTGGGAATGCTTCTTATTCTTGATTAGATGCTAGTCAGGCTACTACTTATATATGGTAGTGGTCAATGGTTCCATTTGTATGCGTTATTGTATAATCGTTTTTATAAGATGTAAATTGATGTATTGATAAATCAAAGAGTAAACTGACTTTATGCCTTGGTAAATTATAACCATCACAGGGGTCAAGTTGGTGAGAACTTTTAGGTGTGGAACCCTCACATCCGGGTTCAAATCCCGCCGATGCTGATCAGAGTCTCTGAGGAACTATGTGATCTTAATAAAAAAATAATAATGTCTTTGTAAATTATAAATAGTCGGTGTATTGATTTGACTACTAATGATGTATCGATACTTGTTGGTTCGGTGATGCTGTTTTGTTTCTTGAGAAAGACAGCAGACTAAGTTGAAGTGTGGAACCATACCAAACTCAATTAAGATGCTCATTCCATATCAAGTGTCACTGAACCAAAATTTGCTAGTGTGTACATAAGCTTACTATCTAAAATTTGCACATGAAACGTTCGATCTGTCCCACAGCTCCCCACAAGGCATCAAAGTCATATATGGGTATCGCATGAAAGAAAAATAGAGAAAAAACTACCCCAATATCCGTTTTCTATTGTTTTGGATTTTCCATTTGGTTTTCTTTCAATTTTTGCAGGTAAAAATATCAGAAATTTCTGAATAACGTGAAAGTTGGTGTCTGCTAATATTGGATCCAGGTAGTGTTTTGGTCTCCTCTGTTCTTTTTTCTTCAAGTAATCAATCTGTATGCAATTTGGGTGGGAAGCAATCTCACAGTTTTTGTTTTTGTTTTTTGTCGCTATCAAGCAAAGTCGGTACTATTTGAGAATGAGATTGAAACTATAAGATCGCACATACTTGGAAGCAAAGGCCAAAGGCGCAGGAAGTGGTAAATCCTTTGAATTTTTTCTTTTCTTTTTCCATCTGTTCTATAAATGACCCTGTTTAGGAATCACATGTTCAACTGTATTAACTGCAGTATTATACATCTCTATAATGTTGTATTTCTTTTGTACTTAAGTTTGGCAGTAGACGTGTAATAGGCTTATTGTTATTGATTTCAATTTTGGATTTTGAACTTGCTTTCTATTGTATCACTCTACAATCAAATAGACGTATAGTATGATTATGAGCACTTTTGAAACATCAATTCTTTAGTTTGGAATTTTAGTTCAGATGGGTTTCAACTTAGCATGATTTGTTTGGTTAATCATAATGCTTGAATTTTCATTATTCAGGGATACTGGTGGATTGCAACAAGTGACTTTCAAACTTCAGTTTGCAGAGTCCACTCTTTTTGTTGAGGTAAATTGACTTACTAGGATTAAGTGATTTCATGAGTTTGCAGTTAGTTTAGATTCTTGCCATGCAAGAGCTTGAAATTAAGTTTAGTTCTCTTTTTAGACTGAATTTACTCGTCTAAATTTAGACGGATGAGATCATAAGCTTGAGAAAAAGTAAGGAAAAGTAGTGGGGAAGTTTTAGATAACTATGGTGATTGCAATTTTGCAAATTTTCAATACGTTCAATTTGTTTTGCATTTATTTTTTCTTTTTGAGAAGAGAAATTAAATGTTCATAATGGCTTCAGTGATAATAATACTTGCTTGCAGGTACATGATGAACATAAAGATGTGGCCTACAGTCCAAGATCTGGCATGAGGCCTTCAAAATATACTGAAATGCATAAACAGATTGATAAGAAACTTGGCTACATGCATAGTTGATCTCTTGATGAAACATATGGCATTGAGCTACATAGTCTCCCTAACCAGTTGCAGATAGCAGGTATCCTACCTGGGAGCTTTAATTGTATGATGGAGGAATGTTTAGATGTGGATTTTAATCCAGATTGGTGGTGGCAAAATTACTTGGGCAAATGTTATAAATGGTCCTCGTGATTTGGGGTCATGACTATGTTTGCCCCTGTGGTTTAAAAATATTCAATTTTGGTCCTTAGGTTTCATTAATCAACTAATCTTGGTCTAACTATAACATTCCGTCTAACACCGTTAGTAAAGCTTTCATGTGTGCGTCACATGCTGGGGTATTTTTGTCTTTTGCATTAAACCTCAGTTACGCACTCCTTGTTTACAACTCCACGTCTCAATTGCATCCCTTTCACGCTCCTCTCTTTTGAGACTCGAGAACACCCACAAGAACTGAAAAATTATGGTTCCTCATGAATTAGAATATGCTTCAAAGATTTCATTCCTCGATCATGGTGCAGGTAAAAATATATCTTTCCCTTGATTTATATAACTATGAAGAGGTCAAATAGAGTATAACCACACATTAGTTTCGTGTGGTCTTGTGCTTATGATGGTAAGTTAAGATCAACTTAACTAGCTCATATATAATCAGCTAGAATATGATGAACTTATCACAATATATACAAATTCTGTGGCAATATGATTATTTTGAGTAAATATACAGTACTTCCCATTCTATCTTTAAGTGATACTTAAAAGTTAAAAATCATGTGAAGTTTTTCTTTTTTCGAAGGAGTTTCAAAGGTAATTAACAGATTTTTGTTTGTGTATTTATGCTACGTTTAAACAAATATGAGGCAAGCTCTATTTCCAGATATTTTCTCAATTGCAAGTGTTCAAGTTAAGGCAACTGAGGGTGCAACAATTGGAGTGAAATCATTTTGCGTGAATGGGTGAAGAGAGATCATTACGGTCGAGGAAGCTTCTACTGTTGTGATCAAAATTAGGGAGATACTTGAGCTACTATTATTTGTGAAAAATTCTATTTAGTTGTAACCCATGAATAATTGATGTGTGAATGCTTGAGGTTCTTGGGATGTTGTTGCTGTTATATATCTTGTAATAATTAACTAGCAAGTGATTATTCTATTCTCTTTGTTTTTGTGTTAAGTTGTCTTCTAACTTTAAAGCCACAAAAAGATACAGCCACAACGTTTCACTACAAGGTTGAAAAGCTTCATGTTATACTCTTACTTATCAAGATTTCTTGTTTATTTTTCCTTGTCAGTATCAAGATAAGTTCATCATCCGCTAAATATTTCTTTTGTATCATAGATCATGAAATTATACATCAATTGTTATTACCAATATTAAAAACTAGTTTGCCATCAAATATTAATTTGACTGGTAAGATAGATGAGAGAAAACACTGAAATGCAGCAAATTCATATATGAATGCACAATTGAAAATCATTCCAAGCTTACACAATAATGACAATAGAGTGCCAGACTCTTCTATTATGCTAAGCATGTTGCCAATACTCTTTTGAATATCAAAATAGACTACCAACTACTTAAAGAAAATGTGGACACCAAAAGACCAACACAATCATCAAAAAAATCATAAATTTGATTTATGGACGGCAACAACATTGCTCATTTTTTTTTACTAAGGAGTCATTCTAGGTGGTCTCCATATGGGTGCGGTGCAAAACCTTGTGTAGTTTTTGAGGATGTCATTGAAGTCAACCTAAACTTCGAAGTTGATGTACTAGTCTTGGAAGATTTCTTTTGTGTTGGAGCTGTAGATGTGCCAAACTTAGGAGCTGAAGTTCCAGCCTTCTGTTGAGGCATAATGTTTACTCTAGAAGTTGAGGTAGTTGTCTTGGAACAGTTCCTGTGTCTTAGAATTGTGGTGAATGTGCCACCTCGTGACACTCTTGTAATGGTAGGTTGACGTGGAACTTGAACCTGTAAGCAAATCACCACTTAATTATAGCTTTCTACATACAAGGTCATATAAATATATAACATAAGCTGTAATTAGAGATATACATAGCTAGCCTCATGCGGATTGCAATACAACCCGTGCCATGAGTTTATACTTGCACTAGGCATATTTGAATTTGCAGTTGATCCAATGTTTTGGCATGAAGAAGGGCTAACACTTATAGTCTTCATTGTCTGAGTAAATGTAAACAACATAGAGAATATCATCAAAAATCAAAATCTGATATAAATCAAATATCATAATCTTATGTTAAATAAATACACAATACTGATATGTTTACCCTTTTTCCTTGTCTTGAACCTTGTTATGAAGTTTCACCACTTTCTTGACCTTTTTTTACAGTAACATTTGCTAGCCTTGGATAAACATATCTTTTATCAACATAAACATTTGGGGGGACATCTACAGGCTGGTTTTTCCAACTTCTCCTATTGTGTCCTTTTCCATAACACTTGCTACATGTAGTGGTCTTTCCCTTTCTACTCAGAACCTGCATAGGATTGTTAGGATCTTTCTCCATTTCTGGGTCCTTCCGCCTAACCTTCTTTGGCCTACCTGGTTGCTTTTTCACCAATGGAAGCAAGAATGACTCTTGATTACACTTAGGCCACATGTCAAACCCTTTAATTGGGTGAATCATAGGCTCATAAGATTTCAAGTAAGTCTCCTTATGGTAATATTTATCAACATTTGCCTATGGTTTCTCCCTATGATATTGAATACATGCAATAGCATGCATGCATGTATGGTATTCCTGTCAAATTTCACCTTCTACAGCTACATGTCATTTCTCTTAAATTAACAACATGCCTACCTTTTATAGTCTCTCCCATTTGAAATTCAAAATTTCCTGAGTATGTTGGTGTATAGTACCTAGATGCATGAATGGCCTTGTTCAACTTTTTCTGAATTTTGGGACATACCACATTTTGAAATTCAGTAATTTGCTGTCTTTTAACTTGATATCTCCTCATTAAATTACACATTATCATCTCCAACATGGTTAATATCGGCTGGTCTCTAGCAGTAAGAATCCAACTGTTGAAAGTCTCACATAGGTTATTCAAAAGCATATCACACTTTAATCTGCTTGTAAACCTAGACCTAGCCCATCTTCTAGGATCTTTTCCTACCAACTAGTTATATGCAGGTTTACTCAACTTCATCATTTTTGTCTCAAACTCAGCATTATTAGGTGCCCTAGCAGCACTCCTCAACAAGTCTTTCAAAGCCTTACCTTTGTGAAGCTTTTTGAAATTCCCATACAAGTGTCTCACACACTATCTATGATCTGACGTTGGTACCGCAATTTTGAAAGTCTAATCTAAACCCTGAAAAAAAAATGCTAAAAATTTTCAACGAATTACGTTTTGTTTCCTACATCTTATGCACAAAACAAGCGAGATACTTTTTTTTTATGACTCAGAACTTGATGAATAAGGATAAACTAAATGGACATTGGAAATCCTATTAATTTATTAATTACCTTTTGTTGATCAGAGACAAAATTCCATCCATGCATCTCAACAGGTCCAAGATCTTCAATTAGAAGTTGTAAAAACCAACACCATGTTTCCTTATCTTCACTCTGCACCACTGCATAGGCTATTGGATACATATTGTCATTGGCATCAATGCCAACTGCAGCTAGTAGTTGCCCTGTGATAACGTATTGACAACTTCAATTTCTTTATATTAATTTAGAGTAATCAGAAATATATATATATATATATATATATATATATATGGGTCAATATATATGGCTCAGGATCCTGGGACATACAATTTTACAGAATTTTTGACTCTTCTTCTAAGCCCTTAAGATTAAAAACATTGAGTGGCTCAGATTAATTTTGTGAATGATGTCAACAAATTAGAAGTTGACTGGACAAATGACGTGGCATTAAATTACGTAAAGATTAGATTAAACTATTATTTTTATAAGAAGACATAAAATGAAAAAAAAAATGCAATTAGATGAACAACTAGAAGAACACGATTAGGAAAAAAAAAGTAGAAGAACCCTAGCTCTATCTCCATTGACCGTCTTCTACAAGCTGGTAAACTAATTTACAAAACTGGTAAGCAAATTAGTCTCAAAGAAGAGAAAATTTATATGAAAAAAAGGTATAATTGGATGAGATGCTAAACTGTAATGCAGAGCATTGAATGTGTGTAGAGCATTTAAAATTAAGGTGTTTTGGGAATGAGTCTTGACTGGACTAATTGCTCTTTTAAAATTGCCGCGCTTGTGCATTTCATCTTTTGTGCCCCTTCATATTGCTGGGCAGAGCAGTGGATTAATGCCTATTCAGATGAATTTCTGTTGTTTATTTGTCTGGATAGATGGAGCGAACATCATGTTAATGTCTAATTCAGGTAGGAACTTTTGGAGTTTTGGTTTGTGTTTGAAAAATATTGGAACGAGGAGCAAGTCAAATGTTAGATTATATTGTTTTGAGGATCTGATCGATGTTGCAACATTTAGCAGGTTTGAGAATCAACCTGCTATTGTATTGTCATAGGTCAATTGAGATAGAGTTAGGGTTCTTCCTTGTTCTTCTAATTTTCTTTTTAATCGGGTATTTTGTTTATATAATTGTAATTTTCTTTTTCATTTTATATTCTTATAGAACATAAGTTTAATCTTAATCTATTTGTTATAAAATTAATTTAATACCACGTCATTTGTCCAATCATCTATAAGTTTGTGTGACATCATTTACAAAATTAATCTGAACCACTCAATGTTTTTAATCTTAAGGGCTCAGAAGAAGTGTCAAAAATTGTATAAAATTGTGTGTCCCAAGATCCTGACCCTATATATATATATATATATATATATAGGGAAGTTTATATGATAGAACTCAATACCTCCAAATGCTCCTTTAAGATGACATCCATCGACTCCTATAATTGGCCTGCACCCTTTTTTGAAGCCGTTCGTACAAGCTTTAAGACACACAAAAAGCCTCTGAAAGTATGGAAGATTAGCCCTCACAAACATACTGCTATTCTTATTGGTTTGCCTCACTTCTGCACAGTACTCCTATATCCTACTATACTGCTCTTTATAACTTCCTTCAAATATTTTAATGGCTTCTTGTCTTCCCCTAGTACACTGACCATGAGATACATCCACTTCAATTTCTCTCCTCACAGTCGATTTCAAAGTTTTTAAGGATAACTTAGGGTCATCTATCTCTAAATCGATCCAACCATTTTTTGGCAATATACTTATAGGTGACATGCTTGTTTTTATATTGCTTGCTGCAGTTGTTCACATTTAACAAAGATTTGATTTGCCACGTACCTTCTTCGTTCGGAGATGCATGAATTTTCCAATTAAGGACAACCTGGGATACACTTTGCAGTCATCCTAGTCTTGTCATTCTTTTTTATAGTTGTCTCATAACCCCCCCCCCCCCCCCCCCCCCTCTTGAGTGAATACTCCTTAATTGCTTCATTCACATCATTTTTTGTAGCAAATAACATCCCTAGAACAAAAACAAGGTTCTCCATATCTGTGGCAGCGTTAAACTAAGGATATTTAGCCATTCCTTCTTCATCATCCTCTGAATTCACCGGACTGTTCAAATCATCTGAATTATATTCTTTCTCTGAGACAATGTCATCTTGCATGAAGTTAATTTAATGGTAATAAGGAACCATACTCCATAGTATAGTCCTCCTCTAACACATTCTCTTGTGAAAGGTTCAGCAGAAAACTATCTTCATCTTCAACATTTTGGTCTCCCTAGTGGAGTCAACACAACAGTATTATCAAATAAATGATCATCCTCTATGGCACCATGATTTTCTTCATCATACAACTCGTAATCTGAGTCATCACTTTCACTTCCATATTCATATTGAGGTTTCTGTTGCAACTTATCATCTTCCCCTTCATTTTGCACAAAATTATCATACAAGCTCTCCTCTTCTTCTACATAATTCTCTTCTTCAATCAAATCCCCATCTTCTTCATTTAATCCATGCTCCACTTCCCAAGAATATTGTGTGAAGACCCGAAATTCTCAGTTAAATATTTCGTAATTCGATACTTGTTCAATTATATGATATATGAATTTTGGGCATGATTCGTATGTAGTTGTATGAGAAGTTTGGTTTCAAATGAGTTTATTTTCGAAACAAACGTTATTTAGGGGGTCGTGAAAATTGACTTTTTATACATACGGAATTTGGGAAAACTTGCTTCACGAAAGTTGTAGAGTCCGTAGATACAAGTTCGTGCATATGCGGAACGCAAGAATTGGAGTTCGTATGAAGAAGTTATAGCATTTGTAAGAGTTTCCAAATTGGGTATATATATAAATGGAAAGTTTCCAGAAATAGGGTTTCCATTTTGGGCAGCTGACCTCTCTCTCTCCCGAGCCCGAGCCGAAAACAGAGCAAGGAGTCTCCGGCTCCGTTCTCCCTCCTCCGGCCACCAAACCACACCAAACCACCTCCCATGGCTTCGTCTCGACCTTGCGCAGCTGCCAGTGGCAACCTTGAATGGTGGCACGACGTGTAGCGGCGGCAGGAAGCTTGTTTCCATTTCCGGCCGTTTTGAGTGCGAAGTGAATATCTCGAGCTACCGGCCACCAAAACTCGAGTTTCTTGGCTTGTTGAACCCACCTTGAGTTTCTTGACAAGCACCAAGAAGGACAGCACCTGAAGTGATCGATTTCACGCTCGTCGGAGGTTTCTCCGTTTTCTGCAAATTTTCCTGCCAAACAGGACTATTTGAGGTATTTTCGATCACTTGCGTTCATTTTCTGACTTCGAGCTAGTTATGAAAGTTTCTCAAAATGATTAAACGAAGAGGAAAAGCTCGGCCCCGACACCATAGGCGGTGGTCGGCGGCGAATCTGTCCCTAATTCCGGTGGCCTTTTCCAGCCACCTCTGGGGGTCCCAAGGGCAGTTTCTGCCCATTTTTATGTTCTACATGTTTATACGATCATTTCAATATATAGCATTTGAATTTTGGAGATTGTATGATTAAGTTATGATTTTTACAATTTCGATTGTTCGATTTGTGATATGTGAAGATCAGACCGTCCATTAGACTTGTAGTTTGTTATGATGGTCATAGGACTGTCCTGATGACTTTGTGTGGTCATGGGTGAAGATCCAACCGTTGGATCTTCATACAAGTGCGTTTTTGAATTATACGCTACGTTAATTATCGTATTTGATTAGGTAATTGACAATTGAGTTGGCGGACGATTGTGAATCGTGTTTTAAGTTGTTGAGAAAACGCAGTGGGATTAGAGGTGAGTAAATCTCACATGGTTCATTTACGAACTGAATTTCCTTGTTGCACAATTAATTGCTATGCATGAAAAATGGTTTTAAGGATTGAGTTTTAAAGTATATAATAAATGAATTTCTTGGTTTTTATTCTGTGTGAACTATAGTTGGTATTAGTGGTCATTCCTGAGTGGATGATTACGTATATATATATATATATATATATATATATATCTACATGATTTTATATGATATGGTGTGACATTGAGGTGTGAAAGTGTGATAACTTGGGTTATGATATGTCATTGGTTTGAGATTTGCCATGATATATTATGTTAAATGACATTGAATGAAAGAATAATGATGGTGATTGTTTTAGATTATTGTTTAAAATGCGTGATGGTTTTAGAATTACAATTTATATGGTAATTGGCTATTGGATTGTGAGAACGCGTATGTGAGAATAGTTATCACATTTGAGTCTGAGGAACCTTTAAATGTTCGATCATTGGATCATATGCTACTATAGGGAATGTGTGATTATATTGTAAAGGTAAACCTAGGCGAAGGTTACACGTTACGATTAAGCTAGAGCTCTAGTTTGTCTGCCATTGTGTGACATGAAAGCAGCGAGTTGGGTTACTCGTGATCATGGACACGGGCCGGGTTGGAGAGTTTGTCTGCCATTGTGTTACATGAAAGCAGCAAGTTGGGTTACTCGTGATCATGGACACGGGCTGGAGGTTATGAGGTGTCGAGTGGTGAGACTTTATTTGAAATGGTTTTGAGTTTGTTAATGAATGTTTGATTTGTGTTGAAAATGTTGTGATTTATTAAATCAATCGTTCATTTCTTATTTACTCAGGAGCTTTGCAAAAAGCTTACCGGGTTTTGTGTTGTTGCAATCCCGGTACACTATTCAAACGGTGTAGCGGATAATCCTACAGGTCAGGATAATCAGTGTCGAGAGCGAGCTGAGTAGGGCAGCGGGGTTGACATCAGCAGTTGGTCTATTTTGGTGTGTTTTATAGACTCTTTTGAGTGTAACTTTTATTTACGGTGGTTTTGTAATATTTGACTCGAGAGATAGTTTGCTGCGAGGTTTGTTTTATGTTTTGTGAGACGCTGGTTAAGAAAAAAATCCAGGACATTATTTGTATTGGTTATTATTCATGTTTCGGATTTGAATTTGTTATTCAAAATTCGGGGCGTGACATATTGAGACGTTGAAAATCCAATAGGTTGATCATGACTAGAAACTTGGTTAAACAACTCAGCTAGGAGTTGAGAGAGCAGGGTCATCAGAAATCTCATCCCAATTATAAATCAATGTACCATTACCTTCAATTTGATTAAAGATTTGTAAATAACATATATATATCAGTAACGACAAAACAAATAAAAAGAAAAATGTTCCAACTTGTATACAACTATACATCAGTATAATCACTTTGAAGATTCTAATTCTAGATTATAATCACTATCTTCACTTTTTATTTGAATACTAGTATAGTGAATGTTGCAAGATGGGGTCGTGCTGTATTTTGTTCAATTTTGATTAAGATTAACATTGTTGCTCTGATGCTCAATTTCGTATTAGTATGCATCTCAGGTTTGTTCATACAAGTTCACAATTGTTTAATAATACATAACATTAAACAAACTCTAGCTAATGTGTTCTTCCTTTGTCCACAAACAATAATTAATGTATTTGCTATTTCATCAAATCACCCAACAATGCTATATAAATCATGCACTTAAAATTCACTACATAGCCTTTGTATAAAGAAGGGCGCCCTATAAAGAATGATAGCTAACTTAGAATTCAAACGCTCAAAATATAATTTTTTGGCTAGCCACATTTTAAACAAAACAAAAAATCACAAAGAGAGATTAGGATATTCTAACTTGGGTTAGGAGGCCCTCTATCGAGTTTCATAGAGGAGATAGTCATTTGATGAAGAAGATATGCAATGGAATTTGATTGATCTTTTGGTATTCCCAAAAGCCGTTTTAAGAAGATAGTTGAAATGTGGAGGTGTAAAAAAGGAGTGGGTAACTAAGGTTTAAATGCAAAAGACAAAAATACCCCGGCATGTGACGCGGACATGAGAGCCTTATTAACGGTGTTAGACGGAATGTTATAGTTGGACTAAGATTAGTTGATTAATGAAACCCAAGGACCAAAATTGAATATTTTTAAACCATAGGGGCAAACATAGCTATGACCCCAAACTACGGGGACCATTTATAACTTTTGCCCAAATTACTTTTTTGGGTGAATTTGAATAGAATGTGTTACCTAATTCATGGTTCCCATACTCTCACGGAGTCTCTAGCTAAATTGGATACACTTTTTGATATTGTCGGGGGATAGTTCTAGCAGTCATCTTTGTCTATGTTATCATAAAGGAGTTTTTTTCTTTTTTGAACATTTATTAGAAAGGAGTTTAAGAAGACATGTGCTGCACTGCTTATACAGCTTTACTATTCATGGCTATTGCAGTATTTATTTTGGGAATTCAAAAGACTTGGCAGGAAGTTCCTGAGATTTACCTTGATCAAACTAGAAGATAGAGTTGTATTTTCTTTCAAAAACTCAAGATGGCCACAGCTATTGAAAAAATATAGATGTTGTTGACTTTTTTCATTTCTTGATGTTCTACTAGATCAGTTTATATATCTTTGGGATTAATTTTTTCACTAAATATTCCCTTCAATGATCGACAAACATGCCTTCACAAAATTCTCATATTCCTTTCATTTGTTTTCTGTCTTACAAGAGGAAAAGTATGTTTATGCTTGAACAAAAACTTTTTTTTTTTCCAAGCACATTAAATTTAAAAAAAAATTGATATAACATTAATGTATACTCAGACGGAATGATCTCACGCACGTGGTTCAAATGGAATCACCTCTCGCACGCGCATAGGGAGTGGAGGAAGGCTAGTTTTACAAAAACGAGGCACATTTAGATTAGATTTTTGTGTAAGGTTTCGTGTCTTCATCAACCAAGTACAGAGATACTTTTGTAATCTTCTCGGCCCAAGCTTGTTCTCTTTTGTACATGCGAAGGGGCTAACATGCACCTTGGTTACCTCTCATGTTTCTCTCTTATCTCCCTATAATTCTCTTGTTCATGATCGTTGGCAGATTTGTGACCGGATGGACACCGTTTTCCTAGCGAACAGGATGGACACTGTTTCCACCGTTTTCCTAGCGAACAGGATGGACACCGTTTTCCTAGCGGACAGGATGGGCACCGTTTTCCTGGTGACTAGCATGATCATTTCCATTGGAGGTCCGGATGAAGAAAACTCAGATCTGGACGAAGAAAACCTAGTTTTTGCCCTTTGGGAGGAGGATGTGAAAAACGACTGTACTTTTCCTAGTAAAAAGTTTTTTTTTTCCGCAGCATCACACGGGCACACTTTCTATTTAATGGAAAATTGCATTAGTGGACATTCATGAAGCAATCAATTTCAAATTTTGTAAAGCTAGGAATGACAATTCATTTGTGTCAAGCATATATTTATGTGTCAAATTAGTAGTAGGCCATTTTAAACATCAATGATCCACACTTTGCTCTCAATATTGAGAGTTCCTTGTGTCTCCATATTGCTGCCTCTAGTAGCAGGTAAGTGAACTTTGCCATATCCGTTCTCTCCCCAGCCTGCTCCCCACGTGTTCCTGAACTCCAGGTAATGCTCATTTTCAACTGTAGTATCATATCCTGTTAGCACCATTAGGTGACTCTCCTTTCCATCAAATCCGCATCTTGCACACCAGAATGATTTTTTTACCTATATGATAAAAATAAACACTTGTTTACATATATGAATTTTGAACATAATAATCAACACATTTAGTTCTCAAGTCCCACTAGAATCAGAAAATGAATATAGCAAAAACTTGATCACCATAACATTTTGGATTTTTATGTGAACATAATTTTGAATAGAAGATTGTTAACTCACTTTTCTTGCATATTTTGCATTTAAATTTTGTTCGCCTTTTTTTCTGATCGGCTTCTATTTAATTTTTCTGTCTAAAAATTCCTCCTTCGTTCTTTTTGATTTCATCGTGAAAATCAAACTCACCCAGCAGTGGTTGGCCATTTAGATTTTGAAGTAGCATATTCCTTCCATGCAATACTCAGTATTTGAGTATCTTGATTCTCCGACCATGTATAATCTGTAACAAAGACAAATATGCCTTAAGTCATGGTTATATAAACAGCAGAATCTGAAACATGCCTAATAATATGAAATCATGATTTAGATTAAGTAGTTCGAAACTTACATTGCGTGGGTGTTTGTTGTACATGAGCAAGCCTTTTTTTGAAGCATGTTCAAGTGCCGTTTGTTTCGTATCCCTTTGATTTCTCCTTTCCTTCTGTAGCTTCTTCAAAGAACTTCTACCTCAATATTTGGATCTTTTCCTTGTACTCTTTCAGGTACAATGCTTGTACCAAATCTATCACGGAATGATAAATGCATCTCTGTGATGCTGGAATTAGTAACTGTAGGAATTGCACTTTTGTTATATTTGATTTTTAAACAAACTTACATCATCACCCTGCCGCTGCTACCATGGTTCTTCAATGAAATATTTGCACCAGTTTGCGTGTGCTAACCTTCGTAGTCCTTCTGATTTCCAGCTTTTGCTGCCTTCGTCTGTTTTCTACCTTTTTTTGAGTATGTCATGATCTGCAGGTAGAAATTGTGTTCAATAGTTTGGTGTGAAAAAACATTCTCTATATTTTCTAAACTAGAAGAAGAAAAAAGTGAAAATGTCAATTTTTTTTTTCCAGTTTCTCTGAGTAAAAGTTGAAAATATTTTCTATTTTTATTTTCCATGTTTTCAAGAGTAAGTTGTCGAATACATTTTCACCCTAATTTCATTTTCTAAGATAAAAATACAAGCATGAAAACGTTACTGAACGCCACATAATTGTGTGGCTAGTCTCCTTTTCTTATATGCTTTTATTATGTCTTCATATTTCAATATTCATTCTTTGTAATTTTTGATGGCTATCTAGGTTTATGTTTCTCTTTCATGTACAACTTGGTAAGTAATTAAGAATCTTGATTCGCCGACCACGTTCAATCTGTGATACGTTCAACTTAACCCATGTAAGAAATTGTTAGTATAGTATAGAGTAAGTGGGGACCGCTTATGCCAAGAACTAGAGGGGACTGCAAGTTAACAAAAAAATAAAACACAAACAAGAAAAGGAGTGTAGATTTTGTGAAAGCACAAATTAAAGAAAGATGAAAAAAACGTTAGAACCTTAGTTATTCACCACCAATTACGATCAAAACGACTGATCCATCCTAACCAATTACTAAATGTATGAGAAATAATATGATCAAGAAACAAGTTTAAGCAAATAATGTCCCTTATTTTACTTCCCTTAATTACTTAGTCTATGTGAACGCATCATAGCTAAGCCTGTCAAATACGTAATCAAGGTATAGTACGCTATCATAGCAACATCATATTTGAAGCATTAAGATCATATGGAAGTTTGATTGATTATAGAGCAACATCCTAGTGTGGAACGCCTACTTAACATGCAATTGTAATTGTTTGATTTAGCTTTCGTCTAAAAGTTGTCGCTACTTACGAACATAGAACACAAAACTATTAGGTGAACTACTTCTATCCTAGTTCAAATTACATGCTCATATCCTAAGTATGCATCCAAAGAACAAAAAAATATAAAAGATATGTATTTGACGAAATCAAATACATACTTGAGGCATAAACAAAATTTTCCAAACTAAGAGTGCATAAATAGAGTTTATCACATACTTGAGGCTTCAAACTTCGCCCTTAACAAAAAGGAAGTTAGTTACACATAGTTTTAGAAAACACAAAACAAAGCATAGTGTAATAGAAAAAAAAATTAAAAAGAAGAAAAATATGGTGGTGGATGAACAACTACTTGCACAACTACTTTTTGTGAAATTTTTTTTTCCAGAGAATTCATGAAGGATACCAACTACTTGCACAAATTGACCTAAACCATATGCTTATTTCTTGTATCTTATCTCCACAGATCAATTGTTGTCTTTAAGGATCAAAGACGTCTTCGATTAAGGTTGTAATAGGGCAAGGCTTAAGATTTAAAAAAATGAAGGGATAAGAATTTCAACAAAGGATTCTAAAAACCTAGTAGAACTTGTTGATAAGATAGAAGTTTTCTCTTTGAATATCCCAAGGCTTGACGTTTTGGACTTCTTCAAGTAACCTTAAAAAGGGTTGGATGTCATTGTGTTGGGCCTCAGTGTCATTCTAACCACTTGTATCTTCTTGTCAAGTATGACAAAGGCCGGATTCTTCACATTGTTCCGTCACTTCCAAATAGGGCTGCCACTTGGTTTGGTAATTACCAAACTGACCAAATACCAACCGATGTTTTAAGTTTGGTAAACCAATTTTTTGGTAACTGAGACCGATAAAACCGAAATCGAAAATTACCGAAAAAGTTGGTTTGGTTTTGGTAAATACCGAATTTACCGTTTATCTGAATATTAGCTTTATATACTATGATTTTCAATACACATACATGTATAGTAAGAAATAAACATAAAATTTTTCATAATAGTATGAACATTACTACATATACTACATTAATAGTACATGTATTTTAAGTAACATAGTCAAAGATGGTTAAATAACCTAGTTTTATTGATAATGACTCAAACTTGATGTCATTTATACAAAAGAAAGCTATAATTAGGAGATGAGTACAAAGTTTGCGACTATAAAATTGAAGAACCTAGTTTTGTTCGTTCTAATTTTAATTACAAAGAATTAATTGTTCTAAAGTTGGTAATACCGAAAACAGAAACACCGAATTTGGTAGTTATGATTAAAATCCGAAAATTTTGGTTGATAATTGGTAGCTCAATTTTGAAACCGAAAGTTTGATTTTGAAGTTGGTAATACCTATAACCGATTCGAACCGACCAAGTGACAGCCCTACTTCTAAATAAATGCCTTCTTCACAAATAGGGAACCAAATCTAAATGAACCTTGAAACTCTTTTTTTTTTTTTTTTGCCTTGAACACCAATACATTTCCAAATGAATCTTTTTTTTGGCCTTGAACACCAATACATTTTCTGTCTCTTTTATGATTATTATTATTATTATTTAATTGTTTTTTTTTTTTAAAAAATTTCTCACGTCTACACTTCCTTTGGATAAGGATTGGCTTCGCCACTCTTGCTTTGCTCCATCATCTTCAATGTATCATCACGTATGTCCGTCTCAAGTTTAGGTCCACTAGATTTTTTTCGATTCAGGTAAAGATATAACTATTCTAAGGTTACAGGTTAGAGTTATTAAGGGTGATCACATAAATGTTTTGATGTAGGCTCATAGGGCTAACTAAGAGGGTGCACATCCATGTGCATGTGCAGGGGCGGATCTAGTATGTAAGTGGGGCGGGCTATAGCCCGTCCGAAGATTTTGGACAAAAAAAAAAAACTAGATGTATATATATATATTTTAGTTGGGTATAAGTGTATTATAGACAATTCCAGCCCGTTCGAGTATTCGACTAACTCGCCCTTCATCGCTTTGTGTCTTCGTCAGTCCCTCTCCTCCTCATCTCACTTCGGCTCCCAGGCTCCCAGCCTCCTCCTCCTCGGCTCCTCATCACTTCGATTGCAGCTCTGGCCTCTGGGAGTTCGATTCTTCGACTGCACTTCGGCTCCTCAATCCTCATCACTTCGATTGCAGCTCCTCATCACCAGGGGAGGATCTAGTATGTAAGTGGGGCGGGCTATAGCCCGTCCGAAGATTTTGGACAAAAAAAAAAAACTAGATGTATATATATATATTTTAGTTGGGTATAAGTGTATTATAGACAATTCCAGCCCGTTCGAGTATTTGACTAACTCGCCCTTCATCGCTTTGTGTCTTCGTTAGTCCCTCTCCTCCTCATCTCACTTCGGCTCCCAGGCTCCCAGCCTCCTCCTCCTCGGCTCCTCATCACTTCGATTGCAGCTCTGGCCTCTGGGAGTTCGATTCTTCGACTGCACTTCGGCTCCTCAATCCTCATCACTTCGATTGCAGCTCCTCATCACTTCGATTCTAGTCCTCCTCCTCTTCTAAACTTCTGCAAATCTGCAGCTCTGGCCTCTGGAATTCTCAGCTTCTCCTAGACATCAACATCAATTTGAGGCAATGATTCAATGTAAGATTTTGTTTAATTAATTGAATCAATCCAATTTGGGGCAATTTATAGGGTTTAAGGATTGATGTGAAATTCATGTTCCTGGGTTGTATTCAGGTGAAGATTTCATGGATTGAACTCATTGAAGAATGAAGATTTCATGGATTGAACTCATCTTTGTCTCATCGTCTCATCGTCTGGTATGCAATGATTCAATTTAACATTTTATTGTTTAATTGTTGTGGACTGTGGGTTAAATGTGATGTGGGTAAGTGGGTTTGAATGTTTGATTAATTGATTAAGTGGATGATCTGACTGGAGATTAAGTGGATGATCGGACTGGAGATAATGTGTTGATGAATTGGGTTTGAATGTTTGATTAAGTTGATTAATTGATTAACTGTCAAGCGGTTTCACGAGAATCTGAGTTGCTTAGTGATCCAAAGTTCCAGAATTTGGAATCCATCTCTGATTTGTGCAGAATGTTGGTTCAAACAAGGAAGTCAGAAATTTTCCCTATGCTTTATAGATTGATTTGTCTAGTTTTGACTATTCTTGTTTCTATGGCGACCACTGAAAAAGCATTTTCAGCTATGAACATCATTAAGAATAGACTTAGAAACAAGATGGAAGATGAGTTTCTTGGTGATTGTATGGTCCTTCATATTGAGAAGGAATATGCTGAATCTATTGACAATGAATCGGTGATCAAAGAGTTTGAAGTTTGTGGAACTCGTAGAGTTAGATTTAGTTAGTTTAGGTTCTTGTATTGCATTGCACGTTTATTTTGTTATTGATTTTGTTTTTTAGTTTTGTATAGATATGCATTTGAAGGGTAAGGCTCACTACGTCTTCCGTTGACTAGGTGTATATTTTTCTTAAATTAATAAAATTCTCTCTCACCGTCGAGATTTTCTATAATATATATATATATATATATATATATATTTTGTTGAAGAAATCTCAGCCCGTCCAAAGTTTCAATCCTGGATCCGCCCCTGTGCATGTGCATAAATGGGACATAGGCTATATTTGATAATGGAGAAAATTTCATATGTGCCTTTCTCTTTTTTGAGATTCAGGCATGAAGATATAAAAAAAATAGAAGCTCCCGGAAATGACGTGTGATTTAAGAAAACAAATATGATAGGTCCAGATGGATGATATCAAACAAAATAAATAAATTACGCAATGGAAGGTGAGGAATCAATTAGTTTAGTGAATTAGGTGGTTATTGACAATTGCATGCATTGCGGTCAATTATTAAGGAATTGAGAAGCCTAACAGCTAGTTTGGATACTGTCAAGTTTGCAGCTGGTTCCAAGCTTGCAACTATTGTTGGGTTGATTGCAAAAATACTAATATATTAGATAACTTTTTGTCGGGGAATAAAGTTATATTAAAAATTTGATAACAACTACATTCATCGAAATCAACATCATAAGATGGTCAAAAACATGCTAAAATGCAACCAATGTCGAGGGAAATTGATGTTGCTGGGTTTTAAGGGAAAATATTGAAGGGCCACAAAATGATTGCACTTTTAGGTTTTAGCGGCTAGATATGAGATTTAATCCAAAAAAACAAAAAACAAAAAGCAGCTAGATATGAGATTGCACTATTACGTCAATGAGATTGCACTCTTAGTTTGGAACATGTAGGAAGATTTATCTGGGTGCATATATATAATGGTTTGGTCTTCACTTGCAAGATGAACGATGAACGATGAACGATGAACGATGAACGATGAACATCTTGTTTGCACGTGCGGCAGCCTAGAGAGGTTGAGTGGAGTCAGTCAAACAAACCAAGTACAAAGCAGGTAAGCTCGATATATAGATCTGTCAAATCGAAGCTGGATCTGTCTGTTGATTAACTTCATCAAGGCGGTTTGGTGCTAAAAATTATATTTTCTTAAAAAATATATGTAATAGTAATTCTACCTATATTGTACACATTGCTTTAGAAAATGAGTTATATATCCTTAAAGTATGGTTAAAAGAACTTTTGCTGGTCCCTGGTCTTAGCTAGTTAGAAGAAGCTTCCTCAGAACAAATATGGGGTATGAAATGTGAATAATCAGATTCAAAAAAAAAAAAAAAAGAATAATCAGAAGAAGTGCTTTTCGTTTTTTTTTTATTTGAAAAAAAAATCATCTACTATGCATGTCAGATCAGAACAACAGCTGGTTATATATATAACAGCATTTGTTTGTTTGAATATTTGCTTTTCTTTTACAAGGATTATTCACTACTAGCTATTTGGCCTATAGCCACCACCACTATTTCATGGCTATTGACACTATTGGGGAGAGAAGTCTGTGGCTATTGGCCTTTAGCCTCCAATACCATGTCCGACTCTAATTGTACCAACTCCATTTGGGGTTTGTGTCCCTTAGCCACGGATAAATCTGTCCGTCCCATCTTAGGTACCATTGCCAAAACAAATTTCACGCGCCTTACTTTTCCCTTCTGACAATCAATAGTAACCAATGTTTTCTATATATTATTATAACATCACTCACACCCTCTGCTACTCTGAAATCAGTCCCCATATTGAGACATCAATTGTTTAATTTATCAAACTCATCAGTGGCCAATTGGTACAAAATTATCAAAAAAAAAATTATTTGGAAATTTTAATAAAATATCGATCTGGTTTTGCAGACTATTCCGGTTTTACTATTGGGCCCCATTGTAGATGCTTTATGGTAATAAAAGTGTGACCTGGTAATTTTTAGAAAGATAAAATTTACTGAATGAATCATTCACTACAGCTATACTTGCAGATTGACAAATTATATTCTCTAGTCTAAAAATAAATAAATAAAAAATAAATTTCTCAAAGATACAGTTATAGTTTGAATGAAAAAAATTGTAGTATATTTTTCCAACACACCTGATAAAAAATAAAATAAAATAACACAACCTGCAACAACATAAACTAAACTATTAACACATTTTCATTTAATATACCATGCTAGGAATTCTAGCAGACTTTTCAAGTTCTACATATCAAACACTAGATCTAAAAAGCTACCATCACAACTTCCATTTACCAAAAGCAAATCTCATTCTAAGCCACATTGAAATTTGATAGAATGAAATTTGTTTCTATCAAAACATCCACCCTAACTAAGATTGGATGTAGAAGCTGGTAATCTAAGTAGATCTAAGTCTACTTTTACATATTTCCAAAAAACAGTCACTAGTTAATATTTTCAAAAGGGCAGAAAGTTCTAACCATTACCTAACAAGTCGTGCAACTTTGATTGATATTGTGACCCATTTGCACATTTGAAATAGATATTGCTTGAGGATTGTCCGGTTTCTTTAGAAAATGTATGAGACGGCCAAGATCCAATGATTCCATAGAATTTATCCCTGCTGCAGCAAAGATCTGAGTCAAGGGATTAGCACCCACTTGTGTTTCCAATGATTCCAACTTCTTGTTCAGCTGTGCATAAGAAGCTTGCAGTGCCTCTTCCCTCTCAGCCGATTCTTTCAATTGTTGGGCCAAAGCTGCTTCCCTTCTTTCATTTGCTACATGTTGTGCTTCATATGCCTCACTCAAGGCTATTAGTTTATGTTTCATCCCATTCTTTTGGGTAATAATCCCTGGAACATCTGCCCATTTTGCACCAATTCCGTATCCACGCACCCGATTACGCGTCTCAGGGCCCATTACCTTGTTAAATATTTCATTCCGAACCTCAGAAGTTACTTCGCGACCTTCATTTCGAACATCATTCTCAAGCTCTTGTAATTCATCCTGCAACAACTCAAAAGCTATATCACTCAAAACCTGCAAATTTAATCGTCAAAAATCTACTTGTTTACTGCTATTGACTCTATTTTTGGACAACCCTATCATAATGCCAACCAATCATATCCAGAAAATTAATAACAAGCTATATTGAATTAAAGTTTTTCTGATGCTCTATGTGACCTGCTCTATAATTGAACAAGAGCATTTATGAAACCATGGTATATTGTAGAATTTATTACTTACAAAGTACAATAATTTAACCACATATACAGTTAATAACCGTCTTCTGGATAATATTCTTCTATATCAATACAATATGTTTCTTTATATACTTGATCAATACACCTATCATCAGCATACTTTATGAATTGATAGTAAATAAGCTAGCTATTTGCATTGACATATAATAGCACAATAATGAAAACTGATTGCAAAACCGAAATTTGAAACACCATAGCCCTTACAGCACTCACAAATTTTTTCTTAGCTTCCTCATTACTAGGCTGAGGGTTAGTTGGATCTTTCTTGCTTAATGAGTATACAAGGCCAAAGAATGTCACCCTATCAAGTACTTCTTCAGGATGTTTACGTTCCTACAAACAAAATTATTATCATAAGTTGTGTCGATAACACGAAACAATGAAAGAATCAATTGACAAAGTTGAAGACAAATAATGGGGCAGGAAACTGAAGCAACTACAATTAGCAAATATAAGGAATCATACATGTCCATCAACATTAGTAAATGCATTCTCATCATAAAAACAGAAGAAGAGATATTAGTATACTCATCAAGCTCCTTTGCTGCAGCAGCATGACTGTATTTATTAAAACAAATAACTGTCAAGTGAATATTCTACGAGATAATTAAAATTTTTTACTCATCCCTACCACACGTTTGCAGATAATGAAGCTAATAATAAATATGATATACATCAATTACAACAACTTAACTTTGGTGAATATCAATTACCTATTTAATATCATCAACAACCTGCTGAATATAAAACTGACCATTAGTGGTTGAATGTTGGTGGAGTGGTTGTATATGCTTTAGGAAATCATTACCCATTGATATCGCATTTGAGCATAGGTTTTTGTTCCCGTTGTCTGGTGCAACTTTAATTGTTGTCGATTTGTTATATTTGTCTCTGCAACCTCCTACATTGAAGTGAACTATTATTACATGTAGTCCTTAGAGCACAGCTTATGTACTCAAACATCATTACATTAACATTCAAAACAAGAGAAACAATGTACCTGATTTTTGGTTTCGTCCCACCTACTCACCAAAGCACGCCATTGCCCTGCGTGAATGTGCTTATTCCCACATATAAACCTCCTTTCCATTCCCTTGAATGGTGTATACCATTTTTTTTTCATCTTGTATTTGAAGGACTTCCATCGCTCATGTAATTTATCCACAATCACATCTTTGATATCAGATGCCAAAGCTAGAGTTTCAGGATCCGACCAATCTAATGCATCCTAAGTATATAATGCATTTAAAGTAAATACCTCAAGCACAATATTTATTGTATCTACAACAACAATGCATTGAAGGTAATTGCTTACTTGAATAGTCAGCCATGCCTCCTCTACTTTCCCATTCCTACAAAGCTCAGCCCAATTTTTAGCATTGAGAGGAAAATTGGAGCATTCAGCTGCAAGTTGTCCAATGAACCGACCTAATTGTGCTACCTTATCATCTGGGGCAACAGGCTGCCCAATGGCATTAAATTGTACTTTTTCTCGACCTTGCAATCCAAACTTGGGCTTGTTCTTTCCTCGAGTTTTTCGCGTCTTTCGCTTACGCTTCTTACTTAATCTACTTTGTGCATCGCTCTCATCGATATTTACTCCAAGTTCAGTTGGCACCTCATTGCCAACACTTGGAATGTTAAGCGGTCTACTTTGTGCACCGCTCTCATCGTCATTTACTCCAGGTTCAGTTGGCACCTCATTGCCAACATTTGGATTGTCAGATGAGCTTAACGTCTCATTCATGTTGATAGGTGGGGATGATTCCAGCCTTCCAATGTTGGTATTATTTGCAGTGGGAATATTCATCATCCTCATGAATTCATCATCATCTGAAAGACCTCCACCTTCTCGGACTTGTGTCTCATAGTCTTCAGTCAAGTTCACAAACAAGCCTTCAGTTTGAGGAATCATCTGCACATTTGATTATAGCACTTTATTATGAGAAACATGCAAAGCTTTTTCCGATTTCATCATATACCTGATTAACCTCATCGAATCACACAATCTATAACATAAGTTGGACTCCGATTTACTTGAGACAAATAGTAATATGAATCTGGAGCATGCATAGTAGTGTATGATATTGTATAAAAATATGAGTTTAACAATATGTTAATCTTACTTGTGAAATGATCTGATGACTAGCGAGGTCTGATCAGAACCTCGTAGTCGTAGAACTGGGGAGTGTGGATTTTGTTCGGCAAGACAGAGCACGATTGATTTGGGAATTTTGTTCTCGTAGTCGTAGAACTGGGGAGTGTGGATTTTGTTCGGCAAGACAGAGCACGATTGATTTGGGAATTTTGTGCTCGTAGTCGTAGAACTGGGGAGTGTGGATTTTGTTCGGCAAGACAAAGCACGATTGATTTGGGAATTTTGGTGGATTAGGGATTTCTTTATGATTCCCAATCTTATCTCTAATATTATATTACAATTAATTAATTAGAATATAATCTTTTTCTGCTTTTGCCGCTAAGTTTGACCCATTCCCCCTAAGTTTTGCCGCTTTAGATTTATACCTTAAGTTTTCAACTTTTAGTTTTCAAGTGGTAGGAATTGGCCACGGCCATTTTAATTTTTAATTTTCAAGTTGTTACCAATTGGCCACGGCCATATTGGTTATTATGTTATTTAAATTTCATTTTGGTATATTCCAATTTCCTATCAATCACTGTTGCAGCTGTAAAAATGCAATTGATTCTTGTTCATTTCTGATCAGTGATGATGATTCCAACTTGCTAACATGTGAGATTCCTTCTGCTTCTATTCTGCTGTGTTCAAAAGTTTCGTTCTAGTTATGATTCAACACCAATAATATACCAAGTTTTCATTATTCTAAATTTGACAATGGTCTTGTTTGACATTGTTGTTGTTACTTTTTGTGTACTATATAACTCCGATACTAGCATTACATTTTCATTCATTTCACTCCCTATTTTCAGGTTCACAAAATGAAGAGAGGTTCTGCATCCAAGAGTGCTAAGGTGTTATTCAAGGAGGGTCCATCTCCTGAAAATCAACCTCCTCATTCACCAGCATCCTCATCTAATACACCGCCTAACCCAAATACTCGATTATCCAAAGAGATACTAGGCATCTATCTTGGCAAGTACGCCGAATGCAGGGATGTACCAGAAAATCTCTCCACTCGACCAAACCCAAACAACGGCGGCTACCAATTCACAACACCACCGCGTGTCAATAGGAGTCGACGAAACTCAGGCCCTCATTTGTCACCTACAGCCCATCTTCCAACTGATAGCCTTGAGTTAACCGAGGATTCAAATGCCGATTACGAAAGCACCGCACATTTTCCTGGAAACCGAACACCTGAGAGCTGTGCGGATTCATTTGTGGGGGTTGTTTCATCTCCAGTTACAAAGGTTGGTACATCTATTGCATCCCCACAATATAAACCCAAGTTAACAAAAGAATGGTTGGACAGGAGCATAGCTAAAACTCTCGAGCCAAAGAAGGAAAAGTTTCCAAAAAATGAATCATTTTGAGTTTATCTTTGGTAGCCTAAATTTACTTTCAATGTTGGTCGACATTTTAGTTGTTAAGGTCGTTCTATGCTGATTATGTCCTTGTTTTCTTCGTATACTATGCTAGTTTGTTCTAGAGGGCAAGTTATGTAAGCAAGGGATGTGTATATATGTTAGAACTGTTTCTTTCCATTTGCAAAACCCAATGAGGTCTATGTGCAGCTTCCCATTCTAGTCATTAAGCTATTCTAAAATTGAGGATGTACTCCATTTATGGTTCCAAAAAGAGTTAAAAAATAAAAACTAACAGGTATTTACTCAGAATATGGGACTCCACCAATAGAAAGTTTCAAGAAATCATAGATATACATAAATCTACTGCTAGTCGCAGCAGTATAAATCTTTTCCTCAAACCTAACAGTAATTTATCCACTCATCAATGTAATCATAAGCTTCATACTAACTGTTCTGAGCCTCTAATTGCTTTCTACCATTTGTGTACAGATCGCATTCATGACTTGAACGCAATAGCAAAACATCGTATCACTTTTGATAGTTCATACATAGTTGGAGAAGGAAAAAAAGTTACCTTACTTTTGCATACAATGCCCAAGAGTTGAGCAATCTTTACAATCCAGCAGTTCTAGAAGCTTTGTATCGCAACTTCCTATTATGAACTTGCTGCAAAGCACACAATTGACAATATCAACCATTGAAAATCAAAAACACTGCCTTAATCAAACCCAACTAAATTTGGTCAATAATTGAATCAATCGTTATCAAGGTAATGACACAAACCGTAAAAATTTATTCCCTAGACAGTAAAGAAATTCAAATTAAAAAAGATCAGTGGCTGTGATGTTTGATTTCTCAACAGGATATCTTGAAATAAAAGAAAAACGAAAAACCCCAAAAAGGATTTTTATTGCAGAGTTACTGGGATAAAAAGAAAATGGGTTGAAAAGCTTTGGAATGGGGCTTGCAATTTCATTTTGGTACACAGAGAAGCAATTTCATTTTGGAATCAAACAACAGTCCACATCTTGAATGGCAAGTGTAGCATACATGGCTATGAAATCTGTATCAGGAATTCCAGTTCAAGATGAAAGCTGTATAAGGAATCGGAACATAACTATTACAAAGATTAAGCATCGGTTTCAATATTTGCATACAGCTGTTGGATACGAAAATGTAGACATGAAATGAGAACTATTACCACTGTAGTGTCCCATTAGCTTCACAACACCAATACCATTTTCAATACTTTCACCTTCCACATAAGCATTCCCTTGAAAGGTTCAGTTGATAGAGTCATGCCCGCAAAAAGCAATTCCAACTCCAGATCTTGTGAGATAGTTTTCTGACATAAAAAAAAAAGAGCATCAGGAAGAGCAAAACAGTATAAAATACTCGGATCAAATTCTTTTATTTTCTGACCATAATCGGAATCATATAGAAAAACCAAAATTTCCTGCTGTATCATATATGGCATCCCAACCCTTTAATCAACTTGATCTTAGAGAAAGCATCAGCACTAAGTAACACAGCTTTATGATACAATTATTAAAAGAGCAAATTGTTAATATAAATGCACAAGATCTATACACCAAAATATAGCCTGATTTAATGTGGTACCTAAGGTATCAGTCAACCACAATCCCAGGCATATCAGTTCTTACTTGAACGTCTTCGTCAGCAACAAGTAACGGTTCTAAATTTTGAGGAGCTGCTATGTCATCTTTCATAATGTTACCCATATCAAATAAATCTCGTGGTCTTGTTCTTACTGCAACATGCCAATCGGGCTGCGTGGGATCCTTAACATAAAATAGTTGATTGGCATTTGACCCAAGGGTAAATGTATCTGGCCCTGGAAGCAAGTGCTTGAAGTTAACCAACACAAAACCATATTCATCAGTTTTTATATATCGATCTCTAACCCTTCCATCAATCCAGTCACAGTCGAACAACACCACTCTGCGCCCACGGTGATAGTCTAACTCAATTATGTCTTTCACTACACCGTAATAGTCAAGAAGAGCAGCCCTTGGATTATGATCTCGAGCAGAGACATAGTTATCTTCCACCGCCCTCACAAAAACACCGCTATTCTGCGTGTTCCCTTCCACATCAATTGATTTCACATGAAATCGAAAACCGTTGATAATATATGACAAGAAGCGACCTGTCCAATGGTTTGGACCCCTAGCCAATGCTTGCAAGTCTTCATGTATTTCAACTCCATCATCAATCTGTGATTGAATCTACAAAAGTAAAAGCTTCCCACTTAAATCTTCTACTTATAAATTACTACATATACACAAGTAGCATATACATATAAGTCTGTTAGATAAAGCATCTACATAACGATATGATGTTTTCTTTTATTTATTACAATTTTTATTTTTTTGCGATTAAGTTAACTGTGAGTTTGTTAGAAAGATAAATATGAAGACCCCTAATCCACATTCACAACGTCAGTCAATCAACCCTAGGAAGATTGCCAACAAATGTACATGCATTATAGATTGACTCCTACTGAAGTTACAGTGGAGCCCTCTTGCTTAGCATTTAAGTATGTACATGCAAAGACCAACAATTCAGAGTAGTAACTTTGTAAGAAAAAAAAAATTTATTCACAATGTAATACATCTACATTTCGTGCTTACATGTGTACCAAACCATCCAGGAAACTCCTTATGTGCTCGTGCTTGCGCGGCCTTTCTCGTCTCACGTGGAAGTCGATTATCTATAATTAGTTTCTCATGTTGGCTGCATTTAAAGTAATAGTATATATCAGTTGTGTCTATAAGAATTGTACCCCGATAATGCAACTACATGTCATCTTTAAAGCAAATGTATAATGTGAGATAAGTTCTCCTAAAGTCTGTTAGATGATACCGGAGCTAAAACCATCAAATGTATAATGTGATATGCTTAAATTTAATATGAAAAGGTATGTCATTCCAAAAGAGTTTCATCAAATTAATCATTACCAAGAACACAACAAAGGCAAATATAAACTACTACTTAGACAACATCACCTTCTCATTGCAAATTGATTCATAAATGGTATAAAACATCCTCCTCACATTACTCAACCTCAGTTTTATACCTGATATATTCTGCAACCTCTGGACAACCGAATAGAACAGCTCGATGTGCCCGTTCCCACTGTACGTGCTCAAGATGAATGAGTTGCTTACTGCCAAGTGATCGTCCATGTCCGGAAAATACAGAGAGACCATTTTGAGTTCCACCTCCAGTGAAATCAGCGTTACGACCGGGTCTATTTCTTTTGCTAACAACTTCATCACCCAAATACAATGCACAAAATCCTAGTGTTTCCTCAATAATATACCCTATAGCGATGCTGCCCTCGGGTCTATTTCGATTGCGCACATACTTTTTTAATGTATGCAAATACCTGAAAAACCAATTACCTTTAATTTTAAAGTGGCTTAACAAAGTGTATGATAATTACTTACACATGCAAAAAGTATTCGATTACAAGTACATGAACTGAAACAGAATATAATAACAAACCTCTCAATAGGATACATCCACCTATATTGGACAGGACCAGCAATCTTTGCTTCTTCGGCAAGGTGGATTGTGAGGTGTACCATCACATCAAAAAATGATGGCGGCATTAACCTCTCTAAATGACACAATGTAATGGCAATTCGTTTACTCAAATCTTCGAAATGTTCTTTGGTTCCAACTTTGGTACAGAGATTTCTGAAGAATGAGCTAAGCTCTAGCAAAACAACTTTGGCTTCTTTTGGCAGCGAATGGCGAATTGCCAGGGGAAGTAAATACTGCATAATGATGTGGCAGTCATGACTTTTCAGCCCCACGAGTTTTCGTTCTGCTTTTCGAACACATCTCGCTAGATTAGAAGAAAACCCATCCGGAAGCAGAGCAAGAGATAATATCTCGCAAAACAATGATTTTTCAGTGACCTTCAAAGTAAAAGGCATAGGGTCATAAGTACAACGACCTCCAACTAATTTTGGGTGGTACTTAGGCTTACAATTAAGTTCCTGCAAGTCCAAGCGTGCATTTAGAGAATCCTTGTTTTTCCCATCCATACCCAATAAGGTTCCTATAACACTTTCAGTGACATTTTTCTCAATGTGCATTACATCGAGATTGTGTCGCAAAAGCAAGTCCTTCCAATATGGAAGATCATAAAATATGCTTTTCTTCTTCCACGGGCCACAGTACTTTTTCTTCTTTTTTCCCCTTTTTCGTTTTAGTCCCTTCATGTTGATAGCTCCCTTGCCATATTCAAACTTCAATCCATGTAATGAAGCCAAACACTCTAAACCTGTCATAGGAATTGGTGGTTGGTCTAGCTCAATGTTACCGTCAAAAGGTTTCTTGAACATGCGATACTTATGAGCCATTGGAAGCCATCGACGATGTCCCAAGTAGCATTCTTTTCGGCCATGTCTTAGCCGTGTAGACTTGGTGCCAAATGCACATTGTGGACATGCTAATTTGCCTTTAGTGCTCCAACCAGATAGCATAGAATATGCTGGGAAGTCGTTGATGGTCCACATAACCGCAACATGCATGTCAAAAGTCTCTTTCTTGAATGCATCATAAGTAGGTATCCCTTGGTTCCACAAATTTTTCAACTCTTCAACTAAAGGCTGCAGGAATATATCTATATCTTTTCCAGGACCTTTTGGACCAGGAATGAGCAATGAAAGCATCAAGTAAGGTTGTTTCATACAAAGCCACGGCGGAAGGTTGTAGACTGACATCACAACTGGCCACGTGCTATGGGACAGACTCATCATACCGAAAGGATTAAATCCATCACTTGCTAACCCAAGACGAACATTTCGTGGGTCTGAGGCAAAGTTTGGATACATTGTGTCAAGATGTTTCCAGGCTGGTGAGTCAGCAGGATGTCTAAGAACTTCATCATCAGGTCTCTCTTCAGAATGCCACACCATACTCTGAGCTGTGTGGCGTGACATGTAAAGACGTTGAAGTCGAGGTCCCAATGGAAAATAACGTAATACCTTATGAGCAACTCTAGTACGTCCAGACCTGCTCTTGGACTTGTATCGACTGGCGCCACACACTTTGCACTTATCAAGGTCAGCATGTTCTTTCCAAAACAACATACAGTCCTTAGGGCATACATCTATCTTTTCATAAGGCAATGCCAAATCAGTTATGAGCTTCTTCGTTTGGTAGAAATTAGTAGGAAGGTTTGCTTCAGGAAACCATACTTTTAACATGTTCAACAAGCCTGAGCAAATAGTAAATATTACATTTAGTTGGCAGTTTGCAATAGGCTACAACATGTAGTAAAGGGTACTGTAGGATAGAAGGATGGCACAGAAAATAGATAAATTTTAGGTCCTACTAAACATGTGAGTATCTGACATGTTATTTAAGCAAATAACAAACTGCCATACATATCATTTGACCAAAAAATAATGATTAATTGTATACCAGATACTATGTTTAAGCAGTTACCATTGTTAATTATTAATTCTTGGCACAAGTCATGCAAATTTGTCTTGTCCAGTTTCGTTCAACAAAAGGAATCCTGGTTGCCCAGTTTAGTTGATTTATTAATCTTTATAGTTGTTACTCCTATATCTCATCATAACTTTAATAAACTGATAAGGAATTGCATTTCAGTTATATATAGATTTAGACCGTTTTTATGTATGATGAGTCTAAGATAATGTATTTAAATGCACATTTATTAATAATAGTTGTCAGTAGCAAGGTTCGGTACTTGTAGATGCAGCGTTCCAATGTCATATTTCAATCTAATTAGATAGTTCGAATGAGGAAAATAAAAATTAAGACAAAAACAACTAAAGTGGATACATATTAGCTACCAAGTTTGAAAATGCACTCATAACTTGATCGCACAACAATTGAGGACACTAACCTGTGAAAGACACATCAGTCCAACAGTTTATAGCTTTGAGTTGATACAACTGCAACATGAAATCAAGTTTTGACTTCCCACAACCTGGGTACAATTCGGTTTTACCCTCTTCAATCAAACGATAGAATTTTTCAGCATCAGGAGTGAGGTTCTGCGGAGGCGCATCTTCTTCTTGAACATTGTCATCATTACTAGGACCGTGCATACCAAACGCATCGTGGAGCATAGCTGTTATATCAGCAGCCCCTAAAGGAGGTTCTCCCATGTTACTCAATTGCAATGGCTCGCCATGCCACTTCCAGCGTGAATGAAGATAGTTTGGGCACATGCCATCTACTTTAAGATGATCTTCAACCTCTTTTGGTGATCTCCAGCCACAATTGTAACATTCTATACAAGGACACTTGATTTTACCCTCAAAACTAGCAACTAACAAGGAGTGGTTGATAAATGCACGCAATGCAGCCATATACTCATCTGTTCTGCGATCAAGAAATACCCACTCTTTATCCATACCAACATAAGAAGCCTGTAGGTACAAATGACACAGCACTAACCATTAACAACCGAAACACTTCGGTGAAGCTCAATTTATCAAATAAAAGCACCTTATGTCTATAGAGCCAAGGAAACCAATGGGTGTTCTGATATATCATCAAACAAACTTGACAAGAAGTTAAAATTGCATAGACTACAAAATTGATTAGGATATGGAGAAGCCATGTCAATCTCTAAATGCCCATTACATAGAAGAATCAAGTACCAGATAGCTTACTTTTCAATTTGCTTCAGAAAGACCCTTCCTACTTCAATGGAAAGGGGGTAAACACCGTTTGACAGCCGCCCAACTTGATCACGAACGAAGACAGAGAATTGCGTGGATAGAAGGACGAATAATACAACGCTTCATTCTCTGAAGATTGAGAAAGATTTATGGGAGAACAAATTAATCTGGTGGCAGATCGTCAGATTCTAGCCTTTCTAATGGATCCGTGTTTGCTCTGATCTTTCTACAATGAAGAGGAACAGGGGTGTTTAGCCCTTTAGCCACCGAGTTCCAATGAAAAGTATATCTTTCCAGTTTTGTTTTTATGTTATTGTTTTTTTTACAACTAATACCTAAACTATTAGACATAATAAAGAAGTCATATTTTATCAAAAGGCCACGGATGCAAACTTTTTAAATTGTTGTTTATCTATACTTTTATTATTAAAATGTCATTGATGGCGAGACTCTTACAAACAGTGCCTGATATTAAGAATATATGTCAAATTTGGGGACGGAAGTTGAATATCATCTGTGGCCAAGTTGTAAAAAGCTTCAGATAATGGGATTGTGGTAGAACTGGGGACAGATACCGTGACCATGTCTTAATTTGCCACAAAAAAATTCTGACCGTCCCTATAGAGTGTATAAAAGCCACCGAAAATGTGTAGTACCCAATAGTCCTGTGGCCATAGGCCAAATAGCTAGTAGTGATTACTAGTTGATCAAACAACATAGTATCAAAAAAAGTAAACTAGTTTCCAAAAGAAAAAAACAAAGCCGCCTCCTTTTCTCTTAGGGTTAGGGTTTATGTGCAACCATCAACAATGTCTTCTGTTGATGCCATGGCAGCTCGACTGGCTTCTTCTCTTGCGATTGCTGAGGGAAGGAAGCAGGTCGATCTGTGACCTACACAAGGGAAGGGTCTGTGACAGGCAGACGTGTTTATGGTGGGGAAGCTTCTCACCGCTTGGGAGTACAAGAATGGATCTTTTTTGGGGATGTTCCGGAATGCATGGAGGGTGAATGGTTCACTGCGCGTCGAGGAGGCGGAGGGGCAAAGGGTTCTTTTCACTCTATCTGACATTACCGATCGGGATTGGATCTGGAAGGGAGCTCCATGGGGTTACAATCATGCTCTGGTTTCCCTAGCCTACTACGATGGCGTGGTTGCTATTGAATCGGTATCTTTCACCTCAGCCTCTTACTGGATCACTTTGCAAGGCATCCCTCCTGCGTTTCGTTCTGAGAGGGTGATGACTATGATCGGGTTTACCCTAGGCGACTTCAAGGAGATTGACAAACAGGCCAAGAAGGTTGGGAAGCTTCGAATCCGGGTGGAAATCCCTCTTAACCGGCCTCTGCCCTTTCAACGATGGTATTTGGTGGAGGATGAAGTCGAGTTTTTATGCAAGTTTAGGTTTGACAAACTATTTGGTTGATGCTTGACATGTGGCCTGGTTACTCATGTAGGCCTTCCATGCTCTGGACCTCCTTTGGAGGAGAATGATGTATCAACACGCACGGTCTTAGGTACATCACAGGGGACTAATGCTTCTGTGCCGGAGATGCAGCTTGTTGGTAACAATGGTTCGACCTCGAGTTCAGCGTCGATTAGCATAATGAATGCAGGAGTCCATACTAGGTTTTGTATGGGAGGACAGGATGTGGTTTTCCGAACTGCATGTACTTCCCAATCAACTGCCGGAGCGGCTGCTCCACAATCCGACTGCGCTAATGAACCGACCTCAGCGTAAAACGAACTGACTGAGATGATAGCTGTATCAGACAGTTTCACGGGGAAGAGAAGACATAGGGAGGATGACAACATCACTATTTCTCTGAAAAAGCTCAAGTTGAGTCTAGCTGTTGGAAAACGGAACTTGAACTTGGAACCGGAACAGCTAGGTTTGGTGCCGGTGCAGCAGACTGAGGAACAACATCTCCAGGTGAAGAGGAAGAGGGGGAGACCTGCAGGTAGGAGAAACAAACTACCCTATGGGGAAAAGAAGAAAGCAAAGCAGGGAGACGAGAGTAGGACAGCAAAGAAAAAGCTTCTCCCCAAGCTTGACAATGCAGGTGGCGGAGCAGACTCTAACCCGAAAGGGAAGGAGATAGCTCTTTACTAATTGCATTTTATTTCCTTCAAGTCTATGTGAATGTGGTGAATCTTCTATATATATGTCTTCTATGACGTTTCTAATCAGTGTTTGTACCACAATTGCGTGTCAGCTGGCAAGTAAGGGTTAGTTGAATATTTCTTCCGTAGAAGGCGAGGTTCGATCTCTTTTGTATAGGCTTGCAAATTTGCGAGCGCAACAGAGACTCTAGTAGTTTGCTATAGCTTGGATAGGGTAGTCATTCGTTTAGTTCTGTTTTGGCTTTCTTATGTAAACTTTGTGGACTATAGCCTTTTGGCTGTTGATCTATTGATATTCAACTTTTATTTCAAAAAAAAACATAATATCAAAAAAATAAAAAATAAAATAAATTAATATTATACAATGATTTATTTATCTTATTCACAATTATTAAAATTACTAGTACAACATGGCACATGAACTATTCCATACATAAGTGGCAAATACTAAAAACCAATTGATGAACATCGAAAAATAATTGATGAACTCATGACCTATATAATTGCATGCAATGCTTCTATTGCAAGGATAGAACCATTGCCGTTGGATCTGGTCCATATATAGACTCAAATGCCTCCAACGGACCAAGTGAGCAGGGTGTATCCAAATAAAGACACGTGGCAAAATAATATAATTACTCCTAGTAAGCGTCACACCGAGCTGTATAAACGGTACACAATGCAACGTACATTATGAATACTATTGAAAAGAGATTCTCAAAAGAACTTAAACTAAGCAGCCATAGTTTGAGAGATCAGTTAATCACATTAACCACGCTGCTAATCTGCTATATGTTTTTTTTTTCGAAGAAATGAGGCTAGAAAAGTAGGAATCCTATCTTAGCCTCAGCTATAAAAATTCGGTTTGCCCCGTGCGTTGAATTGAAGCTTTGGCTTTGCGGGATAGTGTTTTAATTTGCAAGGTATTCTCAATAGTTTTTATTGACAACATCATTGGTTCTATCATAAGCTTATACGACAATATTGAGATGGGAAAATTTCGCAAACAGTACACCAAGTAAATGCCACTAATAATTCTTATACACAAAATTTCAAACCAAACATTTCGGTACACGAAATATGAAACTCGACCCACTATCAGTACACGATATCAATTTTTGACACCAAAATATCCATTATGCCCTCAGTTCTTTTTTTTTTATATATAAATTTTTTTTTCTGTTATTTTTTTTTTCTTCATTTTATCTCTTTCTTCTTCCTTCTTCCGGGCTCACTTCCAACGCCGCCTTCCTCGCCTCGCATAACAGAAAAAAAATGACTCAAGTCATTTATGAACGAAGGACAGGATGAGACAGCAATATTGAGATTAGTCACATACACTGGGTTCTACATCAGATTGACCTAATTAGTGAAAACATATAGCAGATGAGAAAGCAAGAAGATCTACACACCCATTTTGGATAGAACAATAAGTACAAGAGCTTGCAGGGCACTGGCAAAATCAGGTAAGATACGTGCATCCAAGCATATCATGTCACCCAAAATTCCAAAACTACAATTTTAACGAATTGTTTACAGTACAAGTACAGATTCCTTCTCGATCACAATGAAAGATTTTCATTTTCTTCATCCAAAACTACAAAACAATTGCCTTATTACACGCGCCAGTCAAAGTGCGTGGCCATTACCTAATTCTTTTTAGTTATAATGTTGCTGTCTCCCTCCCTTTGCCAATTGCCATTTCACCTTATACTTATTCCACCCTTTACATCACCTCCACACCTTTCTCTAATTCTCTCTTTCTCTATAACACAAAATACTTTGGTCTCTCTCTCTCTCTTTCTGAGCCAGGACAGCTTTATCTACTCTCTAATTCCTCATTTTCTCTCCCACAAAAATATCAAACACCCTTTCAATTCTTTCTTTCTTTCATAGCACTCACTCCACCATGACAGACAGAGTCTACCCATCTGCCAAGCCCGCCACCAACGGCGCGGCAGCCCCAAACCCAGCCTTCCCCGCTACGAAAGCGCAGCTCTACAGCAACGCGCGCCCTGCCTACCGCCCTCAACCCCACCTCCACCGCCGCAGCCGCAGCCGCTGCTGCTCTTGCTGCCTCTGGATCATTTTCCTTCTCATCCTCCAAATCTTCATTGGAGCCATATGCGGCGCTGTTTTCTACCTCATATACAAGCCCCAACGCCCGACCTTCTCCGTCACCTCCCTCAAGCTCTCCACCTTCAACATCACCTCCTCCAACCAGCTCACCTCCCGTTTTGACATCAACGTCACCGGCCGGAACCCCAACAAGAAACTCGTCTTCTTCTACAACCCCATCGCCATTTCCATCCTCTCAAAAGACGATATAGACGTCGGTGACGGATCCATACCGGCTTTCACTCACGGAAAGAAGAACACGACTCTCCTGAAGGCTAGGATTACAAGCAGCGGCAAACCACTCGAGAGCAGTGACGTCACCACGTTGAAGGCTGAGATGAAGAGCAAAGCTGGGTTGGGACTGAAGGTGAGGTTGGACACCAAAGTGAGAGTGAAGGTTTTCGGGGTGAAGACTCCAAAAATCGGAATTAGGGTTCATTGCGAAGGGATTAAGGTTACTTCTCTTCCTACTGCGAAAGCTGCTGCGAAGGCTTCGACTAGTAATGCCAAGTGCAAGGTTGATGTTAGAGTCAAGATCTGGAAATGGACTGTATGAGTATGAGGGAAACTACTGAAAGAGAGGAAAGGGAAAAAGGTCTGTGATATATTTTTTTTTTTTGTTTTTTTTTTTTTGAAAGATTTGTAATATTCATTTTCTTTGATATTCTTGTGAGTATATTATGCTTTTTTCAATGGACAGAAAGGTTTGCTGATTGACATCATGATTTTGTATTAGGCATAATTAATTAGCAAGTTGTCAATCTGTTGATACATTTTCGTTTAAAAAATTATTTTGTACTTCGTAGTTATTGAAAACACTTGGCTTTTTACTTAAGTTAAACATTAATTCCTATTACTTGTGCAGGAAAAAAAAAACACAGAATTTATTGATCAATCACAATTTCGTACGGAGGCATAACATAAAGTAATTTAGGGAAGAGATAAGTATCAGATGCGATGAGATTCAAAGTAAAGACCCTGTTAGATGCATTATTTGATAGTGGGTGATCGAGAAGTATATTTGACAAATCATTGTTTTAAATGTGACTTTTGTTAGAAATTAGGGTTACTTAGGTATGAATACATATCAAGGCATATAATATATGGATTAAATTTATAAAACATTTTAGTTGGTTTCTTTCCTATTGGTCAATAACATTTTGTGTGGTTAGTTTGGTGGGAGAAGGGTATGGGCACACATAATGCTTGTTACCCTGTAAACCCGCATACTAGGAATTTTCCATGTGCAACCATGTTACTTTGTGCGACTTCTGATACTACCATTTATTTTTGGTCAGTGAAAATACTTTAAAACTTAATGAGGACAGTCAAATTCCTTAATAAAAGAAGGAAAAAGCTTGAAAGGTTTTTCAGATTATTTCTTATTAATTTTCATTAGAATATATACACAATTTGTCGTGAATAGCTAAGTTTACGATTGATTCACTATTACATTAAATTTTCATAATTCAAACCCGTTCGGATTTTGAGAAGTTCATCTATGAAACAAGCATAAATATTTCTATCTTTGTCTCCTTAATTTATAAGTTTGTAAGTTAGGTTGGTGTCGGTGGGATGCTTCAATAATTGAAAGGTAGTGTATTACGTCAATTTGAAGCTTTTGAAGTAGGACCCCGAGTGAGCAAGTTTTCTAACGAAAGGAAGGGTTCGTTTTGGCGTGCATGTTGAAAACATGGGGAGCACTTTGTACGCTGCCAATTACAGAATTCCATGTGCAACAAACCCTATCGTCATTTATCAGTTTGCTTGCTGTGATTGGGCTAATTGAAGCTAAGCTGGTTGTTATGGAAATGTGCTGTTCAGCATTATTAAGTGGACTTTGTCAAGTGCATAATTAATACTTGTGGATAGCAAAGTCCCTCTATTGGAATGGCCTAGCTACTCAATATATTACATTGCTGTGTTAGCAATATATAACCTGCTACAAATTTAAAAGTGCATGGTTGTTAAAAAAAAAAAAATACCGCTTCAATCACTATTGAACTTGAATATAAAAGCTCTTTTTTCTTTCCTTTTTCTTTGCACTTGTGTTAAGAATAGAATTTTTGAGTATGTTTGAACTCTAATCGTAAAAGAATTATATCTAATCGATTAAACCGCATCTTCAACAACTCCTCATTTAAAGAGACTCGTATCGAGCGTCCAAACAAATTACAACTAACCAAACATATATACTGTTATAAGTTTTGAGTTTGGGTTGCGGGTTGGTAGCTTTTGTGTTTGAGCTTTGAAGATTGAGTAGTTTTGGGGTTCAGTTAATAACTTCTGGATATTAGGTTTCTGTTTTCCACGTCGTAGCTTTTCTATTTAACCAGCTTTTCAGAGGAAGATAGTAATTGTTTTAGAAAAGTCAGTATGTTGTTCGGCGAGGTGTCATTTTCATAAACAGCCAAAATTAATCAGATTATGAGATTTTTGTAAATATTGATTTTTTTGTAAACAATTAGAAAGGTGGTACTTAAAATGTCATGTGGTAGGTATAGATTTGTCAATTGACCTTATGATTTAGGATTATCTTTTTTTTATTTTTTTTTATACAGCAAATAATTTCATTTCTTGTCAAATGGTCTTTCGTTATTATGTAAAAAGTACTGAGCTCAAATTGCATATAACTAGTCATTTTGTATTCTCAGATTTTATGCAATATAATTTGTTCACGTCAAATATGCAAGCTGATTGGAATTCAAGCAAAATAGAAGAAAAACAAAACCAGAACTCTTTGCTAGGGTGCAAATTAAACCTCACAATTTAGTGATTATGGTTTGAAGGCATGTAACTGGCCTAGGAGTTGCTAGCGCTAGATCCTCATATCGAAATTAATTTCATTAGTTAAGGAGAAAACCTCAATTTTTTTTAAAAGGGCCCTTGCCATTAAAATGAGTCAAATGACCAAATTTTACTCTCAGAAGGGAGAAAGAGACGCTTCACTCATGAATATCTCAGCTAAGCCAATCAAATTTGGCTTATGGGTGCAAACAAGTAATAGTTAATTACTTAATTAATTTGATTGTTATCGATGTTCTTTTGAAATATCTTAGGCCATATCTTAGAATGTAGTTGTATGGAAATTAAAGCAATTGTTGATCGATGATGTTGTGGTTTGTATTTGTTGAAACTTGAAAGTGAAGTAAGAAATAGGTTCAAGCTACCTAGGTGAGAGTACTCATCAATTTTCATTGTTGGGTATCTTACTTCAATATCCGACTTTCACCGCTTCGGACTTTGGCTTCAAGTCCATAAATATGCAACCATGCATATATACTGCACATTCGTGCACCCACCAAGCAGATTGCCTTTGAACATGAAAATTTGCAGTAATATACGTTAGACTGGTACATTGTAATTAATGATCGACCCTCCAGCATGATGATGGTATATATATATATTTTGGGTTGGCAACAGAATCCGATTTGGTACCACTCATTAGATACATATAATGTTCATAGTCCTTTTCTCATTTTGAGTCTTAACTTTTCTGTTGTCTTCTGATTTAAAGATTTTATGATTCAGGGTGGTTTTACAATAGATGCCAAAATAATGTTTTAATTTTAGTTTTGCTCATTTTTTTTTATCAAAGTTTTGATCATTTTAGTAGACCTGTTTTACTCTGGTAAAATAACAATGGGCTCGGAAGACTCGCCTTGTGGCTTGCAAAGGAGAAATAACAGGTCTCGCTCTTGACAACCCTACACACGCTGATGTCGAGCACCCAATGGCCAATGCTATGGCCATCGTTTTCCCCAATCTATGGATCTGTGCGACTGGTCTTCTCGAACCACTATGTGATGTCTTCGCTTCCTCCTACGAGTTTTATAGGTTGCAGACAACTGAGACCAACGATCCTTTTTGTTTCAAGTGTACGACCGTGATACATTAGGGTTTTTATCAGCCAACCTAAGGTAGGAGATGATAGGGTTTTGATTGTGGTTTTCATCTTGTTTTTAATGCGAAGAGGTTCATCAGTTTTGTGGTGGGCAATTGGCTGGTTCCGAGGTTGATGGGTGGTCGGGTCGAAATCATGAGGGCCGCCGATGGTCGCAACAAACGTTGGCCATGGCATTTGGTTTTTTCTTTTCTTGGAGGGTCAGCAACACCTAAATTAGAGGCGGCCGGGATCCCGTCTAAAAGTTTAGTTCCGGTTAGAATCTAGGGACAAGGAAGGAGGAAAGTGGGTATGGGAAATTGGGTCTTTCGTTAGCTTTGCAGTAATCTATCTTGGAGTCCAATCATGACACGTTTACTTACTTGGAATATAAAATAATTATGAATTGGAGACAACTGGAATAGGAGAAGAAAGGAATCGGTATTGATTCCGAATGAGTTGATTCATAAACCCATCTCCCCCCTTTGTAATCAAATTCTTGAATAATCAGGAATCGATTCCTTATAAGGAGGTGAGACCTACACTCATTCCGATTTTTTCCCGGAATCATTCGATTCCTTTATGTGTTAGTAAACGTAGGAATAATTTTACCCCGTAATCATTCCCTCCCATTCCAAGTAAGTAAACATGCCCCAAATTTCTGTATCACGACTCGATGAGGGTTTGTGCGGCTGAAGAGATTAGGAATGTTGGATTGTTTCTAGGATTTTTTTTTTCTTTTATTCCATTTTTCCCGCTCGTAATAAGTGGCTATCTAGTCTTTAATAAGTGTTCCTTGCTCAATATTTACTTTGACCGGAACACAGTTAGGCAACACCAATTTTATTGCTTCAGAAATATATATAGGCTCTAGCTAGTTTATGTAACACTCTAGTAATGGCTCACTAAAGTTGTTGATGAGGCAACAGACATTAGCAACTTTAGTGGAGGAGGGTGAAACTCCCTCGCCTATCAGCATATCTCTAAAAATAATATTATTTAAGTTTTTGTTTTGGTCGCATGAATTTGGTACTCAGTTGATTTTTTTAGTTTATTTCGGAGTTTTGAGTTTTTGTTTGTAGGCTCATGTTAAAAGGTACAATGGTGTATTGGGTGACTTGTTCTTCTCTTAGCAGAGGTTGGTTTAGTGTACTATGGAAATGAGTCTTTCTGACAATCTCTAGGAGTGTGTTATTTCTTGTAACGTTTGTTGAACTTTATTAATGGATGACCTATTTCGTTAAAAAAAAAACACTATAATAATAACTCACTAAAGTAGCCAAATATGTGCACATGCATTACTCAAAAAGAAAGAAAAAAATAACGTTGGAACTGAAGGCTCAGTCCTACACTCAAACTACAATAATGGGAACAGCCACTGCACGCTCTCTAAAGCCGCAAAATATTTATTATAATTGATCCTCGAAATTTACATTTGCAATTTAATCTTCAATTCACATAGTGATGTTCTTTTAGAAGTATCATCCTCTATGTAGTTTACGATCTTATTTGGGACAACTTTTGAATTAGCTAAAAGCGTTTTTTTTTTTTTTTGAGAAAAAATAAAATCCATTAATAACTGAAAAGATTACAACCCATTGGAATGACCAGTTGTGGTCCTACACCATGACAAACATTCCTACAAAGATCCGTAGTTACAGGTTCGTCGCTAATAGCAGCATCCATGAGCCAAAAGAGCCCAACTGTTAGCATTGAAGCCACCCTCAAGTGTAAGAGGTACAAGTTATAGAATAGGGGATTAAGTAAGGACGTCAAACCCACGAGGATTGGTAAATCCTTTCCTAGCTAGGGAAAACTTAAGGAAAAACTAGAAGAATATGCAATTGTACAATCACAAACAAAGGCTCACAAGTGAACCAAAGTTCATGGTGAGTATGCGCAAGATGGTGTGTAGAGATTTGATTTTGATTTTGAGATTGGTTTCTATTCAAATTGAAACAATGAAAGTAAGTAAAATAAACTAAGCTAAACTAAACAAGTTGTTATCAAATAGATGGGAGTTAGGGCATCGGGTTTCACCTTTTGCCTTCCTTGCAAGCATTAAAGCAATTGAATATGAATGATGCAAAGCTAATTGTCCAACTACCCTCTTAGCATCCGGATTGGACTACTAAGCCTTAAACCCCTTTCTAAGCCTTAAACCCCTTTCATTTTATTAACTCTAACCGGATAAGTCTAGAGCTAACTACCTAGAGACAAATTCAATTACCGGATAAGTCTCAATCCTTTGCCCCTAAATGCATAAAGCTTAGAGTTTAGGTAACCAAACAAGCAAACCAATCCTATCTCTAGGTGATTTTAGCTAGCTCACTACCCTCACATGCATACATGGTGTGCTTTCATGCTCCCTTTTTGCCTAAAGGTAATCAATCTCTAGGAAAAACTTCATGTCATGGAAAAAACATAACTCAAATTGATTAGGTCTAAGTAATGCATTCAACTATTAAATTAGCATGTGAGAATGACAACATGAATTTGCATCAATTTATAAACAAAAGCATCAACAAGCAAGTTTGGCTAGGGCTTTCAACCCTATCCCCAACTAGTTCACTACTCAGACATAGCTAGATACACAAGCTTCAACATTCTATTAAACATCAACAACATAAAGAGATAAAGAGTAAAGGTGACTATTAATGATGCCGGAAGAAGTGGTGGAGATACGTCTCTAAGAACATGATGTGGTGGTAGTCACCTCCTTCTCCGTTGTGGTGTAGTTTACTTATGCATCATTCAAGGTACGGCTAGTATAGTAAATGACATGGAGTACATTCTCTATCTTTTGTGCCAAAATCGATTCCCTTGCATAATCCGAAGCATCACACATCAACTAGAAGGGTAGAGACCAATCCAGTGCAACCATGATGGAAGCTTGAGTGAGCATCACCTTGATTGTCTCAAATGCCTTCAAACAATGTTCATCAAAAGTAAAAGGAGCATCCTTTGCAAGCAAATCACAAAGAGGCTTGGAGATCAAGGAGAAATCTTTGATGAATATTCTATAAAACCAGGCATGACCAAGAAAACTTATCACGGCCTTTACATTATGTGGTGGTGGCAACTTCGAAATGAGCTCCACTTTGGCTTTATCAACTTCAATACCTCTTGAGCTAACAACATGTCCAAGGACAATTCCTTCTTGCACCATAAAATGACACTTCTCCCAATTCAAGAATAGGTTGCTCTCTTCACATCTTTGGAGTACAAGGGTTAAGTGTTCTAGGCATTGATCAAATGAATCTCCGATGACGCTAAAATCATCCATGAAAACTTCAATGAACCTCTCCACCATATCACTAAAAATGGAAATCATGCACTTTTGAAAAGTGGCCGGTGCATTGCATAATCCGAATGACATTCTTCTATAGGCAAAGGTGTCATATGGACAAGTGAAGGTGGTCTTGTCTTGGTCTTCCGGAGCAATTGGAATTTGATTGTAGCTGCTATATCCATCAAGGAAACAATAGTATTCATGGCCGGTAAGCCTCTCTAGCATTTGGTCAATGAAAGGAAGGGGAAAGTGATCCTTCCTTGTTGCATTGTTGAGCTTCCAGTAGTCGATGCATACTCTCCATCCATTAGCAACCCTTTGAGGAATAAGCTCTCCCTTGTCATTAGCTAACACGGTCATGCCACTATTCTTAGGAACCACTTGAACTGGTGACACCCACTTTGAATCTGAGATGGGGTAGATGACACAAACATCAAGCAACTTCATAACTTCCTTCCTCACCACTTCTTACATAGGAGGATTAAGCCTCATTTGTGGATCCCTTCTAGGCCTCATATCTTCTTCAAGAAGAATCTTATGCATGCACATACTTGGACTTATGCCTTTGATGTCGGCAATAGTCCACCCAATGGTCTCTTTGTGATCATCCAATACCCTAAGTAGCTTTTGTTCTTGCAAATCACTTAAACATGAAGAGATAATTATGGGCAACTTGTGGTTTTCACCAATAAAAGCATACTTTAAATGGGAAGGAAATAGTTTCATTTCAAGATTAGGGGGACATTTAATTGAGGGTAGTAAGGGAAGAAAGTTAGAAGGGGGTACCTCAACCTTTGGTTGCAAGTGTGGAGTGCATGGCCTCATGGCCTCAAGTGTAAGATTGGCTTCCTTGGTTGCCTCTTCACCAAACTTCATACCATTATGATGCAAGCATGTCTCTAAAGGATCTTTGGATGCGGTTTCAATAAAAGTGTTTTTCACCATTTTGTCAGTACCATCAAGAACCTCAATCCGGTGGCATGTGTAAGCTTGTGAAGGTCTATTGAATCCCTCAAATATTCTAAAGCCGATAGTGGTTTCATGGACGGTCATGGTCATCAACCCCTCCTTAACATCTATCTTTGTCCCACTGGTAGCCATGAAAGCTCTTCCAAGAATGATATGAAAGTCTTTCTCGATTGGAGCCTCTTCTATGTCAAGAATGACAAAGTCTGCTGGTATTAATAGCTCATTAACCTTCACAAGTACGTCTTCAACAATTCCTCTTGGGTACACAATGCTCCTATCCGCCATTTGCATTGAAATAGCAATGGGGCGGATTTCTCCAATGCTAAGAGATTCATAGACACTATAGGGCATTAAGTTAATACTATCCCCCAAATCTATCAAGGCTTGATCAAAGAACTTGGCACCTACTTTGCATGGAATAGTGAAGGAACCTGGATCTTTCAACTTGGTTGGTAGATTCCTTTCCAAAACCGCACTCACACTCTCACTAAGGCACACCTTCTCATCCTTCTCAAATGTGGTCTTGTTGTTGTTGCAAAGCTCCTTAAGAAACTTGGCATAGGTAGGAATGGTTTTGATTGCATCCAAAAGAGGGATGCTAATCTCCACCTTCCTAAACACATCTAGGAACTTGCTCTTTAACTTCTTATTCTTTTACTTCAATGCCACTTTTCTTTGAGCTTGAGGGTAAGGAGGGTCACTTGTTTTTCCTGAACAATCCTCAAAGGAGGGTTGAAGGTCATACCTCTTTTGAATGGTCTTTCAATAGAGTAGAAGGAGAGACTTTATTATCATGAGTTCTAACCTTAGCATTGAAATTGTCCTTCAAAGCTTCTTCTTGCTTCTCATCGGCATAAGCATTCTTCCTATCATTCAAAGCTTCTTCTTCACCATCATTGAAGCCTAAGATGACTTCTCCATGTGACAACTCTCTGGCTTTCCCCTTTGATCTTCTTTCAAAATCGGGTGGCTCCCTTGGAGTTACATCTTCCTCATTAGTAGGCATGTACACATTGTTCTCCACTTGCCTTTCACTTCTTAAAGTGGTAATAGCTTTGGCTTCATGCCTTGGGTTATTTCCACTTGGCTTGGAAACACACCTTGCTTCCTTCTGGATACATGTCGCTTTGTGAACACTCCGTTGTGCTATGATACACACTTTCGCAAATCAAGCAAGCTTGCTCCATGGCTTTGACTCCCAAACTCGGCTCCCGAATTTGGCTTGGTAATGCCATTTGATTGAGGGGTCTTCCTTGTGCTTGTAGAATCATGTCAAGCTTCCTTTGCATATCTCATTTTATCCGCTTAAACTCTTGTTGCATTTAAACACTTGCAATGTCAACATTATACATGCCTCTCCTTTGCTCTTGCTCCCTCATAGGTACTTGTGCACTCTTCATCATTATTGGCTTTCTATCCAAGGCGCTATTATAGAGTTGAGAAGATTCACTCATTTCATCTAGGATCTTCATTGTTTCATCTTCGGTCTTGTTCATGAAACATCCCCCATAAGCATTGTCAACTCTCCTCCTTGAGTCTTGTGAAAGCCCGGTGTAGATGGCACTTAGAACCACTACCTTAGAGAGGCCATGATTGGGAACACCATCTTCTATATCCTTGAATCTCTCCCATGTCTCATAGAATGACTCATTTGGTAGCTCTCGGAAGTTCATCAACTCATTCCTCAATGAATTGGACTTGTGAGGTGGGAAATAGAATTTGAGAAATACATTTTGCATCTCTTACCAAGTGTGGATACTACTTGGGGGTAACTTGTACAACCATTTCTTGGCTTTGTCCTTCAATGAAAAGGGAAAGAGTCGAAGATGCAAGTTGCCTTCATCAATACCTAACAGTTGAATGGTTGAGCATGCTTCGTTGAACTCTTGGAGGTGCATATGGCTCATTACTTGGCAAGCCAAAGAAAAGGGGTAAGTTTGCAATAGTCCCTGGCTTTATGTCAAAAGCAACGGCACATGGTGGAAGCACAATGCAACTTGGATGATTGGAGATTGTTGGCAAAGTGTACTCCTTCATGAGGCGTGGTTCAACCATTGTGGGTATCCGGTCTATTTTAGCTTGCAACTCTTCCGCTAATTTCTTTATGAGATAAAGAGTTTCTTGCGGTATCCGAGTTTCTTCACCACTATCTTCAAGGGTTTGATCAATAAATGTGTTGTCTCCACTTGGTGTGCTTGGAGTTGATGGAGTAGAATATCTTGAATTGATCCTTGGGCTACTTGTAGGTGATTCGTGAGACATAAACACCTATAATATTTCAAAACAAAGGTAAGAACATAAGTTAAGATACAAAAAGAAACCAAAAACACGAAATTGAAAAATTAATGAAAATAGGGGAAACGACCAGTCGGCGACACTTGCCGACTGGTCTATGAGCTTTTGACCCTAAAACGACCGATCGAAAATTTCTAACTACTAGTCGACGAAACAAAAATCACACGAAATTAATACAAACTACAGGTCGGCGGAGACCAACGACTGGTCGGTAAACAGAGATAAAATAAAAATAAGGGAAACTTCTAGCTAATCCCTAAGGCTACCTGAGCTAGGGATTGGATTTCACACCAATCCCCTGCAATGGCGCCAAAAAACTTGTTAGCATTGAAGGCACCCTCAAGTGCAAGAGGTGTATAAGTTATAGAATAGGGGATTAAGTAAGGATGTCGAACCCACGAGGATTGGTAAATCATTTCCTAGCTAGGGAAAACCTAAGGAAAAACTAGAAGAATATGCAAATGTACAATCACAAACAAAGGATCACAAGTGAACAAAGTTCATGGTGAGTATATGCAAGATGGTGTGTAGAGATTTGATTTTGATTTTGAGATTGGTTTCTATTCAAATTGAAACAATGAAAGTAAGTAAAATAAACTAAGCTAAACTAAACAAGTTGTTATCAAATGGATGAGAGTTAGGGCATCGGGTTTCACCTTTTGCCTCCCTTGCAAGCAATAAAGCAATTGAATATGAATGATGCAAAGCTAATTGTCCAACTACTCTCTTAGCATCCGGATAGGACTACTAAGGCTTAAATCCCTTTCATTTTATTAACTCTAATTGGATAAGTCTAGAGCTAACTACTTAGAGACAAATTTAATTACTGGATAGGTCTCAATCCTTTGCCCCTAAATGCATAAAGCTTAGAGTTTAGGTAACCAAGCAAGCAAACCAATCCTATCTCTAGGTGATTTTAGCTCATTACCCTCACATGCACACATGGTGTGCTTTCATGCTCCCTTTTTGCCTAAAGGTAATCAATCTCTAGGAAAAACTTCATGTCATGGCAAACACATAACTCAAATTGATTAGGTCTAAGTAATGCATTCAACTATTGATTTAGCATGTGAGAATGACAACATGAATTTGCATCAATTTATAAACAAAAGCATCAACAAGCAAGTTTGGCTAGGGCTTTCAACCCTAGCCCCAACTAGTTCACTACTCACACATAGCTAGATACACAAGCTTCAACATTCTATTAAACATCAAATACATAAAGAGATAGAGAGTAAAGGGTGACTATTGATGATGCCGGCAGAAGTGGTGAAGATGGGTCTCCAAGAACATGATGTGGTGGTAGTCACCTCCTGCTCCTTGCTCCAAGCTCTTGATATTGGTAAGAATAGTGAAATTTAGGATCTCTAAGGTGAGTTGTGGTGTTGAATGGTGAAGGAAATGGAGGTTGTAGTGGAGGAAAATGGAGGTTGTAGTGGTGGAAATGGTGGTGTCTTCTCTAGAGAGAAAAATGGATCTTGGATAGGATGAAGATGATTGAATGGAGTCAAGAATGCTAAAGAATTAGTCTTTGGCCTCTCTTTGATCAGCTATGTATGTCCTCTTTGGTCCCAAAGTGTGCAAGAGATGCTCTTACACCATTGTCCCCCAAATGGTCCCAAATTGGCAAGGTGACAAAAAGACAAGGTGTGGGGATATATTTGAATTTCAAGTGATGAGAGATTCTCACAACCATGGTCCTCCTTTGCTGGAGAAAAAGCCCTCCATGAGTGGCGGCTTGCCGGAAAAGTTTGCCAGAAAAATCACTAGAAAAGTCGATTTGCAATTTTCTTCAAATCTCCGTGTCTTCTTTCCCTAGCTTCAAATCTTCGCATTACAAACCTCAAATAGTCATTTTATTCTTAATGCAAGGTTTCCTACAAATGAAAGAAAATGGATTAAAAAGGGTAAAATTAGCATGGTAGATAAATCAATTTTCATAATTATGGGCCACAATTGCATAAGTAATTTGAGACTCAACACCAACCCCTAACCAAATTTTACGGCAGAAACCACGAGCTACAATGAAAGATACCCAATACCGAGAGTAACGATACAACCTCGCCACCAACATTAAAACGAGCCAATTTACCCTCTTCAACACCGTGTCCAAGTACCGCCAGACCACGTGCAAAGACAATCCACCCTCATGTTGACAACCATAAAGCACCGAAATTAAAACCCATAATTTCCAGGAGTAACGCCACAATAATGGCACACCAACTAGAACACAACTGCCAAACCCTAACTCGAAGGAGTATGGACTTATTGAACCTAACCAAAAAAACTACCAAGATAAAGAAAAACCTAAAGCTAACCAACAAGGTGTTGCCTAATTCTACATCTTTGTCCCAAACAGCTGCCACAGGATAATCGATAACCATCATCACCGAACAGAAACCAGCATCGTCTTCCCTCCATAAGATCTAGACCACCGATGGGACAATCCAATCCCAGGTATGCTGCGAGACTCCATCTTTGAGGAATCAATCCCATCGCCGACAAACTGCCCACCAAAACCCATAAGCACAGCCACATACCCCTACCCACAACAGTCGTCGTCCAGATCCGATGCAGAAGGCTGCCGATCCCGTCTTCTTGTCAGGCGTGAAGCCATAGAATTGCCGTCACTGCCATCTAGAACAAATAGCCACATTGCTCTAACGCACCGCCTCGACCCACCATAGAGCCTCCCAAGACCAGCTCGGCAGCAATCCCCACACACCGACGGAGCCAAAGGCCCACGCTGACGCTAGGACGCCGCCGGACGAGAGCCGCTAAGTGAAAACGAAAAAACTCAACTCTCTGTTCTCTAGGGTTGCGACTCTGAGAAAGATGAAGCGTTCTTTCTCTTGATGATTTCAAATCCTAATTTGTAGCTAAAAGCGCTTTTAAATTTATTGCTTTTAATTATTTTAATTCAAAAGCGCTTTTGGTACTGGTAAATTCAATAGTATATCAATTCATCCTTCAAATGTTCTTAAACTATTTGGACACGTCTTAAACAAGAAATAATGGACTCTCCCAAACAAAAACAAAAACAAAAACTCATCCAAACAAAACCCAATCCATAATCTCTAAAGCCTAAAACCCTACGAAAGCCCCCACGTCTGAAGTATAAACCCCCTCTCGTTTCCTCCTGCAAAACTGTCAGTATCTCTGTAACTCCAACTCCCGGCCAGCCATGTATCGAATAGCTTCCAAATTAGCTTCCTCCGTCGCTTCTTCCACTACCAAGAAACTGGTAACTACTACCCCTTCATCCCTTTTCTTATAAATTTCATTCCTTTGATTCACTAATTGATGGGTGGTACGAGTTGAACAGATTGGTAGTAGGATTATATGCAATAGGAATTATGCGGCGAAAGATATCATCTTTGGGGTTGGGGCTCGCGCCTCTTTGTTGCAAGGTGTCTCTGAGGTTGCAGAGGCTGTCAAAGTTACTATGGGACCAAAGGTATTGCATTAAAACTCTTACATTTCGATCATCTGTGTATGTTTTAATAGTTCATGGATACAATGTACATTGGTATAGAGCTCAATGTCTAATTGGAACACTAGGAAAGGAAAAGTTTCTTGTAATAGCTAAATGTGGAAGTGTAGTCTAATTATCACTGCTGTTGCTTTGTTTGCTTAAATTGTGAAGTGAGAATGGGATGATGTTCTTTTCATAAATCTACGATGATGAGCAAGTGATGGGATGTCTCGTCAAAGGGTTTTTATCTTATATGTCATTTTTGCTGATTGGTTCAGGGTCGCTATGTGATTATTGAGAAAAGCGGCAAGAATCCCCAGGTCACAAAGGACGGTGTTACTGTTGCAAAGAGCATTAGTTTCCAGGACAAGTACAAGGATGTGGGTGCGAATCTCGTGAAACAGGTTGCCAGAGCAACTAATACTGCTGCCGGAGATGGTGAGATTCTTTCTCAACTTTCTTCTCCACGCACATAATCTAATTTGAGATGAAGGAATAAGCCGTCTTTGGTGTGTTTGATTTGGTTTATTTTCTAGGCCATAGAAGCTCAAAACATTAGAATTGTCATGTAAATCGAGTAATAAATACTTTATTGTTTTGTTTTGGTACCTGAATTGAAACTTGCGAGCCTCCATAGTTGTTTCTTTTGAATCTCCGTTGAATTCATGGGGAGTTGTTAACTATCTGACTGCAGGTACAACATGTGCAACTGTCTTGACCCAAGCAATACTCATAGAGGGTTGCAAGTCCATAGCTGCTGGGGTAAATGCAATGGATTTGCGCAGTGGTATCAATATGGCAGTTGATGCTATTGTTACTGATCTGAAAAGCAAAGCATTGATGATAAGCACACCAGAAGAGATTACACAGGTAATGAGCTTCTTAACAAAGATATATAGGAAATGGATGTTAATATACTTTTAAAAAAACTTTTTCAAATCTCTAATTGACCGAATACTTCCTAAGTTCCATAGAAGTTGTACTCTTAATCTGGTTTTGCTGCTTATAGTTTTCCTATAATATCTCTTGTGATATGCTGAGTAAAGCCTGGGTGGCTAGTTTCCAGTGTTTGTGCTACTGTTTATCATGGATATTTTTCATTGCTTTTGACTGAATTATTATATGTTTCCTCTCCAAAATGAAAAAAATTTGAATAATGTTGCATTGATTTTCTAAAACTCTTTATATATATATATATATATATATATATATATATATCTTTACTTGGAGAATCATGATTAAATATATGATGAATAGGTTGCCACTATTTCTGCCAATGGCGAACGAGAGATTGGAGAGTTGATAGCAAGAGCAATGGAGAAAGTTGGAAAGGAAGGAGTCATTACAGTTGCTGTAAGCATCTTCTCTAAAGAATATAACGTTTTTCTAACATGTTATGTGTTATGGTTTCTCAAATTTCCATACTTTTATAGGATGGGAATACATTGGATAATGAATTGGAAGTGGTTGAAGGAATGAGGCTTGGCAGAGGTTATATTTCTCCCTATTTTATCACTAACCAAAAGACTCAGACATGTGTAAGTTCTTATCTTGACTGTGCCACCTATATTCTTAGGCCTTTTTGTTGTGGTTAAAGTAAAAAGATAACCTATTCTCTAGGGTTTTGGATGTCTGTTGATCTATAATTTTGTGATATCAATGCTTGCAGGAATTGGAATACCCACTAATCCTCATTCATGAAAAAAGAATTTCAAACATGACTGCACTCGTGAGAATACTAGAGCTGGCCGTAAATGTAATTAGCATTTTTCTGATTGGTTACCTTTTGCCATCAAATTTTAAATAAGTGAAGTTTATGGGTAGTGATACCCACATCTTGTTTTTCTTACCATTTGACTTTAAACAGAAAAATAGACCACTTCTTGTTGTAGCCGAGGATGTTGAAAGTGATCCACTTTCCATGCTTATACTCAACAAGCATCATGCTGGGGTTAAGGTGAGACTTGACTTTTCTGTTTGACTTGCTGGCTCTCGCATTGGATAATTCAAGAAGTCTGTCTTTTTTTTCTTGTTTATTTCAGTTATACTAACACACACACACACACACACACACTATATATATATATATATATATATATATATATATATATGGTGTGTGTGTGTGTGTGTGATGTATATTATTACTCTTGTTTGTGAATGGATAATAACCTAGTGAATCAGCCAGTTTCCGCACATAATGAATATTAAATATGTGGTTTTTACTTTTCTACATGTAAGTTGATTTTCCTTTTTTGGTTCTAACTATGAACTCATTCAGTACCTGTCTGGTTTATACTGGGTATGTTACATGGGGAATATTGAGAATAAACATGTTTGTTTGTTTGTTGTTTCCTCGTAGGCTTGATGTTTTTTTAGTATAGATCTTGTACTTTTGTATCAACAAGCAAGCAATACTTTAACTAGTTGAGTCTCCTCAGGTTTGTGCCATCAAAGCTCCTGGTTTTGGAGAAAACAGGAAGGCCAATTTAGAAGATCTTGCTGTTCTCACTGGCGGAGAGGTAAAAATAGTTTTGGTAACATCATATTGTATAGTCATTGACTTGAAATGATATGATTAATATACTTGTTATACAGGTTATCAGTGAAGACCGTGGTTTAACCCTCGAGAAAGTCCAACTTGAAACACTTGGTACCGCAAAAAAGGTTCGTATGTTACTGAATGGGATATTTAACTTGTGTGTCTGAGACCTAATGACTAAATTTGTAACAGGTGACTGTATCTGTTGATGACACAATCATTCTAAATGGAGGTGGTGATAAGAAGCTGATTGAAGAAAGATGTGAGGAGGTATGCTTCAATTAATGAGCTCTCTAATGCACTTGTGTTGATTTGTATCCATGTATCTGGTCTACCAAATGGTGTTATGTATTTTCTTTACTGTGTATATGATTATAGGGGTTTAACTCCCACACTGAACAGAAGTCTTCCAAATCATATCAGATTAAGTATGCACTATGGGCCCCTTCTTGAGGCAGTGGCATAGTTTCTGCTTTAGATGCAATAGATGGTAACCTTGTATACTGATTACTGAAAGAGCACATGCAAATTAAAGAATGCAGCAGTTAGAAATTTTGTAAAGCACTTAATGTAACTGCTGCTTGTGATCTAAATCAGATACCTTATTTTTGCCCATCTTATAGACTGAAAATACCTGGCAAAATGTTTTAAAAAGTCTTGTCAACACCTCTAGCAGGAGTTGATGTACCCTCCCCACACACAAAAGCACAAGTTTGGTGGCATGTTATATCACCATTCAAGGAACTCGCTGTATAATTGGTCCTGGAAAAACTGATTTTCTTGTTGATATTAACCCTACTCATTTATTAGTTACCAAGTGTTCAGTAATATTTATTTTCTATGGGAAGAGGTGATTCTTATTTTGTATATCCTGAAGTTGTCAGTGCAAAAAATCTATCCTGCCTGCTAATAAATTTGAGAGCTGCTTTACTCTAATTTACATATTCATAGCAATGAGTTCGAATATGAATACCACGATGAAGGTTGAGATATTCAAATCTATTAATATCAAAACATATACTAGAGGAACTTCCATGGAGTCTTTGAGTCATCTAAAAGCTCAATACTTCTACAGTTGAGAACAACAATGGAGAAGAGTACTGCTGTGTTTGACAAGGAGAAAGCACAGGAGCGGCTGTCAAAACTATCTGGTGGAGTTGCCGTTTTCAAGGTATCTTATCCACCATTATGAATGTTGTGTAAATTCACCTTTATGAATTGCTGCCCCATGTTGCATATTTTATGCTTTCAGATTCAGAATATATTTTCTTGTAACAGGTTGGAGGGGCTAGTGAGGCAGAGGTTGGGGAGAGGAAAGATCGGGTAACAGATGCTTTGAATGCTACTAGAGCAGCGGTGGAAGAGGGTATCTTGCCAGGTTGGTTGAGTTTCCTAGTTTAAATATGTTCTTGTCCCTCCATTCAGAGTAACAAAATACTTCTTGTTTCTACAAAATACTTCTTGTTTCTATGTTTAGGTGGTGGTGTTGCTCTCCTGTATGCTACAAAAGCATTGAAGAACATTCTAACGCAAAATGAAGACCAAAGAAGAGGAGTAGAAATAATCCAGAATGCTCTTAAGGTTTACTTTGATGGATTATCTTGGCATATCTTTTCGCGGTTTATTTATGTCAGATGTTCCTTATAGTATATATTGTTTGCTTGCAACAGGCACCTACATTCACTATAGTTCAAAATGCTGGTTTTGATGGTGCTCTGGTTCTTGGTAAATTGCTGGAACAAGATGATCACAGAATGGGTTATGATGCAGCCAAAGGTTTGTTTATTTATTTTGTTCTTTTCCCCTTGTATTCATTTTTTTCCTTTTCAAACTTTTTTAACCCTCTTTATGATATTTCATACCTGGTCTTGTTGTGCTGAATTTGTCCACAAAATTGGTTGATGCTTTATGTTGCCAACTTGAGTTTTAAGCAGTTTCATGTCAGTAACGGATGAAAGCATTTGAAATATGCATGATAGTCCTAATATCAGAACCTAACATCGGAGTTGCATTGTTCAACTTGTGTTTCATTTTTCTTCATTCTTTTCATAAGTTCAAGTTTTCAGAGTGTTCTCCATTCCATTAACCTTGGTGCTTGTGCTGAACTAGGTGAATATGTTGACATGGTCGAGGCTGGAATCATTGATCCACTGAAAGTTGTTAGAACATCCTTGGTAGACGCAGCCAGGTGAAATTGGCAGTCTGTTTTGCGATGAAACTCTTACTTAATCCGTGTGCTGCGATCTTAAACCTGTGTATTGTCTATTTGCAGTGTGTCGTTACTATTGACAACAACTGAGGCAGCTATAGTGGACAGTCCAACAGAGAAAAAGCCTCCCAGCCGGATGCCAAATATGGAAGATTATGGGGGCTACTAACTTGCGGTCGACTAACTCAGGCTTTAGTGCCAATATTATGTAACAATCTGTTACCCATGTGGATTGTATTTGACCAAAAAGATCAAATTTGTGCCCACAACTGCAAATGGGGACTAGAATTGAAATATTTAGGCAACTACATTTATAAAATTGACAAAATGAAATAAGCAGTAAAGTCAGTAATATTTTTTGGAGCCAACATAAAAGCCAATGAGTTCTTGATGCCTCGTGTCTCTTCAAAAACATTTCTTCACGTCTCCGGAATTTCATTATGACGATCACGAGTTCCTTGGATATTCTAGGACCATAATACTTTCTCTACAAAGGTGAAAGATTGTTTAATTTACCGAACGTGAGTTGAGGAAAAAAAAATCGCAGTTGCGTAAACGTTAGGGGTAAATTTCAACAGCCTTATCAAGAATAAAAGATACAAGGTATAGATGGCGAAGGCTTTTTGAATAAAATGGGTTCCTGGTTTGCAGATGTTGCTGGATTTCCAGATGTTCTAATGTATAGCTTGGAAAAGCGGATCATACCTAGGTGTTCAGTTTTCAGACTTTTCCACTTAAAAGGCTTCATTGTAAAGGAAGATTTATCCGCAAGTACCATTCTGAAGAAAAATGAGAAGTGGTTCTTGAAGAAGAAATCAAAGAAGAAAAAACGTAAACAGTCTTTTTACCTTTTTTTTTTTTTCCTTTCTAATCTCATAATTTTCTATTTGATTTTTTTTTTTGAATTTGTGGTTAAATACTCTCAACTGGTAATTTTTAATCGGTTGCATTTGTCCAATATTCAAAGTCCATCCGTTCTAAGGGTCGATTGCCACAACGAGAAAGAAAAGAGAGAGTTCCTGGAAAAAACTCAAAAAAAAAAGAAGAAGAAGCTTGTGGGTAAAATGATCCCAAATTTTTTTGACAAGACATGGGACAATAATATTATCCTTGTGGGAAAACAATTGGGTTATATAAGACGACGGTGAAGGCTCTGATGGTGTTGGCTTTGTCCCCGCCGGAGGAGTGGGGGTTTATTTGATCTCTGTCATTTTAAGTCGTTTTTTTTTTTTAAAGGGGTTTGGAACCCAGCCTAGCTGGGAGGCTCAGTCTCATGGCCGGTTTCATTTATTATATTAAAATTATGTCTCAGGGGGACATAAAACATGAATCCCGAGTTACAGAAAAACACTTACAATCATCCTCGTAGAGTACATCCTGAATAATAGCAGGAGTCTTATCAAACCAAACATCATCAATAGAAAATAAACTAGCTAAGTGAGCAAGTCTATCTGCTACACCATTTGCTTCACGGAAAATATGACAGATTCTAACTGATTGAAAAACAGACATATAATATTTACAATCATCTAAAGCTCGACTTACCTCTAAGAAATTTTTCTCTTCACCTTGGAGGGCAGCGGTTGAGTCACTTTAATATCTATTTCCGTCCAACCTTGGTGTATACCAAGAAAAAGACCAGCTCTACACGCCTCCGCTTCCATGTTTAGAGCTGAGTGTGCTTGTACAAAAGGCCTTGCCATAGCCGCAATGCTCATACCCGCATCATTTCTGACTACCACACCAATCCCACCATTCCCACTATCCACTCTAAAAGCTCCATCAATATTGATTTTCAGCCTACCACTGGGTGGGTTCTGCCACTTAGTCATTGGCCTGTTCTTCCTCTTACATGCCTTGGGGTGGTACTTCAGGTACTCCTCCAATTGATTAACGCACCAATGGATTAAGTGCATGGGTCTAAATTGGCCATTCTTCCACACTACGTTGTTTCTCTCCCCCCAGATCAACCATAATGCCAAACAAAAGAAGTCAAATTTATCACCATGCAAACATGTCTAAAATCCAAGACTTCATGCAACGTGCTGGGTAATCTTGAGCATTTAATTTCAGAGGACCATAGAGCCAAAAACATTGCAACGCATCACAAATCTTGAAAACATGAACAATCGTCTCCTCAGCCTTGTTATAAGTGAAATGCATGGGGGTTTCCTTATTTCTTTCGTGCCTTCGCCTTAGCTTCTGTCCTGGAAAAGCTCAATTTTAATTATAATTTACAGAAAGCCAAGCTTTCTCGGATCGCAAAGCCAATATCCAAAGGGGGAAAAAAAGATAAAAACATGTTGATATTTTCTAGGAATTACATACAATTTTAGGTTCCTGCTGCTTAGTTCTCATACAAAAGTTCAGACATCTATTGTGGGTGAAAAATGAGCCGGAGAAGAGTGAGAGAATCACATGCTTTCTCCTCTCTGTTTACAAACCTAAGAAAAGTGACAACAACAAAAATGAAAATCAGGCGGAGGGCGGAGGGTTACTACTTCTGGCTGCATGGGCTATTTCGCAACACTCATGCATCAACTGCTACAATTTGTGAGGGTCATGAACAAAGTAGCTTCACCTTTCAGATCACCATGATCCTGATAATGATGATGGACTTGTTGGGCAGCTGACTCACTCTGCTGATCTTCTTTTAAATTGCCATCCTCTATCTTCAGCAATGCTTCATCACTGCACTTTCAAGTTAGAATCTTATTAGTAATCAAGAAATTAGTTTCCTTAGTCGTACAGAGGTGCAAGAAAGTTATAATTCTCAACCCAGCTTTCTCTGGGTATCTATGAAACCTCTATATCCCCATATATAGATACAAATAGCGCCCCAATAAACTTTTGAAAAGCAAAAGTTGGTAAATCATGCGCCTGTTATATGCAGGTTATATATAACATATAATTTCTATGTTGGTAAATCATGCAACATTAGGACATGCACCAGGTTTCACATAAAAGTTGATGCATTCTGAGAAGAATATACGACTGGCACATACAATCATACATTCATACTATAATTTTTCCCTGTAGACCAAATCCCACAAAATATCCCAGTTAGGTCATTTATTGACTCAATTAACAATTTCATATGCATAATAAAGAAGATGAACTCCTAACGGTAAATCGCTTAAATGATCACGTTAGGATAGTACAAGTAATTGTGTGGATGGTGGTGTACCTCTGGTCGCCAATTGCATCAGGCTGGAACTTGATCTCATGATTCCTCTGATCATCATCACAGGCAATGTCAACAAAGGGCTTGATATCTTCACAGTCACCGGCATTCATCCCATGCTTAATATGCAACGACGACATGGAATCCTGCATAGCCCACATGTTCATATCCTCCGGTACCATATGCTGCTGCTGGTGCCCATTATTCCCATTAGTATTTTGCACAAACAAATAGGGGGCACCCTGATCCTGCTGCCCAGTAACTTGCACATTAGGCTGCTGCTGAAGATAATGAAAATGCATAGGGTTTCCGTACAGGCTCAGAGGGTCAACACTAATCATCTGATCAGCGCAGGTAGTGTCCCCGACCTCCGGAATCTGCTGCATTATGGGCTGCTGTTGCTGCTGTGCCTGTGCTCGGCAGATGGCGAGTTGGTGGAGGACGATGTCGAGCTCGGCCTTGTTGTACTCGATGAGGCGCTGGAGTTCCTGGATGATCCGGTAGCAGCCGCCGACGGGGTCGGAGGCGCGGACGTCGGACTGGAAAATGATGGTGCGCATGGCCTCCTCCTTATCGTGGTGGTCGAGGTGTTTGATGATCTTGGTGATGTTGCTGACGCCGAAGAGCTTGTGGGCGTTGAGGAACTGGCGCTGCCGGTCGTGAGGGAAATAAGGGGCGAGTATGCAGTCGGGGGCGCACTTCCGGCGCTGGTACTTGCAGGCGGCGCAGGCCTGGGTGTTGCCGTTGCCTTTGGTCGAAGAGGAGGAGGAGGAGGAGTTGGGTGTTGTTGGGGATGATGTTCTAGTGACGAGGCTGCCACTAGTGATGCTCATCGTTTTGTTTTGGTGATTGTGGATTGGGGGAAGGTGAGATATCGGCTGCGTTTCCGGCGGGGGTGGGGGAGTGAGAGGAGAGTCGGTTTTTTTTTTTTTTTTTTTTTGGGTTGATGATGAGGCTTTTTTTTCTGAGGGGAGGGTGTTTTTGCTTTTTTGGAGGTTCCCGGATTTTCGAGAGGGAGGTGAAAGGGGGAAGGGGAAGGAGAGGTGGGGAGAGATGGAAGGGGAGGAGGGACACGTACGTAACTGAATCGGTTATGGGGTTGTGGTATTTTTAGGTTGTGGAGGAGGGTGGTTAGGGTTGTGGTATTTTTAGCTTTTAGGGTTTGTAGGGTTGAAAGTTTAACAATAGGGAGGTTAGTTTGTGCATTATTGATAACCATACACATAGAAAGACAGCAGATTAGAGCAGCTCCAACGGTAGGAATTATTTTGTAGTTAAATATAGCTAAAATTGTGAAATATAGTTATTGATTTAACTAGTCATCTCCAACCGTGATAACTATTTTCATAGCTAAAAGTAGCTAAAACTGGAATATAAAAACTGGTTAAATATTGAGTTGTGCTCCAACAAAATACATAATTAAATTCCAAGTTATCTCTCCTCTCTAGCTAAATATAGCTAGGTCTTTTAGCTAAAGTTAAAAATTTAACTTTTGTTTAGCTAGTCTGCTGGAGATCAAACTTAACAAAAAATTAGTTAAATTTCAATTTTTTTAAAAATAAAAATAAGTATTCTGTTGGAGATATGCCACTTTTATCTTTTTCAGGATTCTTGATTACAGAAACAAAATGGGCGGCTGGAAATGGACCCTAGCGAGAGAGAAAGAGGGAAATGGATAAACAATAGGAAATGGGCTCGGTTTAAACTTTAAAGAGATATCGAAAGAAAACAAGAATTTAAACTAGTTATCAAACGGATATAGTGTAGGAACTGAATTTAAACTAGTTATCAAATTGATAGCGAGGGAAGTCAGCGGAGTGGATTAAAACAGGCTATGAGCAATAGATAAGAGTTCACGAGCTTTAGGGTTCAGTACAAGAACCCCACGAAATTGGCCTGCTAGCTGCAGTACAAACGACTGCTCTAGTACCATATAATCATATATATATATATATATATATATATATATATATATATATATATATATGCCCTTCGAAACATCAGTTGCTCCATAAATATTTGCAGTTTTACATAATTCTAACTTGGACAATTCCTTAGTAAATGCAATTTTCTTTTCTCCAAAAAAAAAAAAAAAAAAAAAATTAGGATAATTCCGATGGTTCTCTCACACATACCTTGTTAACGATGAAGGGGTTCAACAAAATTTGAAGAGCTTGGTGTTGCCACTGTGCGGGGTTATCCAACACAGTATGAGCATAGGTTGACTAGTTTAGGATATCAAATTCACCCTCATATATGGGGATCCAATCAATCAATTTCGTCAAAAGAAAGAAAGGAAATACCTCCCTAGACTGGGGATCATGGCCACTGATAGCGGTGCAGGCGGTGAAGAAAACCTAGATCACTTTTCAATTCCATGAGTCATGAGAACCGACTCATATAGCATGATGGCAACCAGATTCATTGTCTAGGATCAAGTCAGCAACAAGGATTCGGAAGAAGAAAAACCATTTAACAAATGCAGAAGGGATTCGGGTGCATGATGCACACAGCTTCTGGTGTAAAGTACATTCAGGTGCATTCCAGACGCCTTCACTAAATTGAAAAAGTAGTCCCACTGTGTTATCAACTCCAGTAAATATATCATTGATGACATGAATGAATCCTAAATCTAGGCATCAGAAGTCAAGCCTCAATCACATCCCCTGTTCTGAAATGCATGCTAAAGCATTTTGTCTTAAGGATTAGGACAAATGCTTCCTCATATTTCATATTACAAGATAGGCTTCAGATGTGTTCTGCCGTCGCTTCGTATGTTTTGTTAGGCTAGTTAATTCCATTCATTCACTGAAACAGACGTGGAGAAAACTCCCTAGATTTAAAAAGTGACCAGAGTGCACCCCAAAGTCAAGGGCTCGGATTCATTACACATAGCATTGAAAGCCCATCACATTCCATTAAAATGTTAAGAAGATAATAACAGCAGAGGAAATTACAACAATTTCCTAGCTAAAACCAGATGGATACAGAGTCGATCAGTACCAATGCACAACCATAACTTCAGAAAGACTTTTTGTCGCAATCAACTAGTATTTGGTACAACGGAACTTTTCCAGCTTGTCTTCAGAATTTCAGTTGTGCAACTGCAAAAAGACTACAGGACCTGATTTCAAGATGCAAAAGTGATAGTAAGGAAGTGTTTCAACTTACCATAAATATCATTCAGGCTACAGATATCATTTTGATTTCTTAGACCAGTTTCTACAGTTTCTAGTCGAATACATGAGCACTGAGCAAACACTTGCAAAAGCCAGAGCACAGTTGCATGAGCAATAGGAATCTAATTTCAACTTTGGTCAGTTTAGAAGTGTTAAAATGAGCCACTTAAGCATAAGATACATTATTCTGATTAGTGAGTCAAGTCTGATGTTAAGTGTATAATGGTGACTAAAATGAGCAACAAGAAGAAACTTTAGCCATGAAATGCAAGAACGTAGTCAAATTAAGCACCCACCCCTAAATTTAGTTTGCAAGTGTTATTAAGAGCATGAATACTAGATACATAACACTGAGACCTTGTTTAATCTTATCATCATCCCGCATTAAACATCATGTAGTCAAGTGCCAACAAGACAAAAAATTATGAGCTCTACTGTTAATAACAAGGAAAGGCTAGACTTGAGAGAAGGGTGACATTACAATTTGCTACGGCTCAGACTTGAGGAGGTCAACAACAGAGTTTTTGTACTTGTTATTCAGGTCCCTGCACAAACATTGAATTCAAAATACAAAAGAAAAATGAACACCATCTCATTTAGTTCATATTCTTGATGCAAGCTACATAGTTATAGCATATACCTCCGCTGATTTAACAATTGCTCACTCTCTTCAAGCTTCTTCTTCTGTCCCTCAACCGTCTACAATCACAAGCGACAGAAATCACCACCACAACACTATCAATCTAACGAAATGTAGACTAGTAACACTCAAAAGACCCAACAATCAAAACTACCATAGCCTTGGTGGTGATGGATCCGGATATGGAGTTCAACAGCTGCTGGCACTTGTCGAAATGGTTGTTCAAATCAGCGACCTATCAAAACCCACCACGCATTTCAAATTCACCCCCAAAATTATCCACAAAGTTAAATTCAGAACGACAAAACGAAAAAAATTCAATCATACCAATGCATCCGATTGCTGATCCCTCGTCCCGTTCTCAATCGAATCCGATAACTTCTCCACCAACTGCAATTCACCGCAAATCAAAAACACCCACATTCAGCAACCACAATTCATAATCACAAGTAATCAAGATTAGGTTTTTTTTTTTTTTTTTGGGATTCTGGTGCATACGTGGAAGAGATGGAAGTGGGAGGCGAGAGACTGATGCTGTTGTTGTTGTTGCTGTTGCTGTTGCTGTTGCTGTTGTTGCTGCTGCTGCTGTTGTTGTTGTTGGAGAAGAAGACGCTGTTGTTGTTGTTGTTGCTGGAATTGCTGTTGGTGTTGTTGGAGGTAGAGATGGTCCTGACTGGACGGCGTAGAAGGGTTACTGTGGGTCGGCACGCTGGGGATCATATTCCAGCTCCCACTTCCTCCTCCTCCTCCTCCGCCCGAGTACTGATGCTCCATTCCTCTCTGCTTTTTTTTTTTTTTTGTCTTTGAAACAATGAAGATGAACCTGCGCGGTGGGTGTCCAATTTGAAGCAGCAGCCGAACGGAAACGACACGTCGTATTGTTTGAGTAACTGGGCATATAAAAGGTTGTGCCTTTTTTAACCCAGACAGATAACTAACTATTGCCGTCTATAATCCTAGACTTCAGTCCTAATCCTTGAGAAGGTTTCAACTTTGCTAAGGACTGGAGCGGCTTGTTTTTCTGGTTTGAGGTTCGCTTTCCAACTCTGAGATTATGAAGGAATGTGTTGCATGTATGTGGTATTGGTTTTTGGGATTTTTGTGATTGAGTATGGCTTTTTGGTGATTGGATTGTATGATAGGAGTGAAAATATGATTTGGGTTGATTGCTTTATGCAAAGAGCTCACTAAGTAATTGGAAGATGACCCATTTTGTGTTTGTTTTTTTATCAATGTTTGCATCCTGATTCCCAACTTAGTTTCAGATTCCATTTGGTTAATGCATGCCTGAGTTGTTTGAATGTGTGACTGTAATATGGTTAGGCTATGGAGGTTGATACCGATCGCAGTGAACATCAGTATGAAGAAGAATATGTATTGCTTGATCTTGGTTCAGTTTCCTCCCAGCTTCAGATACCAGCAAACGCACCGTATGTTCTTTCTGTAAGTTTCTTTCGGTTTGAGTTCCTCTTTTTCATTTTCGATACCTTGTTTTTTAAGCGCTCAAACTGGCTGTAATGTCATTTTATTATTGAATTGTCTTGATTTTCAGGGTTTAGACACAACGCATCCGGTACTGATTATAAATGACAAATTGAAGTTGGTGAGTTTATAGCCTACAAAATCCTTTATTGACTGTTAATTTGAGGGGCTATAGTCTATGCTGGGATGAATACATATCGTCATATTCACCTGGGCCAGATCATATCATCCCCATCTACCCAAATTGTAAATTTCTTTGATCACCTTCTCCGGCAATGTACTCTACCTGAACACTGTAAACAAGTTCACACTCAAATTGTTACGATGGGCGGGTGTCAATCAGCATTCCTCTCTGCCCGACTCGTGAATGTTTATGGTCGTCTTGGGCGTGTTGTTGATGCCCAGAAAGTTTTTGACACCACCCCGTTTCAAGGTACATCCAACATGCTCTTGTGGAATGCAGTTCTTAGAGCGAATGTGTCTCGTGGATTTTATGAAAAAGCACTTAAAATATATGATAAAATGCGAAGACTTGGAGTTTGGGCTGATGGGTTTACTCTTCCCCTGGTTATTAGGGCCTGTGCATTTATGGGTAGATTTAGGCTATGCAAGAATGTGCATAGTCATGTTTTACAAATGGGTTTTCAAAATCATCTCCATGTTGTCAATGAGTTGATGGGAATGTATGGGAAACTTGGTAACATGGACTATGCCCGCCAACTGTTTGATAAAATGAGCGTGAGAAGCTATGTTTCTTGGAATACTCTGGTTTCTAGCTATGCCTTTAACTATGATTGTGATGGTGCATCTGAGATTTTTAATAGGATGGAGTTAGATGGGTTGGAGCCAAACCCTGTGACTTGGACATCATTATTGTCAAGTCATGCTCGTTGTGGCCGCAGTGAGAAGACCATGGAGTTGTTTGGTATGATGAGGGTTAGAGGAATTGAGACAACTGCTGAAGCGCTTGCTGTGGTGTTATCTGTATGTGCTGATGTGGCTGTGGTTGACAAGGGTAAGAAGATTCATGGATATGTTGTTAGAGGTGGTTTCGAAGAGTACTTGTTTGTGAAAAATTCACTAATATGCATGTATGGAAAATGTGGAGATGTAGAAAATGCATACAAGTTATTTTTGGTGATGGAAAGCAAAAACCTAGTGAGTTGGAATGCTTTGATCTCATCATATGCTGAATCTGGTTTGTGTGATGAGGCTTTTGCAATATTTTCCCAGCTAGATGCTCATCCAGTTATGACACCTAATATCATAAGTTGGAGTGCTGTTATTCAAGGGTTCTCGTCCACTGGACAAGGAGAGAAGTCTCTGGAACTCTTTCGGCAGATGCAGAGAGCAGGAGTACTGCCCAATTGTGTCACTATATCCAGCGTATTTTCTGTTTGTGCAGAATTAGCAGCAATTAATCTTGGCAGGGAAATTCATGGTCATGTGGTAAGGGCTTTGATGGATAGCAACATTTTGGTTGGAAATGGCTTGATCAATATGTATACAAAATGTGGAGGTTTTGAGGAAGGGCATAGAGTATTTGAAAATATTGACAGTAAGGACTTGATTTCGTGGAACACAATGATTGCTGGTTATGGGATGCATGGACTTGGTGAGAATGCTCTAAGAATTTTTCATAGGATGGTCAAGACGGGATTCAAGCCAGACAATGTAACATTCATCGCAGTTCTTTCTGCTTGTAGTCATGCTGGGCTAGTTACCGAGGGTCGCCTCCTTTTTGATCAAATGATTGGAGTTTATGGTGTAAAACCCCAAATGGAGCACTATGCATGCATGGTTGACCTTCTTGGCCGTGCGGGGTTATTGCAAGAAGGAAGCAACATTGTGAAAAACATGCCAATGAAACCCAATGCTTGTGTCTGGAGCGCTCTTCTCAACTCTTGTAGGATGCACAAAAATACAGATATTGCAGAAGAAACTGCCACCCATATATTCAATATGAACTCGGAAATGGCCGGGAGCTACATGTTGATGTCAAATATTTATGCTGCTAGCGGGAGATGGGAGGACTCGGCAAAAGTGAGGATCTCAGCGAAGGCAAAGGGTTTAAGGAAAATCCGGGGGCAAAGCTGGATTCAGGTTAAGAATAAGATTTTTATATTCTCAGCAGGGAATACCATGCAAGCAGGCTTGGAGTTAATTCATGGTATCCTTTATGACTTGGCACTTCAAATGGAAAGTGAGGGATATGTACCTAATAAGGAAGTCATTCAAGAGAATATTGACAAAGAACTGGATTGATGGTTGAGTGACTGGCTAGACATGATCGGTTGATCTTGGTTCAGCTTCCTCGAACGTATCCAATATGATGAATGGGATTGCATGGAATCAGGTCATGTTAGTTTATTTCCAAACACTTACAAATAGCTATGGGATGCTAAATATATGTAATTCATGACAGCACTTGTCTGGTAAAACGTAGTTCATGATCTGGTGTCCATTGCTTTATGTAAACCATGAGCCGATGCATGTTTATGATTCATTCTTACAGTTTAAACATTCATGACAGTTGGATAGTAGTATTCTATACTAATACACACTTTGGTTTTCCATGTTTGAGCCCTGTGATCTGTTTCATTCAGTGTTATTGGTAATTACTGAATGGCTTGACGGTTGATGCTGTGGTCTGACGTGATTTTGTTTGTCTAATTGTTGTCTGCTCACAGAATGGAAAATGGGACGAAGCTATTGGAACCTGCCTTATTTTCAAAGAAGGTACATCCTGTTTTCTGTGATATTTTATCTATGCAGCTTAGGAGTAATTTTTGTACATAAGGAGGAATAGATATCCCTCAGATTCTATTTCATAAGCAAGATCAGATGCTTTCATTTTTTGTTATTTTTTTATTTTTTATTTTTAAAAGAAACGGCTTTTATTGAAAGATCAAGAAAAGCAAAAACAAAAAGGTGGACGAGGAGTCCACATAGAAGAAAGTTAGGCAAACAGCCTAGATAGAGCCTAAACTACAGCTGCATTCCGATCTTATAAGATAGAAGATAAGCTATAGTTCCTATATTCCCCAGAAACAGAAGCCCATAGAGACGCCCAAAACCCAACTCTCTCCCAAAGCAATTCCACCTCTTCACCGCTGTCAACTTCAAAGATTCTTATTAGATGTTTTCATTTGGGAGGCAATGGATTTTTGGTCAACTGTTTTTCTGTGACAAGAATATGCTGATAAAAATTCATCGTCAACAAGAGCTGTGCAACATAGACAAATCAGTTAAGGCTTCTGACTACCTTCTCTGGTATCAGTGGTTTAGTTTAACTTTGATTGTCATATGAAGGTTTTTAGTTATCCAGTTGTGACTCTCACGGTTATTAATCCCTGCATTTTTTGTAAGGATCTCAGGGACTAGAGCACATATGGAGATGCAATTTGATTTGTTGATCTAGAAAATTTAGGCTATGCCACTTTCCTTCACTGCGTAATTTCTGGAACTAGCAATTGACAATGGTCTTACAATTGTTTGAGGCGGTCATGATAGCCAAAGACTAATCCAAACCTGTTTTATAGGATTTATCATAACCATTTGCACAAATTGCCAAAGCTTTTAGTGAATCAACATATCCCAGAAAAGAAAAGGGGGAAAAAAAGCCTTATAAGTTTTTGTCCACTGTTTATTGGTCTATTATATTTGCCTGCATTAGTTGATTTGAGCTCTGATTAGCATTGTTGCTATACTAAAGAAGCTCCATTTGCAGGTGCTAGTTCTGTAATTCATGAAGAAACAGGATTGTCGGCAAATGCATAGTAGATCAAAACCAATATCCGTGCAAGCAAGTAAATCCACTTGGCTGTTCTTATAGGAGATTAAAATTTAGATTGGCACCAGATTGTGACTCTCATAGTGCTGTATCTGTGGAGGCTGAGAAAGTTTGTTGAAGTTTTTGCAAGCACTCTCAAGATTCTAATGGTGTGAGTTATAAATCAAGATATTGCTGTTAGCTCATTTATAATTGTTGATGTTAACTCATTTACTTCATTGCCATAGTAAAGAGGCGTTCTAAAATTACTCTTTATTTCAAGGTACCGAAAAACCAAGGTTCTATTTTCTTTGAAGTAATATAGTAAAGATCGGTAGAATTGGGTTAAAGTTCTCACTACTTATTGTCATTTGGACATGTAGAAAATTATGTGCGTCGCAGTTTGGGAGTCTCAGATGAGATATAGGACTAGGAAAGGATTTCAAACTTCATGTCGCCAAGGTAATAGGTATCTTGTCGTGGAATCATTAAGTGTTTGTTAGTTCCCAAAATGATTTCATAGTAAGATTCTAACTGGTGCCAAAATTCGATCAACAAGGCCCAATAATTGGATGTTATTTTCATAGAAAGAAAACCATTGCCATTACATCGTTGTCATCATTTGTCACAACACCATGCCTCAGATATCACTGTCAAGCATCATCCCCTCACCACTATCACCAATAACTGATTATCAATGCTTATGTACCCTAAAGTATGGTCCACTGTCATCAATGGATTTCTGTAATGTTTTCCCTTCTAGATTATGGTTCATAGGTTATTGACTTGTGATCAACTACAAAATCACATTATATATATATGTTGAACTCATATGCCAAGTGGTCATGTACTAACCACAGAATAGGTTTGTCCAGACATGTTTTGCTACAGCATTCTAAGAAGGGTTCTTTTGGTTTTCAGATTTTGCTTCAATCTAGCTCAAGGACCTTAGAGCTTGATAGAAATCCAATCCATTTATAAGATTAGCAACAATGATTCCTCCTCATCTTGTTTAAGTTTCACTGCAAGGTTTGTTGTCATTCTGTTTGAATTTGTCTTTGGCTATGTAGGACAAATTTGTCATTTGTGTTAATACATATCATTAATATCTTTTCATTTTGTGAATTCCTGATCAATTGTATGATAATGATACTGCTCAAGTAGTGATGTAACTAGTGTTGGAATTTCCCAATCTGCATTTCTATATACCAATACAAATAAGTATTTAAGGTGATTCCAGAAATTCCAGATACTTTACTTCTATATCAGAACTCCTTTTGTATGTTTCACTTTTTCTTACACCTCTCTGGAGTATAGTGTAAAAGTCATTGATGTTAACAACAGTATGCAATTTCTGATAAAATCGGCTCAGTTTGGGACCGGTCCCTGGTCTATACCCCCAATCAAATGGGCCCCAAAAATAGCTAATCTAATCAATAGAGTATCCTTTTGCTAATTATCATTTGGACAAAATAAATAAAAAGGGATGAATCTTTGTTTTTTTTTTTTTTCCCAACCAACTGAAAGCTCTTTTTTAACTTATTACAGCAAAAATAAAAAGCGGAGGTACAGCACCCCATTGCAAAAAATGATAAGTAGAAAGAGCAAAATTAGCTAACTTGTGAGTCACAGTATTGACTTGACGATAAGCATGTGTGTAATAAGAACCTGACATCTCTTAAAGATGGAAGATAATGTCATCATACAGACGACCAACAAGGAAAGTATGAGGAATGACTCTCTTCTTGATAGCATTACATAAAATATGAGAATATGTCTAACAGACGAAAGACAAAAAGCAAGTGAGACTGCCTCTCTCCCTGCTGAAACTTCAACATGTTTAGGAGAAATCACATGAGGTTGCCTCACCTTAAACTCCCCCCTCATCTCGTATGAACCTTGTAGAAGTTGTTTTTGGACAATTAAAAGTTTTTATTTATTATTTGGAATCAAAAGATTATGAGTTTTTGGCGGGAGAAAAGAAAAAGAAGTGACGATGGCAAAATAAATAAATAAATCTGAAAATAGTAGATTTTGGCTTATCCAGTCACAATCAGAATATAGATCGGAAAAAAAAAAAGTCTGATCCAATCAGAAAATCCTATCCTCAACACCATCCCCACACCTCGTCGCCCACTCATGGCCAAATCTCTTCTCGCCGTCGCCGGTGGTTCTCCGCTGTCGTATGTGGTTCCATTTTTCAATTGTTAATCCCGTTCATTTCTAGTTGTGTAATCTTAGTCTAATCCAATCCAATCCAATCTAGTTTAGTTTTCCAGTCCAATCATCCTCACCAAACCATAGCAGATGGCAACGGCATTCTGTAATCTCAACCTGTGCGGCTCTGGTCTCATGAAACTAAATGACTACAAGAAGCACACAGTCCTCAAAAGGCAAGTTCCACCATCACTCTTCTGCAATTTTGGCTGCTTTGTATTTGCTGATTCTAAATGTAGATCACAGAATGTAATTCTTATTATATCTCAGGCCTTACATAAACTGCAAAAGATTGTCTCTTTCGCCTTGTAATGCCGAAAAGGTTTTCCCCAAGACTCTTAGAAGAGAAGTTGAGGTCATGCACTGCACACAGGCTTTTGTCAATAGTAATGGTGCGGATTTGGGTACTATCCATGGGGAGGATAAAGAAGAGAGTATTTCTAAGGCGACCTTAATATGGAGGGCAATAAAGTTGCCAATATACTCTGTTGCATTCATCCCTCTCACTGTGAGTACTTCTGAATGCTTAGACCTCTCTTTCTGCTGACATCATCTCAAGCTACTGCATTTTATTCAAAAATGGGTACTATTTTCAGAATTATACGGTGCCTACATCTTCGAGTGAATGCTTCTTATGGTGTATTTACATTTATGTATGTGGGGAATTTCTTTTCCTTTCAGCATGCACTTGACTTTTTAGGTATGTATGTACAAGAATGTGGAGTTTTTATAATACATTGGCTACTATTTCAAGAAAGGGTGAATATTGCTTTGAGGTTTTGGTATGAAAAGGACCGACTGTGTAGAGTTAAAACAACGTGGAGATTGTAGATCTCAAACAAGTAATATATTGTCCTGTTAGTAACTTTTCATAATAGAATTAGAACGTTTAGTTCTTTGTTGGTAGTATAATTTTGTGAAAAGATAACTAGCATCTTTGTGTTAAGAGTTACTATTTAGGAAAAAAAACCTCTTAATACGAGGTCAGAATACTAATGTTTATGTTCAAGTGATATATGTTTTTTATTTCTCTTTGTTCTATATAGTATTCATTTAAAAAGTTTTACTGTATTTTTCCAAATTGAACATACTTTGAGAACTGTGTTGAGTTAAATGTGGAGAATAAGGATCTCAACATGTAACATAGTCTTGTGCAACCTTTTCATAACAGAACTACAGCATTTAGTTTTTAATTGATAGAAAAAAGAAGAAAAAATCATTGAAAGGGATGTGTATATGTATATTTAATATTTTTTTTTTTGTGGTTAAGACATGCAATAAACATCTACATGTATGATAAAAGCATTTACAGGACAATGTTTGGGTAGAATTTTGTTGGGATTGTGAATCATTGACTATGAGCATAAGTTACATGTTAAACTCTGTTACAGGTCTTGGGTAGATGAAAATAGAATTCTATTTCTTCTTCCTCATCTTCATTCCCCCTTTATAGTTTGAAGTAGAGCACTCCTTGTGGGTTCTTAGTATTGCATTTCCTCCTCTCTTGACATGTCCTTTATTCTGACAAGCACCTATGCACTTCAATTTATTATAGTTGTTGCTTTTAGCATAAAGCAATGATTTTTAATAGGCAATTGGTTCTCTTCACTGTGCTTTGACTAATACATGCATCCCTATGTCTCACACTTGCTCCCTTACGCAGGTAGGTAGTGCAGCTGCTTATTTAGAGACGGGCATATTTTCATCATGGCGTTATTCTATTCTTTTGATTTCTTCTGTTCTTATCATCACATGGCTCAACTTAAGGTAAGTAGGTAACAAAGAAACTGTTTCCTTTAGTAACTAAGTCTCATCTAAGTATCATGAAGCATGACAATACATATTTGATAGGTAAATTATATATTCCAGAGTTAGTTACTCTTTTGTGATAGACCAAATTTCCCTACATCTGAACCCTAAGAAGTTTATTGTGTGTTGCACAAACACACTACTTGTGAGGATTGTAGGCTCTACCCTAATAGTCTTGATGGATACTTAGAAGTGCCCTTCTGCATGAATAGTTAACTCTCACTCGGGATTCCTAATTCTATTGGTTCCTTAGCTTTTCCTGTACTTGGTTCTTTTTTTCTTGTCTTTTCTTCAGTAGACTGTCTAGTTTTCTCTCCAGTATATGTTTTTCCTCCTCTGAGTTCTCTCTATCATCCCGCTGGGAAAAAAAAAAAAAGTATAACGGCATAACATGAAGAACTTGATCTGTTACTTTCCTAGATTTCTACATTGGAATCTAATTATCTTCAGTTCACAGAAATATTATGACTAATTATCTTGTTTCTTCTTGGCTGATAAAACCTCTGTATTTGTCTATTTGCAGCAATGATGTTTATGATTTTGATACAGGAGCAGATAAAAACAAGGTAGAATCGGTTGTAAATCTGGTTGGCAGGTAAGTTTATTTCTACTGTCTTATCTATCTAAGCTTTACTTAGTGTCTGTCTTGTGTTATCTGTCCATCATCAATAAACAATTAAGTTTTGTTGTGTGTATTGTAAGCCGTACAGGCACAATTGTTGCTGCCTACTCGCTACTTGTGCTTGGCTTCATGGGGCTTACTTGGGTATCTTTTGAGGCAGGAAATGTGCGGGCAATATTATTACTCGCTTGTGCAATAATTTTTGGTTATATATATCAGGTAATTAGATGTAGACTTTGTGAGAGTTTTCAATCATATGTGTTTTATAGTGTTCTCTATCATATATATTTTATGTAGCGTTGTTAGAGTTTTCTTCAGGCCAATGGAACGTGTGCTCACTTGTAGGAGAATTTGCCAGATTTTTTAAATAATTTATTTATGTTTGTTTGTTTTACCATTTTCTTTTAGTATTTAACAGAGGATTTTGGGTCATATTGGGGTTTTTTGAAAGTTTAACCCAAAGGTACTTTATAGATCGAGAAGACTTTATATGACATAAACATTCCTCATTCTCTTTGTAGAATCTATGAATCCCTTGAGAAGAATTTCTGTAGACTTGATCTATTTGATTTCATCCACAGTTGGTGATGGACCAAAATTTGACTAGGATCAAATTCTTCTGTATTACTTCAGCCAAGTAGAGAACAAACTTTAAGAACACTGGTTGATAATACACTCTCTCAGGAAGCTGTTGGGTGTACTGGCAAAAGATGTTGTCAGATTAGGCAAGGAGAATAACTTAGGACAGTCTTAGTCAAGGATTTGCATATGCCTATTTGGGGAAACTACATACCAAGAATTTCCTAGTAGGCTTTGGAATTCTAGACCTTTGCCATAATTCTCTGTAATCTAGTTGTCATTTGGTTGGGCCCTTCTGCTATTTCTTGCTGTTTATAACTTGTTACCCTAACTGATGGGGGTGTGCACACCATATGATGCACACCACACACAGAACATAATAATGTGCTTTGAATCAGACCTGCTCATTTATTTAGTGCATTATGATAATGTGCTGAAGTTTCTGGCCATGTTTGATAATGGAAAAAGGGCATCGCTGAATACTAAAGACAAAAAAACTTAAAGATAAGGTGATCTCCTTTTGCGTTTTTACTACTGAAGGTCAAACATACACTTATAATGCTACTGAATCAATTGTGTACTTAAATCCACTGTATAAGCTGGATCTCTCTAATACATAAAGCTTTTCATGCTATGTTGTAAATGTTTTTCTTATTTAGATTCTTCATAATGATGTGATCGGTGGTTGATTTACCTACTCAGCTATGCATAGGGAATACATGTTCTTACATCTGTTCTTCGCTGAGTTTCAGTGCCCACCATTTCGGTTAAGTTACCAAGGATTGGGGGAGCCATTGTGCTTTGCAGCATTTGGTCCATTTGCCACTACAGCTTTTTATTTACTGCAGGGCAGCGGAAGGTGAAATAATTTCTGAGGAATGCCGTTTTATTTTCTTATTATTTTGTGGAGTCTTAGATGATAAGTATTTGTTGTTTTCACAGTAAAATGATGCATCTTCCTTTCACTGGTCCAATTCTTTCTGCATCACTTCTTGTTGGCAATACGACAACCTTAATTCTGTTCTGTAGTCACTTTCATCAGGTAAGTTTCCTGTTTCTATTTAGAAAATTTGTTACTTCTCCATATTCTTTTTTATTTTTATTTTTTACAATTGGTTGTTGGTGTGCGTTAGCTGATGTAATGTCCTGCAACTCAGATTGAAGAAGACAAGGCGGTAGCAAAAATTTCCCCTCTGGTATATACACTAAATCGATCCCTGAAATGATAAAACCTTCATTGGATAATGCAGCATCAATCTCATTGTTCTATTTGTACTTTGTTGGCATACAGGTTAGGCTTGGCACCAAAAGAGGATCATGGGTAGTGAGATTGGCAATTATAGGACTGTATGTCCTAGCGTTTTCTTTTGGTCTAAGCAGGGCTCTTCCCATTACTTGTATTGTGAGTTACACTTTTCGTGGTCTATGCTTCTAATTGTTGTATACTGATTTGAGATCTCTATCTGTTATTTCTTCCTGGCAGTTTAATCTTGGTCTAATTTTGGGCATGGTTTCTTTCAGTTTTTCTGTGCCTTGACCTTACCAGTGGCAAGACTGGTGGTTAGCTATGTTCAGGAAAACCATAATGTGAGTACTAAACTCGATTAGAACATTAACCAAAAGTAAAACATATATAACAGATACCTATGTTTAAAATTGCCTATGTGTGTACTCCATACTTTGTCACTTCTCTTGCTCCACATGGTCTTGCGTGCATGGCTCCTGAGATTTTCATAGATTTTCAACAATTTCTATAGAGCACAAGTATGCTTGCTTTTGATTTGCTTATATGAATTTCATCCTTTTCAGGATAAACATAAAATATTCATGGCGAAATATTACTGTGTGAGATTGCATTCTTTATTTGGAGTTGCACTCGCTGCTGGACTAGTGGTAGCGAGAACGGCCCCTAAAATTAGTATTCCAAGGTTGGCATTTTCATAGTTTTGCTGCCTCATGAAATTTCTAGACAAATGGATGTTCCGAATCTGTCGAGTGTGGCTGTAGTATGTGTACATATCTTAGTTATCCTAGTTCTGACTGCAGTCTAATGTTTTCTTAGTTTATTTTGTATATTTTCTCCGTTATATTAACAACGGCCAGCATGTCGGTGAGTCGTGGCCCAACATTGTATATATTAAATATCTACGGATGAGTAGTTATTAAATATTTTTTTAATTGTTTTATCAGTATTTTGTTATTTACTTTAACAACCTTTAAATAATTTAAAATAATATATGGTGTGGGACTCTTCATATCTTTTCGCACCTACTTTCATCAACAAAGTGTGGGTTCTCCTAATAATAGTATTAGATTATCATCATCGTTGAAAACAAAAAATAAACGACACATCTACAAGATTGCTAGCTACCTAGATCGATCTTATCATCGACACACATATATCCCAAAAAAGATCACTCGCTAGCGAGCCGAGAGAGAAAGTTAGTTCAGGAAAGAATTTGAAAGATCTAGTCATCCAAAGAGCAAGCCTTAATCTCTCTCCTTTCGTCCTTCAATCTGATATAAACGAGTAATTATGTAATCCTAATGAAATCAAATGAAAGGTCCACATCAAACGGTATAAGAATGGACGGTTTTCATTGCAACATTTCATAAAAAAAAACAAGTTCATGGGAGGACTTGCTCTCTATCGTCTTTCTACAAAAAAAAACAAAAAAAAAACAAAAAACAAAAAAAACAGTCAAAATGAGTAACCCAACAAGTGCAATTTTAGCAAACCAGAAGGACTAAAATTGCAATAACTCCAAATCTTTAAAACCTTAAAGTCGTCGACTGTAGTACGATGAAGAAGTCCCATGGATTCTACAATCAAGTTCGTTTGACCAACTTCTGTCAGACGTGGTTTGCCCCATAATAGCATAGTTAATGTTGCTATAATTATGTCATACAACTCAGCTGTACGTTCTCCAGAGACCATGTTTGGCGTCCAGGTATTTGGTGCTGAGCAGGATCAGGTGGAGGGAGAAAACAAGTCCGCCATGAAGTTGCAGAAAAGTTACTTCGACGTGTTGGGCCTTTGCTGCTCATCCGAAGTTGCTCTGGTGGAGAATATCTTGAAGCCTCTTAGTGGTGTTAAAGAGGTCTCTGTCATTCTCCCTTCTAAAACTGTCATTGTCGTCCATGATAGTCACCTCATTTCCCAGATTCAGATTGGTGAATACCTTCACTCAGTATAGTCAATGTTGGGAAATTAATCCCCGGTCACGCAAGTACTACTAGTAGAGATGGAAATAAGAAATAAGCAAGCCAAGAAGACAGCAAGATTTAACGAGGTTCGGCCAATATCATTGCCTACGTCCTCGGAGAGTTTCACCTTCACTAATGAGAGATTTACACAAGTACAAGATTACACCGCTCAAATTTATACACAATTCGAGTACTCAAGTTTATACCCAACCCGAGCCCTGTATCCAATCGGATACCCCTTGTACACCCTCTCTCAATCCTAGAAGATTACCCTACCCAAGAGCTATTCACACAACTCACTTTTCTTCTATACACGAAGACCCGAGTTGCTCACAAACTCTTTTTGTTTCAGCTCTCTCTCTCTTTGTGCTTCTGCCCCCTCTCTCCTTGCCTTCTGCCGATATCAATATATATAGAAGAAACTCTTCTTCAGCTTCTCCTTTTCCTTTTTACTTTCTTCTTTTCCATGTTTCCTGCTTTCTTTTTGCTTTTACTTCTTCCTTTTCCTTTTCCCTGTTTCATGCGCAGGAAACATGCCTCCATGTTTTCTTTTGCTTTTTCCTTTTGCAGCTGGCCCATCAATCTCCCACATGCTTTCCTTTTGTAAGGAGGGACATACCTAACAATCTCCCCCTCCCGACTTTGGTGGAGAGCTCCGCATCACCACTTCAAACCTTGAAGCCATCTCAATCCGAGACACAACTTGTTATACCCACAAGTATTTCATTGGCCTTCTAGTTGCGCAGTTACACATAATCAGAGTCAATTGCATTTGGTCCTAGCTCCCCCTGATTCAGTCGGCCAATACCATGTGTAACTGTCCCGAGGCAACGATCACCTGTTGGCTCTGAAGAGGGACCTCGACTTGACCCCTTCCCTAGCAGGATTTACCCTCTCACCATCGTCTGAAACTTGGAAACTTGTCACTGGAGTCTCTGCTATGCTCGCAAACGAGACCCGCTTCAGGTACCTGCATCCTCGTGCACATCGTTTCCCTTCAACCTTCGAGGTCTGAGTTTTTCCTATCAGACGGAACATACTTCCACACTTTTCTCCCTTCATTAGGACCATGCAGCCACGTGATATTTTCATAGCTCCCCCTGCTGATGAAACCCTGCAGCCCTTGGAGTCTAGCTGGCTCAAGGATACTAAATTTCTCCGGAACCTTGGGACGTATACAACATCACCCAAAGTACGAACCGCTCCATCAAACATCTTGATCTTCACTGTTCCAACACCCATGACGCAACGCCTTGTGCCATCACCCCAAGTCACAAATCCTTTGACTTCTTGGAACGTATCAAAATATTCTCTCCTGGAGCAAAGATGATGAGAAGAACCAGTATCCAATATCCAATCACGTTGAGAACAAGTGTAATTACCTTTGGAGACTGTGAGAAATTCTCCAAAATCATTTGAAGCTTGTGCTATACCAGTCATGGAGCAATCTGAGCCCTTATCATCCTTCTCTTTCCACAAGGGACAATCCGGCCTTATGTGTCCCCACTCCTTGCACTTGTAGCACTGCTTGCCCTTTCCCCTGCCTCTGGATTTAGACCTGCTATGTCCACTAGATCCCCTGGCAGTTGACCTTCCCCATCGATTCTGATCTTGAGCAACAAAGACGGAAATTTGGGAATCATCGGCTTTCCTCCGCTTCTCGTGATTTAAGAGAGTCGATTCCACCTCCTCCATCTTTAATGTATCCTTACCATACAAGATTGTAGTGATAATATTCTCATACGAATCGGGAAGCGAGGTAAGAAGTAGAAGGGCTTGATCTTCTTCCTCAATCTTTACATCAACTTTTGCTAGTTGATCTACCAATCCTCTGAACACATTCATGTGTTCCATGAGACTCGCACCTTCTCCCATCTTGAGCTTGTAGAGATCCCGCTTTAGATTCAACTTCGTCTGCAAGCCTTTCCCAAGATGAAGCTTCTCCATTTTTTCCCAAAGCTGAGTTGCCGAATCAACATTATTAACATTATTGATAATATTGTCAGCAATATAAAGCCTAATAGTGCTGACACACCGGGACTCCAACTCTTCCCAATCTTCATCTGACATCTTCACCGGCTTCGCATCCTTTCCCTTCAAAGGTTTTGCAAGACCTTGTTGAACTAGGATGTCCTTCACCCTCCTTTGCCATAGAGTGAAATTTCCCTTTCCATCAAACTGCTCCACCTTGAAATGTGAGACGCTAGAACTTGCCATGACAAACAATCCACGACCGATAAGCCGAAGCTCTGATACCACTGTTGGGAAATTAATCCCCGGTCACGCAAGTACTACTAGTAGAGATGGAAATAAGAAATAAGCAAGCCAAGAAGACAGCAAGATTTAACGAGGTTCGGCCAATATCATTGCCTACGTCCTCGGAGAGTTTCACCTTCACTAATGAGAGATTTACACAAGTACAAGATTACACCGCTCAAATTTATACACAATTCGAGTACTCAAGTTTATACCCAACCCGAGCCCTGTATCCAATCGGATACCCCTTGTACACCCTCTCTCAATCCTAGAAGATTACCCTACCCAAGAGCTATTCACACAACTCACTTTTTCTTCTATACACGAAGACCCGAGTTGCTCACAAACTCTTTTTGTTTCAGCTCTCTCTCTCTTTGTGCTTCTGCCCCCTCTCTCCTTGCCTTCTGCCGATATCAATATATATAGAAGAAACTCTTCTTCAGCTTCTCCTTTTTCCTTTTTACTTTCTTCTTTTCCATGTTTCCTGCTTTCTTTTTGCTTTTACTTCTTCCTTTTCCTTTTCCCTGTTTCATGCGCAGGAAACATGCCTCCATGTTTTCTTTTGCTTTTTCCTTTTGCAGCTGGCCCATCAATCTCCCACATGCTTTCCTTTTGTAAGGAGGGACATACCTAACAGTCAACTTGTAACAAAAATAAATGACACATCTACAAGATTGCTAGCTACCTATATCGATCTTGTCATCGACACATATATCACAAAAAAGATCGCTAGCCGAGAGAGAAAGTTAGTTCATTCCTGAATTGAAAGATCTAGTCATCCAAAGAGCTAGTAACCCTTATTCTCTCTCCTTTCGTCCCTCAATCTGATATAAAACGAGTAATTATGTTATCCTAATGAAATCAAATGAATGGTCCAGATCAAGTGGTATAAGAATCGACGGTTTTCATTGCAACATTTCATAATCAAACATAAGTTCATGGGAGGACTTTGCTCTCTCTGTAAAAAAAAAGAAAGGAGAGTGCAATTTGCAATTCCCAAATTGCAAATTGCAACTCTTTCAGTTAATTTCACTCCCTAAATTTCAAATTGCACTCCCTTTCAATTTTTTAATAATATCTCCCCTCACATCTTTCTCTACTTCCCAAAATACTCTCGAGTCAGATTTTATATTCTTTCTTCTTTTTTGGTCTTTTCTCTCTCCCCCCACTCTCTCTCTCTCTCTCTCTCTCTCTCTCTCTTCCAAACAACGACAGAACTTTTCTCTCTTTCTTCTCCAAACAAAGTCAAACTCTCTTCTCCACTGAAACCTTTCCAACCTCATCCATTCATTTTTCCAAACCAGGTCACAATCCAAACCAGATCTACTCTAATTTCATGTTTAATTTTGCTTTTCTTCTCCTGCATTTCAATCGTTGTTACTGTTCCTTTGCTTTTGGCTCGTGAAGATAGCACAAGTTTCTTTCTTTATGATTTGTGGGTAATATGTTTTCTGATAAATTGAGAAATTTCAAGTTTTTATTGCTTTCGGGATCTTTTTTAAATTTGGAGATTGAAAAAGATTCCATCTTTATGCCCAAAATCAGCTGCTGAGGAGGTTAGCACAATGGAAGAAGAGCCCTTGGATTCTGGGTTGCAAATTTCTCTGTCTTCAGATGGTATGGAAGAAGACTTACAATCTAATCACACATTTAGTATCATCACATCTAGTATCATTGAAGGCCCCATTGTCAATGGTAAGTACATTATGAGCTATCACTGTCATTATTTTTAGAGATTCTAATTATTTTATTTTTTTCCTTGATTTACTTGAAGGCTCCTCTATGAAAACCGAGAAGACCTCATTAGTGATGTTCGTAAGATTGGGTTGTTGCAAGGGTATGTTATGGTAATCAAAAGATCTAAAGGCAATAGATATGTGGCAATAGATATTCTGGTAAGATCTAAGAGATAGATGCTTTCTGGTATGAATAGATTCTTTGAACTTGATCTTGTCTTTTTATGGGGTTAGGCAAACTGAATTTTGTGAATTACTTTCTAGTGGATGGAGCATGGAACATGTTGATGACTTGATAAGAAGACTATGTTGTAGATTGTAGTATGCTTGTGAAACACATGTTGCCTTTGTTTTCAAACCACGTATAAGAAGTTTGCAGATGGCATATAGGAAGTTTGCAAATTGCAAATGGCATATAGGAAGTTTGCAGATTATGAAACACATGACATAATAAACTATGTAGTTAATCTTGATCACCTTGTGATATAGTAATTGATGGTATTTTTGACGGTCTGCATTTTGTTTCTTTGTGCAGAGAGCAAGAAATTTTTTGAATTTTTTGAAGTGTGACTCTCTTTAAGGAAGAGCTTAAAGAAGAAAGTCATATTATTTTAGGGGATTTATTCAATGTACTTGGTCCGGAAGATTTCTGTGCAGCATTCCATGGACTATGTTAGGGGACATATTAATAGGGGATTATTTGAATCAATTGACATAGCTTCAACAATGTAACTTTATGTTCATTGTGGATTTGATTGAATGAGTTGTATTGAGATTATGATCGGGGCTTATGCATTTATTTTTATCATTGGCCAACACAGGACCCCAAAACAGGGAATTTTTTTTCTTGAGACAAGATAAGGAAAGTAACACTACACCAGAACCATTATTCATAAAGGAAGACAAGTATACACATACTAATAATGATGTTTTGTCGTGGTGTGAGAGAGAGAGAGAGAGAGAGAGAGAGGGGAGAGAGAAAAGAAGGAAGAAAAGACCAAAAAGAAATCTGACTCGAGGGTATTTTGGGAAGTAGAGAAAGATGTGATGAGAGATAGTTTTTAAGAGAGAGCAATTTACAATTTGGGGAGTGTAAATTTTACTCCCCAAAAGAAGGAAAACAGTCAAAGTAACCAACAAGTGCAATTTTAGCAAACCAGAAGGACTAAAATTGCAACAACTCCAAATGTTTAAAACCTCAAAGTCGTCGACTGTAGTACGATGAAGAAGTCCCATGGATTCTACAATCAAGTTCGTTTGACCAACTTCTGTCAGACATGGTTTGCCCCATAATAGTATAGTTGTTGCTATCATCATGTCATACAACTCAGCTGTACGTTCTCCAGAGACCATGTTTAGCGTCCAGGTATTTGGTGATGAGCAGGATCAGGTGGAGGGAGAAAACAAGTCCGCCATGAAGTTGCAGAAGAGCTACTTCGACGTGTTGGGCCTTTGCTGCTCATCCGAAGTTGCTCTGGTGGAGAATATCTTGAAGCCTCTTAATGGTGTTAAAGAGGTCTCAGTCATTCTCCCTTCTAAAACTGTCATTGTCGTCCATGATAGTCACCTCATTTCCCAGATTCAGATTGGTGAATACCTTCACTCAATATAGTCAACTTGATACTCAATAGTCAATATGTTTTCGTCTAAAAAATCCCTTATTTTCTCTGTTTGTAAGTTTTGGCATATTGTACGTACAACGTACCATCATAATCTAGTTTTGGTATTTTTCATGTTCATGGCAGATGAGGCTATGAATGAAGCAAGGCTAGAATCAAGTGTCAAGGTTCATGTGGAGAATTACAAGAAAAAATGGCCTAGTCCATATGCAATTGCTAGTGGTGTATTGCTGCTCCTATCATTGTTAAAGTATGTATACAGCCCATTACAGTGGTTGGCCCTAGGAGCAGTAGCAGCTGGTATTTTTCCGATTTTAATGAAATGTGTATCTTCGATTCGGAATCTTAAGATTGACATCAACATTCTCGTCATTGTTGCAGGTATGTTAGTATTCAATTCTAAGTTTGTATCTTGTAACATTTCAATGCTTTAGTAAATTTTTGAGATGTAACATTTCAATGCTTTAGTAAATTTTTGAGATGAAGTTGATTAAACTGTTGGATAATTTTGACTGTTATAGATGCCTGCAACAGGTTCTGGTTATTTATTTGTCTATCATTTGCAAATCTGTATCTTCCTTGTATTTTTAGGGCCATAGGTGCTAGTTTATTATGCTGGTAAATCACATGTGGTGTATACTCTGACAGTGATTGGAACAATTGCTATGAGTGATTATGTGGAAGCTGGTACTATAGTCTTCCTGTTCACCATTGCAGAGTGGCTTGAATCCAGGTCACGTCATAAGGTGCATAGCACATACCCAAACCTTCAATTTTTTGAAATGCTTTCTGAATTCTGAGTTTCCAATGTTTCTTTAATATATATCCTTCTTGACTAGTAACAAATTCATCTTAGTACGTTCTTAACCCAATTAGTAATTTCAATAACGACATCAGCTATGCCCTGATTACCAATTAAAGGTGGTAAAAGTTTGATAATGTCATGTACTTAGGCAAATGCAGTGATGTCATCTTTGATGAGCATGGCCCCCCAAAAAGCTGTCCTAGCATCGACAGGAGATATTGTGGATGTTGATATGGTTGAGTTGAATACAATTCTTGCTGTTAAGGCTGGTGAAGTTATACCAATTGATGGAATTGTTGTGGAAGGCGAAGCTGAAGTGGATGAGAAGACGCTAACTGGAGAGTCATACCCAGTTGCTAAACTAAAGGACTCCACTGTCTGGGCTGGCACTGTCAATCTCAATGGTAACATCAATCCCCCTTCCTCTACTTGCTGATAAGTAAAGAGCTTTAGTTTTTATCTTCTGAAGTGTTTTTTTTTGGTGCCTAAGACTGTTATGGCTGTTCTCTTTAGGTTACATTAGTGTCAAAACTACAGCCTTAGCTGGAGATTGTGTGGTTGCTGAAATGGCTAAACTTGTGGAAGAGGCCCAGAACAGAAAATCCAAAACTCAAAGATTTGTTGATAAGTTTGCAAAGTTCTACACTCCAGGTAATTAAGTCAACTTCTCACCATCATTTAGGAGTTATATTAGTGCCTTTTTTTTTAATGAATGAGCGATGTTACAATATGTGACTTGCCATCTTCTTTTCACCTTTCGCATCACATATGTATAGATTAGTGTGAGGGCATAAAAAGAAAACAAAGCAAGCTTGTAATGGAGTTAAAGAGAAAGTTTGCGTAAAAGCTGCAGGCAATGAACTTAGTAATGGTTGTTGCTTACTATGATTTCTTTGTTATGTTAATTACTTCTGCATCATTCCACATGCTATTTCATATCTACTAACCACTTCCCCTACCATTTCAAATACCAAAAGACATGTTAAAGTTTTTTTTTCATGCATCTCCTGGTATTCTGTTGCAGCGGTCCTATTCGTATCTGTTTCTGTTGCGGTGATCCCAGCTGCTTTACATGTTCCTAATTGGAGCAAATGGTTTCACTTAGCTTTGGTAGTTTTAGTGAGTGCTTGTCCATGTGCTCTCATCCTCTCTACACCTGTTGTAACTTTCTGCACACTTACGCATGCTGCAACATCTGGACTTCTAATCAAAGGGGGTGACTACCTCGAAATTCTTGGCAAAATCAAGACTATGTGTTTTGACAAAACTGGTACAATAACAAGTGGGGAGTTTTTTGTGATGGATTTTCAATCTCTTCGTGAGGACATCAGCTTGAACACATTGCTTTACTGGTAAAGAATGCACAGCTTTCTATTGAACACATATAAGACATGACATTAAGTCGTATGAGAAATATATATTTAGTTTATTAGAAAAGTTCAAATCTTCTTTCTGCCTTAAAATGGAAATTAAATTTATTATGTGTTAAGTACCATCCACTGAAGGCAATGGAATTATGTAATTTACAATCTCGCCACAGTTATGATTGCAAACACAAGTTCACTTTGTAGATTTTTATTAGAGAATTTTCCTTTGGTTTTGAAAATTTGATGCTTTCTTGAAATTTCAAGGGTTGCAAGCATTGAGAGAAAGTCGAGTCATCCAATGGCAGCTGCACTGGTTGACTATGGAAGATTGCATTCAATTGAGCCAAAGCCTGAAAACGTGGAGGAATTTCAAAATTTTCCAGGCCAAGGCATTCATGGAAGAATTGATGGACAAGATATCTACATTGGAAACAGAAAAATTGCTTTGAGAACTACTTCTGGAACAGGTGAAAGCCATCAACTGTTCATTTTTTAATTCCCATGATTTCAATACCAATTTCTGTACAATCAAGTTGGTTATATTATGCTCTATGTTACCAGCTTCATTTGACCATTAGTATTTTTGAAACTTCAGTTCCAACCATGGAAGACTATGGAAATGCTGGGAAGACGATTGGATACATATACTGTGGAGGAACCCCTGCAGGAATCTTTACACTATCTGATACTTGCCGATCTGGGGCTGCAGAGGCTGTTCGGGAGCTGAAGGCAATAGGCATTAAAACAGCTCTTCTCACAGGAGATAGTCATTCTGCAGCTATACATACAAATGAGCAGGTATGCGCTTTAGATCTAGCCTTGATATATCTATACACAGACGTGCGTGCGCGCGCGTGTGTGCTGGTCCGTTTTGAACGACATGTTTAGGGTGGTGCCTACACTTGCGATTAAGTAGTGCAGTCAACTTAAGTGGTGCATATCCATGGAGTAATTTTCTCTTGCAGATTTTGTGTCCGATTATGAAACAGAGGATCTCAATGTTTTTCTTCTGATTCATTAAGTTGTTTTACTTGACCGAACAATTTCTTTAGACATGCCTCATTTGGTGGAATGTTTTCTTATTTTTTTAGTAATAGCACGAATGCAAATCTTGGATAGCACAAATACTGATAGAAGAATCAAATTTATGTGGATGTACATGCAGCTTGAGCAAGTTTTTGAAGTGGTCCATGCAGAACTTCTACCTGAAGAGAAGGCAAGAATTGTTAATGAATTTAAGATGGAAGGATATACAGCTATGGTTGGAGATGGTATCAATGATGCCCCTGCTTTAGCCACAGCCGATATTGGTATCTCAATGGGAATTTCAGGGTCAGCCCTTGCTCAAGACACTGGGAATGTGATTTTAATGTCGAATGACATTAGAAACCTACCAAAAGCGATCCAGCTTGCAAAAAGAGCTAACAGGAAAGTGATTGAGAATGTCACTTTGTCAATGACTCCTAAGCTAGCTGTCCTTGCACTAGCCTTTGCTGGTTATCCACTTGTTTGGGCTGCAGTTCTCGCCGATGCTGGGACATGCGTACTTGTAATTCTCAACAGCATGCTACTTCTGCAAGGAAGTAACAAGAATGGAGACAACTCTAAACAACCTGATGTCCTTCATCCTGTAAGCAACAAGCATAGTCTATTGCCTCGTATAAACCAGCAGTGCTGTTCGGACAGTACTCAGAGTAGCACTACACAAGTGTGCAAACCACAGAAGTGTTGTTCCAACAGTAACGCTGCAGAAGGATGCAAACCACAAAAGTGTTGTTCTCAGAGGTCTGGAACAGAGTGCCTGCCTAGTCCTTCCAATTCAGGTATGGCTAGGAATGATGAGTGCATGAACTCGATTGAAAGTAATTGTTGCCTTACCAGTGATGTCTGTGACTCCGCCAGCTGCAAAAGTAATGGTTCCAAAGTTTCATCTCTTACTGTGCCACTACTGCATGATTGCCCTTGAAGATGTGGCTTGGACAGAAAATTACATCACAGATGAAGTGAAAATACTATGAAACTCATAATCTAGAACATTGATCATTTCTATTTGTATTCGCATTGATGTTATGAATCAGTTACTAATTTTCCTTCATCAAACAAGTTACATTATATGTTGATTATTGAATATCATTTTCGAATAATATAATGTGGTATAAAAAAGCAGGTTTTGATATCGATATTCAGAATACAAGTCTATTGCAGCAAATTTATTTTCTATAGTCCTGGCATAATTGCAAATGATACGATAACACGACGCGAGCATGAATGAAATTATAAAAATTTGATTTGAGGTTTATTGATTTGGTTCCATATAGTGTCACCACGATAAGAATTTAGTTATAACTTGTACGTAAACACTTTGTTATTTTTTTTAATGGGTTTTAATAAGATTTCACGGTTAATACAAAATTTAATGGTTTGGTTTTGGACTTTTAGTTTAACAGTCTCCGCACATTGATTTAACAGTTTATTATGGTATTCCATAATAAATATACAAAACAAACTTAATACGATACAAACACGATACGACACAGTGTTTTGCCCCATGGCAACCAAGTAATTGGGCTGTTGGGCCTGATGTAAACTAGGATGTTTTCAAGAGTGAGAGAGATCCAAGGGCAGCGCACACCTCATTTCTAGTTTCCGAGAGAGTAGGAGCTGGTACGAAGCACCGTTTACAATTTTCTCACTCCTCTCTCTCTCTCTCTCTCTCCCCAAATTTTGTTTTCTTGCAAACAAGAAAGCTTTCAACTTTGCCAAGGAATTGAGCTTCTCTTTTGGTTTGGAGGTTCGCTTTCTAACTCTCTGATATCGATTTTAGGAATTTTGTAATTGGATACGTTTCCTTTGTGATTGAATTTCATGATTACGAGTGAGTCCATCACCTGGGCATTTGTGATTTGATTTCTTTATGCAAAAAACCTGCTATGAGAATTTGTTTAAAGAAACAACAATGCATTGTTCTATATGTTTTACAATGGCAGTCCCTAACAAAAAAGATACCCACCAAATGTTGAATTCACCACATTTTTTCAGAGCCCCGGAAACCTCCTCAATTTCTGAGTGTCATAATATTTGTTAGAAAGTCTATGAAATTCTTGAGGTGAAAATAACAGTTTCGATTTGGGGCTTGTGTAGCTTTGTATGATCTGCAAAATTGTTGTTCTACTTCGGCATTAAATTGGCAATCATCATGTAGAATGTTTTTTCTATATTGGAGAGGAAGGGGTACCTAATTTTTATGTCAAGTTAGTTCTATTTATAAGGTTAAGATTAAATTGTCTAGGCAGCTATAGGATGAGAATTCTGTTATAAGCGAGGTTGTTGATGATTGCAGCTACTTCTGTATGATTAGATTTTCTCATATTTGCTGGAGAACTTTGTCTCCATATTTATTGTACCATTCTGGGGATGATCCATTAGAACTTATTTTGAACTCTAATTGGAAGTTTTTCTAGCTAAATATACGTTGAAAAAGTTGTGCTTGTCAAAAACAAAAGCTCCATCAGCTTTACAAAATGTGAAAGATTGAAAAGGTAAGGAAGGAGATGATTTTCTTTAAGCCAATTCATGAATCAGCACCACTTGTAAGCATATGCCAAGCCTTAAGGGCATATGCTTCCAGATCTTTTAGTCCTTGAGGGCATATCCCACCCCTTGTTTTTCCCCCTTGTTTTGGTAAATCCTTGAGGGAAACCAATGTGCCGTTATCACTATGCTATGTAATTGCATTGTGATTTCCATTATTTTTCATTTTTTGGTGTGGAACATTCAACTTTCTGATGTTCAATAGAGTTGGTCGGCCCAGTGGAAGTCTAATATCGTTGGTGATTGCAGGTAGCATAAGATATGGCAATAAAGCCAACAGTTGCGTTGAGAGCTATACTGGTGGGCGGAATAGCGGCATTTGCAAAAGTGGCCGGTGCAATGAAGGCTGCAGGTGGTGCCAAGCTGGGTGTAGCCGCAGCTGCCATGTCGGCAGCAGCAAGTGCTGCTTTGTCATCAAAACAAGAATCAAAGGATGACTCAAAGCAGCCTTCAAAATGAGTTTCTTTCTGTAGATGTAACCTGTAATTTTTGTCGAAAGAACTGTAATTTCTGTAGCTTAGTGTTGGCTGCCCCTGTGTTTGTTGGGACGTGGGAACAAATTTGCTACATTTGAGTTGTAAGTTTTAATTCAAGACCGATGTAATTTTGAATTTGAATGTAAGACGATGCTGAAACACTTGAAATAAAATAAGTGGCTCTCTTTTTGTCCAATAGACCAAAGCTTACTTGACGCTGGAAAACAAGATCTAATATAGAATGAATGGCCTCCGCATATGCGAGAGCTAACAATTTGCTTAACATCCTCACTTTTAGTTTCAGAATTTCGTCACTCATACTTATAACAATCTATACATCTTTCTTTCTTTACTCTACAGGACAGACAACCTTGTATTATGCTTCATTGCTTTGATTTGCGTCTCCATTAACTCTGTATAACGAACATGATGGAAGATATTTCAGATGTGCTAGCATTTCTAAATCAAGAACAGTCGAGTTCCAACCTTTTCAAGTTTTCGAGCAAAACCCAGATCATCTCATATAATAATTGCACTACAATTGATGCAGATTCGATTTACTTGGACCACAGGTAAAGTCTGGCTGATCGACCAAGTGTACCACAAGATCAGGGTTTGGCGCTTGTAACTCAAATATCACCTGCGAAATGTGACAAAAATAAGAGAGAAGAACTCTGTCAAAAATAAGTGAGTGAGAAAAAATAGCTTTTGGGATTTCATACCACAATGTTCTCCCCATGCTTAAGGATAGGAGCAGGAACATAAAGGTTGCACTGTGGTCCCTTTAACTGCAAAATGCACCCATGTCTTAATATGTAGAGTGAAAGAATACATGCATGTTCTACAATACACAGGAGATATTGTACAAATGATGTAGAGAGAAGCACTAATTTACCGGCCAAAATCTTCCTATATTGAAATTGTTAATAGTCACAATTCCTTTACCCCAACCACTCAATGATATGAACGTATCTTTTATTTTGTCTTGTTTGCTGATAGAAAACTTTCCAGCATAGAATGCTGGTTCATTTGAAGCAGTTGCTGCAAAAGAAAACCAATGTCAATATTCTTTTTTTTCTTGTGATCAAAATGGTGACCTTATTAATGTTGCAGCTTTGCAACACTAAATAGAAAAGAACTGAAGACATATTTAGAAGCATACCAGACTTCGGTTTTAACTTTTTATGGGTTGACATTGTAATGAATCCAGAATCTGTAGCCTGAATTATGGGATTGACTTTCGGATTCTCGTTCAGGTTGATTAGAGGCAACAAGTACATTTTCCATCCACGGAGAATTCTTCCATCCAGATAAACAGAAGATAGAATACCCTACAATGAGAGCAAGTAAAACCAGTCAAATATCACCGACCGTGCTAGTATATTGATAGAACTCAAATTCTTGACTAACTGGCATACCGAATATGTCTTGCCTAATTTATGATGTGTAGTAAAAGAGTAAGTCCTAATTAACCACTTAACAAATGATGGAATTTGCAACCACATCCATGATTCATTGCTCATTTTTTTGCAGAGTAAAAACTACTACTGAACATTATATCTTATAAATTGAACAAGAAAAACAGATAAAGACTCCATATGCAATCAAACGCAACTAAGACAAATTTTGATTACTACGAGTTGAATGATCTTACCAATTACCTTCTGCTTCAAAAAATATATTATGAAATAGAGAATACAGTTTCTTATTGCATGCACTTTACCTTCATGTCAAAGATATATGGCCCATAATTTAAACGTCCCATATTTTCAACCTACAAGAACAGAAAATACCAAATTAAACAGGAAAAACAGGGGAAATTGAACATTTATAGAGAAAGAAGAAATAATGGAAAACAATTAAAGCTTATTGTATCAGAGAGATGTACATCAATACTTATGTGTTATGAACTATATAAAGCTGTGAAGATCCATTATTTAATTTTCCTGCTAAGAAATGAAAGTAAAAGGAAATGAAGGGGAAAATAGAGAGGATTGGGGTTACCAGCACATATAAGCTGACTTTGGAGAGACATTTAGTATTAGGAAGGGACAGTGGTTGATTCGACCATCTTTCAAATGTGCCAACGTATGTTGGTTTTCCATGACCATCTTGAGAAGGACATGATATAAAAACTTGAGCTCTGTCATGCACCTGAAACATGAAGTAAATGTTTCAATCCTTTTTAGACTAATAAAAGATTCTGTGATATATTTCATACACTGAACAAACAATGGATCGCTGTGAGGCTTGGACTCTAAACAAACGACAATAATAATTTTGTCACCTCAGCGGAAGAGAGAAAACAAATATTGAGCAGTGCTACATAGGAAATTAACTCACACATCATAAACCTAAACGTAAAAATCATCAGCTTAATTGTAAAATATGCGAAGGCTGCAGTACCTTTGGTATGGATACAATGTTTCCACCACCATAGTCCTTTGCAGCATATTCAGTTACATATAACAAAAATCCAGACATCTGAAAACAAGGAGTACTGATAAATAGATGGTACATTGGAATGTAAGGCAGGAAGATATTTAGATCACTTGTTGCAAGCAAGCATATAATCTTACACACCTGGCCTACCGACTCCATTGTTATTGGGTTTTCAGATTCAACCACATCAAAATCATGAATCATATCAAACAAATTCCCGGTTTTTGATACGTGAATAGATCCGTATGTTTTCTTTTCAATATCGGATGGAATTGGAGGGAGAGATTCTGAACTGTATTGCTCTATAACCTTCCTAAGTGCTGAAAGAAACAGCATTTTTGATAAACCTTGTTATTTAGAAAGATAATATTACTCCACTTAAGAGAATATACAGCTTAAAACCATACCTTTGAATTTTGCATTGCTCACATCCCCAGACTCCCTAATTGGTGCATCCTGGGCAAATTGGTGTTAGCAGTTTTGCATTTATAGTTTATAGCATACATTTAGACCAGAGTTACAACAAATAAGAAAACTTGTTCTTACATAATCATAGGAAGTGAGATCAGGCTTGTAATCAGACTCATCTGAACCAGTGTTTGCTCCATTATAAAATCCAAAGTTTGTTCCTCCATGTGCCATCTGGAAATATGAAATTTAAGGTTAAGGCTTTACCATATAGTTTTACTTCATAGCACGACAAGAATAAATTTTAGTGCATACATAAAGCACTGCAGAACCATTTCTTTCTAAAATTCTTTTTAAGGAAGCTGCTGTAAAATCAGCGTCAGTTTGCGCATTCTGCTCCCCCCAGTGTGTTAGCCAACCTGTGTAAAACTCCCTGAAGCAAGTATCATGAGCATTTTGATTACCAGAGAACAAAATCAATGATGACTAACTAGAAACTTACGAAGAAAGTGGCGGTGATTTCCCTGCGGCATTGAACTCTTTTTGTAACTCAAATATAGGCCAAGGATTATCACCAGTAGTGAAGTCAACAGCTGCAAATCAAAAATAAAGATTAGAGGTTATAAGAAGAGCACATGATGCAATCTAAAGAGTGCCTATATTGTGTCAAGAGCCAATACTATCTGAACAGTATAAAATTCTGTTAAGCTTTAGTATGGCATACATTATTGATAACGGTATTGAATAAAGTAATTCATGATCACAAATTATACAGTATAAAAATATATAAGGTGAACTTTACCAGAAAAGACAGCATCTCCACGAATTGTTCCTTTCTCCAGAGTTTCCCTAGAACCTCCATCTGTAGTATACCTACCACAATGAAAATGAAACGTGAACATTGTAATACAGTGCTATGTCACAATCTCCATCTGCTCAAAGTAAATTATTAGAACACCACTTTCTATATACTAATTGGAACAACCGCTAACTAGGTCATGTTTGAAGGCAACACATGTAGCCACCATGAATGAATCATGATTGTTCTCTGGCATAAGCATCAAATTAACAACAATATTTGCAAAGGACTATGAACGCAAGGCTGAATGACTTACAAAATTACTTCATCCCCAAGGTGCTTTCTAGCCAGTGAGACCAAGTGATGAAGATAAGCTTTGTCACTTGCATATGAACCATACTCATTTTCAATCTGCAAAATCCTGATTTATTGTGATTTACCAACAAGAGAATCAAGCATCTTGAACAATTAGTTTGACAAGGTTGAAAAGTAAATCAGACTCCTCTAAGATGATATATAAGGACAGTGTTGATCAAAAGGAAAAGTGAGACAAATTGGAAGTGTCATAACAATTTGCTGCCACATGTCTTAGTGGTTAGGATTTAGGAATTAACCCTGGAACTCAAAAGTACATAGTAAAAAGAAATGCCATGGACTACTATCTCTTGGTATCCATGTTTTCAATTTTTAATTCCACCAGTCCCTTGTGTCAATTCAAGAATATACAATTACGCATTAAAATTCTCAACAAATTGTTTTAGAGCTAAATAGGATTCTGATATTAATTCAGTCTCTGCATAATGTCTCACTTCCTAGACTCCCTCCTGATACAGATTATGAAGATATTTTTGGTATGACGTTGCACCATAATTAGATTCTTTTCTCCAAAGAGGACAAAATCTTACTTTGGAAATATAAATGAAGTTACTTTGCAGACATTGTATTGAAGGCCCTGGCCATAACAATGTAGAGAGTTGCCCATGATTAAGTTGAATACCAACACTTCAACAAGAGCTCTCGTCCAGTTTTTGCAACTTAGACACTTCATTCCTAGCATTGTACGTGTTTGTCATTTTTTTTTTTTTTAAATCTTTTAAGCATCATGGAAATGGGTCAAGTGAAACACTAAATATCAACATACCTGAACCATTATAATTGGACCACCATTTCCATAAAGAAGAGGAGCTATCTTTGGAAGTAGGCTTCCCCACCATCTTTCAACCTTCAAGAGTTCACAATTGAGCAGATATCAAATTACTGCAAAACAACAAATACATCGGTAGTCGCAGACCATGTCCTACTTGTATGTCAAATTCATATCACCAGAATCCCATATATTATACCTTTTCACCAAAACGTGCATGCTCTAGACTGGAAACCATGCTATATCTACAAAGAAGACAATGCATGAGGAAAACATACCAATTGAAGGAAAGCTGGGTCAGATGATCTTAGTGTGAGAGCTGGCTTGATGGCAAGTAACCAAGCAGGGAAACCACCCAAATCCCACTCTACAATATAAGCATATTCAATAACAGTTATTATCTCCACTGTTATTACATCATCAGCACCACCACTACTACGTGGTAACTGAGGATAAAATAAAATAAAATATTAAAAAAAAAAAAAGCAAAAACACTCGGAACTCAAGTGTCAGATGTATCTCCCACACATTTAAGACTAGAAGTAGACCAAATAGAACAATATATTGCAAGACCAAATAAAGGATAACATTTAGCTTTAAAACAAAACAGATTCGAAATACAAGATACGTATTAGGGGAAAAGGAAATATAGAAGGTTCTCATCCGTATAGTTAACATAAAGGAATGCAGAAATTTCATAAATCTTGATAGTCACTACTGACCTCCACATATATATGGCCCAGGTCTAAGCATAACAGCAAACCCAAGCTTCTGGCAGAGTTCGAGAAATGACACTAAATCTGCAATACCCGCAAAATTCGAAGTACCAGCTCTTGGTTCATGCAGGTTCCAGGGTACATAAGTTTGAATAGTATTTAATCCCAGCGCCTTTGCTCTCAACAGCCTATCTTCCCAGTACTGCCACATAACCACATCAATACATTCAAGACTCACTAAATAAAAATGGTCATCTTCTCAACAAACATTAAACTGTATTCTATAAAGGAGCAACTTTGAAGCATGTAATGACTGAGGAGTTTCAACATGCTCTTTCAACTTGATGAATTCAGCTGGTGATGTATATATTTAACACTACAAACAATCAGACAGACCAAAGAAGAAAGAATACCTCAGGAAGAACCCGAAAATAATGCAAGTCACCCCCAATGATCTGGAAAGGCTGACCATCTTTCCAGAACCTGTCTTCTGAAATTTCAAACTTTCTGACATAATCTGGACTCTGCAAATCAACCAAACAAACTTCTCAATCCACTAGATGAAGTAATGACACACACACACAGTTTTTTTTTAACTATAATCGAGTACAATTAGTGATTCTCTCCAACTTGATCCTCAATTTACTAAACACTAACCATGTAATTCTTATCAGCCTTCTATTGGGTAGCTGAAACATAGCTCAAAAAGTAAAATTCACTCTAAAAATTCCTCCCATAAACTATCATCTCCTTTCAACTTTCCCAACCAAGTTGACTGTCATTCACTATACATGGGATCAGAGATCAAATCCCAGAAATCAAACACCTAATGGACCCAGATAACGATCAAAGCTGAGTGCTTTGCTTCTGTAAATGATTTGAAACAAAACCAAACTGACCCACAATCAAAACCCAGTACTGAGTTTCCATTTCCAATGAGATTTGAAGCTTTTAGAAAGTAAAAGACTTACACTTTTGGTTGTTGGATGGTGCTGCTGGTCATTTTGAGATTGGGAAAGAGAAGGTAGAAGAGCAAAGACAGGGACAAAGACCCCGAAGGCTATGAGAGAGAGGAGGAGGAGGAAGAAGAACAAGGTGAGTCTTGTGCTTCTCTTCCTGGCCATTGTTGACCAGTTGGAGCTCGACACTCCTGAACTATTATGGTGATGGTGAAAGCTCTTACTATACTTCATTGCGTAAGCTGCAATGCTGTTTTACCAATAACGGTCAGGTGTCGATGTACCAATGTCTACTGTTATGGTAATAAGTTAAAACAGAATCTCAAACGCTTCCTAATCATTGATATATTCACCCTGATAATCTTTCAAGAAATGCCCAACTCAGAATCTTAATGTTCTGGTCTCTTTTTTATTTATTTGTTGTTTGATTTATCTTTCTTTCGCTAAAAAATAAAAATTATAAATTTATTCCTACACCTCGTTAATCCGATCATGGCCGGATTACCCACCGTTGCCGCCCATTTTAGTGGCTGGCAACAATCTCTATCGTTCGGCTGTTAGATAAGCGTAACAAATTGAGTAATTGACCATTCAATTAGAGTATAGAAATGAAGAAGATGCGGGGAAAGTGATAGATGAGGTAGAATTCTAATTTTTTGAGAATTTGAGGAACTTGTATCTTTGGACATTTGTGAGATATTTGGTGACCAAATTAGGATTAGTTGTGAAGGCGCGGATGTAAAAGTGAAATTATTAGAGAGAAACAAAATTGGGGGTCTAGGATGCGACTAAACCTATCTCACAACTTTGTTCAAAAAATCATAAATCAAATAAAAAACATGACTTTTTTTCCCCTCTTGTTACATTACCATTAAAAATTATTATACAATGATGTGAGAAGCATGGTTTCAATATCCATTCCCTATTAATTGGATTAAGATTAATTTTGATGGATGAGGAAGTTATAGTGCTATTCTTTTGGATTATTAGGGTCACTTTGTTGCGTTTTTTTCTCAAATCATGATCTTGATGTTCCTGGCCGTGTCAGTCGAGACGGTGGTAATGGCAATTGAACTTATTTGCGTTCGAGATTGGAAACATCTTTGATTGAAGGTTGATCCATCCATAGTATTTGATGGTATTAGTAGACCTTCTCTTATCCTTGGCAGCTTCGATTTTATTGGTTTAATTGCTTATACCAGATTTCTCAAATGATTTTCCAAGCTTCTCATTTTTTTTTTTTTTGAAAAGGCTCACAAAGTAGCCGATACTTTGAAATTTGAAATTATGGCATATCTTCTTCTAAATTAGTGTGTTGAGACGAGTCTCCACGACTCCACCTTAGCTTCCTTTTTGTTAATCCAATTTTGGGAGGTATTGTCTTATTGATGTCACTCCCCCTTCTATTGTTCTTCTTCTTTGATAGTTTGAATAATAAATGGAGTGATAGAGAGGCTGTCTCTCCTATCCTCGATCATTCAACCAAAAACCTAACCTCATGTGGCAAAATGGATCATCCAAAGTAAGATATTGGCATGAGTATGATTAATTTGATGTTTAGTTACTTCAATATTGTGAATTAAGTCCAGGAATTTTTTTTTTTTCTGGTTGGTTTGAACCCTCTGCAGGAGCTACACTTCCCTCCTCAAAGTAGAAATTATTCTTAGCCCAAATGAACTTGGATTAGGTCCAAAAGCATAGCAACAGCCCAATCTAAGGGGATCTCCTGTCTTCGCCAATTTGTTTAAGTTGAGGAGACCAGCTTGTGTTCTACTTTCTTTCTTTCAAATTTTCAATGATCTTGGATATTGCAGGTTTTGCTTTCATTTGCCAAACAATGATGACGTTCTTCTAATCTAAATTGATGACGTTCTTCTATCTATCTCTTTCGTTATAGATGCCGTTTTTCTAGATTGGGTTTGTGGGGTGTGATGTGCTTTTCTCAATTATCGACCCTCAATTATTTTTTCTAAACTCTAGATTCATACAATCACTCATTAGCTAATAAGATCAATACATGTATATCAATGCACCGGCTCTTTCAAAGAATATTGAAAAGGATGCATTAGACAGAGGGGTACATAAACTCTTACTCAAAGATAAAATAGAGCTTTTCTTATGCTCACTATTTTAGTACCGGGACATTCACATGGATTAAAGATTTTTAAAAGGTCCTTGAATAAAAGCTCCAAAATGAGTAAAAATTATCTTACTTACTCCAGCAACAGATTTTCATTACCACTAACCCAATTTAAAGAAAAATGACTATTCTGCCCTCAATATAATTAATGAATTACATTTTATGCCTCTCCCTCCTCTCTTCTCTCTTCCTCGATCTCTGCCTCAGATCTCTCTCTCTTCTCTCTCTTTCCCTGATCTCCACCTCCGGTCTCTCTTTCTCTCTGATCTCTAACTCCGGCGCGGAGTTGAAACATGATTTAGGTCGAGGAGATGAGCAGGACCGGTCCACGTCGTCGGAAGTCCGGTGGTGGACTAGTGGTTGTCATCGAAACACGGGCAGAAGCATAGCATCTCTCACCAGAAGATTCTAATTCTGGTTTCAGATGGTTTCTCCTTCAACAGCCAAAGATCGAAAATGGAGCCACTGAGTTCGACGTCCAGCACAACACCGGAGGCTTCTGGTTCAGATTCCGAAGAGAGAGATGACTCGATACAGGAGCCGTACGTCTCAAGGTTTTGATTTTCATCCTCGTCCAGATGCCGGTGTCTCGAGGTTTTGATTTTCATTCTTGTCGTGCTCTTGGACGTCGTCGCCGGCGACCAGGAGAAGGTGTTCGTGGTCGGACGGCGCACTCATGGCTTGGTATCTCTGCCGGTGCTCGACTCAGGCTGTGGCCTTTGAGATTGGTGATTGGGTGCCCAGAGCTTTTCTCTGGGTGCCCAAGATGAGGTTTTTTTTGTTTTTTTTTTGTGGTAAAATGTGGCAGAAGCCCAGAAAGAAAAAAAGATTTTAGGGGAAATTACTGGTCACTCCCTGTACTTTTATGGCGTCGACAGTTCAGTCCCTGCTATCCTAATTTCAACAAGTTACTCCTCAAACATTCAAATCTCACACAATTTGGTCCAAAATGACTATTTTGCCCCTCCCTTCCTCTTTTTATTTTTTATTTTTCTCTCCTCTCTCCCCCCCCCCTTTCTTCTAAAATTCATAATTAATTCATACGAACTCCGATATTTACGTTCCATACATGTACGAGATCATATCAATGAGCTCTACAACTTTTATGAGGAAAGTTTTTCCAAATTTTGTATGTATAAAAAGTCAATTTCCACGACCCTCCCCTAAATAACATTCGTTTCGAAAATCCCCTTTCCTCTAAAACTCATAATTAATTCATACAAACTCTGATTTTTGCTTTCCATATATGCACAAGATTGTATTGACGAGATCTACAACTTTCATGAAGAAAATTTTTCCAAATTTTGTATGTATAAAAAGTCAATTTTCACTACTCCCTAAATAACGTTCGTTTCGAAAATTCCCTTTCTTCTAAAATTCATAATTAATTCATACAAACTCTGATTTTTGCGTTCCATATATGCACGAGATCGTATCAATGAGATCTACAATTTTCATGAAGGAAGTTTTTCCAAATTTTGTATGTATAAAAAGTCAATTTTCATGACCCCCCCTAAATAACGTTTGTTTCGAAAATAAAATCGATACAAAACCGAATTTCTTGTACAACTACTTATGAAATAGTCTCAATATTCATAATTCAAATATTCGATATGTCTTGGGTTGAAATGTGCATAGTGAGAGAGAGAGAGAGAGAGAGAGTGTGTGTGTGTGTGTGTGTGTGTGTGTTATTTAGGGGGCGGTCGTGAAAATTGACTGTTTATACATACAAAATTTGGAAAAACTTCCTTCATAAAAGTTGTAGATTTCATCGATACGATCTCGTGCATATAAGGAACGCAAAAATCGGAGTTCATATGAATTAATTATGAATTTTAGAAGAAATGAGGGGAGAGGAGAGAAAACATAAATAAAAAGAGGAAGTGAGGGGCAAAATAGTCATTTTGGACCAAATTGTGTGAGATTTGAATGTCTGAGGAGTAACTTGTTGAAATTAGGATAGCAGGGACTGAACTGTCGACGTCCTAAAAGTACAGGGAGTGACCAGTAATTTCCCCAAGATTTTATTGAGGGTCAATAGACGTCTATTAGGGGGTAATAGATGTTTTAAATTAATGTAATATTTTCTTCTTCTTTTTTCGTTAATTAAAGTTTTATTTGTTTAACTTTAGGAATATTAGTTTTCATTCCGGCAAACGAAAGTTCTATTAGAGAGCAATAGACGTCTATTGTGGGGCAATACATGGCTGATAGACGTCTATTGGGGGCAATAAACCTTTCCGGTGAGGTTTTCAAAAATTCCGGTGGGCGGCAACCGGTGACTGGATTCCGGCTGCTGGTGACCGGAATCCCGCCCTATGACCGGTGACAGGGCTCCGGCGAAGTCCCCTATGATTTCTCTCTTTTCCATTCTCTCTCTCTCTCTCTCTTTCTCTCTCTCTCTCTCTCTCTCTCTCTCTCTCTCTCTCTCTCTCTCTCTCTCTCTCTCTCTCTCTCTCTCTCTCAGTAACAAAGGTGAGGGTAAAATGGTATTAAAAAGAAAAAAAAATCTTAATGGGGTAAGCGGGAAAAAAATCTATAAAAATGGGGTAAATGGACAAAAACCGGTCAACTTTCTCAGGATCCCGGTCACTAGCTGCCTCCCACCGGAATTTACTAAAAATCTCGTCTGAAAGTTTTTTTTTAGCCCCAATAGACATCTATTGCCCCCTTGCCCCCCCCCAATAGACGTCTATTGCCCCAATAGTCTATTGCCCCCTAATAGACGTTTATTGCCCCCCAATAAACGACTATCTGCCATGTATTGCCCCCCAATAGACGTCTTAGGACTTTCAGTTGCCAGAATGAGAACTAATTTCCCTAAATTTAGACAAATAAAACTTTGATTACAGAAAAAAAAAACAAGGAGATTACATAAATTCAAAACATCTATTGCCCCCCAATAGCCATCTATTGCCCTCCAATAGAGGGGTAATAGACGTCTATTAGAGGGCAATAGACATTCAAAACTTTTTTTTTCTTTCCTTCTGTCCAGTTACTTAAAAAATATATATATTGATTTGGGCACCTAGAGAAAAGGTCTGGGCACCCAATCACCTCTCTCCTCTGCCACAGCCTGGGTCGAGCACCAGCGACGTCCAGGAGGCCATCGACAATGCCAAAGAGATGGCGAGGCGTCTAGGAGGCCATCGAAGTCGTCGTTGTCAGCGCCGGTCGAGCTGCAGCAGAATCGGAGCAAAAGTCGACCCGCACCGGCGAGGTTGTTGGACGCGGTCGAGCTCACCGGCGAGTTGCACGGAATCTGGGCGTTGCAATGGTTGGACGCGGTCATTGGCAGAGCGACAGCAGTCGAGCTCACCTGCGAGTTGCAGCGAAATCTGGGCGAGAGGTCGAACCTCGCCGGAGTTGGAGATCGTGGAGCAATGGGAGAGAGAGTGAGACGGAGAGAGAGCGGATCAGAGAGAAATAGAGAGTTCAGATCGTGGAGAGAGGAGAAAGACATAGAGGCAGATGTAATTAATTAATTAAGTGAATGGCAAAACTGTCATTTTGCTTTAAAAATGGTAAGTGAGAATAAAAATATGTTGCTGGAGTAAATGAGATAACTTTGCCTCATTTTGATGCTTTTAGTCAAGAACCTTTTTTTTTATTGATATTTTGATAATGATATTCGAATTTGCTTTAAAACTAACTTATAAATACTGTTATCCACCAATAATTCATTCTCAATAGAAATAGCCGATAAAGCATTCTAAAATACAAACCTTGAAATTTTTCTTTAATGGTTAGAAGGAATTGTCATTGTCAAATGTGCTGTAATTCACATCAACTTCAACCATAATTAAGCCAACAAATTACGATTCTTTATGAAGAAGTATCCAGCTATCTTTAATTTCAAAAAAGAGATGAAGAGCTAGATATATCATATATAACACCCAGGTAGCTCTCTCCTACATCCCCATCACCATGTGCCGTCTGCATGTGAAAGTGAGAGAAAGCAAGCAAGAGACAGAAAAGAAAAGTAAATAGAGAAGGAAGAGATAGCTAGAGATGATGATGATGGTAAGTCAAAGAGAAAAGGTTGCATTATTAACACAAAGGGTGGCAAAACATCTTTACAAAGACAAGTCAACTGTGTTTTTGATCAGTCATGCCAATGCCATTGATCCCCACTCCCCACCATGAGAATTCACAGACTCTTATTTGCCCTTCATTCTTTTATATCCTGGCATCTGCCTCATTTGCCTTGGTTTCTCTGCAGCTTTTTCACAGACCCATCATTTCTTATTCTTGTATTTTTGAACAGCTCAATGAACCAATCCACCGTATAACAAAAAGCAAGCACCCAGAAAACCCAAAGCATCAAATTGGAGTACTATAGCTGGGCATGCCTTGGGGGCTCTCTCTGTGCCTTTACCAATCCTGTGAATGTGAACCTGGATGTGAAATGACAAACATGCTGTATAGCTAGTCTCTTCCTACACTTCTCTTTTGCTCAGGCAAACAAGAAAATGGCAATGCTGGCTTCTGTGACAATTCAAAAAGGTCTCTGTGTTTTTTCTAAAACAATATAACATAAAAAAATCAAGAGGATTCAGAGAGGAATCTTTTGTTAAAATAAATTCCAAGTGGCCCTCCAAGACCACTCTCATTTCTCAAAGTAATATATAAAGCCAGCCAGCTAGCTAGCTCAGACATGCATATCTCTATGCATATTGACCTAACAATATCATCAGGTTATAGGGATGAGTATCTCTCTTTTTAGCTTCACTCTCTGGTTTTTATAACCCACTTTATCTGATGATGATAGGCTAATCATTTTTTTTTTGTTTACTCAAAATTCGTATAATTTGATAATATAAACTTAATTTAACCTTTGAGGCCACGCACGTGTACAAAACAGAGGCATAGAGCATTTTCATGCATGCGAAAATCACTTTACATTACTAACCTAATTCAACATTTGAGGCTAGAAGTTGCAGAAGCACTAACCTAGCTATCATGCATCTTATAAGTATACCACATTAAAATGTGAAAAGAGCCCTTAGAAATATCTTAATCAATTTATTATTAGAGTACTAAGCATATATGGAGCCCCATGCCCTTTCATTTCAATAATCCGAGTTGCATGTTATCAATTCTATGTCAATGATTCAATGCTTATTATCGAAAAGTTAGTTGGTTTGATCGTAACTTTTTTTTTTCCTATAATGGTGAATGAGAGATCTTAAGTTCAAATTTTTCTTTCCTTAAATGATTTAAAATGTTAATTTAAATTTTCATGAACACACTGTTTTTTGCAATTATAATTGTCAAATCAATAATAATTTAATTCTTATCATTCAACGATCATCTTTGAATAAAGATTCAGATAAAGGAGATCGAATCATTGAAACAGATTATATGATGGACTTAAATGAATCTAAATACCTTCAAACATTTTGATATGCATATTCTAAATATGAATCATGCAAATGTTAGATTTTCACAAATCGTCACCAAGTTTGGTAACATGCAATTTCATTCATTGATGGAAATGGTTCATTTTCCTATCAAAGCTAGGTTGGTCTCCCTATTATATTAGCGACATCAAAACAGTCATCTCACTTGTGTAAACACATGTACATTTTGTCAAACAAATTAGAATGTGACATGAGATGACGATGACCATATTGTTAAGCGTCTAATTTTTTTATGTTTGTGAGATTACTTACAAAGAAAACAAGAACACAAATCGTCCTAATTATTGAATTTACATATACAAACGATAATATCCAAAAATTTCAAACTTCAGAAAGTTCTCTCATCCATGCACATAACCTTCATTAGAAAACTTGATTGATCATATATATGTTCTTTAGTGCAACGTCCATGACAACTAAACAGTGGCACTGATAATTAAGTTCTTGGTATATTATTTACTAGCTAGCAAGCAGTTGCTATCTAATGTAATGTAGAATATAAGCTAGCATAACCAATGACAGTAACATCCGATTACACTTATTCCTTACCAGGTGGGCAGGTCACATCAATTCTCATTTTCTGTTCTCTTTCCTAGTAGAAAATATTCCCCTCGATATAATATATGAAAACCATTGCATTAACCCTCTGCTGAGTTTGTGTAGCATTTTCTCTTCATGTGGACGATTAAAAACCCAAATCTATCTCAACTTGCTCAATTTTTTTTCCACACCGGCCACCGTACATTTGTAGAAACCGAATTCGACCATCCCGATCAATGTAGCATACCAATTCGTTTCCAGTGTTTGACCGATCCTTTCACTATTATTATTTTTTTTTTTACTTTTGTATAAAATGTCAATATATATATAGTTATACAAGATATTCACGAAAATGCGGATGATCAAAGATAAAACGAGTTGTTCGGACAATCGAATGACCTGCACACTCCAACCAAACTCAGTACAGTCCGGCATTCGCTTCTGATCCGGCGTGTGTACTCGTATATATAGCAGAAGAACGGTACCCGCAAAGAAACGTTATCTTCCACACACACACACAGAACACAAGAATGCAGTTACTATTTCATGGGAGAAAAGATAATAAAAAAGAAAAGAAAAGGGTACTAAAGCTAAGGACCTAAAACTCCCACTATTGTTAGCTAGGTACAAACTTATACAAAAGAACATAAACTGATCTAGCTTCCTCGGGATTGAATCCCACTAGCAATGCACCCAGATTAGGTATCAAACAGCATCTCTCTTTTGTTTTCACATTGTGCGGCAGCAGCTAACTAACTTGGCTCACGCTCACACACACACACACACCCACCTTGGCCTAGCCTGCACATACATTGAGAATCCAATGCTTTAGTTTTTTCATTCTCCCATTATCCCATACATACATAAATAATCCGTATATTCCTCTACTTTTTCCTAACATGTATTATATATACATTCGGATATTCAAAGTTGCCTGCCTACTTTATAATCAGAAATTATCGAACTATTGCTCTGGGTTAATTCACAGTTCTAATTTAAATGGTAGGAACTAATTTTAGTTAGTATGAAATCCAAGGATTAAGACAAACTAAACCTACTTTGGAATTTTTAAGTGGCCCACGTATTGGACGAACAGGATTTTGGGGTTAGTGGAATTATAGTTTAATGGGAGATTGAAGAACACTAACTAGTTATGTAACTAATCATACAATAACCACATTGTTAATCATACCAACCAAATCATGCATTGGCGCACAGCAACAAGAAAGTGACAAACTTTCTTAGAAACTAAAGCCAACCAAACATAGGTATCAACGTGTCTATTGAGCAACATTGTGGTGGCAAAAAACTGAAACCCTTTCTTCTGTGCAAGAGAATATTGAAACCCTCAGGGATTAATCATGAAACCGTTTATATTAACAACATGCATTAATTTCATGAATTCTTAACCCTCCCATATTTTGCATTGATACTTAGAAGCTTATAATATGATCAATAAAGGCTTATAATTGATAATTCAGAAAATGTAAGGAAAGCATGCATGCACATGACTTAAGTCAATTGATACTTATTCAGAAAATGTAAATAAAGGCTTAAGCAAAGCATGCATGCCAATGACTTAAGTCCTCAAAATGTCGTCGTTTAATTCAGTTCAAGTTCATGGATATTCCCTTGGGGAAGATTGATATCAAAATATATAGCTACTCTCCTCAACATCATATATTTGAGAAATCAAAATTAAGAAAGAGATATATTCAACTTTCTCCATCTCTCTTTCTCTCTCTGTGGGGATGGAGCTAGCTATAGCTAGGCCAGGCCAGGCTAACCCTGCCAATTAGGTTTTTGTGGTACTTGATTCTGCAAGTCACGGGTCGAACTACTATTGTTGTTGCTTACGCAGTTTCCCAGACCAGCGATATTGAGCATCATGTCACTGTGCGACATTGCTTTTAGCCCCAAGAAATCCCTGGTCAAACCTTCCCCACCACCAACGACACCATTTTCGTCAGCTCCGCCACTCCGACTCCCGTCTTTGCTCTTCGAGTTCCCCAAAATGCCACCGAAGGCGTCCTCGAACGAGGTCCCTTCAAACCCAGTACCCGAAGACAGAGAGTTCATCATGTCATGCAAAAGAGAGCTGGCTTGCTGCTGCTGTTGTTGTTGATGATGAACACTACCTCCTACTGCTCCTCCACCAATGCCGTTGCCGGCAGCTGACACCTGACCCCCGAAGTCAGACAGGTGGGCCCGCGCCATGACGCCAGCTGGCACTGAGACCGAGCCTGAGGAGGTGCTGCTGCTGCTCATTGTCGCTCCCATCTGAGCTGCCTTCTGCAGCAATGCAGTGGCTGACATGTGAGGTGGGGATGACAAGGCTGCTGCAGCACCAGGCACCTGGAATTGAGGGAGAGTGGGGCCCAAGCTAGGGTTAGGGTTTGGACCCAACTCCAGGTTCTGCTGGAAATCGTGATGATGATGGTGATGATGATCCTGATTTCCAGAGAAGATAGAGGTAGCACTGGGTGGTGGGCCAGAAGCAAGCCAAGGTGGTAAGAGACTGTTGGTGGAACTGAAGCTGCTAATTTGCTGATGATCATTTTGCTCCTTCTTCATGAATGCACTGTATGCATGGAGGTCATGGCCATGGGGGTTGAAATTAATGTGGGGACCACCACCCATGAGGTTCATATGATTTTGAGGCTGAGGCTGAAGAGGAGGAGGAGAAGAGAGGGTTTGCAGTGTTGTTGGGTTTATGGCTCTTGCACTCTCTTCTGCTAAAGCATCACAGAAAGCTCTGTGGGTGATGAAACTGTCCCTTCTGTGAAAGAAAATGAAAATCCCCAAAATTAAAGAGACAAAACAGAAGCAAACAAGGCCATTAATATGCCATATACAAAACTGCAAAGTGCTTTTTACGGAAGCAGTATTGACTTTCACACGCTCTCTTTTGCTCATCATCTCTTTCTGTAACCCAAACCCATCAATGATCAATCTCTCTCTCACTCCAATGTACCAAATCAAGAATAATCAATCTGGGATTTCAAAGTTATATCTAATCAATCAAGTTGGTGGTAATTAATTGATTTAAGGTTTGGTGATTAATTGGTTCTTGTTACCTCGAGAAGAGAGTTCCACAGTCACATCTGTACTCTCTGGTGCCACAGGTCTTTGAATGGGCTTTCCAATCTGATTGAACCGCATACTTCTTTGAGCACTTCTCACATTTCCACTTCTTCTCACCGTGCTTTCTGAAAAAGTGCTTCTTGATCCCAGTCAAGTCCCCAAGAGCTCTTGAAGGGTCATGGTGCACACAGCTGGCTTCTGGGCACACATATACTTTCTTCCTCACCTCTTTGCTTGTTCTCTGCTTTAGCTTCCATGGCAAATTGTGCCCTCTTCTGTGGAGCTGAAGATTCTGATCCCTCTGAAACCCTTTGTTGCAGATCTCACATATGAATCTGTTTGTTGCCATGAGGGTCTTGGGAGACAAAGCTATCACTTCTGCATCTGGATCTGATTCAAAACCCGAAAAAAAAAGTTGAGCCCAGATGGGTGCACATAATTGTGCAAAAAGTGTACATCTTTTGGTAATTCTGAACTGTAATAAATAAGTTACCTACCTGGGTTTCCTGGCTGGTTTCTCTTCCTTTTCACACCTTGACTATTTGCGTGAGGCGGTGGTGGAGGAAAATACTGCTGAGAAAAGTTACTGGTGCCGATTTCAGTTGATCTGTTTCCAGACGAGACACTAGCTTGGTCACCAGAAGCTGAAGTTAAATTAGACATGTTCTCATCCACCTGTTGTTGCTGTTGAAATTGCAAAGCTTTCATCTTTTTCTTCTTGAATTGCTAAGCTTCAACCACCATGGCTCCTATGGATCTTGATAGAGTTGCCTGAGTGAGAAAAAGAAGAGTGCTTTAGGATCTGAGTGAGAAGACAAACCAAAACAAAACCTAAAAGGGAAGACAACAATTGATGTCTCTCAAGCTTGTGTGTGTGTGTGTGTGTGTATATATATATATTCACCCACTATATACACACCTTGATTGTTTCTTCTTTGATTTGTTTGGCTCCAACCCAACAGACAATTTTGGTTTTTTGAGAGTTTTGCTCTCAAAAGAAACAATAGAGAGAGAAGTGAAGCTGAGAGAGAAAACCAGATCCTGTAACTAAACTAAGCTATAGCTACTATTCTTCTCTCCTTCTCATGGCTTAAGAGCCATATGTTTGATAATATTACCAAGAAGATCCAAACTATGGCCACACAAATATGAACAAAAGATAAAGACTTTGGCTGTCCAAAATTTAGAGAGAGAGAGAGAGAGAGAGAGAGAGAGAGGGAGAGAGAGGGAGAGACCTCTGTTATGTTTGAAGTGCAGACCAAAACAAAAAACAATAGCTAGTCACAAAACAGAAGGGAACCCTACGGCTAAACTCTGACGTTGGCACTTTCTGTCTTTTCCTTTCTTCTCTTTCACAACCCCAGAAAAAATCTGATCACTTCTTTATTGTATAAATGACAAGCTAGCTTTCATCTTAAACAAAAGTTTTCATTTTATTTTTCTCTGAACCTTTAGCTAGCTAAGCTAAAACCTTTTGTAAACTAATCACTAGCTACTACTACTATAGCATACTCTCACCTTTCCCTTCTCTTTTAAAGTAAAGAAAGCAACCATGTCAAAAGAGAGTATCATTTCCACTTATTTATATACAAGGTATGAGAGAGATTGATTTTGAAATGCATGATTTACTTTTACATCATGGGCATGCAGTAACCCTTTTTCCTTTCCCTTCCCCAACTTTCTACAATTACAGTGGCATGATTGATCCATTGATTAAGAAGCAATGGCTAAACTAGAAGCTTTCATGCTTCTTTTCTTTAAACTCTTTCCCAGTTTCCTATTGCAGGCGTTGCATCTACGCTATTATCATGACTTAAACTATTACTTTCAAGCTAGGTGGTTAATTGAAATTTCTGACAGTCTTGGATGGTTTAAACGATAAATATATATTTGAGAGAGGAAAAAATCAAAGAATAATAGATTAGATCACATTATATGGATCTACAATGCTAAACCTAGATAGCTCGATATCGCCTGCCTAACTATTAAAACACAGTTGCTTGGCCTCGGCCGCCTCTTTTGTTTTATCGTAAGATCCATGATTTGTACAATTATGGGTGGTACGTACTTGTAGATTAAGTTTGATTGGAGGGACTTGAGAAAGGTCCATAGCTAGCTATCTTCCTTGTTGACTGAAATGTCAACAAGCATGACCTTACCCTTATTCCGAGTTAATGATAAGCTTGACTTCTATCTGTTCATAGAATTAAAGATATAGTTACGTAGACAAAATAACATGATAGAACTTTTAGGGAAAGAAGAAAAAAAAATCATGAGCTAGCACAACCAATAGTTTTCTTAATCTTTGTTTTGATGTTTAACAATTACATTTAGATTAAAACATTTTAACAAATATCCTAATGTTGTCTTGATAATCCGAAAACAATCGTTCATGCATAATATGGGAAGGCGATTAGGAGATTCCTGATTAGGTAGGTTACCCTTAACTATTGCTTAATCCATTGGCGATAAGGTGGTGAATTGAAACATGTATCTTGGTAGCCAAAGGAAATAAACAGAGAAAAAATGATTCCCGCAATAGAGGCTGCTAGCGAAAAAAAAGCAACCTGAATTGTGAAATTGGAGTTGTGGGGAAGCATATAATGTAAGAGCCATGCTATTATTAGAAGAGGTGAATTGTTGCACCCTAAATGATGAGAGTCTAGCTAATATTCCCAAGCATATCGCTAGCATATTTCTTCCCAAACACATCTTCATGTTTTTTAATAATCTACCAACATCCTTTTATTTCTACTAATACATATATTAAAATGAGTGACTCTTTTCCGCCCATCTTATTTTTCCCCATTCGAACCAATGTGCTCATGATCTTCTTGCAGGCACTGTTATGAGGTTGGACTGACTCAGTTGAATACTAGTAAAATCAGATGACTACTTTGAAGATAACTTCAATCATAAGGTATAAAGTATAAGTAGATGACTAGACAAATGCATAATCTATATATATATTATGCATGCATATGCAGAACTTAAATAATATGTAGGTACATCTGGAGCTACATTATCGCAATCTCTCTGTTTGTCCATCTTTTCGATAAGCTTGTGTTCCCTCTCAAAATATAATAGCAGTTTGAATTTAGAAATGGAATGGACATAAAAAACTATTATCATCTTTGTCATTTTCTTGTTTTATTCTTCAATGATTTAGTTTTTGAAAATGGGATCTTGCTCGACCAAAGTCTCAATATGCTCTCCCAGCTCATCTCCGTGATTAATATAATGCGTACAACTGTATAAGGCATGCTTCTTATATATAAAGGAACGCAATTTTTAAAATAAAGAAAGAAGAGAAAAAAGTACGAGCAAAATTTCCATTTTTTGAAATGCTATTTGGCACCATCCGCCTATAGGTTTATTATGTATTGGTGCCGATCGATAATATATGAGTGTATATGAAGGTATGATATATAATGAAGTAATGGAATCAATTTTATGAAGTTCGATTTATTGTATTTACAACAGCGAGGGGTAATATCTCCTTATGACATATAGATTGTAATATTTGAAATTTTAGTATTTTGTCGATCGTTATATTTTTCGCCCTTTTAGTAAAATCACACGCATCATGTCGTCCGATCGAACAACGCCCCACCCACGAAACAAGACCGCACAACACTGAATAAAGATGGTTCACAAAGAAGTGAATAACAATGTGTTCCTCATGGTACGGAGGCTTTCATCTTAATTTGAGACTAATTAAGTAAACTTTGGAACTATAAAATGTTCATATATGCATCAGCCAACACTAACCATAAGGTCCATAAACATACAAGATTTCACATTCTTTATGAGGTGAATATGCGTATATAGTTCGTTATGACTTAAAATATCAAATTAATTATAATTAAGGTCGGCTAGTTGATTGCATAAAGGTTTTATATAGTTTAATTAGTGGAGCGGTAGGTAGGAGGAGGTCGAAATTGCTTCTTGCAAAACCCTAGAGTTGTGATTACCATCTGGTACTAGTTGTTACCTTGAGCTAGATAACCTAATGAAATGATGGGGTTTGAAATGACCTGTACGTGTTTTGGGTTGTTTCCAAAATTGCTAAAGTAAATGTCCTCGGTGCCTCTGGCCTCTGCCTTTGTTTTGTTTTATTCTCTTTCTTAATTTCACTTTCTTTTCAGTTCTTTAATTTGGTTTTGGCTAGGGTCAAATTATCATCCATCTAAGCGCGCAACTGGCCGGCCCCGATTGCTACCCATTAATTAAATTAGGGATTTGTCTGGTGAAAAACATTTACTGTACGGCATGCTATCAGTCGAGGCTAGCTAGGTTTTTCACCAGTTGTGCTTGGTTATCAATCTTTTTAGCTGTGTCAACTTTCTACTGACTCCTTTGATTAACAAGTTTAATCATGAAGTTAATTTTACATTTTTATATACTAACAGACACTTGTAACATGCGGTATGTCTGTAATGAGATTGTTATAAACACAAAGGAAAATGAGCTTGTAAGTGATTAAAAAGATTGAGAGTGGGTTTGGTAATTAAATGAAGTGAAAATAATAACAAAATAATTACCAATTGGAATAGTCGATATAAAACTTCTTTTAATTAAACTATCAAGAGACTTGATAAAAAGCTAAATGCCTAAATTGCCATGCATGAGCTTGGAGACAAACGCATGAATATGAGTATGTGTTTGGCTCAGTGTGTCTGGTCCTGATCATTCGGACATAATTTGATTATTCTTTCTTTCTTCTTCTTCTATTTTTTATATATTTTATTTTACGAAAACAAAACCCATCACCACCGGTGACTCCCTACCTCAGCCATTGTCATCCAACGGTGACCCCTGATTGCCTTGTCGGTGTCAGATGGTGCCACCAGCTATTTCCTCCTCCCTCCATCTCTGATCTGTGCTCGTAGCTCTCAGCATTTGCAAGATATTGTTTTTAAATCATATTAATCCTCTACCACTCGTAACTCTTGGCCTGATGTGGAGCCTTGACTTGATTTAGATTTAGCAACAACCGTACCTAAACCTAGCTTCGAGTTTCCCTCTCGATCTCCAAGTACTCAAGTAGTGGAACACTGATTGGACTGTGAATAGAATATCCTCTTCCCCAAATGCGAAGCAACCTACCTAGCTAAGTACCTTATCATCTATGAAATGTATATAGGATCAGCTGGAGAGAATTATCAAAGGTGCACTTATGCATGGACTAGCTGCGAGTTCACGGGATTGTGTTTAGTACTAGTGTTCGCACTTGCATGGGACTCCACACATAATGATTGAGAATTCGCTCACTTGCGAGTCCCACTCTCCAACACTAATTATTTGTCAAATAAATATGATAAAGCCTAGATAGCTATAGCCAGCCCCTTTCTTCAAGTTTAGGATGATCCCTTTCTTACAGCTAGTCCTACATTAATTTGTGAATTAAGGAAAGTCTTCCTTAGTACCACCCTCTGCAAGAGACATGCAACAACGACAACAACATTATTAAATTACACTAGAACATTAAACGGCAAACTGAGCCACACCCACGTACATCTTCCTGTAAGGTCTTCTTTTCCTCCACATCAACCGGTTAGACATTAAACAACAGTACAGCATCAGACTCCATTGCAATGAATAAGGCCTGCCTCCAAAGCTAAATGTAACCAAAGAGATCAAAATAATCTCATAATATTTTTCGCAAATTACCGGCCATTGATGACAAAGTTATCATACAGTACATTATACAACCTTTATGAAAAAAACCCACAATCAATAGAATTTTTCTAATCCTCTCTTCCTATAGGGAAGAACATACATAAAATTCTTTTTATTGTTTTGCAAGAAAAACTAATGGGACATTCTATTCATACCTCCAAAATTGGTATTTGGACCTCCTAATGGACCTCCAACTTATTTTTACAAAATATCAATATGCTATCTACATCTCCCTAATTTTCCCAAAATGCCAATTGTCCAATAAAATCAACAAAAATCCTTCTTTTTTTTTTTTTTTCTAGATTCTATTTATACCTCCAAAATCGGTAATGGACCTTCTTCAAATTTTGAACAATTCACAATCCTATTTTTACCTTTGAAAAAAATAAATTTCTCCAGGTGGTAGTCTCTTTCTTTCACATAATTTTGTCACTTCTATTTTGTTTCTTTCATCCATATGTATTTTTTAGTCTTTCTTATAAAATTCTAACTATCACAGCTTGACTTTTGTTTCAGTTTGGTTTATGTTACTGTTATTCTTTCTTGCTTGGTTTTTCTCTTTTTGACCTTCTAGCCTTTGTGTACTGCTATTGTATTACAACAACAACAACAACAAAAGTCTACCATGCTATCAAGTCTATGAAACTATAGTACAAGAGAATTGAAGTGAAAACAAAGAAATCCAACAATTAGATAGTTAGATAGAATTGAAGTGAAAACAAATAAATCCAACATCGAAAAGCCTACAATTATAGAAGAATAATTAAATAAAAGGCCATTCAAGGACAAATACTAATCATTCTTCCCAATAGCCTGCACAAAAAAACATGGTGCCAAATCGAATCATTTAATCAAACCAAGAACCAAAATTCCAAGTTTATGAAGTGGATGCTTCTAGTTTTGAGTACAGTAGTACTAATCGAGAACATCATACCATGTAATCAAGATGCAAAACCAAAATTTCAATTTTCTCAAGTGGATGCTTCTAGGTTATAGTAGTACTAATCGAGAAACCAGAGTGTTAGACATTGGTGCAATACAATGGTCAGTGATTTTAGAGTTTATGTTGGAGGAGAAGGTTTTCTCCAAGTTGAAAACTACTAGAGATAAGAAGAGGCCTTTTTTTTTTTTTCTCTTTTATGTCCTTATCGGTAATTTGACATGAGTTGACAAGGTCAACTATTATTCGGAAAAAGAGAGAGGTTCAAATACTAATTTTGGAGGTATGAATAGAAGCTCCCAAAACTAATTGGATTGTTTTTTTTTTTTTAGAAACGAAACTAATTGGATTGTTACAAGCTAAAAGAACGGTACCAATATAAGCCAAGTAATTAACCAATGCTACCTGATTTGGTTCATTGTTATTGGTTAAAAAAAAAATTCAAGATGAGTACCACAAAAATTACCAATACTAGTTTAACCTAAAACCACCATTCTAGGTGACACGGATGCTTCAGTTTTCCTTGTTTATTAGTATAGTGAAGTTTCATGAGCTATGATGATCATGGACATGGTGGGCAGCGGACAATTTAATTTCAGAGAGATTTTTACGTAGGACAAACGTACCACGTGGCTGGTAGGATTGTCCAATCAGTGAACATGCAAAGGAGTATTTTATGTATTTCATTTTAATAAGTAAAGATAAATTTAAAACACTTACAATTTTTTAAATTTTGATTGGACTGATCTAAACCTACCACTACTTAGTATATTTGTATTTGTCGTATGTAAGAATTTCTCTATAATTTCATGAAAGACGTTTGTCGGCTGTCTATCGCCGTGTGCTTTAATAACCCTGAAAAGGACCAGTAGGAAGACCCGTCATGGACCCAAAGACACACGTGGAGTGCTGTGGTTGGAACTTCGTGAAGCGACCGTGCAAATTGGGGTGACGTTAGTCAGTTTTAGGGTTGTCAGAAGGGACGGCAAAATTCTCTTTGACACCTGTCATGCCCTCCTCTCCACCCTTTTTATATCACAAGTGACGGGACATGTTTGCCCGTGGGAAATTATTTGAATGACATGACATGAAATCGATAAATCGTTGGAGGAGTAATTAATTTTGTGATCCAGAAATCACATTTCCGACCATTTTTGTTATCATTGACACTTTAATCGCCACAGGCCACTGATTAATGGAACCCGAATATCTTTTAGATTCCAATCTGAGTCGCATATCTTATTCAACTTCAAAGAATATGAAAGAACAAGATCATGTTCAAAACCTTCGCAATAGTGACATTACTTGTCATTTACCTTGAACCGTACAATAAGGTTTGGATATTTAGTCTCCACAGGCCACTGATTGATGTGATAAACCAGGAAAACCAATGGGGGTGTTAACAAAGGAGTTTGAGAAGCCGAATATTAATTAGCTTTGATATTGCAAAGCTCGTGAAAAATCAATTGACAAAAATATGTTAATTCTGCCCTTATAGAGAGTTGGTAGAGGCCATCATTTGTAAAGTTATTTAAAGGTTAGAGTGCTGTAGGTACCCGAAGCCCATCATAGCTCAACTGTGCATCAAGACCCTCTGTCTCCTTCAATTTCATAAGATAATCATTCACCTTCTCATGATCCATCAAATGCATCATACCTTGATCAATGCAAAACAAGGAAATGAAGCAGTAAATTCTTTGGTAGTTATTATAAAACCAGCCAAACAATTGGTCTTGGCAGACTTATATTATAGAGCCGCTAAGCTACAAAGAGGAGGCTAAGACATACCAGTAAACAATGTTCTCTTAGGTCGTATTTTCCGTACTTCCTCCAAAGCCTGAAAATATAGTAGATAAAATTGAAATTCTATAAAAGATTAAGTATTACAGGAAAGCATGAAATATTTTACCCTTGGAAGTGCAAAATGTGTTGCAGAACTCCGATCTGGCCGTAGAGCATCCTAAAGAAATCAGCCCGGTTAGAAGAGAAGAGTTGTCATGTGTTTCTTAAGAATGAGTATCTAGAAGGAATGTGTGGGTGCATGTCTATGAAAAGTGAGGGGGAGGCACCATAATCAGGAGTTCACAATCTCTCAGAAGTGGATAGGTTTCTTCAGGTATTTCGCTAACGTCACTGTGAATGAAAATAAATCATTAGTAATTAGCTCTTATGATGAAACACAAAATAAAAGGTCAATGTACAAGGCATACAAATTATCAGAGACCAGGCTGTGAAAGAATAGAAGCATTACCTGATATAACAAACATTACCAAAACGATATCCAAAGGAACGATAACCATGACCATGCCATACAGGTAGAGGGGTAAACTGAAACACAAAAAGTTAACAGAATGAACTGGTATGAGTTCAAAGCCGTACCACAGATTAATTCTGTCAAGTCTCAATGGCCCAATGCTATCTACATATATTTTCTTGTTATAACTCTTAACGCTTTCTACATAGATCAAGACCTACCTAGTTTCACTTATTTTACATGCCCATCTAAATTCAATTTATATGATAGCTTAAATCTCCCAATTCGTACATGTAACAAAACTGAAAGCATGCTTAAAAAAAAAAAAAAAAGAACTCTAATTCAGCACAAAACAAACTGATACTTATCCTACCTTCAAATCGCTCACAGAAAATGGATCCTCATGTATAATATTAAACTGCAACTCTGAGACAGCAGCACCAGGTTGGACCACACTTGTGTCAACCAAATAATAATGAGTCTTCTTCATCACCTGTGTAAATTCTTTTACTATTATGCAAATGTTGTAAAAGGTAAAGCTAACGTGACTAAATCAAGTTTTAAAATAAAATTGTCATTATACAATACGATACTCAATACAATGCAAGAAAGAGATGTTTGGACCTCAAAATCACGCTCAGGCACATATATTGGAATGCTGGATTGAACATTGTTCGTCCAATCACGAAGATCATCCAGACCTGGAGACAAATAACATAGTTCTAATTGATGTTTAATGTAAAGCATGAAAGAAAGGAAACATGAACCATAAGCTTATTAATCATTCAGAAAATAGCATCAGAAAGTGTTCATGACAGAGACCTCCAATTGCATCAGCATGAGAATGAGTAATAATAACCGCATCAAGTGTTCTTATCCTGACAGAAACACAACTAGTTACGAGAAGTAAAAAACCAAACAATAGACACATATCATAATGGAAGCTGCAGGAGAATCACCAAATTAAATTCAAGTCATTTGAAAAAAGCAACTAAGGCAAAATTCAGCTTTGCCACAACAGTCCAAAAAGGACACCTCAACATATGCCAAAATATGATATCCAACTCTGGTGGCATGCAGAAAATCCAAAACTGCCTAATAAGGGGTGGACCTATATAATGTGTAGTGCATTATCTAGGACACGTGAGACTGAGAGAGTAGTTGAAAGTACCAGAACAGAACATGTTTCAAATACCACTAGAAATGATCAAGTTCAAAGCCAATATGTGATCAAAATCAATCACCAATTTAAACATCCCAATTCTGTTTTTATTATTGCTAAAACACAAACAACAAAAAAAAGTCTATGTTCTTGTAGCAGCCCATATACCTCAGTCATTAAACATGAGTGACTATTTGATATCTTTGAGTTTTATGGCTCAGCAACATGAGAAAATGAGACAGTAACTAACCCATAAGCAGGAAACCATCTGAGAGCACTGTGATAGAAAAATCTGCAAAACAGAAATAGAACTGCAAGACATCAAGTTTTATGCAACCTATTCTTCGTGATCTGGATAGTTTAAGTAATAAATAAGAATAACGTTCTTTGTATCTTTATAGGGAACAATGAAAAAAAAGAAAGAGAAAAACCAGCAGCAACACCAATGAACATCATGGAATCCTTTCTACCACTTCTTCATAATATGATTATCATCTACTCAATGATTACCAATACTACAACTATAACTATTGTTTACAGAATTGTTATTCATTTATTACCCCTAAGGAGTCCCAGATGGAAAACTCCCATCAACCCAATTCATAAGCCTGTCTATATGATTGTTGTATCTGTGCCTCATGGAGACGCAGCTAGTACCATTTTGCATAGCCTGTGGTGCTGATATATTCCGACAACATGAACTCCTGGATAACACTCCCCAGCATCATCATATCCTGAACTCCTATTAATATTTATTCTGTTATCCATTTACCACATATGAGAAGCAAATTGTGCATTATCTACCGTAATCAGCAATGGAACTGAGCAAATACATTAGCTTGACACAAGTCCTAGTTTTTGCAATTCTTCAATTTCAAACTACGTATATCACACAGAAGACCTTACTAAGATAACTAAGATATATTCTACAGAACTGCAGATTTAACATTTTCAGCTTAGCTAACCAAATACTTGGTTTGTTGCAAGGCAGGAAGAACAAATACATTCTTAAAGTAACATCGACACACCACACATCAAAATCACATTTCACTTACTTTCCAGCATCAATAAGAATGTTAGAACTTCCAGAGGATGTAGGATGACGTACAACAATGCTTGTGTTGAGTCTCCTATTTTTATTACCCGGTTCCACAGCTTTTAAACAAACCTGCAAAGACCCAAAAGCATTCATTTATGTAATAATTTTGATCAGTTATGGTCAGAAATTTAGTAATCAACATAAACAAAGGATATGATATGCAAACATTCTCAAGCAAATACGATCTATAACCATACCTCACATGTCTTCAAAGGATTTGTCAGGCAGCTCACACGTGGAATTCCTTCGCTCGTTCCTGTACCTATAAATATGACTTCTGATTGCTCAGATGGTAACCCCAAACCAGCATCCGTGGCTGCTGAACCTGTCATTATTTGAAAAATTACTACCCAACTCATCTAAAGCCGTAAGCAATTGCTTATAGCTTACTCTACAAATGGAGACCATTAACAATTGTCCTTGAAGTAACAACAAAACAACCAACATTTCCTGCTTATTTGCTCATCAACCTTACAAAGCTAAGCTACTTTCTAATGAAATGAACAATCTTGGACATAAAAAACTAAAAGATATAAACCCCTATTGATAAAATCTGCTTCCTTCATTCATCAATGCATGTAAATACCATTGCAATTTCCAGCACACAAACAAACAAAGCATAACAAGAGAACTTTGGAGCCAAAATCAGTGCATAAAAAGTACTACAAAACAAGAACACTCCAATCTACATACACAGCAGAGCCATACAAAATCCATCTAAAATATCCAAGAAACTGGGAAGCATAAAAAGAACCATCCATTTGATCATAAACAGCACCCAGAAAACGGAAAACACGCAGTATTGCAAATCAGAGCTGAACACCAAGAAACAAATAAAGCATGGCGGAGCTTACTGGATTGAATGTAAGCCTTGAACATTCGTCTGAAGGACAAGAACCCATTTCTGGGAGCTGTGATTGGCGAGTAGACTTGGCGTTTGTAAGTAGCGAAAGAGCTTAAAGAAGGAGAAGGGCGAAGGGTGCCCAGAAATTGAACCATTTGAAAGAAAGCTATATTGTAAATTAATGGTGAAAAAAGGTGTACGCTTTACGAATCAGAAATGAAAAAAAAAACTAAAAAGGGTCCCTTTTTGGCTGCTTCTTATTTCTTCACTGGTGATGATAGCCAAAAAGGAATAAACGAATCGAATGGCAGATGGGTGCGTGCTTCTTTTGGGTCTAGCTCGAAGAATACTCCCAACGACAACAAGCAACACACCCGACCCGAGCTACGTTCGACGAGACTGTAACACAATCCTCATTCATGAACTAAGAAGCACTGATAAGCCCAAAGCCCAATTCTGTGGCTCGTCAATACTCCGTAGAATGATTTTCGAAATTTTTTTTTATATTTTATATTTTTTTTTTATTTAACCTCACCTCTTCTCACCTTTGATCAGCTCGAACACATGACATTCTAAATAGAAAATTATATATTTTCTTTATTATGACATTTTCTGTGATGTATGTAATACTGTAATTTCATGGCAGCAACTGTTGGGAATATGTTAAGACCGTAGCCCTAACTGAGAGAATTCAAGAGAATTGCAAAAGTAAGAAGAAAGCTGTATTGATGGATAATGTGGTGAATACAAAACTGGGAAATATATACCCACATCATGCTCACATAGATGAGGACACGTGTCCCGCATCATCCAGTGCTAATTAATAAACCCTAATGCAACTTAATTAGCTAAATGATTAATTAACAAGCCCTAATTGGCTCACGTGCCAACACATGCACGTTAAAGTAGACTCATCTTCTCCTAATGATAACAGGAATCCATGAAATGAGATAAATCTCATAACAATCCATCCCCCTTTAATTCAAGCTTGTCCTTAAGCTTCAAAGTTTGGAAAACGCTGCAGCAGCTCCTCTGCCTCCTCCCACGTAGCTTCCTCCTCAGATGTGCCAAGCCACTGTACTAATCACTTGGTAACTAGTTCATTGCCTTTTTTAAACACCCCTCAGGCCAACACTTTGTTGGGGTACCACCTTGGGTTATAGGGATCAACATCAGGTGGGCAGAAATGACAGCTGCATCTCCCACTTTCTTTTTTAGTAGTGAAACATGAAAGACATGATGCACCTTGGCAGAAATGGCATTTACTCAACTTTGGCCACCCCAAAATTGCATTTACCTTTCTTCACCTTTAAGGAATGTTGCTGCAACCTTTTGAATTTTTTTTTCCAGATGCTCCAAGTGAGCTTCAACTGAAGAACTATATACCAAAATATTATCAAAAAAGACCAATGCAAATTTCCTCAAATAGTCCCTAAGCACATCATTCATAACAGATTGAAACGTTGAAGGTGCATTGGTAAGTCCAAATGGCATGACAAGGAATTTATAGTGACCACTGTGAGCCCTAAAAGCTGTTTTACTCACATCAGATGCATGCATTCTAATCTGATGGTAGCTGGGCCTTAAATCGAACTTGGTAAAGATAGTGGAACCATGTACTTCATCCAATAGTTCATCCACCAGTGGTATAGGGTACTTATCCTTAACTGTTACTGCATTCAAAGACCTATAGTCCACAGACATCCTCCAGGTGCCATCCTTTTTTCTTTACCAATAGCACAGGTGAAGAGAATGGACTGACACTAGGCCTACTGACACCATTATCCAACAATTCATGCACAATCTTTTCTATTTCAGTCTTTTGAAAGTGATGATACTTATAGGGCCTAACACTGACTGGTAAGGCATTAAGCAGAAGTTCAATTTTATGATCTTAGAGCCGGGCAGGTGGCAGTGATGTAGGAGGTTCAAATAAATCTGCATATTTGTTGATAAGAGCTGCAATTTGGTTATTGGGCCCTCCTGCAACTAGATCCTGGTGAGCAAACTGAACTTGAATCATCATAGCTTCTTTTTCTTTTTTTAGCAGCTTAGTCATAGCTTTGCAACTAATGACAGTGGTTGTAGTTGAAATTTCACCCTGCAGTTGGTAGACTACATCTTTCACTTGGAACTTTATCCTCATCGTCTCGAAGTTCCATAAAATATCTCCTAAAAACCTTAACCAACCTGCTCCTAGCACAATTTCACAGCCTATAACCGGTAGGATATAGAAATCATCAGAAAATGAGAATTGTTGTAACCTCAAGTCTACCTTAACTTCACCTTTAGTTTTCATTTTTGCTCCACTGGCCAGTATGACATTCAAATGAGAGAACTGTTGCACATGTATTTTTGTGCCCTTGAGTAATTAAGGGTGGATGAAATTGTGTGTAGCTCCTGAGTCAATTAAAACATGGATTGCTTTGCCATTGAAAACTCCCTTCAACTGCATAGTAGCTGGAGTAGAGTTACTATCTCTTATCACTTGCAGCCTTATCAAGGCTTCCTCAATATCAGTAATTGGAGGAACTTCCACCAGGTCCTGGTCCCTTCTTGTAGTAGCACTCTCATTCTCCTCTTCCTCCTGTACCATTTCCATAAGCATAATTTGGCCTTTCCTACAGTTATGGCCGGGTTTATAGGTTTCTTCACAGAAGAAACATAGATTTTTAGCCCTTCGATCTTGGTATTCAGCTTGTGATAGTCTTCTGCCTCCCCCATTGACATTATGGCCATCTCCTAGCGGCCTTGTATGTAGGGAAGTATTCCTAGATTGGAAAGGAGAACCGGCAGATTTGGAAACATTACCAGTAGATGAGAATCTACTGCTTGTTGAACTAACAGTAGCTCCCCCAGATGGCTTATGGCTGTTAGAAACCTTGGCAAAATGCCTATGCCCTTCATTTGTTGTCTCATACATTCTAGCTAGTTCACAAGCCTCATACAAAGACCTGGGTTTCTGAGCTTGGACATCCACCCTTATATCTTCTCTAAGTCCCCCAATGAAGCAAGCCAGTAAGACTTCTGGAGGGAAACCTAGAGCTCTCCTTGAGAGCTTAGTGAATTGCTCTTTATACTGCTCAACACTACCTGTTTGTTTCATCCTTGCCAAGGCTGATTGATATTCTGACCTATTATATCCACTGAATTCACTCATAAGCAAGTCAGCTAATCCTTGCCAGGAGTTTGGGAATTCATGCTTGAACATATACCATCGATTAGCAGCCTTGTCTGTTAAATGCATGGTGGCAATAGCAAGTTTCCTATCTTCAGGGATTTGGTAAAATTCAAAGTACTGGTCCACTTTATTAAGCCACTTCGATCCACTAGATCTCCACCCCCAAAAACACTAAATTCCAACCGCATTTGCTTCATTCTAGGGAGTGATGGATCAACATGTGTGACTTGGTGCGGATTTTCTTGGTAGAAATGCGTGTTTGAGAGTAGTGATTGGGAGGAATGCCCTGATAAGGATAAGGTGGAACAGGTGGGTGCAACGTGTGTAGTACTTGTTGAGAGTGAAAAGGAGATGCATGAGTGGTAGTGGTGGTTGCATATGTAGGTGGACTGTGGGTGTATTGTGGAATAGCTATCGAGCCAACTGGTTATGGCATAGTAAATGGTAATGTGGTATTGGCAGAACAAGGGAAGTTAAGCATGGTGGCAGAGTAAGCGCCTGAGTAAGTCATTCTAAAGGGATCATAGTCACTTAGTGCTTGACTACTAGCATGTGTATGCAATGGATGCATGGAATGAGTAGTGGAGTAAGCTCCGATAGAGGCAACATATGTTGGAAAACTATAGTTAACATGCTGAAAATGATAAGTAGGAGGCTCTCCAATCAAACCACCACTCTGGGCCAAAGAAGCCATAAAACTACTGCTATGGATGCCCTGAGACTCATACTGACTAGCCACAAGCTTATTTAAATCCATGGGACCACTATTATGCACTATAGATGTTGCCTCAATCAAAGTCATAGGTACTGCTGCACTTGTAAACCCCAACAACACATCATCATTACCCAAATTCAAAGAAGGAATAAGAGATGAGCTACCTTCATATCTAGCCATCGTAGACGACGATCCTTCAGAATTTGTGGTAAGCTTCTGCGGAATAACCGGACAGGGCACCGATCCAAAACGAACTGTCCCATCCGGTTGAGGGACGGTGGTGCTGCCTTGCTGAGCTAGGTGGAGCTGCTTGAGGTCCTCCAAGAGTGAGGATCTGAACCCAGCTAAAGTATTGGCCACAGAATCCTGAATGCTAGCTTGCATTTCAACTAAATGAGCAACGGTTTCGTCGCGATGGACTTGGAGTTCGAATTCCATGTGAGAGAGCACACTAAAATGGTGGGTAAGTGAGGGAGGCTTCCCTGCCCCCTTAAGCTTCACCATGACTGGCTCTAGATACCAATTGTTAGGATCGTAGCCCTAACTGAGAGAATTGAAAGAGAAGAAGAGAATTGCAAAAGTAAGAAGAAAGTTGTATTGATCGATAATGTGGAGAGTACAAAGCTGGGAAATATATACCCACTTCCTGCTCACACAGATGAGGACACGTGTCCCGCATCATCCAGTTCTAATTAATAAACACTAATGCAACTTAATTAGCTAAATGATTAATTAACAAGCCCTAATTGGCTCACGTGCCAACATATGCCCGTTAAAGCAGACTCATCTTCTCGTAATGACAACAAGAATCCATGAAATGAGATAAATCTCATAACAGAATATTGATGAAACAAGAGAATGGAGAAAAGTATATTAATGGAAATTGGAAAATGGAGAAAAGGAAAATAGAAGAATTTTGAGGTACAAAAAGAACAACTTTGAGTCGTTTCCTTAAAGTGTTCTTTGGCACCATTCAATGGGTTTGCTAAAAGGGTTCTTGACAAGTCTTTTCCAGAATACAACCAAATTTAGAATCTGCAATATAGTAAATTCAAAGAATTCCCTTAGAAAATTCAAGAAGAAAATTGTATAGTTATAAGAGAAAAATAGGGAGAAGAGTGGAGTCAATTGCATAATGATTTGATGATTTTTTACTGGTCGCATGTACTATTGTTCATATAGAGATCAAGAGGTGCTGAAGTCACCCTTTCAATATAAACATAATTGTTCAATATAAAAGGTACGTACCACTCCATAATTTTATTTTGTCTGTTCACTATAATCATAAATTTGATTATGTGTAATTCAACCATCACACCTCTTCAATTATTTATATAATTACACACACACACACACACACACAAATTCTATCAAGAGCAAAGCTCCGCTTCGAAATTAAAGTGCGGAGTTCGAGTTTAGGGTTACTTTTCGGTTGCATAACCACATCTCAACTGTTCAATTTTTAAGTACTAATGCATAGATCATCTCTGTAAATTTTCAGCCAAATTGATGATCGTTAAGGCATTGATAACTGCCTTAAAGCTAATACGGCTCAGGTTGAACAGATTCAGTTCGTCCATTGGCTTAAGCGAGTTAGATACCTTAACAATCATCAATTTGGCTGACAATTTACAAAGATGGTTTATACATTAATACCGAAAAGCTGAGCAGTCAAGATGTGGATATGCGACTGAAAAGTTATCATAAACTATAACTCTGCACTTTAATTTCAAACCGGAGCTCCGCTCTGGATAAATTTTGTATATATATAATATTAAATCTCTTATAGTGACTTAGTGAAATCGATGAGTATATTCAGTCCACACGAAAAATGTGTGTTTGTGGTGTATAACATTTAAAATGGCAATATAGTAGATGAATAACTTTTTTATTATGATTTTTTTTTTGAAATAAAAGTTGAATGCATTAAATCAACAGCCAAAGGTTAAAGTCTACAAAGTTTACATAAGCCATCAGGCAAAAAAATCCGAACTACCTATCTAAACCAAAGTAAATTATTAAGAATCTCTGGAACGCTCACAATTAAGCAAGCCTATACAAGAATGAAAAAACCTCGCCTCCTACGAAAAAGAAATCATTCAACTAACCCTCATTTGCCAATCACACAATTGTGGTACAAGTAAGAAACTAAAAACGTCATAGAAGACTCATAGAAGTTAATCCAACCTTACACAGGCTCAATACCCTAATAAATTAGGGCCCAGGTTGCCTTGACCTAAGCCCAAGCCCAGATCAAGTTTTGCATAGCAGGAATACCCCCTACCCCATCAGCCCAAGATTGAAATTATGCTTTCAGATATCAAGTTTAATAAGAAACTTGCGAAATAAATTTAGTAACACTTAACAAGTAACCTAACAGAACCATAAAGGACTATAGAGTGCCTTACTCGTACATACATGGTTGGATCTGAGGAGAGGTTCAATAAGCAACCATGTTATTAATAATAGTTCCCAAACCTATAACATTTCTTTAACCATACTAAAGGAATCGAAGGTGCGAGACAAAAATTTCTAAGAGAGACATGAGGGGTGGCTAGACGAGAGACTCAAATGGCAGCCACGTCATTTTCATAGTTTTCAAAGGCCCAAAACATCTCTTTAACCATTTCAGAGGGATTGAATGTGTGAAAAATGAATACCCTGGAGAAGATAGATCTAGTAGCTTCTAGGATTAGTAGATTTACCATTTGTAGGTTTGAATTTAGATAAACAATTCTTTGGTGCATAAGTTGTTTGTAATATTTTTTGAGAGGCTTGGGAACTATTATTAAAATTCAAAACTATAAATGGCTTAAGTCCATAGTGATACATATACCTACCTAAAAATATGTAATCTGTAAAAGTAAATTAACAATTGGAATTGGTCTACTTATTTAATTTCATAGCCCCTTTATATAGGAATGGAATTACAACGGAAATATCAATTACAATGATGACATTAAATGCTGATTGATCAGTAATTGTGTTGATTGATGGTAATCATTGATTCCTTGATTCCATCTCCGTCAGTCGCTTTGACGAAAGCACATAATATGTTTTTCCTTTAACACTCCCCCTTGTGCCAAGTCAAAGACGAAATGGTGTGTGAGTTGTTGCCTCACTAAAAACCTTGTCAAGTAACAATAAAAACCATGTGGGACAAAAAATACACAAGGGTTTGCTTGATTGATCTCCAAGTTATAGTCGTGTTCCCAATGGTAAATACATAACCAGTTTGGGAACGACCTTTATGTAGGTCAGAGAGGTACCCAACATCAGCAAAACCAACCAAAACGTCATTTGGCATTTCGGTGTAGTGAGTGGCGCTTTCGCCATCAACATTTCCTTTAGGGATTGCAGTTCCATCTGCGGTCCCTCTTATCTCTCTGTAAGAAAAGAACATTCCCAAGTAAATGGTTCCTTTTAGGTATCAAAAAATGTTCTTGATACCATTCCAGTGATGCTGCTTTGGTGCTGAGCTAAATCTAGCTAACAAGTTCACTGAGAATGCAATGTCTGGTCGAGTACATTGGGCTAAGTACAATAATGCGCCCATTGCACTTAGATTGGGAATTTCAGCTCCCAACACCTCTTCGTCATCTTCCTTTGGACTTAATGGATCTTTCTTTGCATCTAAACTTCGATCGATCATGGGAGTGTTAGCAAGATGCGCTTTGTCCATGTTAAATCACCTGACTTTTGGACATACGCATGCTGTTGGATTAGTATTCCGCAAACTCGGTGTTCTAGTTCAAGGCCTAAACAGAATCGAGTTTTCCCAAGATCCTTCATCTCAAATTCGGATTTCAAGTAGCTCGCGGTTTCTCTTATTTCATCAAGAGTATCTATTATGTTCATATCATTAACATATACTGCTACAATTGCAAATCCAGAACTTGTTTTCTTTATGAATACGCAGGGGAATAATTCATCGTTCTTATATCCCTTCCCAATCAAGTAGTCACTTAGACGAGTATACCACATCCGCCCTGATTGTTTCAATCCTTAAACTGAGCGTTTCAACCTAATTGCAAACGCACTCCGTGGTTTAGAGTCACTTGATTTGGGTAATGTAAGTCCATCAGACACTTTCATATATATATATATATATATATATATATATATATATATCTCTTTGAATCAAGATCCCCATAGAGATATGCAGTAACCACATCCATGAGCTGCATTTCTAGTCTTTCGGAAACTACCAAGCTAACTAAGTAGTGGAACGTCATAACGTCCATTACGGGAGAATATGTCTCTTCATAGTCAATTCCAGGGCATTGTGAGAAACCTTGTGCCATAAGGAGAGCCTTGTGCCATAAGGAGAGCCTTCTGATTAGGGTTTAGGACCCTAAACTTTCTTCTGATTACGCTTTCAGACAAAGACCCATTTATGTCCTACAGGAATTAAAATTGTTGAGGTTAGCACTACCGGACCAAATACCTGTCTCTTTGTCAGACAATCTAATTCTGCCTGGATTGCTTCTTTCCATTTAGGCCAATCTGCTCTTTGTTGACATTCTGCAACAGAGTGTGGTTCGATATCATCGTGCACTATGATTTCTTGAGCAACAGTGTATTCAAATACATCATCAATGTGTATGGAAGATCTTTCTATCAACTCATAAGCACTCTCATAATCCATTGAGATTTCTTTGTTTTCTGGAATCATTTTAAACATCAGAGCATCCTCCAGTATTGATTCATGGACATAACTATAATCAGAGACAATCTCATGAGAGGGATTCTCTACATTGATGATTAATGGATCGGTTTGTGCCTTACTCGCCCTCTTCTTCCTTGGATGAGTGTCAATCAAACCAAGTGGCCTCCCCCTCTTCCTTTGGGGAGCCACGGCCTCAACCACACCTCCACTAAGTGTGCGTGCAGTGCCTCTATCTGCGGTACTGTGCCCCTTGTTGGGGACTTCTAATCTTGCAGGCACATTTGCAGCTGGTATATGTGATCTCGTCACTTTTGCGATATCAGTAAACATATCAGGCATCAAATCTACTACGTTCTGAAGATCGATTAATCTTTTCACTTCACTTTCACTTCGTGAAGTGCGGAGATCAAAATGAGACAGAGTAGGGACAAACCATGACAATTCCTATCGTTCCCTTGGAAAATACTTTTTCCTCTCTCTCCCTAACGACGGGAAGATTGTCTCATCAAAGTGACAATCCGCAAATCTAGCGGTAAAGAGATCGCCTGTCAAGGGTTCCAAGTAGCGGATAATTGTTAGGAATTCATATCCAACATAAATACTTCATCGTCTCTGGGGACCCATTTTGGTGCTCTGTGGGGGCGCAATAGGCACATATACTGCGCAACCAAATATGCATAAGTGTGAAATGTCAAGGTCATATCCAGTTACCAACTGATACGCAGAAAATGGTTGGCTAGCAGTGGGTTTGAAACGAATAAGTAAAACTGCGTGCAATATTGCATAACCCCAGATAAATATAGGTAGGTTAGCGCGCATAACCAGTGCCCTAGCCACCATATGTAGCCTTTTGATGGTGGCTTCTGCGAGACCATTTTGTGTATGCACATGGGGTACAGAGTGCTCTACATCTACCCAAATAGACATGCAATAATCATCAAATGCTTTTGATGTAAACTTTCCAGTGTTATCAATCCGTATAGACTTGATAGGGTGATCAGGGTGGTGAGCCCTTAAACGTATAATTTGTGCTAGGAGTTTTGCAAATGCAACATTTCTTATAGACACTAAAGCGACATGTGACCAGCATGTCGAAGCATCCACCAGAACCATAAAGTACTTGAATGGCCCGCATTCTGGATGGATAGGTCTACCGATATCTCCTTGTATCCTTTGTAAGAATGGAATGTTATGTTTTGTATCTTTAGCATAGGAAGGTTTCGATCCTGTTTTTGCTAAAGAGTAGGCTTTGGAAAACGAGTGATGTGCCTTTGAAATACTCAATGAGGCATAATGGAAGGGCTTCTGGTACTTCAGAAGGCAATGGCTGCATTTGAGCAGTACTAGGACCGACACCTTGCAATGTGGCGAATTTTTGTCCCACTTTATTTTTCACTCGAAAGAAGGGATGTCCGTGTGAGTTCTTTAAAATACAGATCATCATGTCATGACTGGGGTGCCCTAGGAGGTCATGCCAAAGCCTATATGTGTCAGTGTCCCACATTTCATTGTTGGTGACATCATAGGATTTCAATGATCCAAATCGTAGTGAGGTACTGTCAACTAGATTGACTCATAAGTTTCTCTAAAATGTGTTTTCTTCCACATTTATTAGAGGTAATATAAAGGTATTCAGTTCCATTCTCATAGTGTGTTTTTACATAATAACTGTTGGCACGAATATCTTTGAAACTTAACAAGGTTCGATTAGCTCTTGGTGCATACAGAGCGTATGTGACATTAAATATATCTCATATTCTTTAGAGTATTTCTATTCTAGGTAGAATGATAATATTTTCATTCAAATAATTTTTCTTTTTCTAGATGTATTGCTTTACATCTTTATAGTGCTATTTTGAACCATGTAAATATGTGTATGGTAAATAAATTTGAATAAATTCAGTGCTTCAGAATAAAATTTGAAACTTATTAATAGGCCAACGATAATCAAATCAAGGTCTGGTTCATAAATCTAATTCATCAAACCATTATTGAAATAAACTTTAAGACCAAGTAATAGTCTAATTAAAAATGAGGCATTATGCCTTCACAACTGTTTTTTTTTTTTTTGGAAAATAAAATAAATAAAGCAGATCAATCAAAATCTGGGGCATCAGTTGACTGAGCAAGTTCCTTGTTGCCATTAAAGTCTGCAATTGTGAGGTTGACGTCTGAGAGGAGCACAAAGTATGATGTTTTAATATGTATTTTTCCTCGTTTGGCTAAGTTATTCACTTAAAATTAAAATTATAACATAGTTTCTATTTTTAGGTACTTCAAGGTCGAAAATGGAGAAAAGAGGTGAAAAAGAGCAGAAATGTGCGTAAATTAAGGATAAGTCATTTTAGAAACTTTCCTCTTTCATTTTAGGAAATATTTCCTATTTTGTTTTAGGGAAACTTCTTCATTTGAACTTTCCTATTTCTGATTTTCTTTTTTTAAAGAGAGTCCATCACATTAAGAACTCTTGAGTGATGAAATCAAGGAAACATGAAGGATAAGATGAAGCACAAAAATAAGGAGGAATTCAAGGAGTGTTATTCACATAAATTCTTCTTATTTCGTGGAGATAAAATGGGAGTGTTATATTCAATATTTATCCTAATTATTTTAATTATCTTACTTCCTATTGATTATAATTCTAATTAATTTTTGATTTTCTTGATTATAAGAGTTCATTATGTGCACAATTCTTGGAAGAAGAAATTAGTGCAATTTAAAGGAGATGGATAAGGGATGTATCTGGTCACTATTCAGGGGAAAGAGAAGGAGCATATTAAGGGGAAAAGAGATCAGAAAAATCAAGACTTTGTTATGAGCAAATCAAGGAAATTTGGAGGAGAAATCACCTCTAAATGATTGGCCATGATTGCATCACAAGAGAGGAGAATTCCACTATAAATAGCAGCCATTCTCTACTCCAAAATAATCACTTTTTCACACAAAATTCAGTTCATTAGCCTACCTCTATTCTCTACAAAACCCTTTCCAAAATTCAGAAAAAACCACTTGCCGTGAAGAGCTTTAGGACTTCTCCAAGGCTGTTCGTGTTCTTTAAGGCCTAGCCCTGTGTTCTCTTGACGTTCTCCAAGCTTCTTTGAAGATCAAAAAGTGTAATCCATGGCCCTTATTTCTGTTTTCGTACTCTTTAGTTTTCAATTTCAGATATTAATTATGAACTTTGTTATTGGAATTGGATTTTTGTTGAGAATGAGTTTATGTTAGTAATTTTCAGATTCATTTCTTTATGTTCTTGAGTTGTTTATGATATCTCTACAATCTGATTTCATGCCATCATTTTATATCTTTAAGCATGTGATTTTAGTTGAATAATTATGTTAATCTGCAGGTTAATAAAGCCAAATTTGTGTTATACTTCACCTAATCGTTTTGGGGCATAAATTGAAGAGGTAAAGGCTATGTACAATGGTTGAGATTATATGCTACATGTTTCGTGCGTTTGTAAGTTCTTATGGATGCCTACATATATATTTGGATTCAGAATTCTAATTGCACTTAATGATTCATATTTAATGTTGACAGATGCTCTTTAGTATTAACGTGATGTTTTATATGAAATATTTTAAGTTATGGACTTTTCCTAACTTAGGAGATTAAAGAAGAATTAAAGTGGTGCTCGATCTTTTCAGACTTGTACTTCAAAATCATTTCTAATATTTAGTATTGGCACGATTTTAGGTTGTATAGATTAAAACAAGGAAAAAATACTGTTTACACCATATACTTATAGGGTATTGACGTTTCAGTCTCTGACGTTTCAATTTCAACTAAAAACTTCCTAAACTCTCCAATTTCGCCTAATTGGTCATTGTCGTTAGCTTTCCATCTAAATCTCCATCATTTTGCTGACGTGGCATTATTTTCACGCTAAAATGACTATTTTACACTAATTGACCAATTTTTTTTTCCCTTTTTTTCCTTTCTCTTTCTCTTTTCTTTTTATTCTTCTTCCACCGTATCCCTTATCTTCCTCCTCTCTGATCTCTTGTCCTCTCTAATTCAACCTCTGATTTCTCCAATTTAACTTGCTCTCCCTTCAATTTGACCTCCTCCTCTCTGTCCAGTTGCACCTCTGTACCACACTTCCGACGTCAGATGGAGCCTAGTTTCCTTCATGCGACACGATCCGATGACAACTCCAGTTTCCGGCCACGCTGGACGCCGGACTAGTCGGAGTCTCTTCCTCTAGGCGGCGTGAAGCAGAGCCCAGTCTTCCTTTCTCCAAGAGAGAAACGGTGGCGGCAGGACGAAGCCCAAAAGGTTCTCGGGTTCGCGGAAAATTCTCCGATTCCGGCTGATTCGTGGTGTCAGACCTATATCAGAAGCTTTCTCTCGACGTCAGCACTGTTTCTATGGTGTTGGTTTGCTGAGATGATGAGCCAAGATAGAGAATCGAAGAGGATAAGATGTTTGAGTTTTCCTGCGAGTTTCCATGTTTTCCGGCGACTTTGGTTTCAATTCAGGTATCAGAGTTTGTATACTTGTCGAGCTCTATCTCTCGGTATAATTGAATTTGAATTTGGTTGAGATTTGGAGATTTTGATATTTTGGGCAGCGTCGGCCACCGTGTGGCTACTGTGCACGGTGGTGATTTGGTTTTTTTGGCCGTTTCTGATGGTTTTGATCATCACTTGGTTCCCTGGTAGTCTTATTAACGGTAATTGAAGATATGAATGGAATGAATGGAATTCTAGATCGATCGAAGTATTGTTGGTGTTGTGCTCTTGTACTGTTGTTCTGGTAGTATTGGAACTGTGTTGCTATCGATTTGTTTGGTCTTCCTTTGTTGATTTTCGACCTTGATGCAGACCAAAGAACAAATTGAAGTGGTTATTTGAGGAAGAAAGGGAGGTGGATAGGATGAGGAGAATGATTGATGAGGCAGAGGTTGATGGTGGTTGAAGGTTGCAGTGAGGATGAGGATGGAGACGAGAGAGAGGGGAAGAACAGGAGATAAAAAAGAAAAGATATAAATAAATAAAAAATATTAATTAAAAAAATATAAAAAAATAATTGAGGGTAAAATAGTCATTTTAGCGTGAAAATAATGCCACGTCAGCAAGATGACGGAGACTTAGACGGAAAGCTGACGGCAAGGACCAATTGAGCGAAATTTGAGAGTTTAGGGAGTTTTTAGGTGAAATTGAAACGTCAGGGACTGAAATGTCGATACCTTATAAGTATAGGGAGTAAACAGTATTTTGTCCTTAAAACAATTCATTGCATGTTGACATGGTTTGAAAATTCTGATTTGAGTGTGAAGAAGTCGATCATTGTAGATATATATAGTTTTATTTGTTTCATTTTTACTTCAAGTAGATTAGGAAACGAATTTCAAAACCCTCATTTTATTCTTTTATTTGTTAATTGACTTTTTTGTGTAGGTGTATCCTATAATCCCTGGACTGAACGATTCATGCTTATCCTATACTGGAAACTAGATTTTGCTGGGTTAAATTGTGAGGTTATTTTAGCCGCATCAACGTCTGGGTCATGACCTCCTTCTTCCATATAGTGAGCCTCTTGTTCTTCAGACTCCCTATACCTCTTGTAAGTGGCTGCTACTATGTTGCTTGCTTGGCAGTTCTTGTACCAATGCCCAATGATTTTACACCTATAGCATGGTTCATTGCCAACTCTATCCGGTTTGACTAAAGGATTCTTGGGTGCCCTTTGCACCTTGTTTCCATGACCACTAGGGCCAGCACCATGCCTACGCCATACATTGGGAGGGCCTCCACGGGCCATACAACGACCCCCACTTCCTTTACCATATGGTGCATTGTTGCCACGTGAGTAGGGATCAGCACGTCCAACCCCCTTCGCATTGGGGTTCTTTCCACCTTTCACTTTGTCATAATTAGCCTCGGAAATTTTCTTTGCCCCAACAAGCCTGGCATTGTTGTTCAAAATAACCTCATTATGTCTCTCAGCCACTTGCAGTAGGTTGATCAGCTTATTAAAGGTTGTGATTCATTTGTTGTCATACTCCAGCCCATACTGGTTCGCTAGTATAATTGATGAAGTAGGAAAAGTGGAAAGATTCTTCTGGATCATATCATCTTCTGTGAGTTCCTATCCACAGAAATTTAGACGTGCCTTTATGCGCAACATGTCCTTGTTGAAGTCATTGACCATTTTGTAGTCAAGCAAGCAGATTTCATTCCACTAAACAGTCAGTTATGGGAGTAAGGTGTCATGAATGTTCCCAAAACGTCCCTTAAGGACATCCCACAATTCTTTGGGTGTCTTCAACTGAAGGTACTCCCAATGTAGGCTAGGATCAATATGTCGCCTCAGAAACACTAAGGAATCTGCTTTCACCTTGCTAGACGGTCCATTGTCTTTGGGATCAGTGGGAGTTTTGATGGTGGCAGTGTAGTTTTTTGCCTCAAAGGTTGTTTCTACATAGGAAACCCAACGGTGGTACTCAAGTCCTTATGAGTCCAAGATGTCAAATTCGGGTCGAGTTGGATCAGCCATCTACATAAACAAGAGAGAAGATATAAATTACGCAGTCATAAAGATATCCACGTAAATTATTTTCCAAAAATATGAATTATATTTCAAAACCAAGATTCGTAATGGTTACATTTTTTTTGATGCTATGTGAAAATGCTTTATCAAAGTAAGTGTGTGTACTTACATAAGCATTTGCAAGCATAATTAGCTATAATGAGCCACGCTTATGATAGAGTCAGCAGTACCAACTACCGTTAACTATGTGACCTACGAAAACACAGCCAAACAGGCTACCGCCTGAGCTCCGGCTCACCCCCAGATCACCACTGACGCGCCGCGCTAAGTTAGCATCAGAAGCTCCAGAAGTTGGGAACTGAAGAGCATCAGTCCCACATCGAAAACATGGAAGAGCTCAGCCTCTTCCCCACCTATAAAAGGTTCTCTCCTCTCTCTTCATTAATTACGCATTTGCTACTTACCTACTGTTACTTTGTCAACATAAATACATTGACTGACTTTGGCATCGGAGAAGAGAAGACCGCCCAACGCGGTCTCCCTCTGACGCCCTCTGTATTTTACTTGACAGGTAGCGGAAGCTCTGAGAACATTGCGAGTGGCGGTCCGCCCATCGGACCTGCGTTAACAAAGATTACGTTACCGCTCAATCTTAAATATTAACAGTGTGTATTTATAATGCGCATGAATTTTCATTATCATGGCAAAACTCAGTTTGTATGTTGCATTCTAAAAATAACCATAGCATATTTAATAATAAATCATAGCAAATAAAGGCATGCATAGGAAAATTATATAAGCGTAAATGAAATAAAACATGCTAAAAATTGCATAAATAACAAAATATATATGGCATGCTCAAAAAAATAAAATATAAACAATAACATACTGAAAATGCATGCGTAGGCATAATTATAAAGCGTAAATGAAATTCACAGAACATGCTTGAAATTTTACTAAACAGTACAAATATATAAATCATGCTTAAAGATAATCATATAAAACATCAATGACAAGGCATGCTTAAAATGATTAATACAATCTAACTAAACATGCTCGAAAATTTTATAATAAAAGCATAAACAATAAAATCTAAAGAATGCTTAAAAATAGAAAACATAAACAAAATTCACATGCTTGGTTAAAACAATAAAGAAAACATACTTGGTTTCGAGAAAGGAAAACAACCCTAACACACGCGCGTGTTGATGCAGGCGTGCGTATCGATTGTTTTTTGTTTTTTCTTCTGCAGTGGGTCGAGGCCGTTTTTCCTTTCCTCTTTTTTTTTTTTTTTTTTTTTTCTGTGCCGACCTTTTCTTTTGAGCCTTCTCTTTTTCTTTTCTTTTTCTTCTTTCTTGGCCGGGCCCCCTTTTTTCTTTCTCTTTTTTTCTCTCTTCTTCTTCGCGCTTTTTACTTCTAGTTTGCTTGTTCTTCACATATGATGGCTGGTCCTTCTGGTTTTTCTTTCTCTATTGCTGGTTCCTCACATATGGTTGGGCGCGGCTGTGTGGGTGGTAGCGCAGGGATCGGGGTGGGGGCGTCGGGACGCAGGTCGGCGAGGATGCGAGGCTGGGCGCGCTGCTGCTGGGATCTGCTGCAGGCCAGGCTGTAGGCAGAGGCGGAGGTAAGGGTGATGCGCTCATGGGAAGCGCGCAATTTAACCCTGAAAATATCGTTAGTAGTATAAGTAAGTAGGGATCGTTCTATTCCGGGGATTGAGGGTACACCTGTAATTGTGTAACAAATAAAGAAAAGTATTATTTACAGAAATAAAATAAAGAATAAAAATATATACAATTGTATAAACAAATAAAGAATTAAAATAATAAAATATTATTTACAAAAATAAAATAAAGAATAGAAATATATACAAGTAACAAAATAAAGGGGGGGGGTTGTTTTTGGATTTTCGAAAATAAAACTAAGTTAACAAAATAATTAAAATGCAAAAACATAAAAATACGAATGGAATGAGAGAACAAAGATCAAAACCCGAAACATATGATTAAAATTGATTCAAACCCTAATATTGTTCATCTAAGTCATGAGAAAGGAGTTGATCATGTGAAACATTCGAAAGCAAATGAATTCCCATTTTTTACTTTTCAATGCTAATTAACCTAAGCGAAAGCACCTAGATTAATCCTATCAAACATGCAATCAAACCCTAGAAAGCTAGTCAATCATGTCATGTTTAACGCATTACACATAGTGAAAGGCTATCAACTCAAGTGTACAACTTAGTATGGAAAAGTCCACCTAATTGCAATCCTCTTCAATTGAATTCGATTTTTGTCCAAAACCTTTACTACTTTGATTCAAGTTTACACAAAATGAAAAGTCGATTTCATGTTCTTAAACCTAGCACCAATTACATGCAAATCCTATAAGTGTCGACCCAAATAAGATAAACATATAAAAGTTTTCTATCAAGAAAATTCAATCGAACAAACTCACATAAGCAACTTTGGAATCACAACATAAGAATCGAAATTCTTTATTCAATCATAAAATTCCAGAAATTAATATTCATTCAAACACATATGTCAACTAGAACAAAACCAACGAAATCAAAGCAAAGGTTACAAAGGAGAATCGGATTACACCGTGGATGAAGATGAGATGAACGAATTGAGGATGTGGTCTCTTGAATCTCGAAAGCAAGCTTCAAGGATGGATATGGATGGTGATGCTCACGGCTTCTCTTCTTCTTCCTTTGGCCTTGCTTGAACTCGTGGAGATGACTAGAGGATGGAAAGAAAATGGAAAGGAAATGGAGAGACAAAGAAGATGAGATGGATGAAGGAAGATTTGTAGGAAATGGTGACTAAGGAAAATGGAGAGGAAATGGTGAGACAAAGAAGATGAGATGGATGAAGGAAGATGTGGGAAAATGGAAAGGAAATGGTGAGACAAAGAAGATGAAATGGGTGAAGGAATATGTGGGAAAATGGAAAGGAAATGGTGAGACAAAGAAGATGAAATGGGTGAAGGAATGTGTTTTAGAATGAGAGGAGAAGGTGTTTATATAGGGAAGAAAAAGAAGAGTGAAATGATGAGTGGAAGAAAAATAATGAAAGTGGAGTATGAAAGTGATTTGTAAAATATGGAAAAGAAAGAGAAATGATGAAATGAAAGCAAAGCATGAAGGTGCAGCAACATGGAAGTGATGATGATCTATTAAAGAGATTGTAGAAAAAATATATCCAAGGAAAAAGAGAAAAGCATCTAGCTTTCTTCATGTGGGTGGGAAACATGAATATGTGGTGTTGAGCTGTTTTCAGGTCAGTTTCTTCCCCTTTATTCCTTTAATTATTTCTCCAACAAGACTTCATTATATGCCTTTGACTTCTTCATATGAAATGTTCCACTATGAGTGTAGATCATCCTGACAAATTTTCAGAGCTTCAATCCATGTGGTTGGGCCGGAAATGCTGCTGGACCTCTTACAGGTCCAGTTTTCCGGTTTTGCTTCTGTAGAAAATTGGGCTGATTGTTTGAAGGCCTTCCACTCATATTTTTCTCTGGCACTCTTCATAAGAAATGATCCTTTTGGTGTCTAGAATGGATCTGGAAGGTTTCAGCTCATTTGAAGTTCATTTGGTCAGGCGGCCGCTCCTTCTTCCTTGCTTGGCTCTGATTCTCCTAGCCGGAGTAAGAAAATATTCAAGGTTGACTTTTTAGTGCATTTTCATTCTTCTCCATCATTTCTAGGTAATTATGGACCTAACGCTCATTTCACATTCATTTACTCCAATGTACCTAAAAATAGAAATTGAATTAAAATCGATTCAGTTAAGGAATTAACTAAGCAAAATGTGAGGAATTAACTATTAAAATATCACATTAAAATGCTCCTATCAAAGGGGCTGGGGAGGTGAGGCCGGTTAGGTTTAGTGGGCTGCTGCAGGCGGGGCAGGGTTGCTGCAGGCGTGTGCTGAGGCCGTGCGTGCTACTGCAAGGCGAGGAAGCAGCAACGTTCGGTGATGCAAGCGCGGAGACCGCTGGGTGGTTTTAGCAGGTGCGAGTGGGCTGCTGCAAAGATGAGAGGCCGTGCGTCGGAGGCTCGACGCTAGTGGCTATGCGTCAGAGGCGGTGCTGCAAAGGAGGCCGGTCTGGACACATATATATATATATATTTATTTATTTATTTATTTATTTATTTATTTTGGGTGGCGGCAGAAAAGAAATTTTTTTTCTTTTAGGGTTTTGTTTTGTTTTCGAAGCGAGGACTTTTTTTCTCTTGGCTATTTGCTCTGAGCGTGCTGATAACGTGTAAAAGTAAATTAACAATTGGAATTAGTCTACTCATTTCATTTCATAGCCCCTTTATATAGGGATGAAATTACAACGGAAATATCAATTAGAATAATGACATTAAATGCTGATTGATTCGTAATTGTGCTGATTGATGGTAATCGCTGATTCTTTGATTCCCTCTCCTTCAGTCGCTTTGACGAAGACACATAATATGTTTTTCCTTTAAATAAATCTCATTTTTTTAGGCAGAGTCTAATCTAACGTTTTAATTCGTACCTCTTCAAATCAAGTATATTATACTGCCGTGCACTTTTAAAACATAAGTTAAGAGGGGTTTAACTTATGCTCTAAAAATATAGAAGGCGAAACTTTATAAATATAGAAAAAGAAATGGTAAAATATTTGTGAAAAAAAAAATACAAATTAGAGTGCAATAAAAAAATTTAGAATTAATTACATATAAGTGCATCTTTGAATGTTTTTTTAGCCATAAGGCCACCAACTAGTTTTTTCCCTCATAAGGCCACTAGATTAAAAAATGTGTTATATTTTGGATATTAAAAACCAACATATTTACATAAATGCCACTAGAGTACAAAATCAACAATCATTCTCTCTCTCCTCTCCGGCGAGGTCTCTGGTCAACTCCGGCGGGTCTTCGGCCAACTTCCGGTGGGTCTCCGGCAGACTTTCGCCGAACTCCGGCGACCACAAAAGCTACTGTCACTAACACCAAAAGTTACTGTGGCTAGCAACAAAAGCTACTCTGATGAGATTCTCGGCCACCTCCGGCGAGGTCACAAAAGCTACTCTGGTGAGATTTCCGGCAACCTCCGGCAAGATAACAAAAACTACTATCACCAACAACAAAAGCTACTCCTTACCAAAAAACCTATGCTCCCCAAAACGAAAAACTACTATCCCCACCAACAAAAGATACTGTCACCAGTACCAAAAGATACTCTCATCAGCAACAAATGATACTCTCACAAACACCAGAAAACTACTTTCACCAACACCAGAAAACTACTGTCACCAACACCAACGAGCTACTCTCACTAACATTAGAGAGCTACTAACATAGGTACAGAAAGCTACGATCACTATGATGGAAAACCACTGTGAGGGTTCTTTTTGAATCAAGCAAGACTAGGCCAAAATTAACTCAATAACTTGATGTTAGTGAGAGAATCTTGTGCGTGATTCAGATACTGAGTGAGGCTTGACAGCATGAGGATGGTGTGGGAGCTAGAAACATACTGTGGTGAGAGAATTTGGGGTTTTCATCAAATTTAGGTTTCTGGAAGACGAGTTTGGCAGGGAGGTTTGGGAGGAAAAGTGCTGGGACCTGGGTTTTGTGTTTAGAGGCCTGGAAGCTTGAAGAATTGGAGGCTTTTTTATGTTTCTAAGTTTTCTGGGTTGTTGCTTGATGATGATTTTAGTTTCAAATATCTCATTTTATAGGCTCAATTGGAGGGGTGTTATGGTGGCTCAAACCCTTTGGTTTTCTGGGTAAGACGCTCCTCCTTTAGCTCATGCAGGATTTCTGCCTTAAAATTTGGGATATCATAGCTTACTTGAGATATGGAGTCTTGGAAACAGGGGAAGATTGTTGCAGCCGTGCGCAAAGACTGCAGCAGAAACAGCTGCGGTGACAGAAAATCTGGAACGAGGTTGAAGGGGCAGCTAGGGAGTTGTGAGCTCATCGTTCAAGAGGGAAGGGGATATCCGCCTACCAGTTGGAAAGTTTCCTCCTTGCCAACTGACGGGGGGAATTGATATTCCTCCTGGATATTTGGGTTGAGTTGCAGCGTATTTAGCAGCTGCGGGGAAAGAAAAGGGAGATAGAAGAAAACGGTGAAAGTTGGGCTACCCTATTTCTTTTGGGTTTGGGCTTTTTCTCTGGGCTTTGGGTTTTGAGAACAAAAAAAGGTTGACCCAAACCTCATTTTCACCAATTCGCTATAGGTTTAAATTACCGGGCTTGGATCTCGAGCCCAAGATCGAGACCATCGATGACGTTAAACCAATAGGCAAGCATTATATGTTTCTGTAACCTTCCACACCATACCCACTTCTGCAAGCCCCAGAAATGCGTGGATGTGGCTTGGGTCCACATCTAGGGTGTGTTTGCTTGGCGGGTTAAAGTCGAGAGATGGGTATAAAATTTCATAGTTTTACGGAATTTTATACAAATTGCGTGTTTATGCTAAAATATGTCGTGACGACATATTTATTTTGTCGTGTGATTTTTCGGGTACCAACAACCACTATAATAGTTACAAAGAGCTACTGATTTGAAAAAAAAGCTATTGACATTAGCTTGAAAAATATACTAACATAGACACATAATGCTACTATCACGATATTGAAATGCCACTAGAATAATTACACAGAGCTGCTAACTTGAAATAATGAAAATGAAAATAGAAGCTGTTGACATCATGTTGAACAATGAGGCAGAAAATTAAGATCCAAATTCATTACCATAAATCAAAACAACACAAAAGCTACTCAGAAATCAAAACAATTGTAAAATTCATAGTAATTGCCCAAATCAAACCAAAGCTATCAAACTAAATGAAAAAAAAACAATACCGGAGTTTCTGCCATTTCCAAAAACAGTAGCAATACATGATTCAAACCACAAATCTATAAGAAAATAAAAAACTTAGCACAACGAACCATAGAACGATCAATTCCGATGAGCTATATTCTGGCAACGTTGTCCTCGTGCGCAGAGACGGTGAGAATCTACTCCAACTTGTCTTCGTTCGGTTCAGCTTTGACTGAGAAAGGTGATGGAGATGGATCAACAACAGAATAGGCGATTGCATTGAGGAAGGGTGCTGCCGGAGCCAAGGCTGAGATCCATTTCGTGCGTTCGAGATCTAGTCACGAAATGGCTCGTATGTCGGGGATTCAGTTCCAGTCGCCGACGTGATGGTGGAGAGGAGTGTTTCGCCGGAGAGAGAGAGAGAGGCAGAGGAGAGAATCGGAGATCTGGTTCCAGTCCGTGTCAAGCATCAGAGATCCAGTTCGTGCGTCGGAGATCCAGTCGCAAAATGGAGGAGAGAGAGAGCAGCGTGCAGGAGGTTCGCCGGAATCAGAGGCAGAGACCAAGACGTGAAGATCTATGATCGACGGGGGAGAGGGGGAGAGCAGAGAGAGAGAGAAACTGTGACTCTGGAGAGAGAGAGAGAGAGAGAGAGAGAGAGAGAGAGAGAGCGATCACAGATCGATGGAATTGGGTCTGTTAGGTAGGAAGGGTAAAATTGTCAAGAAAGAAATAGTTTGGGGATGCAGGTGGCCTTATTTGTACAATAAAATTTAGGTGGTCTTATGGTTAATTAAAGTTTCAAAATGACACTTATGAGTAATTTTCTAAAAAATTTAGTTAAAAGAGGTGAATTACCGTTTGAGTCCAATGAAAGTTTGAAACCCAACTCACCAATTCATCAAAGGAACAGAGTCCATTTAAAAATGAAAAATTTAAGATCCTCGGCATTGTAATGACTTTGGTTTGTTAAGGTGTAAATTGAAGTGTTATATGACTTATATCTAATATAAGAAATTAAAACACCACTCATTACAATACATTTTAAAGTATATTTTTTAAGCAAGCATACAAAAAGTACAAATAATGACCTGATTTGAGAAAAGAAAAAAAAATGTCGGTGGTACACCGTGTGAAGCTTGCTTTTCAAGCTACCACTAAGGAGTTAGGACTCGCTAATGATCACTAGGATTTGAGAAAGAAAAGATGACGTGATATGCTTCTGCCTCATCAACCTGAAACTGACCATGCATTTACCTTGCAAGCATGGGAAAACATGTCCATGAAAGATGGTTTGTTGTACTCCTAGTAGCAGGGGCGGCCCTAAGGATGTGCGGCTGGTGCTGTCGCACAATCGGAGTCCTCTGACTCCCTGAGGCTCGAATTCATATATATTTATACATATACACACGTATGGGTAACTATAGGCCTATAATTTGTCAAAAAAACTATAGGCCTATACCTAATATACTTTTTTGAAGTAACGTATGAGTTGATAAGTTGCTTTATCCTCTTTGTTCCTGTTTGGAATCAAGTAATTGTATGTCTATTATAGATCCATCTTCTTTTTCATTTTTTTTTGGTGGGTCGGGTTTCTTTGGTAAGTCCATTTTCCTTTTTCTTTCTTTTTTTTAGTAGGTCCATCTCCCTTTCCTTTTTATTATTTTTAGGTAGGTTACGGATTTTATTTATTCCTTCTTTTAGTATATTTTTTTAGTAAGTCCACCTTATAAAAGAGAAAAAATTCATGAATTATCTATTGCAAACAAACTGGAAGCTGCGCTTTGCCCTCAGTACAAGGTTCTACTTTTACATGTTTGACGGCTCCTACTATAAAATTTCAATTTGGCCCTGAGAAATGCCTAAAAAAAAAATATATATATATATATATATAACGATTTTTGAAATTTCAAAGAGGAGAGAGATACATAATGAAGTGTGTTATCAACATGAATGTATATAGTCTGGTGTTCAACATTATTTAAAACTTTCTTAATTATTTTGATTACTTATTTGCGGATAATTTTTACATTGTTGAATGATCTTATCATAACATTTTTCTTTATTATATTCATTCATTTTTTTTTTCAAATCATTATGTAATAAACATAGAGTCCCAGTTAAATTTTCTCATTAGGTCTCTAAATTTTCAAAAGCGACCCTACCAAGCGGTGAGAACTTCTAACACACCAAAAACACCTCAGGCAATCAAAGTTCCCTCCCACCAGAAACTCAGAAAGACAAATATCCACATAATGCTTTCCTTCTATCAATGCAAAAGTCGACCTCAATCGGGTCACCGTTGCATCGACGAAAGCCATGAAGTGAAAGAAACAGAGAGAATGCTCGTCCAAAATGTAAAAACCGTGGGCGGCTAGTTTTTGATTCATTTGGAAGTTATAATTGCCATTATGAATCATTTAGATCATGTGTCCAAATAATCCATAATAATGTAGAATAGCTCTTCGTTCTCTGCCGAAGTGGCCATGACTCATGACATGTACATATCTTCCTAATTTCTGTCTAATAACTTTTTTTTTGGTCTGATCTCTGTCAACTTAATATGATCAAACTAATAGTTTCATTTTCGACCAATTTATCAAGCTACCTAATTTCTCTCCATCTCTTTTCATAATCAAACATATCTTTGCCGGAAACGCTATCTGACTTTATATAATTGATGGCCCAAATATGGCGAGGCATGTTCTAATTATAGTTTCCCGCAACCTTTTGAGCTGGATATATGCTATTTTACTCTTTCTGCTTTGATTTTTACAGTTGTTAAATATGTATCATAGCTTTGAATGGTAGAACTGTCTAGCTAATCAATAAACCGAACAGAAAAATAATGTCCCCTATCGAGTACTACACGCTATATAATTATATATACATAAGGTGATAGGCATGCATGTTCTTTGTGAATTAACATCTTTCATTTTATAAAACTATGAGAGAATGTAATATATATTCTCGATTTCAGATATCTAATTAAGTTCGGCCTCTTACATCTTTTAGATACAAGATTGATCTTCTTTGTAAGTTTTTGTTTTATTTTATTGAAAAGAACATTACCTCAGTCAGTTTTCTTAACCAATTCAACATCATTTTTCCACCTAACTGGTTGACTAAACAAAATAAGGGGCAAAACAGGAAGGTTCATCAGGTCTAAATACTTTTTTTTTTTTAGAAGAAGAAAATTCTATTAATAACCAAATAGATTACATAGCATTAGATCCATAGTTACGGGACCGTCAACATGAGTGACTTTCATGAGCCAAAAAGACTTAACCCCTAATCAAATTTTACGCTCATACCCACGAACTACAATGAGTAACCACCAAACATGTACCGATACAGTGAGGTCTAAACACTAAATTTGAAGAGTTGAATAAAAGGTTATACTCATAGTTTTCATACCTCTACATTTGATATTTGACCTTCTACATATTTTGTAACTTTAATAATCCACTTTTACCCCTAGTTAAAAAAAATATTTGAAACTCACCCAACTCACCCTTCCTGTTCCATCGTGATCAGAAAAAACCTTGTTGCTCGACATCAGCCAAGTATGCTGGCAGCGTCAAGCTCTCAAGTCTTCGTACTACGAAGGAGCGGAAAGATTAAACAAGGCGTTGAACTAGTTTCAGCCTTTATTTTTTATTAATCATGAACCAGAAGTTTCATATTGATTGTAAAAGGAAGTGGAGATCTCTAGAGTCTAGGTAAGAGAACTCGTGACTCCATTCTCTGTTTTGATGATTACCGGTCCCCAAGAAGAATAAAGGCCTCACAAGCTAGTCACAACCTAGCTAGTTGCAAAATGTTTGTAGCACAACATTATTGTACTATATATTAAGGCTATGTTTGGGGTGGGGGGGGGGGGGGGGGGGGGGGGGGGCTTTTTAGCTCCCCTGCTTATAAGCACAGGAGGACTATGCGTTTGGTTAGCTGACTTATGCTCAGCTTATTCGAAAAGCCACTGCGGCTTCTCTCGAAAAGGAGAAGCTGCCTGACCCCAGCTTTCAGAAGCCAGAAGCCAGCAGCTACTGTAGCGGTACTTACTGTAGCTAAATGAATGTTTCAAAATGACAGATTCTATCCTCCCTTGGGATATATAGCACAACATTATTGTACTATATATTAAGGCTATGTTTGGGGTGGGGGGGGGGGGGGGGGCTTTTTAGCTCCCCTGCTTATAAGCACAGGAGGACTATGCGTTTGGTTAGCTGACTTATGCTCAGCTTATTCGAAAAGCCACTGCGGCTTCTCTCGAAAAGGAGAAGCTGCCTGACCCCAGCTTTCAGAAGCCAGAAGCCAGCAGCTACTGTAGCGGTACTTACTGTAGCTAAATGAATGTTTCAAAATGACAGATTCTATCCTCCCTTGGGAGAGGCAATTACGGATTGCCATCAAGCCTTCGAGATGAGATCAGAGGCCGCACAGCATTTTCATCTCTATCCCGTCTCCACTCTCCCTCTGACACCGCCGGGCTCTCATCACAGACGCCGCCTCACTCTCCCTCTGACGCCGCCTCCCTCTCCCTCTGACGCCGCCTCAGCCTCTCATCACGAAAACCCCAAGCACAGAGCAATCGAGCCAAACACCATCACATCATGACCTGAACCCACATCCTCCCCCAATTTCAGATCAGGAAGCCAGCTTTTCTTCATCCTCTCTTTACTATAGAACGCATCCTGGTGAGGAAAAGCTAGTTTGTCTCTCTTGATTTTCGATCTCCCAAATCAATTTTTCTTTCAGCTTGGTTGAATAAAATTTCAAAAACCTGTTTGGGTTCTAGTATTCATTTCAATTTCAAGATTATGTGTGTGATTTACAAACTTGGGTTTGATTTCTGGGCAACAAAACGTAGGATTTGGTTGAATTTGTTTTTCAGACTTCATGTGCTTGTGATTTTGTTTGATGGGTTTAATTCCTCTTCTATTGTTTTGGTATTCAAGCTCTTGTATTTAGTATTCAAGCTTTTGGTATGCAAGTTGATGTGGTTTTCGTGTATGATACATTATAATCTTGCATCTCGGGTTTGATTGCTTCTGATAGGAAGTTGGGTAATAACCGAAATTGATCGATCATGGTTAATAACCGAAAATGATCAATTATACCCCTTTTCTTATTTGGTTCTATGGTTGGGTAATAATAATGAGCTTAGTGTTTGCATTTTTCTTCTGAATACATAATCCAAGCTAGACAATTTTTCTTCTATTTGGTGCAAGTATTAATAGTAAATTGTTGATATGCATGTAGGTTTCCCAGCACAGGAAGCTAGCAAGCAGGTAGCAGAAAAAGAGATCAGATCAGAAAAGTGGTGCAGGTCTCATATTATAGCTAGTAAAGGCTTGCAATAAATTGAGGTACTGTTTCTTTAATCCTTGAGGAGATGAATGCTTCTAATATATGTGGTTAATTAGAGAGAGATCGATACTTCTTGATTTGTTAAAGAGTTGTATTATGATATCTTTTTTTGGGTCTGAATAATACTTCATTAAACAAAGCAAAGAGAACAAACATAAGGAACCCAGAAAACATCTTAGCTGTTGTTGGTTTTGAATTTGAATTTGGTTTACCATTGGTTTTGGCATCCTGGTGATTGATTGGAAAGGATCCAAGGTATGGTTTTCAAGGATTTAGTTTGTGATTGTTGATTACATACGTGAAATCCTATACTGTACTTGCCCTCTGCGTTGCTGCATAATCGATGTGCATATGGTGTTGGGTTAATTGATGTCGTGTTTTTTAATTTGGTTATGCAGGTTTTGAGCCCTACAAGGACAGCAAATTAAAGTGGACCTTCCTCTATATTGACATCCATGTTTGTTTTGGTTTGCTGCCAATATCAGCGGATAATGAGACTTGCAAAAAGTGAAGCAGGAGGAGATGTGTTGCTGTGTACTGGTTAATGGGAAGGGTCTGCTCTTGATGAATGCGCGTAATAACGTGAACATTTGATGTGAACTAGAAACTATGATTTATAATAATATAGTCACCATGATTTATAATCATATTGTCCAATATTAATCAAATAGTCACCATGCTTTATAAAAATTCAAAGTTAACAAAAATTAATACGGAGATAATAAAGATTAAAAATAATAACAAGATCATTTGAACAATATTGTTTTATATACAATTAATTAAGCAAAATAATCTCTTATGTCCAATTCGGTCATTCCACAAATAAAAAGCACAAGTCAGTTTGATTTACCAAACACTTTGCCACTGCTTCTGCCACTGACAGCCCTTATAAAAAGCCAGTTTACCAAACACTCAGCAGCTTTGCTTTTCAGCCACTTATTCTCAGAAATAAGCAGAAGCCAGCTTTTTCTCAAGGAACAGCCATACCAAACATAGCCTAAAGCAGGGATTACTGCTGCTGTTACTAATAAGGGTTTAGGAAAAGACCTTTTCTGCCCCTGTTTTGGTAAATTACAACTGCCATTTCTCCTAGGTATAAATCCTGACCGACAAAAGCAGCCTAAACTTTTTTCCTTTCTGTCGCTCTTGCATCCGAACATGACCGTTTTCTAGCGTTTTCGGGCTGGAAAGACAACGTTTGCACTTCATCTGCAGAGTGAGGAGAGAGGAAGAGTTCTGGGTTTGTAATAAAGGGAAAACATCACCGATGGTCACTGAGTTATGACTTATTCGACACTTAACTCACTGTATTTTCAACAATATCACTTAACTCACTCAGTTTTACATCCGTCTTTCACTTAACTCACTGTCGTTAATTCTGCCGTTAAAAGCTATTAAAATTGAGGGTATATTCGTCTAAACACTAAAAAAATGCATTTCTAACTTTTAAAAAAAGACAATTTTTTTTTTCAAATTATATTTAAGTTAAAAAAATCATTTTTTATTAGAAATCTCAGATATTTAAAAAATTGAAAAAAGTCTAATAAATATAAATTGAGGGTATATTTGTCTAAACACCAAAAAAATGCATTCCTAACTTATTTTTTTTTTAAAAGACAATTTTTTTTTCAAATTATATTTAAGTTAAAAAAAATAATTTTTATTAGAAATTTCAGAAATTTAAAAAAATTGAAAAAAAGTCTAACAAATGTAGTTTTTTAAAGTTAAAAATGATTTTTTATGGCTAATAAAGTCTAATAAATGTAGTTTTTTTTTTTATGGCTGGAACTCAATGGGAGTCTTGGTCATCACGTCTTTTTCACTAATAATTAGAAGGGGGGACGGGACATAATACCAAAACCCCATGAATGAAAATGAACAAGTACAACAAAAGCAATATAAAGTATTAAAAATAAGTGTAACTACGATGTGGTTCGATCCTTATGATTGAACTGCTTCCATTTAGTATCATACAATACTGCTCCTAAGTACATAAATTTTAGAAATGATTTTGGTAGCAGATAAAAGCAAAAAAGTTTTTTGTTGTATTCAACTTGATTGGAAAAAGAATCAAAATTTCATATTTTCTGTATGAAAATATGAGTAAAAAACTTCATTGTCGGTGGCATACAAATTTCACATAAATTTTGGGGAAATTTTGGACAAAATTTCAGTATGAATTTTTAAATATATTTTGTGTGTGTAGATATTTCAGAAATTAAGAATTTGCGGAAATGTATGGAAAATTTTGAAAAATTTCGGGAAACTCCTGATATAAATGATATAGAATATGAATTTCTTTTCGGTACTTCCAAATTACATAAATTTCAATGAAAATTTCAGTAGTTTCGGAGAAATTTGAAACCTTGAGCATACATGTATAGTTTTAGGCCTAATTTGGCATAGTGTATAGTATATCCAAAGCTACTTAACTTATAATTTAAGTAGCAAAAGATGTGATCAATTTTAACTAGAAAAAAAAAACAACAAAAACAAAAAGACTAAAGAAAAATGAACCTTGATGGATATTTTGTATAAAATAATAAACAAGAGTCTATCTTTGTGATTCATGATGAGTCTGGTTTTTATTTGGTGCTATAAGAGTATAAGTGTTGGTCATTCGCATACCAAATATAGTTTTAGGCCCAGTTTGGCATAGCTTATAGTGTATCCAAAGTTGCTTAACTTATAATTTAAGTACCAAAAGGTGTTTGATAAAATTTAATAAAGCAACTTATTTCAAAAATAACACCATTAAGTTGCTATTTATGAAAATTGGTAAACGACAGCTTTCGTAAGCTAAAAGCTAAAGTTGGTTATGGTTTAAGTTAAACTACCCCAAATTGGACCTTAGTTTATGAAGGTCAGGCTTTATGAGAAGCTCTCCTACAACCTTTTAGATTTGAATTTCAAGAAAATTCAAATTGAAGGTGATTCCAAGTTTTTTATTGATTACATCAATAAAAACTGCAATCGTCATTTGTGGCTCAAAATTATTATTCAAGACATCAAAAGATGTTTTTTGAGTTTTAAAAATATTTTCTTTAAACATGTGTTATGTGAAGTGAATTTCATAGTAGATGCATTGACTAATGCATTTTGAAAGATGATCGAAATTAATTGCAATGCTTTTTAGTGCGCTTTGAGTTATTGAGTTTTTACTATTGATCGCTAGCTTTAGTGTTTGAAGAGCTCTTTCAGTTTTTACTATTGACCAATACAGTTTGAAAGATGATTGAACTTGATTGCAATAATGCTCTTTAGTGCACGCGCTTTGAGTTATTTAGTTTTTACTATTGATTGGTAGCTTTAGTGTTTAAAGAGCTCTTTCAGTTTTTACTATTGACCGATACAGATTGAAAGATTGATCAATACAGATTGAAAGATAATTGAACTTGATTGCAATAATGCTCTTTAGTGCGTTTTGAGTTGTTGAGTTTTTACTATTGACCGCTAACTTTAGTGTTTAAGACATCAAAAAATGTTTTTTGAGTTTTAAAAATATTTTCTTTAACATGTGTTATGTGAAGCGAATGTCATAGTAGATGCCCTGACCAACATAGTTTGATAGATGATCGAACTTAATTGCAAATTTAGTGCGCTTTGAGTTATTGAGTTTTTATTATTAACCGCTAATTTTAATATTTAAAGAGCTTTCAAATATAATATTTATTTTTTAATTTCACATGAAAAAAATTAGAAGATGTGTAATTCATGTTTGATGAAAACAATCGCCATCAATCACCGATTCAGTCAGAAAGCCATTTGGAAAAATTTGTTAACATATAACAATGTGAAACATTTTAGGTGATGATAATGATGCCAACTACTGTTCAACCAAAAAGATAGCTCATCATGATAGGAAATAGAACTAGAAGGGACAAAAAAAATCCATTTTTAGTTTAGTTATTATTAATTAAAGTTCAGGCTCTTGGAAGTTGGAACTCGTGGGTGTGATTATGAAACTCAGTAGTCAGTGTCCAAAAATGCTCGAGTACTCATCGGTACTAGCGCGCAACGAAGAATCTGAAGAACCCGTGGGGCGCATAGAGTCGATTTAATGTCATGTCGGTCGACATGCAAAGATCGATGCTTGTTATCCATGGTGGGCCGACCTTAATCCAAGAAGTTGTTCTTTTCCTTGGGTGAGTTCAAATGTTAGATAGCAATCATACCATCGTCGACATGACTGTTTTACTCTTCTCAAATTAGCTTTGCGTAAACAGATCGAATATAGAACTCAAGGACGACTAGACTCCCATTGTTTTACACTGCTCAAATTATTTTTATATTTTTTTTTATATGAGATTGCATAATATACCCAAGTATTTGAAGACAAGTAGACTAAAAACACCTTACAGAGTTACAGGTTATTAAACAATTTGAAGAAGTATTTGGTTATTGGAATGGATGCATCTGATTAAAAATTATTCTATGCACCGACGGTGTAAATAACCCAACACTAATAAAACAATCTAAACACTTGATAATTATTATCAACCTTATTTTTTAAAAAACAAAAGATTTATTTAATGCAATCTAACCATTCATTTATGTTGGTGCAAGTATACGTCGGTGCACTGAATCATCTCTCGCATCTGATTAGGATAATAATTAATAAAGAAGTCACTGACTTACTTATTGGATCATTAAAAGCTTATATATCGCAGATAATTTAGGGACTGAGTATTGTACAGGCTGTACTGTCTCCTAATATTATGCAGGTCTAACTCAAAAAAAACTTTACTCAATTACGAAGTTTTAAACTTTAAAGTAGTTAGGCTAGTGCCTCTCAGCTAAGTTGGGTTCCAAATCCCTTATTCAAAAAAAAAAAAAAACTCTAAAGCAGCCTCTTAGGTAATATATAAGTAATATCATCAAGTTGAGCACATGTTGAAGTATTGTACGATCTATGACCTTTATTAGTTTTTATGTCCAAAAACCTTTTTTAAGTAGTAGTTAAACTTAGAATTTGACTAAAAAAAAAAAAACCTCAGAATTTTCGTACTGTCACTTAAAAAAAAAAAAAAAATATATATATATATATATATATATCTTAACTCAAAAGCAAATTTTGTAGGTTGAATTGATTATCAAATTCAATGTGAAAAGTACAAAGTTTTAGAGCAGCCACGTGAGTAATATATATAGTCAAATAGGGATATCATCAACTTGAGCGCATGTTGAACAGTTGAAGTGCTGTACTACCTATCACATTTGTTGGTTGGGAAGGTGGCTCAAATAGTGTATCACTTTTTTGTTATTTAAAATTTTCGTAGTTCAGTTTTTAAAATTAGAGAAAAATGCACTAACAGTCACTTAACTCTTGTGCACCGGCCAGTTTGATATCGAGACTCACAATGGTATCAATGTGATACTTAGACTCAAAATTTGCTATCAACAACATACTTCCTTCAAATTTATTTGACGGCTCTGTTAAATAAGTGACGTGGCAAGCATGTGGAGGGGAAAAAGAGGGGAAATGACCGAAATAGCCTAGAGCGATAGCCTCAATGACTTATATGTCCTTGAAATTATTTATTTATTTATTTAAATAATTCTTTTATTATTTTTCTCTCCTCTTCCTCTTCTTCTTCCTATTTTAATTTTTTCCTTTCTTCCTCTGCAACAACTCAAACGCAGACGTTTCTTTCCGACCCGAACCCAAAAACCTAAAAAAATTGGGCAAGGATCTAAGCGACGATCAAGGAGGCCTTCACCCTCTTCGACATCGGCAAAGACGGCAAGATCGCCCTGTCCGAATTGAAATCCTAATGCGGTCCCTGAGCTGCGGTCCCTGAGCATCATCTCCGACGATGATTCGTCACCCTCCGCCTCCGACAAGTCATGCGCCTCTTCTCGAGTCTGTTCCGGTTGGTCTTCGACGGCTTTGTCAAGCCTCTCCAGGCTCTCGCCCAGTTTCTCGGTCCCCGCGGATATTCCTCATTGGCATCATCACTGCCTATCGGGAATGAAGACGACAACGGCGAGTCTAGCAAGCCGGCGTCACGCACCACTCCCCCACTCAGGTGCTCAAGAATTTCAATGAGGTTCGATTCCTCCGGATCGAGCTTCCCTCCGGAGAGCTGGGCATAGAGGGCAATGTTTTACTGAAATGGAGGGCCGATTTCGGGTCAATACTCAAACCCAGAAGCCTTATAATTTAGCTCAATCCAGAAAGAGAGTGATACTTCAAAAACAAGACTTTTGGTTGCTTTGATTATTGCTTATGTGATTAACTTTATGGAGATGGGTGTCTCTACCTGGGTTTTTAGTTTCAAATAAGACAGATTATGTTGTTCATTGGTTCTAAATGGGTTGCTTGTATTGAGTTTTTGACTCTTTGATTTAAGGTGTGAATTGGGTTTTGGTTTGATAGTTTGCTGGGTTTAGAAAGAATCCATGGTACAGCTCAAAAAGAAGAGAGGAAAAAAAAAGGGATGGACTCGTTCCAGAAAGGTAAGAAAGAGCAAGAGAAAGTAAAAAAAAAAAAAGAGAACAAAAAAAAGTCAATACTATCACATCATGATCACTGATTATTATTATTATCTTTTAGTATAATTCAATTTCTTTTATCAACAAGTTAAAAAGACATTTTTGCCCTATCTTTTGGCCCACCTGCATGCCATATCATCATATTTGACGGATGACTGACGGAACATTGACGGAAGCATGTCATTGATAACAAATTTTGAGTTTAGGTATCACATTGATACCATTGTGAGTCTGGATATCAAACTGGTCGGTGCACAAGAGTTGAGGGATTGTTGGTGCATTTTTCTCTTAAAATTATTAGATTGGTATTTGAGGTTTTTACGGTCTTATCCCAGCTTAATTTTGGCATCTGGAACTGTTAGCTTCCTTCAGTGATTCACTTCAGCCCAAATTATACGAAGCCCCAAAGAGAACCCAGCATCTGAGAGAGAGAGAGAGAGAGAGAGAGAGTTACAGACACATCCAATGACTTGGAATTTATTTTTTGTTATTTTACTTGGTCTGGGTTCTCTGTCAAGACCATGAATAATTGCTTGGGATTCTTTTCACTTTTTCTCTGCGTCTGGGTTCACAAACAAGATGATTATGGCTTGGGTTTTTATTTTTATTTTTTAGTTTTCTTCTTTTTTTCACCTCTGTTCTTTCCTTGCTACCGTCTCCCCCCTTCACCTGGTCTAGGTTCACAAACAAGCTCTTCAAAAGCATAAGAATCTAATCTGGGCACCCATCTCCTCCTTCACCTGAGCTGTGCACAATCGTCCTCAAGTCCAACTAATCCATGGCGTCGCCGGTAGCCAAAAAAAAAAAAATCAATGGAGATGGTCTAGTCCATGGCGTCGCCGGCAGCTCTCTGATCTTCTTTTGCATTCCCATACATAAAAAAAGAAATAATAATAATAATAATAATAACTTTCTTTTGCTTTTTTTTTATTATATAAAGAAGAAAAATTAAATAAAAAAGAAATAAAGGGTAAATTGGCCATTTTATGGTCAAAACAGCCAGCTGGCAGTCTCAGTAACGGAGCTAATGGCTCCAGATACCAAAATTGGGTCAATAGGTTAGGGTGAGAACCTCAGATACCAATCTGATAGTTTTAGAAGATGAGTTACGAAAGTTTAGAATGACAAAGAGGTGGGACACTGTTTAGGTTATTTTTTCTTGTTAGTTTTATGTCCAAAAAACCTTTTTTTTTAAGTAGTAGTTAAGTTCAGAATCTTCTTTTGTTTATTATCAGTAAGAAAAAAGAGTAAGTTGTTCAAATAAATCCAGAATATGTGTCTGGCCCAAACTCTAGGTTACTTGACCTACTTGTAATAGGGTTTTGAATTAGAGATATTCATAGATATCCGATTAATTGTACGATTATCTTTCCTTGTACAACTCTGATTCTATGTCTTGTAATCCTCTATATAAAGAAGCCCATATTATCAATGAAAGCACGAATTAATTCTCTCCCAATTTCAGTTTTCCTTAAACACGTTATCAGCACGAAATCCTAACCCTGAAAGCCTAAATTTGTAGCCTTCAAATCCCAGAAACATCCGCCGCCCACCTTGAAGCTCTTAACTCCAGGAATCCAGAACATGATGCGCCACCCTAAGAACCGGCCGGAAAAATACCGAATCGGCCCCCAAAAACAAGCAAAACATCCCTGCCCGGTTCGCGGTCTTCCAAACCCCCATTTGTTATCACAGTTGGCCACCATCACATCCCTGATCCCAGACTCTAGGAACAGGGAACAAAACATCAAAAACCGGCCATAAACTCACCAGACTAGCCAGTCAAATTTGTTGCACTACCATCTTGGACCGGCATGCCAACTTTACAGTCCAAAATGGCTTCCAGCCCAGCCTAGTGCCGACGTCACTTTCGCCTCCTAGTCCCTTCCGTGCGCTAGTCTGGTTGCACACGACCGGCGAAGAGGCAGCAACCCTGCCAGAGATCCAGCAGGAAGAAGACGCGAAGAAGAAAAGAAAAAAAGGTAGGTGCGTGACCCACGATAACGACCCGACGCAACAAAAAAAAAAAGGCCCAGAGGAAGAAAGAAGGCTCGACCCAAAGAAGAAGAAGGCTGATGCGGCTCACTGATGTCCCTGGTCTGTCCCTACTATGTCTCATCTCGATCCCCATTAAAGTGACAAGATCACACAAATATGCCTGCAAGGAATGACGTTCCTACGAGATGACGTAACGCCACCCTACACGGAGGTAGGCAGAGCGCCAACACCATAGAAAGTAGCACTCTGGCGTTATAGGCTATGGCCCCAGCAAGGATGCATGAGAAGCCCGTGGGTTCGAATGATACTTTGGCACAACCCAATCCTTTGATCATCAAGTCTCAAAATCCGTCTCAAGAGAATCTTCCGGATTATGGTTATCGTTGGGGAACGCCTTAATGTCAGAACCTATTCCTAAGAATATAGAGCTCTTTGAAAATTACACTAGTGTATATGAGACGTGGGATAGAAACTCCATCATAATTGATGATGTAGTTGAGCATGAGTTTGTTGAGTCTGATGATATCGAACTATGCTCCGTTGATGAATGAATGCCAACATAGAGAAATCTGGCCTAAATGGAAGATGCGATCCAGGTTAAGTTGGATTCTCTAACGAAGTGGAAGGTTTTTTTGAGCTAGTGATGCCAACACCTCCTAACATAAAACCTATTGATTAATAGGTCCTCGTTAGAAAGCGTAATGAGAAAAAGATATGGTAGTCTCGCTTTATGGCGCAATGCTTCTCACAAAACGCCCTGGAATCGACTACAATGAGATGTATTCTCTCGTAATGGATGTCATTTGATACACTAAAAGTAAGCGTATAATTTAACCCTGAAAATGTCATCGTTAGTATATGGTAAATAGAGATCGTTCTAACCGGGGATTGAGGGTACACCGGTACACCTGTAATTGCAAAAATAAATAAATAATTAATAAAAGTATAAAGTATAATATTTACAAAAATAAAATAAAGATATATACAAAATAATAAAATAAAGGGGTCTTAACATTAGGGTTTCGAAAATTAAACTAAACAAAATAAAGAAAATGTAAAAACACATATACAAGGGTGGAACGCAAGAAACAAAGATCAAATCCACAATCATATGAATGAAATCCAATCACAATTCCTATAGTTGATCTTCTATGTCATGAGATAGAAGTTGACCATGTGAAACGTTAGAAAGCAAACGATTTCCCATATTTTACTTTCCTTCAATAATTAATCTACATGAAAGCACCTAAATTAATCCTATTGAACATGCAATCATAGTCTAGAAAGCTAGCTAATCAAGAACACATTCAACGCATGAAGCATAGAGAAAAGATGTCAACCAAAGTGCACAACCTAGTTATAAATAAGTTCACCTATTTGCAATCCTCCTTAATTGATTTTGACTTTTGTCCACAGCCTTTACTACTTAAATCTAGCTCCAATTATATGCATATATCCTAAGTTGGCCACCAAAGAACATAAACATGCAAAAGTTTTCTGTAATCCAAAATCAATCAAGCAATCTCACATAAGCAACATATAAATCAACATATAAAAATCACAATTTTATTTCAAAACATATAAACGGGCTTTAAAATTTGCCCTTAACGTCATGTTAACTAGAATTCATAACTCTACGAATCAAACAAAGGAAACAAAAGAAAAAGATGAAATTCACCGTGAAGGATGAATGATGAAGCCTTGAGACGAAGAACTTGAATATCCTTGAAAGCAAGCAATCTTCTAAGGACGACACAAGGGTGGATGGTGGCTAGGATCTTGATGTATGACATGACTTCTTCTCCTCCTTGGTTGAGACGCAGAGCTTCTGAAGACTAGAGAATGGAGAGAATTTTTCTGATGTTTATTTACTGAGGGAGAGAGGTGTGTTGTGGTGTTGTGTGGTGTTTTGTGGTGTTTAAAACGTCTAGAGAGGAGGCTATATATAGGGGAAGGCAATGCTTCATGAATTTAATTTCCAAAGAATTTTCTAGTTGCACCACACAGCTTCGACCAATCTCGTAGCGCCACGTCAGCTATGTTGTGTCATCCAACCAATCAAAAAGCTTCAAAATCAATCTCCTAATATATTTTTGCCAAATTCCCATGATTTAATCTGATTTTATTCACAATTTTCGGCCAAATATCTAGGCATGAACCTAGACAATGGATCTGGACTCATTTTTTACATTTTCTCCCTTAAATATCTCCATGGCTTTATCCTTAACATCCTCCCCTTGATTTTCTCTTGATTTTCACATTAAAAATGCAGATTTTAATTCCTTAATTTCAGCCAACATATCTTGAGGAAATTGAGGAATGAATCTGGACTTGTTTTGAGCATTTTCTTGTTGCACAATCCCATGAAACTCTCCCAAGATTTTCTCAACGTAATCTCCTTGATTTTCACATTGGCTCCATCATTTCCCATGCAAAAATCAGATTTAATCTCCCATAATATCTCCCACGTCATCTTCAAGCCATGTGGTCTCCTAATGCCTTCAGGTTTCCTGCGTTTACTGGGATTCCTAGTTGGACCAGGAAAACTCCATTTCTTCTCCATTTTCTCCCTTGTACCTAGAAAATGAAAACTAAATTAAAATATATTTATTTAAGGAAATAACTAAGTAAGATATGAGGAAATAACTATTAAAACATCGCATTAAAATGCTCCTATCATCATTGCACTCCACTACCTTGTCAGTTTGGTAGTTTCTAAATAACTGATCATACAGCTTACGAATGTGGTCACTAGGTATCTCTATGGGTATCTAGATACAGAATATACATGAAGGTTGATGGTGGACTTCATTTACCTATGTTAAGTGGCTCTAGACCACGGAACGCGTTTACAATAAGATTGAAACACTCACTAAAGTGACTACTTGATTGGGAAGGGATATGCCCGCGCGTTTCCATAATAAGTTTCTGATTCTATTGCGGTTCATGTTGAACATGATCTTCATTAGAAGCCCTTAAAGAGTTAAGGGAAACCGGTGAACACTTGAAATCCGAGTTTGAGATAAAAGATTTTGGGAGAACACGATTATGTCTCGGTTTGAAAATTGAGCATCGTGTTGATAGATGCTTAGGAATTTTGACAAGGTCAAACCTTCAAGCACCCCCATGATCGTCTGAAGTCTTGATCCTGAAAATGATCATCTTCGTCCAAAGGATGATGACGAAGATGTGCTAGAGGCGGGAGTGCCTTACTTAAGTATAATAGGCGCATTATTGTACTTAGCTCAATGCACAAGACCAGACATCTCATATGTTGTGAACTTGTTAGCTAGATGTAGCTCTGCGCCAACGCGACGCCATTGGATTGGTGTAAAAGATATCCTTTGGTACTTGAGATGTACAATTGATATGGGCTTGTTCTATTCTTATAAAGAGACAATGGATTCAGACACATCACACACCAGGAACGTTGCTAATATTGGCCCGCGTCCTCTATCCCCATCCCAAAACAACATGTGTTTTGGAAGGTTTTGTTGATATTAGGCATCTCTCTGATCCACACAAAGGTCATTCCCAAACTGGTTAAGTGTTTACCATGGGTAAAAACCTTGATATCTTGGAGGTCTACAGAATAGACCCTAGTCGCTATATCTTCAAACAATGCAGAGATTATTGCTCTTCATGAAGTGGTTCGTGAATGTATATGGATTGGATCCATTGCTGCGCATGTTCGAACAATTGTGGTTTGAAGTCTACCACAGATGAGCCTACGAACATTTAAGATAATGCTGCTTGTTTTGAATAAATGAAGCAAGGATACATCAAAAGCTATAACACCAAGTATAATCAGCAACAACAGACTCTCCTCAAGATCAAAGTGAACTAGGTTCGATCTGAGGACAATATGGCAGACTTGCTCACTAAGTCATTGCCTAAATTCGACTTTCGAGAAACATGTTGGTAGCATCGTTTGCGGAAGTTATCCGAATTCCAATGATTGTAGTCATCAGGGGGAGATGCAGACATCAGGGGGAGGTGTCTACATGTATGGTCTCGAAACTTAAAGGGTGTGTTGTGCTCTTTTCCCCATTTGACCGAGGCTATTTTTGTTCCACAGGGTTTTTGTTACTCGGCAAAGTTTTTAATGAGGCAACGAGATTAGCACCACGTTTGGGAGACACAAGGGGGAGTGTTCAAGTAAATCCAAAATATGTGTCTAGCTCAAACTCTAGTTTACTAGAGACGTCAAATTTGCAAAATAGGAAGTAATGAGCACATACATCATAATATAATAATACATCACCTTGGATTCTTGGAGCTTTTGAGGTTATCAAACTAAAAGGTGGATGCTTTTCTGGGATAGAACATAGGCCACGTTTGGTACACATGACAAGATTAGATTGGTTAACCTATCTTAATAGGATTGGATTGCAACAGGTTAAGATAACTAATCCTAATCTTATTGGTTGTTTGATACAAGATTGGGTAACAAACTGGATATTTGGTAAACCCAATTTAAAAATAAATAACAATAAAAAAAAATTAGATAGATCTGAAATTTAACAGTAGATGAAATTCAGCGGATTGATCTCCATGAAGCTTCAAGACCCATCATCGCAGATCATCGCCTCAGACCTTAATGCTGTTACTCGGCCTCTGACTCACTGCCAGCCATCCTATTCATATATAGTCGGTGCTTATCCATCGTCGGCCATCTCCATTCATCTTCAAGTCCAAGAACTTGAAGATCTACCCATCGGACACGACCCATTAGATAGAAGTTTCGACGGAATTAGAGCTCTAAAATCCACGTACAGTGGTAAATCCCAGCTCATGAGCAATTGAGCAGCACAAATTCGATGATTCTGATGATCGAAATAATTTGCATAATGGCGGTGGAATATTTAGGAGACTGGGTAAATTGGTGGAGAACTACAAAAATAGAAGAAGAAGATGATGGAGGAAGATCGTGAGAGGTTGCAATGAGAATTGGAGGGGAAGGCAGAGGTTGAGTTTTATCGTGGTGAAAGCTGGAGATGTAGATTTGGAGGCTTTCTGGTTGGATAAATTATATCTCACCTTTCTAACAAGATTAGTTATCCATACTTGATAAGATTTGAAAAATATGTCTGTTAGTTATCTGGATTGCCAAACATAATTGCTTACTAGATTAGATTTAAATTTTCCTATCCAACCTCCTTATCCAATGAAACAAACGCGGCCATAGAGAAAAATCAATTTTAGACTATTTGATTTGTCCTCTTTAGTCTTATACCGTTATCTATCTGCTACTTTAGAGTTTAGACTATTATCTATCTGCTAGTGCCAATAGAAAATGAAACGTTAAAAAAAAAAAACACAATAGAAAATGACTTTGTAAAATTCCGAACTGAATTCCTTTCACCCCAAAACACAACGCAAATAAAAAGAAATTTCCTTTTCAAAAAAAAAAAAAAAATAAATAAATTCAGCTCTTTGACTTTTGACCTTAATCTGCTGATCCAGAATTCATAAAATGGCCTGCTTAATTTCCAGGATCCTACTCTCCTAAAAAATTCTTTCTATACTATCATAAACTTACAATATACTTTTCCTTGTACAATATTAAAATATTTTGTGCTGTGACTATAATTCTGTTTTCCATATAACTATCCCTGTTAAACTCTCCTTCCTTCCTTGACTTCCGCCCAAGAAAATAAAAACGAAACGGAACAAAAGATCTTGACTAGTGTTTCCGGCCTATAAATACGCAATATTGGGTGCCCTTATCTTCCAAACTCCCACAAAGCCAACATGGCCATGATGATATCCTCTCTTTGGCAATTCTGCCTTCTTTCACTTTTGCTTTCTTATGCTGTTGTTGAGCTTCAAGCTTCCCACCTTGTCTATAGCGACCTTCAAACTACCCAACTAACTTCAACACAACCCCAAGCTAAAGATCCTTACAGAACTGGTTATCATTTCCAGCCTCCCAAGAACTGGATCAATGGTATGTATATCTTCAACTCATCTTCAATTTTCTCTCGGCTTTTTTCATTTTCTTCATTTTCTTTAGCTTCTTGCATCTGTCCTTGTCTAAGTTTATTGTATACAACTCTTAACAGTTGTTCTTTGCTTCTTGTTTTTCACATTTGACTTGTTGTAACTGTGGAAATGGACACATTGGCTTCTTTGGTTTCTCGTCACAGATCCAAATGGTTAGTTACTTTCGCTCTCCCTGAGTTTTATTTTCTACAGTGGTTTTTTTATATAGTTAATTGTGTTTTCTGGGCTTGTGCCTTGTTCTCATTTTCTATGGAAGTAATGTGATGCATTGATGTGATTATGTGGAGGAATGGTATAACAAGTCAAACACATGCGGTTGGTGGATTTATATGCTTGGCCCTTTCATTTTTGGCCACATCTTGTACTAAAGTCTTGCCTATTGCTCTCTCTTCTCAGGGCCGATGATTTACAAGGGAATTTACCATCTTTTCTACCAATATAATCCCAAAGGTGTAGTTTGGGGCAACATTGTTTGGGCACATTCAACATCAACTGATCTTGTCAACTGGATCCCACATGAAGCTGCTATCTACCCATCACAGCCGTCCGATATCAACGGCTGCTGGTCGGGGTCAGCTACAATCCTTCCCGGAGGCAAGCCGGCCATGTTATACACCGGAATCAATCCCCAAAACCAACAAGTTCAAAACTTGGCATTTCCTAAAAACCTCTCAGACCCTTTTCTTAGGGAATGGGTTAAGGTCCCTCAAAACCCACTAATGGCTCCAACACTAGCTAACCAAGTCAATGCTAGCTCATTTCGGGATCCAACCACTGCATGGCTAGGGCCAGACAAGAGATGGAGGTTAATCATTGGAAGCAAAAGGCACCAAAGGGGATTAGCTATACTCTATAGAAGCAAAGATTTCATGCATTGGACTAAGGCCAAACACCCACTTCATTCAAAAGAGAAAAATGGAATGTGGGAGTGCCCAGATTTTTTCCCAATTTCAAAGACTAGCTCAGTTGGTCTTGACACATCAACAAATGGTCCTAATGTTAAGCATGTGCTCAAGGTTAGCTTGGACAACACCAGGAAAGAGTACTATACAATTGGTACATATAACATCAGCAAGGATATCTATATTCCAGATAAGGGATCAGTTGAGAGTGATTCCGGTTTGAGATATGATTATGGTAAGTTTTATGCTTCAAAAACCTTCTTTGACAGTGCTAAGAACCGCAGGATCTTGTGGGGTTGGATTAATGAATCCTCAAGTGTCAATGGTGACGTCAAGAAAGGATGGTCTGGACTCCAGGTATTGTTTCTCTATATTTTACAATAGTTTGTATCCAATTACATTTAAGAATTGGTCAATGGTGTAGACCTACAAAGGATGGAAATGGAGTATCATATATAATCAGTAGCTACTATTGGACTAGAATAGTCTTCAATGTGCTGGCTTAAGAATTAAGAGTTATTGTATTCAAATTGGCTACTCTTGCAGGCAATTCCAAGGACCATTGTGCTTGACAAGTCTGGCAAACAATTGGTGCAATGGCCAATTGTAGAGCTTGAAAAACTTAGAACAAAGGAGGTCACGTTGCCAAGCACTGTACTTAAGGGAGGATCACTTCATGAAGTATTTGGTGTCACAGCAGCGCAAGTATGCCTATTCTATCTTGTTCCTCCTTTTTGCTTCTGTTTAGGTTTAGAGTAATGGGACTCTACCACTTGTTAGTAAAAAGCACATTAGGATAAATCCCACTTCATTGGAATAAACTTTTAACATAGTGTTGTTTTGCTTTCGTTGGGTGATTTTTGCTTTTACAGGCTGATGTAGAAGTCGCATTCGAGATAAGTGATTTCAAGAAAGCAGAAGTATTGGATCCAAGTTGGACTAATCCACAAATTTTGTGCAGCAAAAAGGGTGCCTCGGTGAAAGGCGGTCTTGGACCATTTGGATTGTTGACTTTGGCTTCAAAGGACTTGAAAGAAAACACAGCAGTCTTCTATAGAATTTTCAAGTCTCAAAACAATTACAAGAAATATGTGGTGCTTATGTGCAGTGACCAAAGCAGGTCTCATTCTCTCTTAGCCACTCTCTAATCTCACATACAAATTTATATTTCCCCATATATTAATCTTTTTTCTTTTTTTGGTTTGTCTGGTAGGTCCTCCCTAAATCAAGATAATGATATGACCACTTATGGGGCATTTGTAACTGTGGATCCTGTTCATGAGAAGCTGTCACTAAGAAGCTTGGTAAGTTATTATGAAGTACAGTTTAATATATCAACCGGTATTTCTTTATTGAAAAGTCAAGACTTCCATAGTCTTCCAGTTTAAAAGTCTTTCCCACCATAAATTTAAATTTCCATCAAAGTTTTTGAGAATCTACACATTTTCCTTGTAACTTGAACACTCACGCAACTATGCAACTATGCCTGCCTTTGGACTTTTACATCTTCCATATTGTATTTGATTTTCTAAGAAAATATAGCTAGAATTATGTAAGTTTACCCGAAAATTGTAAAGCTTGAGGTAATATTCCTATTGCATGTTTTTTTATAAGATATGATATAAGTAAATAGGTGTTCTTGGACAACCAAGGCATATGGGTTATTTTCCAAAAGAACTATAGGTGTTCCTTTCCCTTGATCAAAAGTTCAAAACAGTTCAATTCTTCACGATAAGGGAAGGGGATATAGCTAGCAAATATGCAAACCCATTTTTTGTGCACGACTCATAGTTGCGTATACGACACTCTGCACTTTTATGCATGGTTCCCTTCACTATTTTCCTTTTATACCCAATTCATGAAACAAATTAGTACCCTCACGCACTCGGAACCGTTGCAGATTGATCACTCTATAGTGGAGAGCTTTGGTGGAGAAGGCAAGGCGTGCATAACAGCCAGGGTTTATCCGACATTGGCTGTTGATGGTGATGCCCACTTATATGCTTTCAATTATGGAAGTGAGAGTGTCAAAATCGCAGGAAGTGCGTGGAGCTTGAAAACTGCTAAAATAAATTGATCAAGATTTGTAATGTAGTGGAGAAGAAGAGTGGAGGAAGCATTGAAATAGACTCAACTACTTGCGGTGCCGCTTAAATTAGATGATTGATGTGAGATTCGAATAAATTTGCGCGGGCCCGTTTTATGTGCTTGCCAATTATGTCTGTGTATCAGTGTCATGTTTTACTTGCTAATAATATGCATCTCATTTCTTGTTCAATCGGAAATTTGCAATTTTATTTACTAATTTTTGAGTACTAATGCCAATTAAAAATGCATTAATGGTTATGATCGAAATGACTCTTAAGCTCTAATGAATAAGAACATCGACCCTATATATGTACATGTGTGAGTGTGGTGAGTTTGAGTCCTTCTACTGGCATTGCTTGAATTACGTAGCGGAATCATAGCTTTTCAGCATGAGGAGCATGAGTGTTATGAGGTTCATGAGTGACATTTGGGTACCCGGAGTTTGTGTTTGGCAATGATATGAAAAGGTCGTGTTCGATTCTCGGGACCAAGGTTCTAGAACTATTGGCAATGATATGAGAAGTTTTGTTTACTCTCATGGGAGTTCCTTAATGATGTTGAGGCACAGAAGAAACCCGGAGGCCGAGTCATGTTTGTGGTCAGAACAAAATAAAAGGAATTTCTAGCTCTAAGGCTCTAACACTGAAAACGTCAAGCCAGCTCCCCCACAAGGAGTTGTTTCTCACCCAAATTTTTTTTTTTTTTTGAATAGAAGTTTATTGTTATTCAATAAATCAACAGTCAATTGGTCTTAGCTTACATAAGCAGTCCAGCAAGAAAATCCGATAAAACATATCCAAGCTAAAGCAAACTAATTAAAATCAATGAGAAGCTCACATTTAAGCAAGCCTGCCCAAGCATAAGAAAGTTTCGCCTCCTACGGAAAGAAATCATTCAACTAGCCCTCACTTGCCAGTCACGCAATTGTAGTACAAGCAAGAAACTAGAAACGTTATAAAAGACTCATAGAAACTTAATCACACTCAAACAGGCTTAAGACCCCAATCAAAGAAATTAAACAATAGCTAGCTCCTTCTCTGGGGAGTTGGAGCTGATATTTGCACCAGCATTGTTACCTTCATCTTTCAAAGTACGCTTATTCATTCGTCCAATAGGACGTCCTTTTTTCTTTGGAGCTGTCCCCAGGGAAATCGGAACCTCCACCAATTCACCAAGGTGAAATTCCGGAGGTATGAAAGCCAACCTAGGCTTAAAGCTCTTCTTTTTCACACCCAAGATAAGATGTTTTTCTGAATTAATCCCAACAACAAGGCCCTTTATATTGGCCCCATCAGCAAAGAAATTCGGCCCAGTCCCATGCAGACCCGACCCAATCCCAAGCAGACCCAACCCAAGACCAGGTTGACTAGTCTCAGTCAACCCAGCAGTCAACCTAATTCAAAATTAGGGCTTCCCTCCGATTTTTCCGGAACGAGTTCTGCACGCCCCGCGGCTGGTGAACCCGATCCTAGCACCAATGTTCCAGTCACTTCCGCCACCCCAGAAACCTCCGGCGCATCCAGTCCCACTGTCGCCGGCATCTTTGACCCAACAACCAACCCAGAAACTGCCGCTTCTGACGCCGCCAACCCATCTGGGTTTGCTTCCACCACGTGGTCCGACCCCGCTAGAACCAGTGCTGCACGCGCCTCCACTTCCAATCTGCCATCACATATACCCCCTCCATGACGAAAGAAGCCACAAGCCGAACACAACCCATGACATTTTTCATATTGGAGTTCCACCAACACCGAGACAGTCAGAGAAAATTGAAAGGTCTGTCGCGCCCAAATCCTCTGCCGGACATCCTGTACTACACTGATCCTTTGAATAGGATCCTTTCGTTGCACTGCCCCCTGATCAACCTTAACAAAGGAACCCAACGCTCGTCTAATTAGGGTTAAGGCCTTCTCGTTGCGCAAAGCAATGCGCAACCCCTTCACCGCCACCCAAACCTCCAGGAGATGCAGTGAAGCCGCCTCGAGAGTTGAAACGCCGTCATAGTCTGCTAGTAGCAACATAGAGTTGTTGTAGAACCATGGATCGCTGGAGAGAATCCGATTCTTCACCTCTCTATCCTTGAATTGGAAGACAAAGATATCCTCCTCCTCATGCCGGATCAGAACTTTCTCCTTCAACCCCCAAACGTTGGAGATCGCGGCCGAGAATGACGGGATCACCATTGTCTTCTTGGATAAAAACCGACCACAAAGGTAGAAAAATGAATCATGGATTGCATCTTCTCCTCCAACAAGGCTCACAATGGCCTCCTCATAAAGTGCAGAAGGAGCCATCGTGCTCTCCTCCGCCATCGCGTCGCAAACTCGATCATTGGTACGGCTAGGGCAAAGAAACCCTAGCAGAGCAAAGTCGACAATTCTTGCGAAAGAATTGATTGCATTTTTCATCTTTTGCTCCTGACCCAATTTCTCTTGCGTAGTAGAAATGTCGCACAACTAGAAATTTGAGAAGGCATTCAGTCTTTGAATTTGTATCATGTTATCTAGATGTACACTTAGGCGACAATTGGTTATTAATGTAGTATTGCTCGATCTATTGGAATTTTTAATTTCCTATTCATTAATATTATTATTTTATGACATAAAATTGACATCTCCTAAAAAAATAAAAATCATAAAATTAGCAATCTCCCACGGTCTTTTTTTTTTTGGGAAATGATCATTTACCCGATTTTAGGCTAAAAATTGCCCACTTGCTCCACAAACTGTTTTTTAACCCCATTTACCCAAAACACTCTAAGGGATTATTTCCCCTTTACCCAATTAATTCTTTTTTATTTTTATTTTTAGACTTTTTTGCCCTCTCCTTCTTTTTCACTTAGAGGGATAAGTCATCCTCCACCTTGCCGGCCTCCGGTGACCAGTGGCAGGGCGCCGGCGACCGGAATTCAGCGAACGGTGACCGGAATCCGGCGACCGGTCCCTAATAATATCCAGTAACCATATTATTGCCCCCCCCGTAATCATATTATTGCCCCCAATAATCATATTACTGCCTCCCAAAAATCATATTATTGCCTCCAATAATCCTATTATTGTCGTCCAGTGAATTGTATGAACTCCCAAAACCAAAATGAATACACTACAGGCACAATTGATCAATTTATAATCATATTATTGGCTCCCAATAATCATATTAGTGCCTCCCAATAATCATATTATTGCCCCACAATACAAATTCCAATGTCTCTACTGCCTCCCAATAGACCACCAAAAATGCACCAGTTTGTAGGATTCACAGATAATTTGACTATAATACACAGAAAATAACCGGTAATTTATCAAAACACCACACTATAGTTATCCCTGTCCCTCGTATCAAAGTCTACTGGTGGCCAATAATGTGTCTACTGCCCCCAGTAGACCATCAAACAAACCCCACAGTTACATTGCAATCTCAGGATACCGAAAAAAAAAAAAAAAGGTCTGGGCACCCATCAACGTGTGAGGCCGGCTGTTTTTTTCGCCGGTGCTTCCCTGCGGCGGGTTGGGGTCTCTTTGTTTCGGGTTGGGCTTCCCCTGTGGACACCCATGCTTCTCCAGCCTGATTCCGGCACGATTCTGACCGGACTCTTCTCCAGTCTCTAACCTGGAGCCCTTCTCCGACCGGTCCGAGCCCCAACGCAGCCCATCTCCAGTCGCTCACCTGCAGCCCATCACCGCAGCTCATCTCCGACCAGTCCCATCTCCGCCTTAGTCTTCCCCAGGTCCTCTTCTCCAGTCTCTCACCTGCAGCCCATCTCCGACCAGCCTCAGATCGGTGATCTGTGATTGAGGATGGTCGGCACCAGACCAGTGATCGGCACCTGAACGGTGTTCGGTGATTGGCAGAGGTCGACGAAGATGGGGCTTGGGATGTGCTAGCCGGCGCCGAGATCGAGGTCGATGAGAAGGTGTTGAAGGCATGGTCGCCACTGCCGGCTGGAGAGAGAGAGAGAGAGAGAGAGAGAGAGAGAGAAGAGGTGGAGATCGGGGGAGAGCGAGAGAGTTTGGGAAGGAGAGAGAGACTGAGAGGAGATGGATGGGTTTAAATTTAATTAATAGAGGCAAAACTGTCACCAGAGGTTAGATTGGGTAAATGGGGTTAAAAAACTGGTGCGGGAGTAAGTGGGCAATGTTTCTTCTAAAATTGGGTAAGTGGTCTCGGCCCTTTTTTTTTTTTATAATAGGGTTGATTTTATTAATAATCAAGCCATGAAAAAACATGTCAAAACCTAACAGAACTTACATAAGGTTCTGGGACAAACTGGATAACCTATCTAAGCAACAGCTAAACTCATTAAAATCTAAGGGACGCTCACTGAACATCAAGCCTAAAACTACGCAAAAATAATCTCTCATTCTAAGGAAGAAATATTCATTAGTCTAATTTGCCAGACACGTTAATTGTGGTACAAATATCAACTAGAAACGTTTTGGAAAAGCATATAGAAATTATCCATACTGCAAAAGCTTGAGTCCAGAATGTCTTGTCTTGATGGAACCCTAAACAAGTACTTTCTCCGTGACCTTATGGTCGGATTTAGTACCTGCATCAGAGTCCTCATCATCTAATAACCTCTGCCTCAGGTTGGTGTTTCTGCTATCCAATTCTCCATCATAAACCTTCTTGTTCTTGCAACCCTTAGGGCGACCTTTCTTATTCGGAATCTTCCCAATACTAACAGGGACATCCACAAGTTCACCAAGATGAAATTCACAAGGGATCACAACCAAGCTAGGCTTTAGCCGCTTCTCCTTGCTCCACTCTCCATGGCTCCATTTACGCACCTCTAGAACTGTATAAGTTGCAGCAGACCCATGTGCTGCAGGCCCACCAGTTACCTGCCCATTAAGAACATGATCACCATCAGTCCCCACGAGCCCAACAAGACCCTCTGCCATCTCAGCACACAGCCCAACTGCTGGGCCGACCCCTGCTCCCTAGGCCTACTATCGCCCGAGCCAACAGGGAAATCTAAAATCAAATTAGAGTTTCCCGCCGAGTATTCCGGATCTGCCATGCCCTGCAGTCCAGACGCCAACCCTTCTACAGCCACCGACCCATTTGCTTGAGCCTCCTCCGTCCGCAGCTGCGATCCCCGACCAACCGCAGGCCGTATCTCAGACCAGCCAGGCGGCCCAATTTCGACCATGTCCGCCACCACTTGCGCGGCCTCCAACGCTGGATCCGTGCCTTCTGGCGCCATCACCGTCATTAATAGGTTGTCACAACCACCCACTTCGTGTACAAAGAAATCACATGCCCTACATATACCATGGCACTTTTCATACCTCAGTTCCAAATCCATCGCCACTTCTGCCGAGAACGAGTATGTACGACGAGCCCATATGCGGCGGTGTACGTCGTGCACAACCTAGATTCATTGCACGGGGTCTTTCCTTTGCAACGCCGCCTGATCGTACCTTACAAACAGCCCCACGGCGTTCCCAAGCAACGTTAGAGCACGCTCATTGCGCATAGCCATGCGCAACCCTTTCACTGCCACCAAAATAGTCATAGAGTTCAGAGAAACATCTACCAGATCCCGGATTCCGTCATAATCTGCCAAGAGCAGCATTGAATTATTGAAGAACCATAGCCCACCGTTAAGAACGTGATTCTCCCACAGTCTATGCATATGATAAAATAGTTATTGCAAAGAGAATTAGATGAGATCAAGAAAAATGTGGGTTGTGGGGTAATTTTTGTTTATTTATTATATTAAAAAATAAATTATAATTTTTCAGAATTGTTCTAGATGGTCAAAATGGATTATGGAGTATTTTTTTTATAATTTTTTTAGGAGAAACGATAAACTTCATTATCAAGCTAGTAGAATAACAAAGAAACCTACCACGGTGGCCTGTCAAATTAATTTCTCCACACATAACTCTACACTTACATACACTTAATTGTACTCATTAAAAAAATTCAAACCCTCGTATCGTAATTAAGAGAGAATCTTGCATGGGGCAACCCTTAAGCCATGTGGTGGGACGGATCAATCACTGCCCAATAGGGGGGAGTTTTGGGTATTACACTTTAGGGAGCAGGGGTAGTTTTGGAAAAGAGAGGAAATTTTGTGTGTTCTGATTGGTTGGCCCTAAAGCCAAGTGGTGAGGAAAGCCCCACCTAAGAATTTCTCAGAAATTAAACTGTGTCAAACTAAAAAGTAAACCCGACTACGAGCTAAACACCCTCGCCTCTAGCTGTCACTACCAAAGGGAAAGAAGAGCAGACAAACTTCGAATGTATAAAATAGTAGTAAAAATAAGATAGGGCCGAAGCTAAAACCCAAGCCCAATAACACACAAATCCAAGCAGAAGCAGACAATCCCAGCAAGCTCAAGCCTCCAAAAACCACCTACGTCGTCTTACCACCGCTAACACAACTACCGCCCTCGACTGCACAAAACCCGGTCAACCTTGAATCATATCTGGAACGAGCAAATCTAGACTCTCCAACACAATTGCCGTTGATATCCTAAGGGGGGTGTATTGTATATGGAATTAGTGGAAGTTTTAAAGAAATCTATGGAATTTAAAAGTCTGGGTGTATTCAATATAGACTTTTAACAATTCATGAAAGTCTTGAGGTATTCAATTAGGATTTTTAAAGACTTCATGAATTCCACCAAAATCTAGGGGTATTCAATTAGGACTTTTAAAAATGAATAAAAGTACAGAGGTATTCAAAATATCATTCATACTTATGGAATTAGAAAATCATGGATAATCATGGACTTTGTAGTGTTAACTATACATAACAAACTCCAATAATTTTCCAGCCTCTAGACCAAAGATTTCAAAAAGTCTATCAAAGTTTCCTCTTAAAAAAAAAAAGGTCTATCAAAGTTATTCTCTCTACGCACGAAGAAGTTTGTCCTTCATCATCTCTCTTTCTTAATTTTTTGTCTTTTCTCTAATTTTTTATGATATCAACTTTTTTTGATACCCAACATGTTCATTGTAGTTGTTGAATGTGATTTTTATTTTTTTGTTTTTGTTTTTTTTGTCAATTGTGATACTTCGAACCCTAATAGCAATAAAAATGATTTATGAAACCCTAAAACTCAAATATTGTGGTCTAATCCTAAGACCTTGAACCATACTAAATTTTATCTTATCAATTAATCATTCTCATTAATTTGAATTTATATTATGGTTCAAAAAAAGGTTGAACAATTGAATTTCAATTGATTGATTATAGATCAAGACATTGATCAATATTGCTACAATATATGTTAATCGGCGAAAACAAAATTGATGAGAATAATTAACCATAAACATCAAGTGATCTATATTGTATATTTATGTTGTTGGGAGATTAGGAATGAGAACAAACTCGCTACACAGACTAACAATCATTTATTCGAGTCAATTTCTATTAGATGATACTGGAGCATTAAAGAGACAATAAGTTATTATTTTGTTTTGTGTTTGGGCTGCATTTGTTTTTTTTTTTTTTTTTTTTATATATTTTGTACATCCTAAGAAATCTGTAGAAGCCATTCATAATAAAGTATATAGATTTTCATGAATCAATAAAAGTCTGTTGCTAAAATCAATGGTTTTAAGAAATCTATAACAGTCTATCGACTTTTTAAAGAGTCTGTGGATTTTTCAAAAAGTCTGTCATTTAAAAAAAGTCTGCACAAATCCAAATACAATACACCCCCCTAAATCTATAAATTCAATTCATTCTCCCAAAAAAATAATACATAGCTGATGCGATATTCAAGGATATCACATGTACATATTAGCAAATCAATTCTTTAAATATTATTGTTCATAAAAAAAAAATCTAATTATTAAAATTATCAGACTAGGTGATCAGATCGATGTTTGTAAACTATTTGTTTTGTCCAATTAAGAATATAAGACCACAGCCTTTTATACTCAAAATTAAACTATCAATCAGTAGACATACTTCTGAATGGAGCAAATACGTGGATTAGTAGCCTATTCTTAATCTAGGGAGCAATTGCCACTAATTTACTAGTTTAGAAGGTTGAGTTAATATTCAAATTTTCAGGGTTCAATACAAAGTTGTGTCGGTTGATTTTGATGAGTTTCTCTATAGTATATAGTATATTAATATAATATAATGATATATCAAGTAAATTACTTTATCACATAAATAAAGAGGTATGTACACTAGAAACAAAATTTCCACCGAACCAAACATATAAATATCTTCTTCATTTTAATAAAAACCCTAAGGCCGCCGTTTCTTTCTGTGCTGCCACAAAAGCAGGATTTGTTCTTCGGCACCGCGCTGTTTTCCTACTAATGCATGAGGGGAATGTGTTAGGATGGAATTGTAGAGGCATCGTCAATTTGGAAACGCAGAGGGCGCTGGTTGATATGGTGCAGGCCAAAAAACCTAGTCTCATTTTCCTTTTGGAGACGTTGGCGAAGAAAAATCTCATTGACTCTATCATTACGAAACTGGGTTTCAAGGGGGGATTATGTGTTCCACGGGAGAAGGAGTTGTAGGGGCTTGCACTCTTCTAGAATGATGACACACATGTGGACATCTGCAATTACTCCCCATACCACATTAACGCTGTGATAGGAAAACCGGGCATGGATATGTGGTGCTTCATCGGCATTTATGGTGTCGCTGCCTATGATGGACAGATAGAACATGCTCCCTGATCGAAACCCTAGTAGCACAATCTTGCTCGTTGCCATGGTTAAGGGCAGGAGATTTTAACGAAATCATGAACAATGCTGACAAGACTGGGGGACCTCCTAGGGCAAATGCTGCAATGGCAAAATTCTGCAGAGGCAAAATTCTGCAGAACCATGTCCATTTGTGATTTTATGGATATGGGTTTCATTGGCAGTCAATTCGCATGGGCGAATAAGTTTACTAAGGAACGTTTGGACGGAGGTTTCCAGATCATTCAATGGAGAAGCAGGTTTCCATATAGTAGGGTGGTGACGCTCCCTCCATCTGAATCAGATCATAGTCCCTTGCCCATTGAGGTTAATGATGAACGATTGGCAAGGATTAAAAATGCACGCCGGTTTTGGTTTGAGGAAGCTTGGTTTGGGTAGGAAGAATGCACAAACATCATCACACAAGAATGGGCTACTTCTACTACTAGTAATGCTTTGAGGAAGTTGGGGCACAAAATAGATGTGTTGGTAGAAGACTCATGGATTGGCATCAAACGGATTTTAATAAACAGAAGGTTAACTTGCGTGTATTACAAGAAAAGTTGAACGATTTAATGAAACAGCCCTACTCCTCGACACAGTATGGGGAACAGAGGTTGTTGCATGTTTAGTACAGCCAACTTCTCTCTCAACAGGAGAAGTATTGAAGGCAGAGATTGAAGTTTATATGGCTTAAGGATGGTGACCGTAATTCAGCTTTTTTTCATAGAAGGGCTAGATTCAGGAAAGCCAAGAATGCTATCAAAGGATTAGGTAATGAATTTGGGGAATGGCAAACTGCCCCACGGAAATACAAAGACTCCTGTTGCTTTACTTCAAGCAGGTGTTCTCAACTGAAGGAATAGATAATGAAGCCATTGCGAAAGTTGTTGATGCTACTCCGGTGAAGGTAATAGCCGATATGAATGCTGATTTGTTAAGACCAGTCTTTGATGAAGAAATTAGGTAGGCATTCTTTCAAATGCACCCTTCCAAGAGCCCGGGGCAGGATGGTATGTCTCCATTCTTTTTTCAGAAGTTCTGGAATATTGTTAGCAATGATGTATGTACTGTAGTTCGTGCTCTTCTTGAAAGGGGAGAGATGTGGCCTGAATCGAACTTCACTCATTTGTGTCTAATACCAAAACAGAAAGACCCGAAGGATGCCACTCACTTTCGGCCAATTGCACTATTTTGCAGGATAAGTTCTAAAGTGGTGACCAATAGACTCAAGTTGGTGTTACCAGATATTATTTTTTCATTGCAAAGTGCATATGTCTCTGGCAGACTTATCTCTGACAATACTTTGGTAGCCACTGAAGCAGCACATTTTATGCATAAGTTAAGGTAGTAAGAAACAGGTTTCTTTTCTCTGAAACTGGACATTAATAAGGCATATAATAGGCTTGAATGGAATTTTATTGAAGCAATCCTTTCTAAGCTTGGTTTTGCGTCTCAGTGGATTAACATCATTATGACCTTTGTAACATCAGTCAGATACTCTATTTTGGTACATGGTGAGCCAACTCCAGCAATTGTTCCTACCAGGGGAATCAGACAAGGTGATCCCTTATCACCTCTTCGTCATTGATTTCTCAAGCAGTCAATGATAATGATGTTCAAGGTCTTACTATGTGCCCTCAGGCCCCTACATTTCATCATTTATTTTTTGCTGATGATAGCATATTATTTGGTACTACTACAAATGAGGAGTGTTTTTAATTTAGAGGCATCCTAGATATTTATGAAAAAGCATCAGGTCAAAAGGTAATTTTTAAAAGAGCAGTGTGGTGTTTAGCAACAATGTGCATCCTACTAGACAGTTGGAAATGGCATCAATTTTAGAGGTCAAGTGTGTCAAGGAACTTGACAGGTACCTGGGTTTGCCCATGAGAATTGGAAAGTCAAAGACTGCAATCTTTGAGCATATTAAAGAGCGTATTACGAAAAAGTTGGTGAGTTGGAAAGCCAAGATACTTAGCTCGGCAAGTAAATAAATTTTAATCAAAGCCATTGCTCAAACGATGCCTTTGTATGCGATGAGTTGCTATTTGCTGCCTAAGGGTATATGTGATGATATTCACCAGTTATATACTTCATTTTTTCTGGGGTGATACTGATGAGAAAAAAAAGATACACTGGAGGACCTGGGACAGATCTGTGTCTTACAAAATAGGAAGGAGGAATGGGCTTCAAAAACATATATGCTTACAATTTGGCAATGCCTGCCAAACAAGGCTGGAGGTTAGTGTCTAACCCAAACTCCTTAATTGCACAGCTTTACAAAGCCAAATACATCCCAACAGCTCGTTTTGGGAAGCTGAGGTAGGTGATGCTCCCTCGTTCTCTTGGAGGAGCATATTGAATAGGAGACTGGTACTTAAAGTCGGTGTTCAATGGAGTGTTGGCAATGGGAATCACGTCGATATGTGGCAGGGCAAGTGGATTCCGGAGTGTCCCCAGTATCTTGTGCGAAAGCCGGCAGGATGTACTCTCATAATCTCACCAAAGTCTCTGACCTCATTGATGCATCCTCAAGGTAGTGGTGTGCTCCATTAGTACGATCTGTTTTTGAAACTCCGGTGGGTGATAAAATCCTGTGCATCCCTCTAAGTAGTAGAAGTATGGGGACACCATTAGTTTGATTCTGAAGCGTAAGGGTTTCTACTTTGTTCGTATTGCATATTGGATTGCTCGTGCAGTGGTACTTGACAACTTTTTGGCATCTTCCTCTAGCAGAGATCCTTACTTGGAGCTGTGGAAGAGATTGTGGAAGGCCAAAGTATTAGGCAAGGTTCAAATTTTCCTTTGGCGTGCATGCAATGACTTACTGCCAATTCGAGCCAAATTGACCACCAAAGGCTATACTAGAGACTTAAGTTGTGTATTGTGCTCACATTGATATGAAGAATGCGGCCATATATTCTGTAAGTGCTCCATTGCTAGCTCTATTATATCGGCCCCGCTATTCAATTTGAGTGGAAGTCTACTTCCAAATATCTAATTCAAAGAATGGATGTTGGAGTAAGCCCTTCATCTTCAATCTGATATCTTTGAGAAACTGTTGATCATTTTGTGGGAAATATGGAAGAATATAAACAACAAATTATGGAATGATGCGTGTCAGACAGCAAATAACTTGGTGTTTGGAGCCTTAACATGGTTGGACGAGTTTCATAAGGCTAGACAATTAGATGCAAAGCCGAAACCTACTCATCCAAGATAGAAATGGGTGCCAACAGTGAATGGGAAATGGAAACTGAATGTAGACGGCAGTTTTTTGTCGATACAAAGTTTTTGTGGTGTTAGGGCTGTGCGGTGTGATGATGCTGTAGTGTTCAATGTCGGTTTGGCATCACCTGTAGCGAATGTGGCATCTCCAAAGCAGGTGGAACTAAATGCTATTAAGCATGGTCTGTAGTTATTGCAGCAGATGCAAGTTAGAAAAGTAATTGTAGAGACAGATTGTCTACAAGCTACTATGGATGTCAAAGATGTGAATTTGTCACGCCCCTGATTTTTTACACAATTTAAAATCGATATATAATCCCATAATTATACATGCGTGATGATTCAGCCATCAATACAAAATACCTGGAAATTTTTTTCCCTTTAACCCAAGTACATTTTAATGCCTTGAACCCACTATGTCAATATTGACCGGCACCACAGAGTCATATATTACATGAGCTTACGAATTAAATTGTCAATTGCAAAATAAAACGTAAATATTACTTCTCAGAGTTAACTACACAACGGAAGTTTTTATCAATGGTAAAGTCACAAAAATGGCTTCCTATCGTAAAACTGTAAATGCGCTACCGTAGCTTCAGCCACGATTATCCTGACCTGCAGGATTTACCCCTACACCGTTTGAATTGTGCACCGGGTTGCCACACAACAAACCCGATAAAATTGTGAAAGCTCGTATGAGTAATTCAGAACCACCACAAAAACAACTCACACCAAAACTAAGGAAAATAACTCACTCATTGATTCCTTAAACACCAACTAAAGAAAGCAACTCACGCCTTGTTTTCTTTCAAATCCACAAAATAAGGAAAGCAACTCACAACTTGATTTCCTATTCAAATCATGAAATAAGGAAAGCAACTCACACCTTGATTTCCTATATAAATCATGAAATAAGGAAAGCAACTCACACCTTGTTCCTTAAAACACAGATTCATGAGTTAGATATAATCTCGCACCGTTACCCCATGAATTACACTGGCAGACAGACTAGAGCTCTAACTGAAATCGTAACCACTCGTCCGGCCAAAGACGTGATTACTCGATATACTGCCAAAAGTCAACTTGTGACATTAAATCCTCGGGCCTCTCGGTGCCTCGGAGTAAAACATTTAAAAGACTCGCACTGGACCCAAAATGTTACACAAATCTCAATGCTTTTCAAAACAATAGAAATCATCATTTCACAAAATTTGTTTTCCGAAAAGCCACAACCCAAAATAATAAAAAGCATACTTCATGCATATTGTTTTCATAAATCCACAAATCCACCAAAATATATATCTTTCACTTAAATATATATATATATATATATATATATATATATGCGTAGTCATCAACTCAGGAATGCCTACTAATACCAACTATAGTTTGCAGTTACTAAATAACTCTCAAAATGATAAAGGTAATTCTGTTTGTAAATGAACCTTGTGAGATTACTCACCTCGAAATTCCCGCTGAGTCTTCACAGCACTAGACTACTTACAGAACACACTCTGTCAAGCACCTAAGGAAAGTACAGCCTTGATTCTGTCAATGAAACATAAGGAATAACGTTCGAAACCCTAAATCAAACTAACATTCCCAAAGTGAAGCCAAATGAGGCGAAACCACATCCGAGACTACCCAATGTCTCCGGAGTACTTCTACGATCGATATGTCAAAATCACAAGTCGATCGAATGCTCAAATCCTCACCGATCGAATCATCGAATGGTCTAAAACGTAAAAATCACAACAAATCCATACCAACTCCAAAAATTGCGTATTATATATCGAAACGCTCGTATAGACGAGTAGAAGATATATAATACCAGAAACAGTCCCTTACATGGTAAGAATGCCACCACAGGCGGTGGCACACCTCCGCCGGCCGGCCAAAACTCAATATTTCACAAAACTCCCAACATCAAAGATATTCTTCTCAGCATGCTTATCAACTTTCCTAACTAGCATCAAGTCAAAATCGAAGTGAAAATGCTTGAAAACTACCTCGCAAGTCGTGAATCACTGTTCAATCTAAGCTGAACCAATTTCCACGTGAATCGATCCAAACAAACACCACAGATCGATCAGGGAGGCTCCTACGAACTCACATACATTATATACTCATCTAAGAATATTTTTTTAAAGAGAAACGCGCCTCAAGCGCTGACACCCTAGGAACCTCATTTTTTTCTTTCTCGTTCTCATCCGGCTGCGCAACCGCACTGACTCTGGTCTCTGGCGGTGCCGGTCCTTGATGGATGCAGCCGGATGGGATAGCCGGTTCGTGAGCTTATCTTTGGCTCGGAGGCTGGGGTTGGAGAGGGTTGTTATCTGCCTCTTTCGGTGTACGGAGTCAGTTGTATCTGGGGTTAGGATCAGCCCAATAAATGAGGCTCTTAGCCTGATCAGAGTGTCGATGCACGGCGGTGGGCTGGCAGTAGCAGCGCTATTTTAGGTTCGTGGTTTTGGATCTTTGGTTGGTGGTGGTTTGGAGGAGAGCGATCGTGCTGGTTGAATTAACAGATTGGATTTTGGATCTGGTTTTGACCTGAGGGGGGATCCTTCGCTTGTGGTTCGTCAGCGTCGGGGTGGCAATGGTGGTGAGGGTTCGACATTGGGGGTCATGTAGCAATGGTGGCAGTGTTGTGGTGCAGCTGCTAACGTGGGCCTGGAGGGTGGGATACAGTGCCCTTGCTGATCTGGGTTCTTGGGTGTGGATACTGCCTGTGGGCCCTAGCTGGGCTGGAGATTGGGTTTGGGCTCACTTTGTGGGCGTTGCCCTATGTTTTATTTTATTTAAAATATTTACTTATTTATGTTGTTTAGTTTAGTTGGGCGTTTTGTGAGCAATAAGACCCCACATATGTTGTGTAGGGCTAGTCGGGCTATGTGCCAGTGTGTGCACTCAAAGTGCCTTGTCTGCTCTAGGTAGGCGGCGAGTTTCTTGGTTCGTCAAATGGTTGCTACCGCCTAGTGGCAGGTGAGACTAAGTGTCGTCGGATTTATCCTCCGGCGGCAACATAGTAGGAAAGCTGTGCTTCTGGTAATTATGCTATGTTGTAATCGGGTTACATATCAAGTTATCTTTCCGTTATGTCACCGCTATGTCAAAGCAAATAGAGTCACTAGTAGAGCGCTCTTTGTTAATTGGTGCTTGTTAGAATACATGTATTTTGTAGCGTTTTCTGATATTATTTCAGGATGTGCTCTAGATGTTTATTGTAATCAGGGGTTTAGGCTCCATGTCCCCCCTTGTATTCGGCAGTTTCATTAATCAAAGCTTGAGGGTAGCCGCACCAAGCCCTCATTTCAAAAAAAAAATACTAGCCCCTTAACATGTGCGCCGCACATGTCAATTAGTTTTTATTTTTTTTAAATTAAAAAACCTTTCCTAATTTTAGGGAAGCTTCTCCTTTTTTTCACTGGAGGTATTGCAAGTTTTTCAAATATGATATAGTGTATTGACTATCTTATCCTCATATAGAAATAATTTATTTATTAATATTAATATTATGTGAAGGTATATATGGTAGTTCAAAAATTTAACAATTTCCTGAAGAATTGGCTTAATTATATAAGATATGCGGGTCCGGATCATGGGACATCATATTTTACACAACTTTTTACACATTTTGTGAGCCATTAGATTTAAAAACATTTAAGGGTCCGGATTTGTTGTTTGAATGATGTCAACAGAAGATCAAGTGATGTGGAAAATGACATGACATTACATATTTTCAATCAAAAATCATAACACATTAAAATTCTCTTTGTTAAAAAAAAAAAATCAAAATTTGGGGAATACTTTTTCTTATCAGAAACTATACATGGCCAAAAGAAAAGAAGAAGAAGATGAATAGCAGACGAACAAACGCCAAAAGAAAGAAAGAAAGAAAGAAAAAAGAAAAAAGGAAGAGCAGAAAATATAAACATGGCAATCATACTTTCAAATTCCAATCATATCGATGTATGAACTAGGCAATCATACATGTTTCCCATGGCAATATAATTTCTTTTAAGTTCGATGAATAGCCCAGAAACGAAGGCTTCCTCGACTTGAATGTATTTCCTTTGTATCGATTTATCAATTCGAACTTGGCATCATTCAATACATTCGAGTTCAAATTGATATTCACGTTGACGTTGTTGTGTTCCTCCACTAAATGTCTATATATTCTGTTTTTCCATGTGTAGAATTTGTATATGTTAATTGATTTTTTTTATACCACTTGATTAAATTGCAATTGACCGTAATCATGTTTGGTGATTATAGAGCTATGAACCCTATTTCATAAATAGTTGATCCTTCAGCACCCCTAGTTTCTGCTCTTTCTTTTTTCTTTCCTTCTTTTAGCGTTTGTCCTTCTACTATTTTTATTTGTTCATTTTTTTGATCGCGTACAGATTTTGATTGTTTTTTTGGGATTTTGTCCATTTACCCCATTTTTAGAGATTTTTTTTCCCACTTATCCCATTAAGTTTTTTTAATTCCCTCTTACCCAAAACACTCTAAGGAGGTCATCCCTAATACCCCATTAAGATTTTTTTTTTTTTTACTTTTTTTAATACATTTTACCCTCACCTTTGTTACTTAGAGAGAGAGAGAGAGAGAGAGAGAGAGAGAGAGAGAGAGAGAGAGAGAGAGAGAGAGAGAGAGAGAGAGAGAGAGAGAGAGAGAGAGAGAGAGACCATAGGGGACTTCGCAGGAGCCCGGTCACTGGCCACAGGATTTCGGTCATAGCCTCCGTAATCCGGTCACCGGTCGCCGTGGGCCGGACTTTTCTGAAAACCTCACCGGAAAGGTTTATTGCCCCCAATAGACCTCTATTGCTCCCCAATAGAGGTCTATTGCCCCCCAATAGACGTCTATCAGCCATGTATTGCCCCCGAATAAACTTCTATTGCCCCTTAACAAACGTCTATTGCCCCCAATAGAGAGGCAATAAACCTCTATTACCTCCCAATAGATGTCTATTGCCCCCCAATAGAACTTTCGGTAGTCGAAATAGGAACTAATTTTCTTAAAATTAGACAAATAAAACTTTGATTAAAGAAAAAAATGACGAAATTATATAAATTCAAAACGTTTATTGCCTCCAGTAGATATCCAAAACTTTAAAATGAGTAGATTACATCAATTAAAAATGTCTATTGCCCTCCGATAGATGTCTATTGACCCTTAATAGACATTCAATTTATTTTTTCTTTCTGTCCCATTACTTAAAAAAAAAAAATTGATTTGGGCACCCAGAAAATAGCTCTGGGCACCCATGTCTTCACCGGTACGAGAGTGCAGACGTTCCCATTGGTGCAGCTTGGGGATGAGTTCCAAGAGGTTGTGGTCCAGCGCCAAAGCTTGTCGAACCTGACCTAAAAACTGATTGTACGAGCTGAAGCTTAGTCAGGTTGACGATGCTCCTCGGAATCTCGCCGGAGAGAGAGAGGACTGGAAACAAACTCGCCAGCAGTGGCGTTTGGCAGGAGAATGGAGCAGGACTCAGTGTTGAAGATGAGGTGGCCGTTAATGGCTTTGAGGCGACGCTGCGGTATTGGAAACAAACTCAAAACTGCAAAGCCCAGATCTCCGTCGAGGAGGAGAGAGAGATATAGCGTGGAGGAGAGAGAGAGAAGGGAGATGGGAGATGGCACCGTTGCGGTAAGTCGAACTGGTGGCCGAAGAGAGCGGGAGGTGAGGTCGAGGGAGGGTGTCGTCGTCTTCAGGTGTGGATGCCATCACTGTGCCGGATATGGAGATCGGAGATCTGAGAGAGAGAGAGAGAGAGAGAGAGAGAGAGAGTGTGTGTGTGTGTGTGTGTGGCATGTTGCAGTTTCTTAATTAGGTTAAGGGTAAAATGGTCATTTCTTGTTAAATTGTGTAGGTGGCAACAAAAATTTGTTGCTGGGGTAAGTGAGATAATTTTGGTTTATTTTGATGCTTTGGGTCAAGACTTTTTTTTCTTTTAATAAAGAAAAGTTTACATTATTTTGATTGAAAATATGTAATGCCATGTCATTTTCCACATCATTTGATGTTGTGTTGACATCACTCAAACAACAAATCTAGACCTTTAAATGTTTTTAAATCTAATGGCTCACAAGACGTGTAAAAAATTGTGTAAAATATGATGTCCCATGATCCGGACCAAAGATATACACGTGTGTATGCATGTCTATATATATATATATATATATATATATATATATATGCATTATAGCTGGAGTTTACTGTAGCTGAGGAAAGTAGTAAGCACATTTGCTATACTATAATAATTACATAAACTGTATCTGGGAGAACACAAGATAGATAAATTACATATACTATTTAACTATCTTCTTATAGTCTTATACTATTATCTATATGATATAAGAGCCCATGGTTTTCATAATAGAACTATACCGCTAGTCACCTATTTAGTTTATTTTATTCAAATAAATAATGAGTCCAAAATGCACCCTTATTTGCATTTGACTTTTGCTGATCCAAAATTCATAATATGTTTGTTTAGATTACAAAAACTTTAAATACACTTCACCTCTTTTTTTTTCTCTTTTTTTTTTCAAAGGATTAAAGGATTACAAAAACTTTAAATACACTTCACCTCAAAGACTCATAAAATTGAATTGTTGTGATGACTTTCATTATTTATTAGTTTATCACATCTTACTGTCTCTCTGAACCCCCCTTCCTTGATAGTTTTCAATCTGTTTCCACAATTGAAAACTACCATAATGTGTTTGACCTATAAATACTCAACATGGGGTGTCCTTATTTCCAATCCCCGCAAAGTCAATATGGCCATGATGATAACCTCTCTTTGGGAATTCTGCGTTCTTTCACTTTTGCTTTCTTATGTTGTTGAGCTGGAAGCTTCCCACCATGTCTATAGCAATATTCAAACTTCTGAACTGACTTCGACTCGTCACCAAACTAAAGAGCCTTACAGAACTGGTTATCATTTCCAGCCTCCCAAGAATTGGATCAACGGTATCTATCTTCAACCTATTTTGAATTTTCTTTCTACATTTTCCTTAGTTTTTTTAACCAGTGTCCTTTCTCTTAGTTTATTGTTTAAAACTCCTAACAGTTTGTTCTTTGCTTCTTGTTCTTCACATTTCACTTCTTTGTTGGAATCTCACAGATCCTAACGGTTAGTTCCTCTCTCACTTAGTTTTATTTTTTATCGTGGTTTTTGTGTGTGATTTTTGGCATTACTTCGTAAACCAGTTGATCTAATGAGAACATCTACAATAGCTAGAACACAATTGTGGAAGATGGATGCTGTCCTTACTCCTTAGAGACGTTTCCTATAGTATAGCTTTATGAGATTTGAGGATTTGTATATCATTCAGAATATTACTCTTAACTGGAAAGCTGTTTTCAACAAGAAAAGTTTTAGTAGTGGGTTGGAGTTTGAATAGGAGAGTTTCTATTCATATCTCCAAAATTAGTATTTAGACCTCTCTACTTAATAGACCTCGAACTTACTTACCAATATGCTATCTACACATTCCTAATTTTTCCATAATACCCATCATCCAATAATATCAATAATTTTTTTTTTTAGAGTGTTCTATTCATATACCTCCAAAATTGGTAGTTAGACCTCCATCAATTTTTGAACATTTCACAATACTATTTTACTCTTGATATAACTAAGCTGAAAATAAAAATAAAATTCAATTGATAGCTCTCTCTCCCTCCCTCCTCCCCTTGCGTATTGCTGTATTTTGTAGGCTAATGCATCTTTAGAGACCAAGAGCAGTTCATTTCTTCAACTTCCTAAGATTCACTCGTTTCATATATTGGCTCGAACAATACGCTCCAATGGATGAGTATGATTTTAAAAGAAAGTGGTCTGTTGGTGTTTTGGTTAGAGAATATTGCATATCCGAAATTGACTCGAGGAACTACAAAGTAAGAAACTGGTCTGTTGATTTCTCCGCTGCTTCGTAAGGATGAAGACCATAACAAAAACAAAAGGGAAAAAATGGCATGAGGATGACCATTTGTTGATTTCATACCTCTAAAAGGGAAAAAACTTTTTTTAATTATTTTTTCTTTCTCTTTTGTGCCTTTATTGTAATTTAATATGAGTTGACAAAGTCAACTATCACTTGAAAAAAGAACGAGGTCCAAATGTCAATTTTAGAGATATGAATAGAAGCTCCCTTTGAATAGATAGTATTATTGAAATTATGTGACATAAATTTTATAGGTGCGTGAAATTCACACTTTTTATTTTATAATCCACAGTTCCACACTCTATATTTCATTTGTTAGTATTTATTTTTTTTATTTTTTGTAAAAACAAAATTTGAGAGTGTAAATTTCATTTTCCATCTCATATTGTAAGTTTGTCTTAAGTCGTAATAACTTCTAAGTGTATACACATAGTGGATTATATTTTGGGCTCTCTTAATTTTGGCCATGCTTTGTGCTAAGCTCTTGTGTATTACTTCTGTTTTCAGGGCCATTAGTTTGAAGGAGGCTGGAATGCAAAGGCCAGAAGTTACAGCTAGTCAAACCAGTATACGAGGAGCAAGAATATCCACACTTATTTCAAACTTGGGGCATAGTCTAATTCCACACAAACGGACCGTTAGTTGTAAAATTTTGAGCCGTTATGGTAAAACCATAAAAGCGAGGAAGTTTGTAGACTATTCACCATGTATCACAAAACCAACACCAGGAGGCTCAGTTGTTTCATTCTAGCCTTTGCAGGAACAGGTCGCATCACAAACTCTTGCATCGATCGTGCCTTTTGCTTGTTGCCGCCGTTTATGGCCCCTATTAACCTGTATTTTGGTTCGACAGCCTCGACGGAATACTGAATCCTGTGATTACTACTGAAAACAACAAATCGATGCCAAAGAGGAAATCTTTAATCAGTTTTCATGCGGTTGCAGAAATTGCTTTGTGGTTGTTGATAGCCCAAAGAGGACAAGGATGAACGATGGTGTGGTTATGGAGAAAAGGTTTGTTAACGAGGAGATGAATAGGCCAACGAGGAGGAGGAAGGAGTAGATGAATCTAAACTGGATTATGGTGGCTAATCACCAACGAGGAGAGTGGTAAAACATTTTCTTACCCTATCATGGAATTGCCATAAAAGCCCCTCCATCTTAACGTCGTTGGCTGCGTATCTTACAACGTGCGTATTCTAGATTTCTCCCATTAGTTTACAAGAAAATTTACCATCTTTTCCATCAGTACAATCCTAAAGGTATAGTGTGGGGTAACATTGTCTAGGCGCATTCTACATCAACTTATCTTCTTAATTGGACCCCTCATGATGATGCCATCTACCCATCACAGTTGTTTGATATCAATGGTTGTTGGTCGGGGTCAGCTACAATCCTTTCTGGGGGTAAGCCGGCTATTTTCTATACTGGAATCAACCCCCAGAACAAGCAAGCTCAAAACCTGGCCTTCCCCAAAAACCTCTCAGACCCATTTCTTAAGGAATGGGTAAAGATCCCACAGAACCCATTAATGAAGGCAACCCGAGCTAATCATATAAATGCAACCTCATTTAGGGACCCAACTACTGCTTGGCTAGGGTCAGATAATAGATGGAGATTAATCGGTGGAAGCCAGAAGAACCAAACAGGATCAGCTATCTTATATAGAAGTAAAGATTTCTTGAATTGGACCAAGGTCAATCACCCACTTCATTCAGCAAAGAAAACCGGAATGTGGGAGTGTCCAGATTTTTTTTCCAGTTTCAAAGAATAGCCCGGTTGGTCTTGACACATTAAAAAATGGTCTTGATGTTAAACATGTGCTCAAGGTTAGCTTGAGTAAATCTTTTAAGAGCATCTCCCACCGTAAGCTATAATCCTATTTATGGCCTACAATATGCTCCCACCTTAAGCTATATCCCAAGGATCAAGAAAAAAATTTGGCCTTCTCAAATTTGGGCTCAGATTTGGTAAGCCAAATGGTGGGCCCTGCTGACTTGTTTTTTTGGTTTCATTAAGAACATAAATTTTACATTTAAGAAAAATCATTTTCCTATATACATTTTTTGAATAAACATCATCATAGAGATCTTCATTATAAAAAGTCAGGCCAGAGTAGCCATTACATACCCTCCTGCTGCTATCTATAGACAGACAAAGAGTTGTGAAGGTAACACGATGGTACATAGGATAGGTCTACTCATTTAACATGTCTTGCTCACTTATTCAAAACAAACCTATTCAACTATGAAACAGAAGCATACGAATAGGCTAAATTTAAACCAAACTAAAATTTCTCTTTGTCCTTGAAGCTAGGGCTAGGAGGCTTGCCCGAATAGAGCGTGCTCAACACCTCTTCAACAGGTACCTTCTTGGATTTCGGTGGATTCTTGTTCCTAGACCTAAGAGGGCGGCCTCTCTTCTTTTTGGTAGCTGCTTGTTCAGATTGAGTGCCCTCCCTTGGCATCATTTCTTCCGCAGGCACAAGCATGCCTCCTGGTGCTTCTAGCAATCCCAATGATTTTGCAGTAAAACGCAAAGCAGGGATCTTCACCTTTTTGAGAGGCATGCTAGGATCTCCCTACCTCTCAATTCCATCATTCAGTAGGAATTTTAGTTTCTTTGGAGAAGCAAAGGGTGAAGAAGGTCTACCTCGCTTTAACGATTCATGTGACTCCTTCTCTTGGGGTAGAACCTGCGCTTCGTCAAAAGGGACCAGTGCAAGTGCCTTATCACGTTCCTCAGAATGTTTTAGCTGTGCACTGTGAAGAATCACCGGTTTCCGCTGTTTTGTGACATCCTTGGTGCCAAAGAGAGTGCGAGCCAGTGGTGGCAAAATCGGGGTTTGTATGCCCTTGAAACGAAAAGTCCCATTGTGAAACATGCCATTTGCAACACTCAGAAAAGTGTTAGTCAGATCCAACTTTGTTCCTTTTTTCATTTGCTCATCCTGTAGTAGGTCAGACTGGGCTGCCATCCAACATGTACCGTTCTCGTGAAGGATTAAGTGGCACATCTGACAGACTCCATTCAGATTTTCAAAGAAATAAGATATCTCCTCCACAATGCCAGGAGCTAACTTTAGAGTTCTTTATAGGAAGAAAGGTCTGGAGATCTCATGGGAGATGCGAACCCTAATTTTGCCAGTATTGTCAAAGAGCTTCTTGTCAATATCAAGAAATTTACCAGCCATGGATGCCACGTTGATAATGGTTTGTTTCACCTCCAACGACGGCGGGATATTTTTGATCAGGACACAAAAGAAGAGAGAGTCCATCTTCAACGCACCGGGAGCCATTAGACCATCATACTCCTGTATAATCATCGGTGCACGATTAAAGTACCAGGGTCCTCCCCTCAACACCCTATTTCGATCCCTCCTGAGATCAAACGCAAACACAAAGTTTTTGTGGCCACGTGCCTGGACTTTGAAACGACCATCAAGAACCCACACCCTCCGGAAGTGGCGCTGGAGGTCAGAGGGAGCAAATGGTTTCGCCGTCAGAGGCTTCGCTAGCAGCAAAGATTGGGAGATGCGTTGTGGTGCAGATCCATGAAAACGAGATATGTCCACGACATCCTCCCCCGCCAGAGCCAGGGACGTCGCAAAGCTGGCAGTCACCGCATCAATGGAAGAGGCCATTCTGAGAGAGGATCAACAGCGGGAAGGACGATCCCAATGAGCACAAGACAAAGACGCAGGTCGCTGTATTTAGGTTTAGGGTTTGAGAGCATCAGAGCGGCGCCTTAGTACATAATATTTCTCTTGAGGAAATTAGATTCTGATACGAATATATTACTGCCCAGTATTCCATTTAAAGCCTTCCTTGCTACAATGTGCACTGCATATTTTTTTCCTATATACATGAGTTATTTATAATGTTACTAAATATTAAAATTACATCATTGTAAATATCTTGTTGAGATCTTTAATATGAGCCCAATATTTGATTTGTTTAGAATTTTTAAAATAAATGTGTAACCATTAATTTTTATGATATACTTATTTTCATTTAACTAAATGTTTTAACAAAATGTTTTGTTCGACATCTGGAGGATTTGACTGGATTGTGTTAAAATGTCTTACTATAGCATACATATATTTTTATTAAAAGTCTCATTTTTGTTAAAGGAAAAACATATTGTGTGCCTTTGTCAAAGTGATTGACGGAGAGGGAATCAAGCAATTACCGATTAACATCAATAAGCATGGATTACGAACCAATCAGTAGTTAATGTCATCATTGTAATTGTTCTTTCCATTGTAATTCTCTCCCTATATAAAGGGGTTATGAAATGAAATGAGTAGACCAATTCCCATTATCTTTTTACTTTTACACGTTATCAGCACTTTGGAACCCTTGACAGGCGATCTCTCTACCGCGAGATTTGCGGATTGTCACTTTGATGTGACAGTCTTCCCGTCGTTAGGGGGAGATAAGAAAAAGGATTTTCCAAGGGAACGACAGGAATTGTCGTGGTTTGTCCCCACTCTGTCTCATTTTGATCCCCGCACTTCAAAAAGTGAAAGTGAAGTGAAAAGAATAATCGATCTTTAGAACGTAGCAGATTCGATGCCTGATGCGTTTACTGATATCGTAAAAGTGACGAGATCACATATACCAGCTGCAAATGTGCCTGCAAGGTTAGAAGTCCCCAACAAGGGGCACGGTGCCGCAGATAGAGGCACTGCAACCGCAGTTAGTGGAGGTGTGGTTGAGGCCGTGGCTCCCCAAGGAAGAGGGGGAGGTCACTTGGTTCGATTGACACTCACCCAAGGAAGAAGAGGGTGAGTAAGGCACAAACCAATCATTATAGAATCCCTCTCATGAGATTGTCTTTGATTATAGTTATGTCCATGAATCAATACTGGAGGACGCTCTGATGTTTAAAATGATTCCAGATAACAAAGAAATCTCAGAGGATTATGAGAGTGCGTATGAGTTGATAGAAAGATCTTCTATACACATTGATGATATATATACTGTTGCTCAGGGAACCATAGAGCACGATGATATCGAACCACGCTCTTTGCAAAATATCAACAAAGAGCATATTGGCCTAAATGGAAAGAAACAATCCAGTCAGAATTCGATTCTCTGACAAAGAGACAGGTATTTGGTCTGGTAGTGCTAACCTCACCAAGTGTAAAGCTTGTAGGACATAAATGAGTCTTTGTCAGAAAGCGTAATGAGAAGAATGAAGTCCTGAGGTACAAGGCTCGCCTTGTGGCGCAAGGTTTCTCACAACGCCCTGGAATTGACTACGAGGAGACATACTCTCCCGTAATGGACGTTATAACGTTCCGCTACTCAGTTAGCTTAGTAATTTCTGAAGGACTGGAAATGCAGCTCATGGATGTGGTTAATGCATATATGTATGGGGATCTAGATTCAGAGATATTTATGAAAAGTGCCTAATGGCCGTACATTACCCAAGTCAAGTGACTCTAAACCAAAGAGTGCGTTTGCAATTAAGTTGAAACGCTCACTTTACGGATTGAAACAATCCAGACGGATGTGGTATACCCGTCTAAGTGACTACTTGATTGGGAAGGGATATAAGAACGATGAATTATGCCTATGCGTATTCATAAAGAAAACAAGTTCCGGATTTGCAAATTGTAGTAGTACATGTCATAATTGGTACTCTTGATGAAATAAGAGAAACCGCGAGCTACTTGAAATCCGAATTTGAGATGAAGGATCTTGGGAAAACTCGATTCTATCTAGGTCTTGAACTAGAACACCGAGTTTGTGGAATATTAATCCACCAGTCTACATATGTCCAAAAGTCAGGCGATATAACATGGACAAAGCACATCCTGCTAGCACTCCCATGATCGGTCGAAGTTTGGATGCAAGGAAAGATCCATTTCGTCCAAAGGAAGATGACGAACAAGTGTTGGGAGCTGAAATTCCCTATCTAAGTGCAATAGGCGCATTATTGTACTTAGCCCAATTTACTCGACCAGACATTGCATTCTCAGTGAACTTGTTAGCTAGATTTAGCTCAGCGCCAACGCAGCGTCACTGGAATGGTATCAAGAACATTTTCGATACCGAAAAGGAACCATTGACTTGGGACTGTTCTTTCCCTACAGAGAGACAAGAGGGACCGCAGATGGAACTGCAATCCCTAAAGGAAATGTTGATAGCGAAAACGCCACTCACTACACTAAAACGCCAAATGATGTTTTGGTCGATTTTGCTGATGCTGGATACGTATCTGACCCACATATCGTTCCCAAACTGGTTATGTATTTACCAATGGGAACACGGCAATATCTTGGAGATAAACCAAGGAAACCTTTGTGGCTACCTCCTCGAACCACTCAGAGATCATTGTTCTACATGAGGCGGTTCTTGAGTATGTATGGTTAAGAACTATCATTGCACATATTCGAGGGACTAGTGGTTTGAGTTCTACCACTGAAGAGCCTACTTGCATTTACGAACACAATGCAGCTTGCATCGAACAGATGAAGCTAGGTTATATTAAGGGTGATAAAACAAAACACATATCGCCAAAGTTGTCCTACAATCAGCAACAACAGACTCTCCTCAAGATTCAAATGAATCAAGTAATGTCTGAGGAGAATGTGGCAGATTTGTTCACCAATTCATTGCCTAAGGACACATTTGAGAAATATGTGAAAAGCATAGGAATGCGAAGACTTTCCAAGCTCCCTAGATTAATGTAAGTATCAGGGGGAGGTGTAGACGTCAGGGGGAGTCTAGCACACACATGTCATACTCAAATGTAAAAGGTGCGTTGTGCTCTTTTCCTTCGACCAAGGTGTATTTTTGTCCCACAGGGTTTTTATTGTTACTTGGCAAGGTTTTTAGTGAGGCAACAACTCATGCACCATTTAGTCTTTGACTTGGCACAAGGGGGAGTGTTAAAGGAAAAACATATTGTGTGCATTCGTCAAAGTGATTGACGGAGAGGGAATCAAGCAATTACCGATTAACATCAATCAGCATGGATTACGAACCAATCAGTAGTTAATGTCATCATTGTAATTGTTCTTTCCATTGTAATTCTCTCCCTATATAAAGGGGTTATGAAATGAAATGAGTAGACCAATTCCCATTATCTTTTTACTTTTACAATTTTCTTATTTTTGCTTTTAGATTTCATGCGCGGGTACTGTAGAATGCGTTAACAACCCCTAGGTATCATTATTCTAGTGATTTTCATAGAACAAAATATTAATGTTTACCCAGGATCGATCATTCAGGTAGTGTGGTTCTTAAATATCAAGCCGAGATCAATTTCTACAAAAAAACTAAGTTTTCGCCCTACCTTGTTTTTGATCCAATTTGTATCAAAATGCCTCGTTATTATAACATGTCTTTGAGCCAAAAATCTCATTTTATAAAAAAAAAAATTTCTCTTATTTTGAAAACTTCATGATTCGATGCTTAGGAAGATGTCATATCTCCAATAGAACCCAATTTTTTATTTTTATAGAATAAAGTATGATATTTTTTCCTCTCAATCTTTATTCGGTTTAGATATCCTCAATAGACCATTTCCTATAAATTTCTAGCACAAGATATTAATTTTAGTGTTCTTTGCCTTTGCACGATTGTACTCTTTTTGTGAAGTCGACCATCATTTGGTTTTCCAGAGCAATTCCTATTGAGCCAAGAAGTTCTCCAGTGAAGACTCTTAAAAGATACTCTTTAGACCTCAATTTTCTAGAAGACAAGAGGTTTATATATATAAATATAAATATATATATATATATATATATATATTTTAAATAATATCATGTTGGTATATTAATACTCAGGCTAGAATTGACCATTACATATTCTCCATCTACCATCTATGGTAGATAAAGAGTTTGTGATAAACCACAGAGATACATAGGTCCGATTATTTGATGGTACCCATACTCACTTATTTAAGCAAGCCTACACAATATGAAATAACATAGTAAATAAGCAGACGTAATTAAAGGTCAAAACTCATAGTTGCCCTAAAAACAATAGGAAATAGAGTTCCCTAAACAAAGAGAATTATTGAGAACGAAAATGTTCCCCTGGTCAGTTGCTGACCAGAGATTGTGTGGTCACTCACCGTCCTATTGAAATCGGACGGTTGACAGCTATCACCACAGATCTGTCAACCGTCCGATTGAAATCGGCGGTGAGTGACCACACAATCCCTGTTCAGTAGCTGACCAGGGGAACGAGACTGTTATTGAGAAATCGACAAACTAAAACAATAGTAATAAGGCCTAGGAAAAACCATGGCCCAATGAATCGAGCCTGTGTGTGATGAGCAGGGAAGCCTAGACTCCTTCCTCTCGTTAGAAAAACTAGTGTCGTCGTCACTCCGCCTGCCAACGATGCCCACCGAACTGCCCTCACCCGAGCTACTAGCCACCGACCCGCTTAACATCGTTAACAACCGGACGAAACACCGCCAAGATGAAGCAGTAGCTGAACTGCGACGTCCTGCCATCTCCAGCAGAAGAATCCGCACCAGCATCGATTGGGCTTCTCCACGACGTGTCATACTACCTCCAATCATCAACGAGGAGGAGATTTGACTGTTTCCCTTCACCTCCAGTGCATAGACTAGACTAGGCTCCTGTCCGGCAACGCCTGCATGTCGTCGACAAAGCACAAGAGTCACATCATCCCAATGAGACTTGAGGTCCTCATCTTATCGATTAGGCTGGAGGTCCACTTCGCGCTGACAAAGCTCAAGGCTTGCGCCGCCAAGGAGGGCCGTCGGACGAACAATTGAACGGTAGAGAAAAACTCTGGGTTTGGGTTTTTAGGGTTTTCCTAGAAAGTACGGGGTAAACTCTTTCCTCTACTGTCGACAAGAGGTTTTTCTTTAAACAAAGTGTATGCAATATAAAATGACATTGCATGTGCATATAACAGCAAATTAAGTATGTTAATTAGTAGAATTAGAAAACTAGTTAGTCATATGAATATCTGTAAACTATTTGTTTTTGTTCCAATTAAAAATCAAAGTCATTCTTTATACATCTAATAAAAGACAAGTAGACTGAAATTCTCGAAATAACAAATTAATTAAGAACTACTAGAAGTACTTTTAATTGGAACAAATTTGCGTATTAGAGCATCTCTAATAAATTGTTTATAATTGAGCAGTGGATGTAATGAAGTGGGTTACGGACCCCATTTACTTGACCTAATAAGGTCGTATGATTTCAATCAACAAATTTTGTTTCCGTTTCTCTCAAAATAAGCTGTTTATAATTTTTTTTAATTTAAAAGAAAAACATTTTTTTTCCACTCCAACATCTTCTCAACTATAATAATCTAGTGAGCAATCACCCAACTATAAAAATGGCTAAGGTAATAAAGAAGTCACTGTTGTAGTAAATAGGTAAAATGTCTATATCATGGAGTATGCACTTAAGAAGTGGAGAATGTGTGGTTTGTATGGAATGCACATTGAGAGGTAGAGAAATTGTGTAGCAAATATACTAATGTATGTAGGGCAAATTTACACTACTTTGTAACCCTATATAAACCCCCTCAATATGAGAAGAAGACTCACCAATTCACTCTTCAGTTTCTCTGAAACACGTTATCAGCACGAAATCGCTCTAGAATTAGAATCGAAATCGATTAGAGTAGTGAAAGTTCTTGATCCGAACTAGGTCATTTTACCAACCTTACAAGAAACCCCCAAATCCTATCACATATCAAAGCCCTTGATCCCAGAAGCTCAGAACCGGTTTCAGAACCCCCAGAACCGGCCGGAAACCTGCCGAACCGGCTGCCGGAAGTTCTGAACCGCTGTCAGTGTGCTGCCGAGCCCCTGCCGAGTGCTGCCGAGCCCCTGCCGAAGTGCTGCCGAGCCCCTGCCGAAGTGCTGCCGACAGCCCCTGCCTACCCCCTGCAGACCCCCTGCGCAGCAGCTGCCGAGCCCCTGCCTACCCCCTGCCTACCCCCTGCGCAGCAGCTGCCGAGCATCTGCCGAGGCCCTGCGCAGCAGCTGCCGAGCACCTGCCGAGCCATCTGCCGAGCACCTGCCGAGCAGCCTGCCTAGCACCTGCGCAGCAGCTGCCGAGCTGCTGCCGAGCAGCTGTCGACACATCTGTCGAGCGACTTTCCGACAACTTTCCGGCGACTTTTCCGGCGACTTTCCGGACACTTTTCCGGCGACTTTCCGGACACTTTTCCGGCGACTTTTCGGACACTTTTCCGGCGACTTTCGGGACACTTTTCCGGCGACTTTCGGACACTTTTCCGGCGACTTTCCGGACACTTTTTCCGGTCAATTCTTAAGGTAAACTTTTCTAAAAGTTCCCGTTTTTGAAGTTTTTATTACTTTTCTCTTCTTTTCACGGGGACTTCCAACATCCCTTATTCTACCCCCCTTTCTTCTTCATAGGGGAGACCAAAAAGGCCGAACTGTGGGGGTTCGTGCTCACTCCAAGCTTGGAGCTTGTAGAGTCCTCCAAACTTAGAATTTGTTGAGAAGAAAACAATCGACCACATACATCATTGTTTCGATTTAATCCAAAACCCCTCTTGGAATCAAGATTTTCTTGGAAGCGACTACGCTCAGAAAATCCCTAATTTCTTGAAAGCGATTACGCTCAGAAAGTTTATAGTTTTTCGTGGTAGCCTTTTTCGCTCCGAAACTAACCCTATTTTCTTGTTGTTCTTCAGGATGAGTAACCTGAACAAGTTGAGCTTCAACCCACTAGGGACAACAGGCGCAGGATACCACAGGTGGATCCGTGATATGCGCCAGCATCTTAAGGCTGATGGGATCCTGAGTACGATCCAAGAGCCAAGTCAGGACGTGCTTACTCCTCAACAAGCTCTTGCTTTTGAAGCAAATAGAGCAAAGAGAGAGGCTAATGAAGCAAAAGCCATCATTCTCATGACAAGGCACATGAATGACGCGCTCCAAAATGAGTACCTCAATGAGGAAGACCCAAGAAAGCTATGGGTAGAACTCGAGCAGCGTTTTGGCAACGTCCGTGATTCCCTGCTTCCCGACTTAGAAGAGAGATGGCAAAGCCTCCGCTTCTGTGATTTCAAGACAGTTCTTGACTACAATTCGGAAGCACTTCGTATCAAGTCTATGATGGAATTCTGTGGACATCAAATCACTGATACGATGTTGATCGAGAAAACTCTCTCTACCTTCCCTGTCTCTGCATTAATGATAGCTAAAAACTATCGAATTGATATCAATGCTAGACGCATCACAAGATTTCATGAGCTAATTGGTGTCATGAACGTAGCTGAAAAGCACGACAACATACTTGTGAAGAACTATAACTCTAGACCCGTGGGAACCAAGTCAATTCCGGAGTCTAATTATAGTCGCACCTCCAAGGGAGGACGCAAGGAGCGAAACCCTAAAAGAAGGGATAATTATGGACGTTCAGGTCCATATTCTCGCCCTAAAGAGGAAGGAAACCGCCAAGATAGGCGTGCACGGAACCGTGGAGGTAAACGTGTGAAGAGAGAGCGAGGCCAAGCCTCCGGTTATGGTGGTAACACCACCAATGGAAACAACCGTTTTCAAAGTGCTCCTAAAGCACCTCGATCAAGGGAACCTGACCATAATGATGCTTGTCTCCGATGTGGACTACCTGGACATTGGGCAAGGGCATGTAAAGCATCCCAGAATGTTGCAAACGCGTACAAAATGTATCGTGAAGCAAGGGAGGCAAATTACATGGAACAAGAAGATCAAGATGGCAATCTCGATCTAAGGGTGGAAGACGACAAAAATCAAAACCCAGAAACTGGCGATTTTGATTAAGTCTTTTCATTTTCCAAGAGATGTAGGCAATCGCCACATTATCCTATAGTAGATGCCAATGGGATTAATCTTTCTTCAAAAGTAGGCGTACTCAATGTAATTGTGATGTCTAGGAAGGTTTTGAGATAATTGGTACTTAAGCGAGCCTTTGCTCCACCAACATCTCTCTACTCACCTGGTCACCTTTGCATTGGAATTACCGAAAGAAGTTAGACGACTACCATTGCTTTGCATTAACTAAGTTTATTGGATTACGCTTTCTTTGATGAAATAAATGATGATGTAATTCCGTTTGGCTTATTAATAAAAGTTGAGTTCTTTCCTTTATGACTCCTTTTTTAATTACGAGCTTTTCTCTTAAGGAATGGATGAACTACAATGTCTCGCTGATAGTGCGACTACGCACACCATTCTACGACATAGGCAATTATTCTTGGAGATGTTGCCTACATATTCCACTATGACTACGATGGCTGGGCCATCAGGTTTAGTTCAAGGACATGGAATGGCCCAATTCCTATTGCCAAATGGCACCTTGATTAAAGTCACTGAAGCTCTCTATGCTCCTAAGGCAAATCGAACCTTATTGAGCTTTAAAGATTTAAGAGCCAACGGATTCCATGCGGAAACGCATACTGAGAACGGAAAAGAGTTCATTTGCATTACCTCTAATGATTGCGGACGAAAGCGCATCTTAGAGAAACTTATGTGTCAATCTAGTGGACTTTATGTCACTACAATTCGACCAATTGAATCCAATAATGTCATAAGAGAAGATCTCTTGGATTCTGACACATATTGGCTTTGGCATGACCGACTAGGGCACCCTGGTCGTGATATGATGCTCCGTATACTAAAGACTTCACACGGACATCCATTCTTCAGAGTGAGAAGAAGCAAGAATCGAGAATTGATTCCTGGACTTAACAAGACCGCAACAATTGCAGCATCTGGTGCTGCAGCCGTCTTGGGGCGCCATAAGGCTGGCCAAGTCCCATGTGATGACACCAACCATGAGCATAACGCCATGATTGTTCCTCCAAATAGCTACAATGCCATAGAAGGAGATGTAGTCACACATTTTGCTTCTAATAGCGCTACAGACGCTCAGGCCCAACCAAAATCCTCATTGGTTGCTTCTAAGGCCCCTCGCTCATTTTGCAAAGCCTGTTCCTTCGGGAAATTAGGACCGAGACCGTCCTACGCAAAGGATCCTAAAATACTCATTCCGTTCTTACAGAGAATCCAAGGGGATATCTGTGGACCAATTCAACCATCATGCGGACCTTTCAAATACTTTATGGTATTGGTTGATGCGTCGACACGCTGGTCACATGTCGCGCTGTTGTCCACTCGAAATGCTGCTTATGCTAAACTCCTCGCCCAGATTATCCGTCTACGGGCTCACTACCCTGACCATCCAATTAAGTCAATTCGACTTGATAATGCTGGGGAGTTTACATCGAAAACATTCGATGACTATTGCATGTCACTGGGGATTGATGTAGAACATCCAGTTCCCCATGTTCATACCCAAAATGGTCTCGCAGAAGCTGCTATCAAACGACTACAAATGATAGCACGGACATTGGTAATGCACACTAATCTCCCTGTTTCTGCTTGGGGATATGCAATATTACATGCAGCGACGCTAATTCGTCTACGACCCACTGCAACCCAATCTTACTCTGCGTTACAGCTAGTGACTGGGTACGAGCCTAATATCTCGCACTTACGCATTTTTGGGTGTACTATTTATGTGCCTATTACGCCGCCACAGCGTACTAAGATGGGTCCACAACGACGAATAAGCATTTATGTTGGATATGAATCTCCAACTATCGTCCGCTATCTTGAACCCTTGACAGGCGATCTCTTTACCGCTAGATTTGCGGATTGTCACTTTGATGAGACAGTCTTCCCATCATTAGGGGGAGATAAGAACACAAATGTTCAACAGGAACGACAGGAATTGTCGTGGTCTGTCCCCACTATGTCTCATCTCGATCCCCATACCGCACAGTCCGAACTTGAAGTGCGAAGAATAATCGAGCTCCAGAACGTAGCAGACACTCTGCCTGATGCGTTTTCTGATATTGCTAAAGTGACGAGATCACACATACCTGCTGCAAACGTGCCTGCAAGGATTGATGTCCCGAATAATGGACATAACGCCACTCCTTTAACGCTAGGAGATGGCACCATTGCTCAACATGGCAATAATGTGGCATCTATGGCTGTAGGTCCCGCAAGGAAGCGCGGTAGACCGATTGGTTCGAAGGATACTCGCCCTAGAAAAAGAGCGAATGAGGCACAAATAAATCCTTTGATCATCGATACTCAAAATCCGTCCCATGAGAATGTTCCGGATTATGGTTATGTCCAAGAGACATCATTGGGGGACGCCTCAGTGTCAGAACCTATCCATGAGAACATAGAGATCTCTGTAAATTACACTAGTGTACATGGGACGTGGGAAAGAAACTCCATCATCATTGATGATGTATTCGCGTATTCAGTGGCGCGTGAGATTATTGAGACCGATGACATCGAACCACGCTCCGTTGATGAATGTCAACGTAGAGCTGATTGGCCAAAATGGAAAGATGCGATCCAGGCAGAACTTGATTCTCTAACGAAAAGAAAGGTATTTGGCAAAATTGTACCAATACCACCCAACACCAAACCAGTTGGTCACAAATGGGTATTCGTTAGAAAGCGTAATGAGAAAAACGAGATTGTAAGATACAAAGCTCGTCTTGTGGCGCAAGGCTTCTCACAACGCCCTGGAATCGACTACGAGGAGACATACTCTCCCGTAATGGACTTTATTACGTTCCGCTACCTTGTCAGTTTGGTAGTTTCCGAAAAACTGAACATGCAGCTTATGGATGTGGTTACTGCATATCTATATGGGGATCTAGATACAGAGATATACATGAATATTCCAGATGGAATTCAACTACCCAAATCAAGTGGCTCTAATCCACGGAGCGCGTTTGCAATTAGATTGAAACGCTCACTATATGGATTAAAACAATCCGGACGGATGTGGTATAACCGTCTAAGTGACTACTTGATTGGTAAGGGATATGTCAATAACGAACTATGCCCATGTGTGTTCATAAAAAGGACAAGTTCCGGATTTTCAATAGTAGCGGTTTATGTCGATGACATGAACATAATTGGCACCCTTAAAGAGTTAAGGGAAACCGCTGAACACTTGAAATCCGAGTTTGAGATGAAAGATCTTGGGAAAACACGGTTTTGTCTCGGTTTAGAACTTGAGCACCGTAGAGATGGTATCCTGATTCATCAATCAGCTTATACCCAAAAGATGCTTAGGCGTTTCAACACTGACAAAATCAAGCCTTCAAGCACCCCAATGGTCGTCCGTAGTCTTGATCCAAAGAAGGATCCATTTCGTCCAAAAGATGACGATGAAGAAGTGCTAGAGGCAGAAGTGCCCTACCTAAGTGCAATAGGTGCATTATTGTACTTAGCACAATGCACGAGACCAGACATCTCATTCGCTGTGAACTTGCTAGCTAGATATAGCTCTGCGCCAACACGACGCCATTGGACTGGTGTTAAAGATATCTTTCGATACCTAAGTAGTACGATCGATATGGGCTTGTTCTATCCCTACAGAAAGAAGATGGATTCGGACCCATCAAGTGTCAGGAACGCCACACATGGTGGATTGCGTTCCCTCTCCCCATCCCAAAACGATATAAGTGTTTTGGAAGGTTTTGCTGATGCTGGGTACCTCTCTGACCCACACAAAGGTCGCTCCCAAACTGGTTATGTTTTCACCATGGGAAAAACCGCGATATCTTGGAGGTCTACAAAGCAGACCCTAGTCGCTACCTCTTCAAATCATGCAGAGATTATTGCTCTTCACGAAGCAGTTCGTGAATGTATATGGCTTCGATCCATAGTTACGCATGTTCGAAGCAATTGTGGTTTGAAGTCTACCACAGATGAGCCTACGAGCATTTATGAAGATAATGCTGCTTGCATTGAACAAATGAAGCAAGGTTACATCAAAGGCGACAACACCAAACACATATCGCCCAAATTCTTCTACAATCAGCAACAACAGAAGCTCCTCAAGATCAAGGTGAACCAGGTTCGATCTGAGGACAATGTGGCAGACTTGTTCACTAAGTCATTGCCCAAATCCACGTTCGAGAAACATGTGGCAAGAATTGGCTTGCGGAAATTATCTGAACTCCCATGAACGTTGTCATCAGGGGGAGGCACAGACATCAGGGGGAGATGTCTACATGTTCGTCTCAAAAGCGTGAAGGGTGTGTTGTGCTCTTTTTCCCTTTCGACCGAGGTTATTTTTATCCCACTGGGTTTTTGTTACTCGGCAAGGTTTTTAATGAGGCAACAAGAGAAGCACCATGTTATCCAGAAACAAACTCCACACTCAACGCGCGTTGTGCTCTTTTTCTCCTTCGACCAAGGTTGTTTTTCCCACAGGGTTTTATTACTTGGCAAGGTTTTTAACGAGGCAAATTAGAAGCGCACCTCCAAGACAATACTACTGACATGATATATCCAAGGGGGAGTGTTGTAGTAAATAGGTAAAATGTCTATATCATGGAGTATGCACTTAAGAAGTGGAGAATGTGTGGTTTGTATGGAATGCACATTGAGAGGTAGAGAAATTGTGTAGCAAATATACTAATGTATGTAGGGCAAATTTACACTACTTTGTAACCCTATATAAACCCCCTCAATATGAGAAGAAGACTCACCAATTCACTCTTCAGTTTCTCTGAAACAGTCACTTATATATTTGAAATATGAGTATGATACTGCGCTCCAATTTAATATTTGGACAACTCTGCCGCACAGCACTATGTTTAAAGCAGCCTCTTGAGTTACGAGCACATCTTGAATTATTCTAATTGGCATGACAGATTTTAATATTTTTCTATCGTCCACCTCACCTTTTTTTTATATGTCGGTAAAATTATCTATACATTAATGTCTTTAATTAGTCTACATTTGAATCAAATTATTGTATTATTTTTTTAATCCCATCTCTACGCACCCTTGATTTGGGAGGTTTATTATCTTACCATCTCACTAAACACATGCACACAATAACAAATAAGTCTACTTGATGTATTAATACATTGATAAACTGCAAATGAACCTGACACTATGTAGCTAAAATTTTATTATATTCTACGAAAGTAATATTCAATAATATAACATTTGTTTTAGAGAAACGAGAATTGAGAGGAAATCGCTGTGTATTATCATTGATAATCATTGATAATAGGGACCTTTTTATATAGAGGATTACAAGACATATAATCTGAATCATACAACGAAAGATAATCATACATTGAATAAGAATCTCTAAGATTATCCGAGATTATCTAATTAAACCCTATTACCTCTAGGTCAAGTAATCTAGAGCTTGTGCCAGACACAAAATAGAGATTTACTTGAACACTCCCCCGTGTGTCGCCCAAACGCGGTGCTTCTCCTGTTGCCTCGCTAAAAACCTTATTGAGTAACAAAAACCCAGTGGGACAAAAATAACCTCGATCGAAGGGGAAAAAGAGCACAACACACCCTTCACGTTTCGAGATCTACATGTGAACATCTCCCCTTGATGTCTGTGTCTCCCCTTGATGACTACGATCATAGGAGTTCAGATAACTTCCGCAAGCCAATTCTTGCCACATGTTTCTCGAACGTAGATTTGGGCAATGACTTAGTAAACAAGTCTGCCACATTGTCCTCAGATTGAACCTGATTTACTTTGATCTTGAGGAGCTTCTGTTGTTGCTGATTGCAGAAGAATTTGGGCGATATGTGCTTGGTGTTGTCACCTTTGATGTAGCTTTGCTTCTTTTATTCAATGCAAGCAACATTATCCTCATAAATGCTAGTTGGCTCATCTGTTGTAAACTTTAGACCACAATTACTTCGAACATGCGTAACTATGGATCGAAGCCATATACATTCACAAACTGCTTCGTGAAGAGCAATAATCTCTGTATGATTCGATGAGGTAGCGACTAAGGTCTGTTTAGTAGACCTCTAAGATATCGTGGTCTTAGTCATAGTGAATACATAGGCAGTTTGGGAACGACCTTTGTGAGGGTCAGAGAGGTACCCAGCATCAGCAAAATCTTCCAAAATGCTTATATAATTTTGGGATGGGGATAGGGGACGTGAAACACTATGTATGGCGTCCCTGGCATTTGATGGGTCCGAATCCATCGTTTCTCTGTAAGGATAGAACAAGCTCATATCGATCGTACCACTTAGGTATCGAAAAATATCTTCAACACCAGTCCAATGGCGTCGTGTTGGCGCAGAGCTATATATACCTAACAAGTTCACGACAAATGAGATGTCTGGTCTCGTGCATTGTGCTAAGTACAATAATGCGTCTATTGCACGTAGGTAGGGAACTTCTGCCTCTAGCACTTCTTCGTCGTTATCTTTTGGACAGAATGGATCCTTATTTGGATCAAGACTACGGACGACCATTGGGGTGCTTGAAGGATTAATTTTGTCAGTGTTAAAACGCCTAAGCTTCTTTTGGGTATAAGCTGATTGATGAATTAGGATACCATCTTCATGGTGCTCAAGTTCCAAACAGAGGCAAAACTGTGTTTTCCCAAGATCTTTCATCTCAAATTCGGATTTCAAGTGTTTAGCGGTTTCCCTTAACTCTTTAAGGGTGCCAATTACGTTCATGTCATCAACATAAACCGCTACTATTGCAAATCCAGAACTTGTCCTTTTTATGAACACACATGGGCATAGTTCATTGTTGACATATTCCTTACCAATCAAGTATTCACTTAGACGGTTATACCACATCCGTCCGGATTGTTTCAATCCATATAGTGAGCATTTCAAACTAATCGCAAATGCGCTCCGTGGTTTAGAGCCACTTGATTTGGGTAACTAAAGTCCATTTGGGACGGTCATATATATCTCTGTATCTAGATCCCCATATAGATACGCAGTAACCATATCCATAAGCTGCATGTTCTGTTTTTTGAAAACTACCAAACTGACAAGGTAGAGGAACGTAATGGCGTCTATTACGGGAGAGTAGCTCTCCTCGTAGTCGATTCCAGGGCACCACAAGGTGAGCTTTGTAACTTAAAATCTAGTTTTTCTCATTACGCTTTCTAATGAATACCCATTTATGACCAACTAGTTTGGTGTTGGGCAGTTTTGGTACAACTTTTCCAAATAGCCTTGTTTTCGCTAGAGAATCAAGTTCTGCCTGGATTGCATCTTTCCATTTTGGTCAATTAGCTCTACATTGACATTCTTCAATGGAGCGTGGTTCGATATCATCGATCTTAATAATCCCACGCGCCACTGAATATGCGAATATATCATCAATGATGATGGAGTTTCTTTCCCAAGTCACATGTACACGAGTGTAATTTATAGAGATCTCTACATTCTCAGGAATAGGTTTTGACATTAAGGCATCCCCTAATGATGTCTCTTGGACATAACAATAATTCAGAACATTCTCATGGGACGGATTTTGAGTATCGATGATCAAAGGATTTGTTTGTGCCTCATTCGCTCTCTTTCTAGGGCGAGTATCCTTCGAACCAATCGGTCTACCGCCCTTCCTTGTGGGACCTGCAGCCATAGACGCTACATCATTGCCAATATGGGCAATGACACCATATCCTGGTACCTTAGGAGCGGCGTTACATCCAGTATTTGGGACGTCAATCCTTGCAGGCACGTTTGCAGCAGGTAGGTATGATCTCGTCACTTTGGCAACATCAGAAAACGCATTAGGCAGAGTGTCTGCTTAGTTCTGGAGCTCGATAATTCGTCGCGCTTCAAGTTCAGACTGTGCAGTATGGGGAGCGAGATGAGACATAGTGGGGACAGACCACGATAATTCCTGTCATTCCTATTGAACATCTGTGTTCTTATCTCCCCCTAACGATGAGAAGATTGTCTCTTCAAAGTGACAATCCTCAAATCTAGCGGTAAAAAGATCGCCTATCAAGAGTTCAAGATAGCGGATGATAGTTGGAGATTCATAGCCAACATAGATGCCCATTCGTCGTTGTGGACCCATCTTAGTATGTTGTGGCGGCATAATAAGCACATAAATGGCACATCCAAAAATGCGTAAGTACGAAATATTAGTCTCGTACCTAGTCACTAGTTGTAACGCAGAGTAAGATTGGCTTGCAGTGGGTCATAGACGAATTAGCGTCGCTGCATGCAATATTGCATATCCCTAAGCAGAAACAGGGAGATTGGTGTGCATAACCAATGTCCGTGCTATCATCTGTAGTCGTTTGATAGTGGCTTATGTGAAACCATTTTGGGTATGAACATGAGGAATTGGATGCTATACATCAATTTCTAGTGACAGGCAATAGTCATCAAACGTTTTGATGTAAACTCCCCAGCATTATCAAATCAAATTGACTTAATGGGATGGTCTGGGTAGTGAGCCCGTAGACGGATAATCTGGGCGAAGAGTTTAGCATAAGCAGCATTTCGAGTTGACAACAGTGCAACATGTGACCAGCGTGTCGACGCATCAACCAATACAATAAAGTACTTAAAAGGTCCTCATGATGGTTGAATTGGTCCACAGACATCCCCTTGAATTCTCTATAAGAACGGAATGAGTATTTTGGGATCTTTTGCGTTGGACGGTCTCGGTCCTAATTTTCCCAATGAACAGGCTTTGCAAAATGAGCGAGGGGACTTAGAAGCAACCAATGAGGATTTTGATTGGGCCTGAAGGCCTGTAGCGCTATTAGAAGCAAAATGTATGACTATATCACCCATCATGGCGTTAGAGCCATGGAAAGTGGCATCCATGGCGTCATGGCCATGGGGAGGAACAACCATGATGTCATGCCCATGGTTGGGGCCATTTATGGAGTTGTCATAAGGGATATGTGCGGCCCTAGGGAGGCTAAGGACCGCTGCAGCGCCAAAAGCAGCGCTAGTGGGGGTCACACCAAGTCTGGGAATCAATTTTCGATTCCTGCTTCGTCTCACTCTAAAGAATGGATGTCCGTGTGAAGTCTTGAGTATATGGATCATCATATCACAACCAGGGTGTCCTAGTAGGTGATGCCATAGTCAGTATGTGTACTTACATGAGCATTTGCCAAGCATAATTAGCTATAATGAGGCATGCTCATACCACCGCCAGCGGTACCAACAACCATCAACGGTGTAACCTATGAAAACACATCCAAACAGGCTATCACTTGAACCCCGGCTCACCCCCAAATCATCGCTGACGCGCCGCCACGCTCAGCGCCAAGGTAGCCTAGCTGACGCATCAGAAGCTGGGAACTGAAGCATATTAGTCTCACATTAAACAAGGAAGAGGTTAGCCTCTTCCCCACCTATAAAAGGTCCACTTCTCTCTCCTCATTAATTAAACATTTACTACTTACCTAAAGTTATTCTGTCAACATAAATACATTGACTAACTTAGGCATCGGAGAAGAGAAGACCGCCAAACGCGGTCTCCCTCTGACAGATAGCAGGAACAACAAGAATATCACAAGTAGCGGTTTGCTAGTGTTAACTGCGGTTTAGCTACCGCTAAAATATGAGACATTAACAGTATGTGTCGGAATCCAAGAGATCTTCTCTTATCACATTATTGGATTCAATTGGTCGAATTGTAGTGACGTAAAGTCCACTAGATTGACACATAATCTTTTCTAAGATGTGTTTCCGTTTGCAATCATTATAGGTAATGCAAATGAACTCTTTTCCGTTCTCAGAATGCATTTCCGTATGGAATCCGTTGGCTCTTATATCTTTAAAGCTCAATAAGGCCAGTTTTGCCTTAGGAGCGTAGAGAGCTTCTATGAATTTAATCAAGATGCCATTTGGCAATAGGAATTGGGTCATTCCATGTCCTTGAACTAAGCCTGATGACTCAGCCATCGTAGTCACAGAGGAATATGTAAGCAACATCTCTAAGAATAATTGCCTATGGAATAGAATGGTCTGCGTAGTTGCACTATCCACAAAACATTGTAATTCTACAGAATCCACTCCTAAAAGAAAATCTCGTACTTAAAAAAGAAGTCATAAATAAAAGAACTCAACTTTTATCAATAAGCCAACGGAATTACATCATTGTCTCTTTCATTAGAGATAATCTAATCCAAAAACTAGCCAATGCAAAACAATGGTAGTCGTCTAATTTCTTTCAGTAGCTCCAAAACTAATGTGACCAGGTGAGTAGAGATATGTCGGTGGAGCAAGGCTCGCTTAAGTACCACTTATCTCAAAACGTTCCTAGACATCACACTAACTTTGGGTGAGCCTACTTTGAAGAAAACTAAACCATTGGCATTTACTGCAAAATAATATGGCAATTGCCTGTCTCGAGCTTGGAAAATAAAAAGACTTAATCAAAATCGCCAGTTTCTGGATCTTGACCCTTGAAGTCTTCCACCCTTAGATCGAGATCACCATCTTGATCTTCTTGTTCCATGTAGTGTGCCTCCCTTGCTTCACGATACATCTTGTATGCGTTTGCAACATTCTGGGAAGCTTTACACGCCCTTGCCCAATGTCCGGGTAGTCCACACCTAAGACAAGCATCTTTATGGTCAGGTTCCCTTGATCGAGGGGCTTTTGGAGCGCTTTGGGGACGACTTCTCTCTTTGGTGGCGTCACCACTATAGCCGGAGGCTTGGTCTCTCTCTCTATTCACATGTTTACCTCCACGGTTCCGTGTACGCCTATCTTGGCGTTTTCCTTCCTCTTTAGGGCTAGAATATGGACCAGAACGTCCCGAATTACCCCTATCCTTAGCGTTTAACTCCTTGCGCCCTCCTTTAGGGGTGCGACTATTATTAGACTTCGGAATTGACTTGGCTCCCACGGGTCTAGAGTTATAGTTCTTCACAAGTATGTTGTCGTGCTTTTCAGCCACGTTCATGGCACCAATAAGCTCATGAAATCTTGTGATGCGTCCAGCATTGACATCAATCTGATAGTTCTTGGCTACTATCATTGCACAGACGGGGAAGGTAGAGAGTGTCTTCTCGATCAACATCGTATCAGTGATTTTCTGCCAACAGAATTCCATTAAAGACTTGATACGAAGTGCTTCCGAATTGTAGTCAACTACAGACTTGAAATCACAGAAGCGGAGGCTATGCCATCTCACTTCTAAGTCTGGAAGCAGGGAGTCACGAATGTTGCCAAAACGCTGCTCGAGTTCTACCCATAGTTTTCTTGGGTCTTCCTCATTGAGGTACTCAATTTGCAGTGAGTCATTCATGTGCCTTGTCATGAGAATGATGGCTTTAGCTTCATTTGCCTTTCTCATAACTCTATTTTATTTAAAAGCAGTAGCTTGTTGAGGAGTAAGCATGTCCTGACTTGGCTCTTGGATCGTACTTAAGATCCCATCAGCCTTAAGATGCTGTCACACATTACGGACCACTTGTGGTATCCTGCGCCCGTTGTCTCTAGTGGAGAGAACCTCAACTTGTTCAGGTTATTCATTCTGAAAAACAACAAGAAAATAGGGTTAGTTTCGGAGCGAAATATGTTACCACGAAAACAACCACGAAAACAATAAAACTTTCTGAGCGTAGTCGCTTCCAATAATTTGGGAATTTCCGAGCGTAGTCGCTTCAATTCCAAGAAATTCCATTCCAAGAGGGGTTGGATTAGATCGAAACAATGATGTTTGTGGTCGATCATTTTATCTCAACAAACTCCAAGTTTGGAGGACTCTACAAGCTCCAAACTTGGAGTGAGCACGAACCCCCACAATTCAGCCTTTTGTTCTCCTTAGGAAGAAGAAAGGGGGGTAGAAGAAGGGAGGTTGCAAGTCCCGAGAAAAAGAAGAGGAAAGAATGAAAAACTTCAAAAATGGGAACTTTTAGAAAAGTTTACCTTGAAAAATTGCCGGAAATCTTGACCGGAAAAGGTTGCTTGAGATGGCCGGAAAACGTGGCCCAAGGTCGCCGGAAAAGTGGTGGCCGGTGATCGGGGCTAGGCTTGCCGTGGTTGCAGGCGGAGATGGCAGGGCCTTGCAGGGATTGTGCGGAGTTGCTGCAGGGCTCGTGCAGGTGCTGTCGATAGGCTGTCGGCAGGTGCTGCTGGGGGCTCTGCAGGTGTCTGCAGCTGATGCAGGGGCGCGCGTAGGGGCAGGCGAGGGTGTGTGAGGGCTGTGCGCGGATGTCGGCAAGTGCTAGGGAAGCGTGGGCAGGGCTCTCGGTAGCTCCTCGGCAAGACTCTGCAGAGGCTCGGCAGGACTCGACAGATGCTCGACAAGGCTCGGCAGTTGGTCGGCATGACTCGGCAATTGCTCGGCAGATCTCGGCAGGGGCTCGACAGATCTGCAGAGGGTAGGCACAGGGCAGGGGCCGGTCCGAATTTTCAGACGGTAGTTTCAGGTAGATTCTGGCCGGTTCTGGTGGTTCCGCCGCCGGTTCTGGGCTCCTTGAGGCTGGAGCTTCAATATGTGGAGCGGTAGTTGCAAGAATTTGAGGGCTACGAAACTAGGGTTTTCAGGGTTTGTGCTTCGTGCTGATAACGTGTTTTAGAGAAACATGAATTGAGAGAAAATTGTTGTGTATTCTCATTGATAATAGGGGCCTCTTTATATAGAGGATTAAAAGACATATAATCTGAATCATACAAGAAAAGGTAATCATACATTGAATAAGAATCTCTAAGATTCTTCGAGATTATCTAATTAAACCCTATTACCTCTAGGTCAAGTAACCTAGAGTTTGGGTCAGACACAAAATAGAGATTTACTTGAACAACATTAACTATTTTTTTGTTTGAACATAAAAATGCAATTACAAACTAGGTCCCTTGAGATCTTATACAATTAACTATGAATGCTCAAGATATTCGAATAAAATGAAGAACTTTTTTTTTAGTACATATGATATATCAAATTTAGACCATTTGATTTATCATCTTCTTGTCTTATACTAATGACTTTCCTATAGAACTGTACAAGTCCCCCAAATTAATTTCTTTCACCCATGAATAATAATGAGAAAACAAACAAAATGCAGCCATTTTTTAGGATCATTCTCTCCTAAGACAATCATATATTATTACGTAATAACAATAATCATATAACATCATGTGAAACATCAATCATGTTCTGTGATTCTCATTGTTTAATATCTTTATCACATCTAACTATTTCTCTAAACCCCCTTCCTTGACTTCAAGTGCTCCTCACTTTCCTTGAAAACTACCAGACATCGGGTGCCTTGGTTTCCCAACCCTCACAAAGCCAGTATGGCCTTGATGATATTCTCTCTTCGGATATTCTTCTTTCTTTCAGTTTTGCTTTCCTTTGGCGTTATTGAGCTTGAAGGTTCCCACCATGCTTGCAGCAACCTTCTGAATTTGGAACTACCTTCAACATGCCAAGCTAAAGAGCCTTACAGAACCGGGTATCATTTCCAGCCTCCCAAGAATTGGATCAACGGTATGTATATATATCTTCAACCTCTTTATTTTTCTCTCGATCTGATTTTTGTTTAATTTGCGTTTTCTCTAGCTTCTCATCCTGTCCTTGTCTTAGTTTATTATTGTTTATAACTCTTACAGTTTGTTCTTTGCTTCTTGTATTTCACATTTGACTTGATCTGATTCTCGAAATGGACAAATGGGCGTTCTTAATTTGGAACCTCACAGATCCTAATGGTTAGTTCCTCTCTTCCCGTGGTCTTACTTTCTACCTTGTCTTTTTATTATTATTATTATTATTTTAGCAATTCTATTTTCTGGGTTTTGTTTGCCAACCAATTCATATAATCACAAGTTAGCAAGAAAGTCGTGCCTTTTCTCTCCGATTACCTTAGTAATGCCAATAAATGAGGTTGGCAAAGTGCTTCTAAATCATGTCTGACAAGACGTATAGAATATTGGTTTCACTAGTTTACAATAATTATAATACAGATGACAATCCTACAATATTGTAAACAATCCTACTGTATTGTAAACAATCCTACAATATAAGTCTTAATTTCTCATTAGTCTATCTTCTAGTGGTGCCGGCAAAATCGATTATTTTCTTGATTAATTTTTGGATTCCGTCTTTAGAAATGTGTCCTAGTGTTTTATGTCACAGAGTGGAGGATTTATCATTCAAAATGTTCCTCTTAACTCCAAAGTAATTCTGAACAAGAAAAGTTTTTGAAAAGTATTGGCATTGCACTAAAACTCTTAAAATGAAGTCCTTTTCAATATCAAATTCCACTTGGCTCTATTGAGCCATATAAGTGATTAAGACTCATAAAATTGGGAACAAGAAATAAAATTTCCTCTCATAGAAAACATGAAGAAAAGCATTGACAAAATATAACAAATTAATAACTAGTTCCTAATCAAAGCCTGACAACTCTTATAGCTTCGTTGTTTTTAGTATGAGCCTTAGGTGAAAGACACTCAGAAAGGTTTATTAGATCCATTCTTTATATATATATATAGAGACTTATTTGCATTCTATATACTAGCCCCTTATTATGTGCTCTGCATATTAATTGACTTTTATTTTTATTTTTTAATTAAAAAAATTACAACAATTTCTTTCTTGATTTTGGAGAAGCTTCCCTTTTTTTTTTTTTTAAGGGAATACGACAAACTATATTAAGTGAAACTAAGGAGTACATAGAGAGATGCAAAAACATTGAAATAAAATAAAAAAGCATAACAAGATGCACAAACACATCTATAATGAAAAAAGAATAATAAAAGATAACAAGATGCATAGAAACATCTGAAATGGAAGGTAACCAGGATGTGACTTGATGCCGAACGACATCGCTGCACTGCATGTGTCACGAAAGCAATGTAAATGTAATAGTAACTGTAATTGTAACTGGTGATATGATCACCTAGGAGAGGTGATTCGCTCACCAGGAGTTCGAAAGTAACCGAGGCTGTCAAAAACTTAAAAATTAGCAAACGAACTCCTAAGAACCAGAACCAATACCAGATCAAAAAGAGCAACTGTCTCGGATCTAAGATCCGGATTTGAGTGTTTCCTGGATCCCAAATCCGGATCCAAATCCGGCCTGAAGCAATGAGGTCTGACAAAGCCGGCTTGACACAAATATAGGCCCAAATAGATCTATTATGGGCACCCAGGCAGTTGGGCACCCTCGCTCCTACCCAACTCTGGACACCCGAAATGCAGGGCACCCCTCCTAAGCCGCACCGCCATGACACCGAGCTGCACTGCACCGCCGCTGCCATCCCCTGACCAAGACAGGACCAAGGATCCCCTTGCAACCAAAGGGCCCAAGTATAGCCCCTCCATCCTTCACCCGAAAGGGCAGATCTCTTTGTCGATGCCCATGACAGCCAGGATCACCACTGATGTAGAGAAATCGAAAGCAGTTTCTCTAACCATGGCTGGATTTCAACAACAACCCGGAGCCGATTTGCTATAGCCGAAGAAAGTCTGATCGTACCTCTTACCGGAAGCCTCCACTTGGTCTGATCGTATTTCAATTTTTTCAAATATGATATAATAGTCTATTGACTATCTTATTCTCATATAAAAATAATTTATTTATTAATATCTATATTATGTGAGGGCATATATGGTAGTTCAAAATTTTAACTATTCCCTCAAGAATTGGCTTAATTATATAAGATAAGATATCACAATTGAGTGCCTTGGCAAGGATTTGTGGTTAACTCTTTAAAATTAATTATCTAGAATTAAACGTAGCATTAAAAATGTAATCAAATAATACACGATGCAAATACATATAATTTGAAGCATTAAATTATAGGAAAAATAGCAATTGTTGTAAATATATTGAATCAATGACTAAATAGGATTGTGAAATTTTAAAAGGGAGAATATCACAAATGGTCACTTTGGTCATTGATAGGAAAAAGGAAATTTTGGTCACTCAATTATTTAGTCACTCAATTTTCAAATATATCAATTTGGTCACTCTATTTTTAAATATATCACTTTGGTCACTCAACTTTAACTCTGTTATTCACTTTAGTTACTTCGTTAATTGTTTTCATTAAAAAGAAGCTTTATTTGCCATAATATAAATGATATTTTCGTCCAACCAATCGTGAAAATTGAGAAATATGAATTGGAATGATTCGGAGAAGTGATTAAAATGAGGCAAAATGTCCCTTCGGTGACTAAAGTAATTGATAAAGTAATAGTTGAGTGACCAAATTGATATATTTGAAAATTGAGTGACGCAAGTGTCAAATGAGTTATAGTTGAGTGACCATTTGTGAAATTCTTTCTAAAAATTAAAGGAGGGCCAACTACCAATTCATACCTCCAAAATAGAACCTCCCAAAAATAAAGGCTTTTATTGATTTTATTAGTCAATGAGGATTTTTGGAAAATTAAAGAGGTGTATATTGTACATTGGTTATTTGTAAAAGTAAGATGTGGATCTATTAAGTGAGGATGTCCAAATTCCGATTTTGAAAGTATGAGAATAAGAAAAAATAAATAATAGAGAAGTTGTTAGAGCAAAATAATGCTAAGTTTTTCTCTAAAACTAGCGAACAATAAAGAATAAGTTATTGGAGATGCTCTCTTCATATCTAACTATTGGTGACCAACGGGCTTAGCTAATTGGATTGAAGGAGTTTCATCCGGGTTTTATGTCATGCTCGGATCAGCCCATCAATTAATATGCCAAACCAAGTCTGGCTAATCGAAGAAAACATTAGGCCAATCCTAAGTTTCAAGAGATAATTGGGCCTAAATCTTGTCATTATCTTATCAAAAAGGTCGTATGCTTTTAAAACGAACATTGCACGACCCCCAATTTACAGTCTAAATCGATATGTGTTCAAGCCACTCGAAACCACTTTTTTACTCGTGTACTAAAATCTTTTAGATTACTCATGTTTTTTCTTGGCTCTTTTATTTTTGGCCACACCTTGTATTAAACTCTTATTTATTACTTGTGGTTACTTGTGTTTTTCAGGGCCATTGATATACAAAAACGTGTACCATCATTTTTATCAATATAATCCTCATGGTGTAGCTTGGTCACCCAATATAGTTTGGGCCCATTCAACATCAAATGATCTTGTCAATTGGATTCCACATGACGATGCCCTCAATCCATCAGAGCCGTTTGATATTAACGGTTGTTGGTCGGGGTCTGCTACAATCCTCCCTGGGGAAAAGCCGGCCATTTTCTACACTGGAATCAACTCCGAAAATGAGCAAGTTCAAAACTTGGCCTTCCCCAAAAATCTCTCAGACCCATTTCTCAGAGAATGGGTTAAAATCCCACAAAACCCACTAATGATCCCAACCGAAGCTAACCAAATAAATGCAGACTCATTTAGGGACCCAAGTACTGCTTGGCTAGGGTCAGATAATAGATGGAGATTAGTCATTGGAAGCAAGCAAAACCAAACTGGCCTAGCCATTCTATATATGAGCGAAGATTTCCTACATTGGACCAGGGTAAACCACACCTTTCATTCAGCAAAGGAAAATGGAATGTGGGAGTGCCCAGATTTTTTCCCAGTTTCAAACAGTAGCCCAATTGGTCTTGACACATCAACGAATGGTCCGGATGTTAAGCATGTGCTCAAGGTTAGCTTGTTTGATACTGCTAAAGAGTACTACACAATTGGAACATATAACCTAGACAAAGATTTATATAACCCTGATAAGGGATCAGAGGAGAGTGATTTGGGTTTGAGATATGATTATGGTAAGTTTTATGCATCAAAATCCTTCTTTGACAGTGCTAAGAACCGTAGGATCTTGTGGGGTTGGAGTAATGAATCCTCAAGTGCCAATGATGACATCAAGAAGGGTTGGTCTGGACTCCAGGTATTAACAATAGCTATGCACATCCAATTACACTTCACAGTTTCTCACGATCGATATAGCTAATGCAATTGATCAGTCTTTAATAAGCTAGCTTATGAATTAAGACTTATAGTATTCAAATTGACTCTTATTGCAGACAATTCCAAGGACCATTTTACTTGATGAGTCTGGGAAACAATTGGTACAATGGCCCATCGAAGAACTTGAAAAGCTGAGAACAAAGCAGGTTAGGTTGCCAAGAATTGTGATAGAGGGAGGATCACTACATGAAGTACTTGGAGTCACAGCAGCACAGGTATGCATTTTTGTTTTCTTTTTATTTATTTATAGGATTTATACTATTGAATTTCTGTTATCTGTTATTAAAAAGCACATAAATCCATTTCAATACCTGAATAATTTCTTGAACTTGTTATTTTTTTACTTTTGTTGGGTGATCTTTGGATTTACAGGCAGATATAGAAGTTACATTTGAGATAAGTGATTTTGAAAAAACAGAGGTGCTGGATCCAAGTTGGACCGATCCACAAATTTTGTGTAGCAAAAAGGATGCCTCAGTTTATGGGGGTCTAGGACCATTTGGGTTGCTGGTTTTGGCTTCAGAGAGTTTGCAAGAATACACAGCAGTCTTTTATAGAATATTCAAATCTCACAACAACAAATATGTGGTGCTCATGTGCAGTGATCAAAGCAGGTCTATACCCCGGAATGTCTACCCAAACTTCAAATTTACATTTTCACCCCCATTAATTCTTTTTTGGTTTATTGTCTTCATAGGTCTTCCTTAAACGAAAATAATGATAAGACCACATACGGGGCCTTTGTAGATGTGGATCCTGTTCATGAGAAGCTATCACTCAGAAGCTTGGTAAGTTGCTAAAAAAATTTCCCCTTTACTCTTTTTGTTTATAGTTTATACATAGCTCATATGATTGTATCTTAAGCTCATTTCAAAATGTTGCAGATTGATCACTCTATAGTGGAGAGCTTTGGTGGAGAAGGCAAGGCGTGCATAACAGCCAGGGTTTATCCCACATTGGCTGTTGATGGTTATACCAGCTTATATACTTTCAATTATGGGAAGGAGGGTGTAAAAATCACAGGAAGTGCATGGAGCATGAGGACTGCAAAGATTAATCGATCAAGAAAAGAAGAGAATGAATAGTGGAGAGATAGTATTGTTGGCAGGAGAAGAAGAAAAACATGTGTGGAATATTAATCTTGTGTCGATAATTTCTAATGCCTATTTGAGATAATGAATATGAGACTCAAATAATTTGTGCGTCTCATTTAATGAGAGGTAGAAGATGGTAGAGCTTGGAGAAACCCTAAGCATGGCCGCACTCTGTGGGCGGCTTACAACCAATATTTAGCCTAGTTAATTTTGTTCTATGATTAATGTAGTAGTTCTAAGAAGTAGGTCTGAGTCTCCCAGTTAGGCTAAATTCCAAACTCTAGTAGGTCTAGATTTCTTCTACGAAACACTCGATCAATCACTCAATCTTTACAAGACTTTGGTTAATTAATTTTTTGGATTTCTTCAATTCCAATATACGGATAAAAAAAATCCAAAAATCATGGTAAAAAAATATTGAATTAAAAAGTATTTTTTTTTTTTTTAAAGAGGGCCAGTACGGTTGCCATTACGCCTTGATCATTAATGAAACTTCAGAATACATAGGGGGGACGTAACACCTAAACTCCAACTTACAATAAGCATAGGAAGAACATCCCGAGATAATAACAGGAGTTCTAATACAAAGTATGTATTCTGACATGCACCGATTAGCGAAGAGTGCACTTCTGGCTACTTTATTCGCTTTACAAAGGTGGTGACATACCGGAAAGTAAATGCTTACTCGAAGCCATAATGTACTAATAAGATCAGTTTTCCCACTATGTTGCCACTGGAAAACAAATCTGGTGACACTAAGTTTCATCTTACCACTAGGAGGCTGTGACCATTTGACAAAACAAGGAACTCGCAGCCTAACTAGGGCAAACTAGGCACACAAGGTGTGCAGTCCGGGACAGAGCCCACGTCGCCCTACACTAAATTGGTAGAGACTTATTGCCGACATAAAGCCAAATATAATTATAATAACAAAACAACATAAATTAAAAAAATGAAGGAAACTGGGCCTAAATCAAAAGCCCAGACCCACTTAATTATTGAATAAAATATAAAGCAAGCCCACTATAGGCTCCATAACAGGCCCAGTAGCCTAGGACCGACCCAAACTCTCCCAACACCAGCAAGGTTGCTGCGCACGGCTACCCACCGCCAATGTCGCTAGAACATAACCTCAGCCTCCAGCAAGACGCATCGCTTCACCAAGACCTTACCACTAACTGACAGCACCGACCGAATCTCCCAAGATACCAATTTCAAATTGAAACCAGATCGAAGCATTGAAACATGCTCATGGCCACCATAAGCTTTCCACGACACCGATGCCGGGAAACAAGCAACGACCGCCTATCTGTGAGCCCGAGATCGTCCCCACCAGACACCAGATCCCCTCCGCCGCACCACCCTTGCACTCGTCCTCCACCTCTGAGCAAATCGGAGACACACCACCGCCTGCCGACCTCTCTCCATAGGCTTTCCCCAACTCTGGTTCCTGCCCCAAAACCTGTCCCGATCCCCTAGACTCATAGAACCAAGCTGCCCATCCGACGACGACGTCCTAAGGACACGCCGTAGGACGGGGCATTGAAATTAGACGGCTTTGTGCTCTAGGGTTTTCTGCTTCGACTTTCTTGGAGCTCGACTATTTTTAACTTGAATTTGACATTAAAAAGGTACATTTACTATAAAACAAGAAGCCAAATCTGTCACGCCCTAAATTTCGAATAAAAGAAATTCAAATCTGAAACTCGATAACTCAACAAAACACCTGAGATTTTTTTGTTAATCCAAATATATATATATATATATATATATATAATTTATATTGCAATATTGGATGGTTCTAAAATGACTTTTTAATTTTTTTTAATTTTTTTATGAAAAGATGTCAGCCCATTATATAGATTTAGCAAGTAATACAAAAACGAAACACTCCTAAGGGGTCGACAGAAAGAATCGTTTCTTAGAGCACCTTAATACCCCACTCTAACACATAATAGGAACCTAGCATACCCCTAGTACACCCACCTTTAGAAAGTTCACGCACTTTTATTCTAATAAAAACCTAGTACTTCAAAGCTTGAATAAAATGTCCCTCAGAGTTATTAGATTTTTGCGATCTCTTCTCTCAAAAAAAGAAAAAATAAAGCCCATCATCTTTTCGTGAGAAAAGATGCGAGCCCAAACCTATCTTAAAAAATAAAGAACTAACAGTTCTATGAAACCAATCAGACCAGGCCCACACTACTAAGGTCCAAAATCGAGAAACCCTAGCACACCAGGCCCAAGCCCAACTATGTCTAGCCCCAACAAGAGCTCCAGTTGGCCCTAGGACCACCATCTCTGTCGCCGCCAAAGACCTACTGTCGACACCAATTGCACTACCTCTATCGTCGTCAGATGTGCCGCCGGTGGCCACACCACCTTTACCACCACCAAAGCATAAGCGACCCACGACCACGACCAAAAGTTGAGATGCGGAAGTCGTCCTCGAGCAAAGTTGCTCCGTTGGCATCACCGAACCCAGTATCCCACTTCTATCAAAATCGATTGTGCTGGAGAGAGAGTAATCATCCCAACACGAGAGTTTGCAATCTCAAGCCAAACCAGGTCTAAATCAACCCCTAGATCTCCATCACATCCATCAAATGGTAAATCCCCAGACAAAGGCTGAATGCTAAACCAGTCGTCTTTGCTACCAATCCAGCCACCATTGCAGGGCAAGACAACCCCTGCCCTCATTCCAAAGCACCTTCGATCCCAGATTCGATTGGCCACACGCCTATCACTGCCATCACATCCAACAACTATTGCAATGAGAAAAAGGCAAAAACCTACGTTTAGGGGATATTGACGAATAAGTCTGTCGCCACTACCGCAAATTAGACAAGAGAGAGGAGAAATGACCCCCTTCCCTGTCAAAGGAATAGAGGCGCCACCAGTCAAAAACAACCGCCGCGGAAAAACCTCTCATGAGAGAGTTAATGAAGAGAGCATTTTTTTAGAATGACTAATTTAACTCTTAAGTAGCACGTTCTAAAAATACTTTGGTTATCAGTCGTCAGATTCACTTGTCCCTTAAAAACTATCCCTTAGGTGAGCAAGTCTTATAATATATATTGATTAAATCTAATTAAAAGTAGTTGACTTTGGATCTTAATTAATAATAACTACGCCAAAATATTAAATAAATTAATGAATTTAGTTTAAGAAAATTTCAAATCAATTAAAAAATAATCTACATTGCTGTTAAATGAGGAGGCCATGGCCATGTAGAAAACTTAATTATTTTCACGTAGAATAATTAACCTAAATTATAAAATCATATAGGTAATATAAGGCAATTTCGAAAGCTATGGGAGGGGCCATATATAGCCATCTCTAGCCCCCAAAAGGTTCTGCCATTGCCATTGCTTGTGGAATAAAATTTGTTAACAAAACTGTTTCGATTTGGTTTATCTTGCGAATATTTTTTTGGGGGGTGAAATTTGCACATCTAAAATTGCAAACCACTCACCCTTTCATTTTTTTAATAATATTTCATCTCACATCTTTTAGGACTTCCTAAAATTCCCTCAAAGTCAGATTTTTTTTGTTTTTTTTTTTTTACTTTTTGGGTCTTCTCTCTCTCTTTCTCTCCTCGGTGAAGGAATATTTGTTTTTGTCCGGGTGGAGGAGCAACGCCAGCCGTCGGTACGATCTCTTGATCAGATTGTGGTCGTCAGATCGGGATCCACTTGGAGAATGGCGTACTAGTCGTGGTGGTTGTTTACGCACTTACCGGCTGCTAGGAGGACGTCGACCCTGCATCTCCAAGACAAATTCTTTAAGTAATGAACTAGTTAATATCACATAAAGCACCAGAACCCAAAATGCAATACAAGTTAATTATTCCAATTTTCACACTCAATCGACAATCAAATCTCTAAACCAATCTAAAATTCTTTGGATCTCCCACATTTCAGTGAAACATTAGGGTAGCACTAGAAACCAAATTTGGGTTTCTTGACTTAAATTTTGCAGCAATAGAACCAACGGATCCAACATTTAGTATTCACGCCAATTACCCAGATTAATGAATATTTTGTGAATTCTATGAAGCATTTCTTCAAACAAATTGCACACAAAACCCAAAAGCATGTATAACCTAGCGCAGTCTCCCTCTGAACCTCTTTGTATTTTACTTGACAGGTAGCAGAAGTACTGAATACATCACAAGTAACGGTCCACCCATCGGACCAGCATTAACCAAGATTTGGCCACCGCCAAATCTTAGACATTAACATTAGCGCCATCTATGAGAATCCTTGAACAAAAGGCCATCCCACCACAACAATCACCATGACTAACGGTAGCGGGGGAAACGCCGAAGAACAGGCGGACCAATCCGCCAACCCCCATCCCACCAACCCCGTGACTAACGTTAATCCAGTGGTTAACGTTGACCGTGCACTATTCAACACACTGGTCAACCCTAGTGTGGAACCTCAGGTTACTCCCCAGGTCCCACTGACTCAAACTGCAGCGGAAGCTCAACCAGGCAGCAGCCGCCCACCCGGACGGGACCTCACCACAATGTATGAGCTGGCATTGGCGGACCTCCACAAGGAAAATAGGGAGCCCGAGCAGGAGCGAAGGGAGAAGGCCGAGGCCCAAAAGAAAGTAGCCACGCTAATGTCAAAATTCAACGAACTGAAGAAGGCGCTGGAAGCAAACGCTAACCCAACACAAAGTGAGTAATAGCAAAGCATCAGGCGTAGTAGACCAAATGTCGGAAGATTGGTACCAGCGCCAGTCATACAGATGCAAGTACAACTGCACCCATCCGAGGTACTAGGACAAGAACTAAAGGCAATATTCCTGGCTCCAGGCGGGAGCTGGAGCAGCGGAACAACCAAATAGGGCCAGCTGGCGACGCTACGGCCCTAATCCTCGAAAAAGTGCGGCAACTTGAGCAAAGGCCAATCCTGGGAGAGGCAGGCCCCCCAGCACCAATTCCAAACCAGCTCTTTGGGTCCAGGCCAGGGCCATTCACCTCCAGGATCCTGCATGCCTTCCGGCCAGCACATGTAAAAACACCAAAGATGCCACAGTACAGTGGAATGACGGACCCCTTCGTACACATGGACACTTTCAAGAAGGTAACCAACAACAAGGGATTTGATGACGCCATCCTCTGCCACTTGTTCAGTGAAACGTTAGATAGTGAGACAATGATTTGGTTCTTTGAATGCTCGCCGGGATCCATCGACTCATTCCATGCACTATCAAATGCTTTCCTATCACGGTTTAGCCTGTTGGTTCCAGAAAGGGGACTCGTTTTTTGTTCGATATATATGGAAAGCGAACGTTGTCGCTTGGTTTAATTATAGCCACCAGATGGATTTTAATCTGGGCAGTGAATATTAATTAAAAATAATAATAATAAATAAATCTTTTTCACACGAGAAATTTAAAATTAAATTACTTGATATACGTTCAAATTATGCTGTCTCGGTCTCATATGATTGATTGTATATTCAAATTTCTGAAATAGAGAGGGGTATGATTGTGATTTAAGGAATGAGTGTATCTTGTTGCATCAAACCCTGCTTACCATAGCTAATAAGATATTCCAGTCCACGAAAATGTTCACCTGGTCAGTTATTGACCAAAAAAATAATGCTCAACCACCCTTGGATGTAAATCCAATGGCAGAGATAATTATTATTAAGTTGAGGTGTTTTGTTTTCCACCCTTGGATGTAAATCTAAGGGTTATTGAGCATAAATTCTTTGGTCAGCAACTGACCAGGTGAACACCACTGTCCCGGCCCAAACCTTAGCTCTCTCTCTCTCTCTCTCTCTCTCTCTCTCTCTCTCTCTCTCTCTCTCTCTCTCTCTCTCTCTCTCTCTCTCTCTCTCTCTCTCTCTCTCTCTCTCTCTCTCTCTCTCTCTCTCTCTCTCTCTCTCTCTCTCTCTCTCTCTCTCTCTCTCTCTCTCTCTCTCGCTACATGGGGGCACTACTTCTGTGTCCCAATTTTGTTACTTGTATAATATCGCCACACATGTCTTACCACTAACACCAAGTTAACTCTGTTAATTAGCTAAAATTATTATTTATTTAACAAAAATTAATTAATTAGAGGCGATCGCCTCCTGTCCAAAGAGATTCTGTAGCCATTTTTTGACGATGGTGATCAACTTTATCTTCCTCTTCAATGGAAAAACTTCATCTTCCTGGCCCTCCAACGAAAAACCTTTTTCAACTTCAATTTAATTTCTTCATTTTTTCCAAACACATATTCGATAATCACGTCCTCCTCCTCGCCCTCACCCTTGCTAAAAGTGAGGCTGACGATGTTCACGTCAATGCAAGATAGGCGAACAATACTAATAGAACGCAAGTGTTAGTATCATTTCATACTCCCAAAACCATAAAAGTGAGGCTAACGATGGGCATGATAAGTGAGGCTTACAGTATGTATGACATATTAACCGAGGCAGAAGGTGTCAATGTCAAGTAAGACTAATTAACGGTGATCATAGCGTGACAAGTGAGGCTCATGATGCCCATAACAAATGAGCATGTCAAGTGAGGCTCATGATGCCCATAGCAAGTGCTCATGGTAGCTAGCTTATTAGGCACACCAAAAAATGTCGGATGTTTTTTTTTTTTTTTTTGACTTTGTAAAAACCAAGTAGAGCAATATAGTTTGGGTCTTGGTCAGTTGGGTTTCTGTGGTAGTGACCTACTTTTGGTGAGGCCTAGATTGGTATGAGCTGCTTATAGTTTGGCCAATATACGATCGACGGTACCAAAACGTATGATATCATCGATATGGAATGCTGCCCAGAACTTATCCTTGATATCTACTCTTTAATGATCGATGCATGTGATTAGCGGACTTTGCTTCACAGAATGTGCTATGGAGGAAGCAGCCGGGATTTAATAGACTCGATATTGAATTACGACTCAAATACGATCGATTTTTTTACAATACACGCATCATGGTTATCTGTGTGTAGTCTTCACACCAAAAAAAATTACTGCTCAATTAAACCTCATTTTCTTGGCAAAACCCTATATTCATACGTACGCTCCTACTGAATGTCTTTGTTGCATAATCCCCTTAATTTAACTAGGTCTGTCCGCGTACAAATTCCATGCGGGTTTTTAACTTTTTATGTACAATACCATATATATACCCATGAAATTATCAATATGAATGGAAATCTTTATATCTAGCTATGACTTAATTTGCAGAGGGTGACTTTAATTTATATATCTGTGATCAAGACTCTTGGTATTGGTACTACTGTATTTGATATCATGATTTATGACTACAATACAAGATAAGTGCTTGAGATCCCAAAAAATTATACCAAAACTCATTACCAAATGATGTGGCACCTGCTATATATGTCATCAATTTTGGTTCTAGGATGGTGATGATATGGAAATAATACAATTTTATGATTCTCCTTAAAAATTAAAAACAAGATAAGATTAAACCTAGAACCATTAATTATCTTCTTCCTTATACATTTGAGCATCCACTCTTGCTTCACCCTTCCTGACCGGAACATGAAAAAGTGCTAGAACTTTTGCCTTTGTTGTCAGATGAATTAATGAATTAATTAAAAGTCATGCAAACTTACCAAAGTTCATTTCTCCTTCTTTTACTCCCTCTCTTTTCATGATTTCCTCTAGACATTTGAACTTTAAAAATTTGAATTAAAGAATCAATTGGAGATTGGGCTATATACAGTGCCAACAATTGGAGATCATGTTATGTCTGCAGTTAATTGTGACTTATTGGCTATTTGCCTGACCATATTTGTTGATGGAATATCATTGTTGCTTTGTCATCTAAAGTCTGGGGGTACCCAAGGAGTGTTGATTAATAGGCCCCAATAGTCTTATTGGAAGAAAAAGATCCTCCAAAAATATCTTGCAAGACAGGTGAATAAAGTGAGTGAAATGAGTGAAACATTGAAAATGGAGAAAAAAGCCTCACCCAACCAACTAGATCTACGTCTGATGGTAGATGATCTCCTCTCGATGAGGATGGCGGCCATATATGGGACTGTGCAATGGTTTTAGGTGTGAGGGTCCTTTTTGAATTAAACATAGACTAGGCCAAAATCAACCCAATAATTTGATTAGTGGAAAGACTTTGTATATGATTCAGATCATAGGAAAAAGAAATAGAGCTTAATAGCGTGAAGCATGGTGTGTGGGAGCTAGAAATACACTGCGGTAAGAGAATTGGATGAATTTTGGATTTAGGGTTTTTGGAAATTGGTTTGAATGAGGGTTTGGGAAAATGGTTGAAAGCTAGATTTATGCTTGAAGGCTTGAAGTCTTGATTTGCTATATGTGTTTCTAAATTTTCTAGGTTTTGCTCTATTATGCTGGATGCCTATCTCAATCCTAAATCTCCCTTTATGTAGACTCTATTGGGAACATATGATTTCTGGGTAAAGCATTTCTTCTTCAATCCACACACAATTCATGCCTTAAATCTATGGAAAGAGAAGCTTACTTGAGAAATGAAGTTTTGGGAGGAAGAGACAGTCGTTGCATCAGTAGACAACGATTGCAACAGAGCAGCTGCAGTGACGCAAATCCTGAAACAAGGTGGACGAGGAAGCTTGGGAACTGTGGTCTCATTGTTTAAGGAAGAGGAGGATATCTCTAACTAGTCATAAGATTCCCCTTTCAATGACTAATAGAAGGAATCAATCGTACTTAGGGATTTTGGCTAACTCTCTGTGTACTAGGTTGCTGCGGGGAAAATGTGAGATATGAGATTGCTGCAGGGGAGGGAGGTAAGACGGGAAGAAGAAGAAGAAAAGGGAAGTTGGGCTTTTCTGACATGGATTTTGGGTTTTAAAAGAGAGGCTGGCCCAATTCTCAAGTTCACCATTTTGTTCTTGATTTAAGTCATTGGGCTTGGATTTCGGGCCCAAGACTAAATCACCAACGACACTAAATCAATATACGAGCATTATGTGTTTCCGTAACCTTCCACACCACACCCCACTTATGCAAGCTCCAAGAGCGTAGTTGTGGCTTGTGTCCACATGTGTGGCATGAAGGTTCGATATGTAACTTTTTGTCTTTTCGAATGTGGTTTGCCTGTGTATTTCCCTTTTGGGGTTAAAATGTGCGTACGACATGTCTTGTGATTTTTTGGGTATCAACATTAGCCATCTTAATTATCTGGGTCATGCAATGACAACAAAATGAGCTACATAATTAAAAGAGATCATTGAAAGAATGAAGATCAATTTCAAAGCAATGAGTGTAATGGATTTGTGATTTTTTGGGTATCAACATTAGTTTTCTTGATTTTTAATTTTTTGATAAAGAAAAAATTAGTAGAGAAAGTCTATGTTAGCAATTTCTTTGATGAGTTGGCACCTGCCACATCATTCGGTATATGAATTTGGTATAAATATTAGGTGTCTCTAGCACTACTCATAGCTAAGAGGATTTGCCTATCATGCATCGATCATCCTACTTGACATTTTAGTTGTCTTCCCAATATTGTAGTGATTAAATGTTTTCCCAATTAATCTCTTTTGTCTTATATATTCTTTTTTTAATTTTTTGAATAAAGAGCTAGTGTGGCTGCGCTCAACTTTAATTAATAAAACTGTTGAATACAAGGGGGGACATTAAGCCTAAACTCCTTGATTACAAAAGCATCTAGAGAACGTCCTGAAATATTATCATGAATCTCTACCAAATAACTGTATTCAACTATCTAGGTACTAACTAGCAAAGAGCGCTCTACTAGCGACTCTATTTCTTACGTTATAATCGGGTTACATATCTAGTTATCTTGTCTTCTCCCATTATTCTAAACTGATTAGCTTATAATTTTACCAGCAATAATTACTTATTTTCATTCCTTAATTACTTGAACTTAATTAATTACTAAACCATATATAGATGTCACTCTCAACGACTCTGCCCTAAACAAACACAACCAAACAAGTTAAGTGAAAATTTTGATACTCGGGATACAAAGATGATGTTAGGTAGCTGGACGAATATAATACATGCATGGTGGTGGATCCAACAACTTCATTTAAACTAGTTTTAAAAATGAAAGAGTCGTAACCCATTGGAGTTGGTCTAGTGGAAGCATGCTAGACTGCAAGTGGAGCGAACGCTACAGGGCTTTTCCTGATAATAGGAGGTCTCTAGTTCGAACTCTAATTTGTGAAAAACATCCCTTAGGGAGGGGCCATGCCCAGGGGCGGACCCACTTGTAGGCCTGCAGGGGTCCGGACCCCCCCAAATAAATAAACAAATCAGTTAAATAGTACTATAGTTTGTACAAAAATTTAAAATTTTAGGTTTTTTAACTGATTGAACCCCCTAGATTGCATATATACTATTAATGTAACCATAAATAATATATTTTATTATAAAAGTTAGTAGTTTGTTTAAGGAAAATAGAAGATAATAATGAAATCACAAAAAATTAAAAAAGAAAAACGAACCTCTCATTAGATATTTACTAAAATTATTAAGAATTCATTTAATGACAGTCATTTATATGCAAGGGAAAAATAAATAATTTAAGAAGATTGATGTATAAGGCTCTAGATTCGCTCGGAAAGTTTAAGATATTTATATATTGATTGATATATATATATTTTTTACATATCTCATTTATTTTTAGAGCTCTTTTACATTTTGAGATTCAGCAACTCTAAATTAAAATAATTCATAAAAATGAATTGCTTGCTATGTGTAATGTTTACAGAAATTTTTTTGTAAATTTTATTGGTAATAGTTTTGTATTTTGTATGGACCCCCCCTGATTATAAATCCTGGTTCCGCCCCTGGCCATGCCTAAGTTGCTCTCAACCCAAGAGTAGCAACTCATCACTTGGCCACCAGTTTTTATACCAAACAAAAAAAAAAAAACGAAAGAGTCATAAATTAAGAATAAGCTAGCTAAATTTGCTGTCGTTGATCGGAAACAACAACATTTAAATTAGCTTCAAATAATGGATACTTTTCAACATCTTGGCATTTCATGAAAGAAACTAGGGCTCAAATGAATCGGACAAGTACTAAAACTTCTGTCAGTTTCACGCATTGCGTTAGTCGACTTTCGTAATCTTATGAGAGCATGATTACTTTGTAACTTGTAAGAATTTGGATACCATTTAGAAGAAGACAACAAGTTGAAATGTTGAGAGTTATCAAAGTATATTGAATTAGGTAGACTGATTTAAAAGACTCGAAAAATTTAGGAATGATCTTTTTTACTTATCCCCTATCAGAGGACACATGCTGGAACTTAGAAAGTAATGGATGATTGAACCATAACTAAGCTGCTTCTTAGTTCTTACTTTAGCCCTGAGTGATGCTTCTTACTTCAGTACTAATCATTGCAATAGACTGAGCTTTAAGAAAAATAAAAAGGAATTTTTAGCTGGATCTGGTTTCAATTGTGTAATGTACGTTGCCTTCACTATAAAAGAATTAGAGAGAAAAAAAAGAACATTGTTAGTATTTGAAAATAAAAGTCTTTATTTTGACGCGAAAGCACGCTTCATATTGAGCCTATCAAAAACTTCAATTAAGATTTCTAATTAACCTTACGTGATAATTAAGATTTATGATGTCAGCTAATCATTTCCAACAATACCAATTGAATTTAGTTTGATGCTATGGTTTAACATATATGATATATGTACCAGACAAACAAAATGCAATGTACTCATCATTTTCTAAACATGCATCAAGGTTACATTGTTGCGAGCTAAAGAGTAAAGAGCAAGAATATCCACGTTTCCTCTTGATACAATGTGAGTGCAGCTATATAATTTTTTGTAATATGATATATATTTACTACCTTTAAGCAATGCTCATAGCATTGCTTCTTGATTGGTCTGTGCCTCTGGAATCAACAATAACATATAAGCTAGTAAAAGGTCACGTTTTAAAGATGAAACTTAATGGCCTTTTTACTATGTAGCTACTGAGGAAATGCAAAGAACCCAGACCTTAATTCTTCTATTTTTACTTTGTAATTGGGTTTGAGACTTAAGATCGATGGAGATAAGTAAACAAAAATTGCAATTAGTGATCTTATTATTATTATTATTATTTTTGGCAATTAGTGTTCCTTAGGGGACACAACAAAATAAGAGTAGTCGATCAGATGGGAAAGCTTTGCTTTAAATGGCATAGTTTGCTTATATATAGATTCCAACCATTTGATTTCTTGTGTGTTTGAAAACACAAATTTGACTAGGGTTTGATGTTGGGGTTCTTTTTTCTTCTCTTTGTCAACTCTATCTAATGAAAGAGACACACATATATGATTTATTAATTTTATGGAATAAGATCACAATTTCATAAGCTTTAATTTTTAGATGCAATCACAATTTCATAAGTTAGATAGTGTTGTTTCCCACTAATTAATCACTTGCATATACACTCGATAAAATTAGGTAAGAAAGAGGAAAGAAAAAAAAAACAGAACTTCAACATCAAACCCCACATAACTATTCTTATTCTGTTTCAATAATTAAATTGCAGTTTGAGCAGTTGTAAAAGGTCAAAAGAAACACATAGGTAGAGAAGCAGCTGTAAGGTCAACCTAATGCATGTGCATAACTTGAAAGGAAGGCCTCTAATCACCATCAATAGCTAAAATTAACCTAGAAAATATTTACCAGATTTGAAACAAGAAAATTGAAGCAGAGATGAAATGCTATTTGTCATTAACTAGTTTCCAGTCCATCATAAGAAAAATTCCACAAAACGAACTTCTTTATATTAGTATTGTATGATTAAACATAAAGAAGCAAGGTAATTAGATGGAAACTCCTAGTAGCACTTCAGCCACCGTGGCGGAATCAGCTAAACTAGTGGTAAACTAATCCCATTCAACTTTCAGCTGCCAGAATTTTCTTTCTTCAGTAAGTAGAATATATTGTCATTTATCTGAAAACAATGGGATTAGGAGGATAAAGAATCATTTTGAGTCATTAGTCATGCAAATGTAGTCAAATAAGAACAGCTAAAACCAGTTCTGTAGAAGAAAAACAAGCTACCCTTTCATGATTCACATTTAGGCACCTTTGTGAAAACATAATCGCTATGCTTGCATATAACTTGAGAAGTTACCACATCTGCATAGCGGATTGACATTTCATAATCAATGGATTTGCTTGAGATGATTTTTGAAATAACTCATGATCAACCATAACCAGATTTCTCAGTAACTCATAAATTAGCTGTAACTAAAGCTTGAGAGAACAAAGATATGTATGTTTTTTTATATATGATACGCATCAGTGGAAAACATGTGTTTGATGCCAGTTTTTTATAAAACAGCTCTAGTTACCCAATGCTTCTGTTGAATGGAAGTGTGTTCAAGCCAAAATGGAGTTGGTGGATAGTTATAGTTAAAATATTCTCTACCGGAAGATACCTACTACAAGTGTTGCAAAGTTAAATGTGGATGGAGCTAGATCGAGTTAGTAAATCTGGTAAACTTTGTGACGGTGGCGTGCATAGAGATCAGAATTAATAATATTGAATCAAAGGCTTGATAAGGATTTCAATGCCACATTTTCTGGTATTGGCTAGGGAAAGCTTAATGAGGATAGCAAATAGCCACACCAGCTAGCACTCAGAAAGCTGGAACTGCATGTAACTTCATACTAAGTCCACTTATTTCGCTTATGAATTGCCACAATTGCAGAAAATACTATCCTTGGTCGATCATTGATCAATGCATTTCATATAAGCTCTCAACTACACAAATAAGTCAACAAGAAGCTTGAAACTGTCAGAGCTGCACTCAAGAGTTTGCATTATGATCAGCTAGGAAGAACAGCTTGCTGTTTATGCAAGTTTCATCCAGCTGCATTCCAAAGATCATGCACTTTTAAACTTTGAATCAGATTGACATTGACATTGCCATTACTAAGAGATTCTCTTGTAGGGGAATCTTATAAGTTACTTTCCCTCGGCTTATTATGTGCTTAAATTTCAGCAACCCCGTCTAACCTGGAGTCACATTGAAAGCATCTATAGAGAGAGCACCATCAATATTTGGTTCACGACAGAAAGGAAGCATTGTAGTTGAACTCCCAAAAGCTCAAACTTCGTTTGCATCCAGGTAACCGGACCCTCGTTTATATATGGAGCGAACATGTTCAGATCTCTAATTATAGGGAACCAGATTCCATCATTGTTAGATTATAACATCCTATAGTATGTTAACAAAATAGAGCAAGTTACTAACCTTTGATGTCATGGACCAATAATCTGCCTTGATGATACCGTACAGTGTAATATAATATGCAAATGCATAAAACGTAATTGGATCCAAAGAACTTTGACGAGATTATGAAAACATGATGAAAATAAATATCAATATACTTCGGTTGGTTTCGATACACAGAAGACAGCACTGGCCAACCCAAACATCCCAACAAAATCAATAAAATCGATTCACTCGGAGGTAATGAACAATGATTTTCCCCAACACTAGCAAGGCTGAATATCAAACACTGAACTCTCGAGAAACAGGACACCTACAGAAACTCATCTATGCAAATCGATCGTCACTACTGCTGCTTGCACTCTGGAGGACGCTCGCCACCTTCTGCTCCTTGTGCCTTACCACTTTTCTGTAATTGATCAAGTTAATTCAGATACAACTTATCAACACCTTGCGGTGAAAAAGATTGTAACAAACACAAATAAAAGAACATAGCACTGTAAAATCATCTCACCTTAGCTCCAGCAGATGGCTGCAGAAATCCACAAAAACAATGGAAAGAGGATATTATTAGACTTACTGGCAAGTTAAAATAATATATATAATATTCGTCTATCATAAAAAATGAATATAGACTAGATAGAATACAAATACCTTTTTCCTTCCTTTCTCTCCCTCATCATCATCATCATCATCATCCTCATCGTCTTCTTCATCTTCATCTTCATCTTCGTCCTCGTCTTCGTCTTCATTCTCATCTACATCATCATCATCATCTTCTATATCTTCGAATTCATCCTTAACAGCCTCCCCAGTAAACCATGACACCGCATGGGGAATGATTTTGTCTCTTATTGTTGAACTACACATCACACCAGCAACATGTTATTGGAAGAACAATAGATAGAGATAACATACAAAATTCCATATATAATCAACTACAAGCATTTGACAAATCTGAATACAATGTAGAACTAGACAAGTTATAAGTACTCATACTGGTTTATTCATACAGAATGTGACATAAACCTCATTCTGCAAGGGTTCTAAAAACAAAATAGACAATTTATCTACATTTCTATTTGCATATGTTTGTCACTTGCAAATGAACTGCAATAATAAAACACTTATCCAACCAACTGATCAGACTTATATATATATATATATATATATATCTCATTGTTTCACCAATTTATCTTGCGGAAGGTCACAGTAAACAGAGCATATTCATTAGACAAAAGTAAAAATCGCCAACATACCCAATGTCATAATCCTGCTCCATCTGACCTTGAAGTTCTTCAGCCTGACATTATTTACATCAAAGAGAATCAGAACATTTGGTCACATCAATATTAATGAAGCAAAAAACTAGTCTGTGCTTGAAGCCAAACTTACAGCTTCCTCGTCAAATCCATCATCAGTATCAGGGATCTCAGGAGGGTTGAAGAAGTTAAAGAAGCTTTCACAATCTTCAGTTTTGGTTATGGGTTTAGAATTTTTTGATCCCTTTCTTGGCTTCTTCTTCAAGATCTTCTGTGTCAAGCTTTTCCCAGGATACCATTCAATCTCCGTCCTACAAGATAATCCATGAAAAATAAATTTAAAAAAGAAAATAAGAGAGGGAGCAAATAATTTGCAGCAGCAGTAATTAGAATTACCCAATTGCCTTCTCCAAAATAGGTTCATCGTCATCAATCATGTGATACGTTTTTGTCAGGACAGAATTTTTGAAATAAGGATTGGCATTGAAGAAAAACTCAAGCTTGAATCCTTTCGGTTCATCTATCCTATACCACTTGATATCCTTGAGGTACTTCAGAGCCCCTTCATCACGCTCTGAAATCTGTTCCAGTACACATTTGGTCAAATTTCAGCAATTTTTTTTTTCAAAGAAGAATGCACAGAGAAGGTGTTAAAAAGTTTCCCCACCTCCTCAGAAAGAACTTCATTGGTCTTCATTGCCGTAAGCCAGAAGTCAGGCACTCCTTTCTCTACAATAACAGACACAATCAGTATCACACTCTGAGAGTAATGAATGAGTCATTAAAGATTTGACTTTTGAGAGGTACCTTCAGTGGCATCATCTCCTTGGTCCACTGCAGATTCATTTTTCACTCCTTCAACTTCTGTTACACCGTTGACAATTTCGTATCTCTGCAATCAAACATCATATTAATCAGACAGGCAAACATCATCATTGCATATCACATTCAAGCCAATTCAGAATCACCAATTTCAGTTTAATTTTGAACAGCGATCTGTAAAGACATCATAGAGCATACAATATGATGACAAAATGTCAAAGCACAACTTAGTGCCTGTTGAGTGCCTACAATACCTTTGTGTAGAGAGGTTCATAGAGCTTCTGGTATTTTGCTTCCAATGCAGCCCTTTCTTCAAAAAACTTCTTTTCCAACTCATCATGTTGGCTCTGCAAAATACAAAAAAGTGTGCAGGTACCCTTAAGCTCTTTGATTAAGCACAAAATCACTACAATTGACCCTATGATTCATTCGCAAAGCAACAATATGAACTGCTTATGAAATTTAAATTAGAAGCAGGACTGTGTAAGTTTGAAAGCAGACCAACCTGCATCTCTCTCAATACATCAACACGTTTCCTGACCGTTGGTGACAAAGTTTCTAATATGTCGGAATGCTGTCCGGCCAAGCTCTGAAGCTTATCCTGCAAAATATCACAGTAGCACAAGTACATTAGCATACACCACTAACAAGTGAATGAAAGATTAAAAAAAAAACTCAAAGAACCCTGGAAAGAAAACTGTATCTTCTGGCACATTGTTCCTTGTCCTAAATTCAATTCAGTTCAAATACAACAAAAACTTCAAATCTACCATGCAATTATCCAATAAGCTTATACACAAAATTTCTTCCAATTTCCACTACCAAACTGAACCTAATCACAACATGATCATCATCAGAACTACCAAAAACCTAAACCAGCTCTCCTTTCTACTTCAAAAGTAAAATTAGCAACTCACACTTACCTTGAGAGCATTAACAAGACCAGCGCGATCCTCCGCACTAAGAGCTACACAAAAAACACCAAACAAACGACTTCAAAATCAACACAATTTCAGTAACAAAATGCTGAACAATTCGAAATTAAACCACAGAAAAACACATCAAATCGCAATTGCAGAGATGAAACAGCAAACAAAATCAACCACACCGGAGCTCTCGCTCAACCTAATCAGAAACTCAAATCAAGAGTAGTGGAAATAGAGTATTACCGGCGGCGGCGGCCGGAAGGGAGGCGCCGAGGTCTGACATGTCGAAGTTATCTTTGTTGCTACTCATTTTCTGAGGGCGAGAATATTCGAAACCCTAAAACGAAGAAGAAGAAGAAGAAGGAAAAGGGAGGGAGATTCAGAAAGCGAGTGGACGATTTGTGTTTATCCCTCTCTCCTCCTTAAGAGGCCGAAACCTAAAGGACTTTCGGGCTTTTATACTGCGAGCGTGGATGTGCGGTGTCACTCTCCGGTGGGGAGAGTGTAGTGCACGCACCAATTGGGGGGAAGGGAAAGTCGTGGGTCAGTTGGACCCGCGGGGGTTTGAGTTTTGAAAAAGAACCACCTTATAGGTGACAACTCACGTCGCTGTACTCAAAATTTGAAACTCGTCTTGGCCAGTTGGGCGTGGCCAGTTACAGTGGGGAAGAAGGGAAGAAAGCTTGTGCTAAATAAAATTCAAATGATAATTACTAATTATCTTAATACATTAAAGCGATTGGATACCGGTAATATAACAGACTATAGTACTTGTTAAGCGCATTAAATTAGGTAAATACATTAAATTATGTTTAGGCGTTAAATAGTATGAGTCTGTACGATAATGTAACGCGTCAAAATTACACAATCTGTCAAATTATATGAGATATGTCACGTGTATCTAACTAGATAACGCATTAAATTATATTTACTTGCCAAATCATATGAGAGTTGTCACGTGTTAAATGATTAAATAATGGTAAATATAACAGACTATACGGCAAGAACTTATTGCTCACGCCATATTGGATAGTGTATGTACGCGCCATATTGGATAGTGTATGTACGCGCCAAATTGTATTAGGCTATTGGACTAATGACTAATCTATTCCACATTGAATCGCTTCAAATTGTATTCAACTTCTCCACCTTTAAAAAGAACAATTGTCAGCCCTTTATTCAAAAAAAAAAAAAAAAAAAAGAACAATTGAAGCACATTTGAGGGTGGTTCTTCCACTAAAAGTCTTGCTTTGACAATTTATGCAAGGTTAAGATAAAAGATGCCTTGCACCCTATCAAATCCATCTCCATATTGATGGAACTATATCAAAATTTCTATCGATACCCAAACTTTCGTCTATGTTGAGATTGAACTTTCAAACATTTTTCATTATTGAAAATAAAACAATTGGCAAATCGTAAAATATAATCTCCGCTTTTAGGGAAAAACAAAATATCCCATAGTTATTCAATTCAATTTGAAAATTACTGTGTTTTAAGAATTGAATATAGTCATGCCTAGTGCTGCAACTTTGGCTTCTACGCTTCAATGACCTCTAAACGAGCCTCGTCACTACGAATCTCATGCAGCTGCTGCAGTTGACGTAGATTGGGACGCGGATCTTCTAATTCGGTTACTGCTCTCGCAGCGTTAACCTAGCCATTGCTCTCTCAGCATTAGTCCAGTCACTCTCTCTCTGCAATTGATGAAGTCGATCAGTTCAGATATAGTTCATTAACCATGTGTGAAGCTTGACAATTGACATATGTGTAATGAAAAAAAAAAAAAAAAAAGAGGGGGAGAAATAAAAGAGTAAACCACTGCTAAATCATATTATCTAGCGCTTGACAACTTAAAACTTGTTTTAACATTGTGTGATTGTGAAATAGTACTAGGGGGCTGGAGACCAGGAAGAAATATAGAATATACACATATATACCTTTCTTTTGCGATCTTCCTCTTCTTTCTTGTTGTTATAAGCAGCAGCATACTTCTTGTACGCGTCATCTTCATCATCACTATCAAAGTCAAAATGATAGTCATGATCACTGTCATCGTCGTCTTCACTATCATCAAGCTCGTCTATATTAACAGCGAACCATGACACTGCGTGAGGGATGATCTTGTCTCGAATTGTTAAGCTATACATTCCACCAAAAACATTGGAATTAATGACATTAGATAGAGATAAAAGACAGATTCCCATGCATAATCAACTATGAGTACCATGATATCCCAATGAACTGCTAAAATTAATCGAGCTGTCCGTGACTTGTTTGACAAGAATAAGAATTAATGTATCACCTCACAACTCTCATCATTGGCCATTTTCACACACTTAACTATTGTAGAGTTCCAGTTCCTACTATTAATTTAATTATCCACAATACAAAATTCTTGTTTCAACAAAGTGTACTGCCTATAAATAGTTCATCAGAGCTACACTACATGCATTAGAGAAGCAAATTAAGCAAAGGTAATCATTACGTACCCCATTTCACGGTCGTTTTCTATCCTAGTCTTGAACATAGAAGCCTGATAACAGATTCATAATAGAGATTAAAAAGACTTGTTTATTATCATGATTTTGACCAAGGTCAATGGCCTTATTGAGATCTCAAATGAAACCAAACTTACCATATCTGCACCAGTATAATCATCATGTTGGGGAAGTTTGAAAATCGTAAAGAAGCTGGAACAAATATCAGCTGGAGTCATAGACTTGGCACTCTTTGGGTCCGTTCTTGGATTGATTGTCAAGCATTGCCCGGGATACCAATCAATCTCCGTCCTACAAAGCATCCCAATTATGAACTTCAAAATAAAACAAAAGAAGGGGGGAAAATCACTACACCACAGACATTTGTATTACCCGATTTCCTTGCTCCATATCGGTACATGTTCTTCAACCATGTAATATGTTTTTGTCAGGACGGAGTTTCGAAAGTAAGGATTAGGATCAAATAAAAATTCCAGCCTGAATCCCTTAGGATCATGAATCCTGGACCACTTGATATCGTTCAGATACTGGAGAGCGCGTTCGTCATGGTTCATAATCTATTCCAGGAAACAACTGATCAGAATACCACATTTAACTCGAGAAAATGAGCACCAAAAAGAAAAAAAAGAAAGAAAGAAAAAACGATTATCAAATCCCCCACCAAAAGTTTCTTATTATTCTTCAGCGCAGACAGCCAAAAGTCAGGCACTCCTTTCTCTGCATAACAAGAGATTATCCACCGTCACAATCAAGTGTAATGCATGAGAATCATAAAAGATTTGAGATTCAAAGGCTACCTCCATTGGCTTCGTCATCTTCTAACAGTTCTTGAGTTTTTACTCCGACTTCAGTTATTCCATTAACAATATCATATCTCTGCAAGCGTCACACATTAATCAGAAAGAAACCAATACACTGAATATCAATATATATCAACAACACATTCAAGCCAATTCTTTGAGTTTGTGAACTCCGAGAAAATAATCGTATAAGACCAATACAACAAGTTGTTAAGTTCCTACAAACCTTTTCGTACAGAGGTTTGTAGAGCTGATGGTATTTGTCTACCAGTGCAGCTCTGTCCTTGAAAAATTTCTTCTCCAACTTCTTATGCTGGGCCTGCAAAACAACAACGTGTAAGGGTAGTCTTAACTCTTAAGCACACATACTCTGGTTAATTCTCAGTGGAAGTATAGAAATTGTATCTGAAAAATAGGCTATAATGTGCAAGAAAAAAATCAAGTTCTGAACAAACTGAAACTTGACAGAGATAAGTTTTGAAATCAGGCCAACCTCCAACCGCCTCAAAACCTGTATGCGCCTCACGATCTTGGTTGTGAGGGAAGGCTTTCTTATGAAGATACGATCCTTATTCTAGAAAAGAAGAAAAAGAAAAAAAACAGAGTGATTGAAAAGTTTATCGACACAAAAAATAGGACTATAGATCAAATTAACATGTCACCCTTTGGCTTAAATTGCTTGCCAGAACCTGTATCCAATTAGTTTCTATTACATTACCCCCCAAACTTCATACTTCAAATGATCTAGTGATGCATGTATTATAAAAACTTGTTTCTGCTCTTACAATTTCCATTAGAAACTTACCTGCTTCTGAGCAGTAAGACCAGGATCTCTTCGTTCTGTAGATCAAAAACGGCAATGAGTTCAAATTTAACGTGTTTCAGTAACTAGGAAAATGTATTACGTCCGGCACACACTACAAAGGGTGCCAATATCAAAGGGTCTTATTTTATGGTTCCAATATCACATTCAAAACAGACCTTCATGTCTGGCTAGTTAAGCAAAATTAGAAATAACAGCATCCATTGAAAGGAAAATTGTACATGGAAAATGAGATTATGAACCAATATTAAGCATGAGAATTTTGATAGGGTGTTACCGGAATCGAGATTGCGGTCATTGCCATTGAAGCCACATCCATAGGAACTCATTTTGAAGGGAAGCTAAAAAAAATGAAGAACAGAGTGAGGGAAAGAAGTGAGACAGTGAGTCACTTTGAAAATCCTCGAGTAACTGGTGTGCGTTAAATTGAACATTTCTTTGGCTTTTTAAAGCGATAGAACTTATTCATCACGCGCCAATTTATATGCCAAGTACACCTCTCCAAAATAACATTCCATTTCTTTTCCCGTCAGCCTAAAATTGTTGCTGTGACTTTCCTTCCTTGATTCGATTTTATACCAAATAACCAAAGCATTAATATATGATCAAGTAAAAATGGTATTAAATCTTGTGCCTGACTAATCATTTAAACTGCACACCTAATTTCCAACATGCTGCTTAATCATTGAAAATGAAATAACAGATCAGTTGGGAGAAATATAAGATGTACTTTCCAATTACCGCTATTGGATAACAGTAAAATAACAGATTGTACGGCAACTTATTATACTCGCCAAATTGTACAACCATAATACTGCATTATGCACCAAATCATATGAGACTATCTGATAATGTAACAGTCCAAAACAAGTAGACCCGCCAAATCGTATGAGACGTTTCACATGCCAAAATAATTTGATAGGAAAAATTTCATAAATGGTCACTCAACTATAACTCATTCGACACTTTGGTCACTGGAGTTTCAAATATGTCACTTTGGTCACTCAACTATTACATTGTTAATCACTTAAGTCACTTTGTTAATTTTTTTCATTAAAAAAATTATCAAAAATACTCTTTGGGTGACTTAAGTGATTGACAGTGTAATAGTTGAGTGACCAAAATAATATATTTGAAACTTCAGTGACCAAAATGTCAAATGAGTCATAGTTGAGTGATCATTTGTGGAATTCTATCTAATTGGATAACAGTAATGTGACATACTCCACGACAATATCTAGTTACTTGGGCCAAATTGCACAATGCATTTATTATGCGCCAAATTATATGAGATTATCCGTTAATATTACCGATAAAAATTATGCGCCAGCAGCTACTTAATTATACAAGAAATGGATGCAGATTAACACCACGTATCAAGCATCTGTGCTCCACTAACAAACTATTAACCCTAATTAACATGTAGGAACAGCTGCATTAACTACTATTAATTATTAACACTGATAATTAACCTAACCAGAACTCCAGAAGACTACTTTTTACTTGCAACTGAAAAATTGCATGAGGCCTTTACTGCTAACAGGGATGAGAGTAAGCAACACAACATGATTAAAAGGTTAAATCATAAGAATTGCTGGCCTAAGGTTTTTTTTTTTTTTATGGTCTGATGATTGCCTAAAAATAACTCCTGTAAGGCTATAAAGTGATTACACGCATTTTTATGCATGTAATTGTATCTAAAAATAAGTTAATCCTTAAGTTAATTATTATGTAATTAATCCATTTTTATTTATTTATAGGTAATAAGTGGAGTTGTGGAAATCGAGAGAAAATGACAGGAAAACAGAGCAATTCAGAATTTCTGACAAAAAGACGAAATTGCGGCTCTGGTCAACCATGGTCAATGTCAACGAGAGAAGTGAAACCCAACTACTTCCTTGATGGTGGTGCGAAAATATATTGAGATCGCGGAGAAGATTATAGGATTCAAATTTGCTCACCACATTTATTTTGTGGTGATATCAACAATCTATTAAAACTTGCCACGTCATATAGAATTAATTGAATACTTAAAATATAATTTTTTAATAAAACTTCATGATAAACTATAATTATGTTTTATAACACGTGGCAGTTTTGTATTGAGTGGTGGTATCACCACCAAAATATTGGTGGTGAGCAAATTTTAATCCAAAATTATATATATATATATATATATATTATATATATTTATAGAGAATGAAGAAATACAAAAAGAAGAAAAGAAAAAAAATGATAAAAAGGAGGAGTGGAATCTGCTTGTTGCACTATTAAGCAATGGCTTAATTATGCTTTGCCTTTTTCTCACCACCACGGAAGAGCTATCCAGACTCTCTCTCTTCGACACAAATAAAAGGGCAGCACCCATTCCTTCTCACCGAACTCTCTTCGCACACAACCAAAACAGGGCAGCCCAAACTCTCACTCACCTCTCCTTTCCTCCATTTTCCCTCTTTTCTTTCTATTTTATTTTGAGATTTGAAGGACTACTCACACAAAACTTCAAGAATTCATCAAGGGGCTCAATCTCCACAAGATTCAAGATTTGGGTATTTTGTGGGGTTATAATTCAAGGCTAGACATGCTAGCTTCATAGCTATTTGTGACTATCCTTGTTTTCTCCTACACTTCTCTATTCTTTGCTATTTGAATTTAGTAATTTTGATATTCATGAATATAGGTTGTGAGTAGTTACTTTTGGGAGCTAGGGTTTCTAACTCTTGCTCAATTTTGATGTAATTGACATATTTTTCAAGTGATAAATAACGTATTTTCTTATGAGTGCACTCTAATTACTATGCTAATTGATTCTTGATGCATGAATTTAGGGAATTAACCACTCTCTTTGTTATGTGTTGAGATTTGTGATGTGTGATACAATTGGTGGTTCTTTTGTTCACTAGCTTCATGTAATTAGTATGGTGTGTCAAGTAGTTGCTTAATCGAGAATTAAAGATTGCATACGTTTCTATTTTCTTGTGCTCTTCTCCTTTAATCCCCTAGCAAGGCATAATGATTAGGGTTAGAGAGTTCATTCTTGCCTTAACCGGAAAAATGGATACCAAATAAAAGAAATTGACCTAGTGGCCTTAACCGGCATTAGGTAGAGAACTAAGTAATCGTTACATTTTAGGTTGTAACTATTGCATGCTTAAATCCCTAATTTCCAGAGCTCTACGTCTTTAGTTCATGTTTTGGTAGCCCTGGTAAGGTACTAACTCATGAATTAGAGAGTTCATATTTGTTCTAATCGAAAATGTGCATACCCTTAAGGAAATTCGGCTTAGTGGCTTTGACCGGCATTATGTACGGGATTTGGTTCTCATGAAGATATGTTTGTTTGCTTGAAATGTGTTCGTTGCATTGAAATTGCTAGAGAGTGATCCCTAGTACCCAACCCTATCTCTCTTTTATTTTTTTCTTAATTTTTTTTTTTAATTGTTGTTGTTGATTTAGTTTTTGACTTAGTCTTTTTAGAAAATTACAATCACAATGTTTAATGACAATTTCTACCTCATCGTAAATAATCATCACTAGGCTCTTAGTTTTTTTTTTTGAGATAAAGGTGCAAATTCCATTAATGAACAAACATATTACAAAGCATTGAAACCAACTTTATATTACAAAACATTGAAACCATCGTGGAACGACCGGTTACGGGACAGTCAAAACAACTGACATCCATGAGCCGAAAAGGCACAACCCCTAACCAACTTTTACGCCTGCAGGCAACATTGAATAACAACCAAACCTGACCAGCTACACCCAGGAACAACCAAAACCACAACCAATCCAGACTGGCAACTCCAAGGAACAACCAAACCCAATTGTAGCGATACAACCCCGCCATCAATAAAAAGATGATCCGATTCACCCGTTCGGACACCGTGCTCCAAAACTGCCAGACCACGTGTAGGGGTAAATCGTCATCATATTGACAACCAGAAAGCACCGACAAAACCAACCCTCGCTCAAAAGAGGAGGGACTTATTGTCAACAAGACAACAACAGTAAGCAACCAAAAAACAACCAAGCAACAGGAAACACAAGAAAACCAAAAGAACCGCCCAAGACCAGAGGACCATCCGAAAAACCAACTTCCCCGACAAAGAGCAAACACATCGGACAACCATCTCCGACTCCGGCCAGCTCCAACGTCACCACACCGCTGCCACACACCACCACGTCGCGCCGCCGCATCACTACGCCGCCGCGCCGTCTGGCCATGTTGCAGACTGATCCATGACCCAGCTGAAGACCGCAACCAGAACCAAAACCGAGTCAGGACCTGATCTCGGTTCGATCTCATCCGCCCCAGCTCAGATCCCCAGATCTGAGACGCAAGAACCCATCGCCGGAGAGAGCCGTCACATCTCTGCTCCACAACCACCGTCATCCTCGTCCCCGATTCGAGAGGAACAGATCGAGATCGGTCCTCCCAAACCGAGACCAAAAACCCATTATTCTTCCCAGGACTGCGCCTCTGCCCCAAAAGCCCTCCGCTACTCAGCATCCCCATCCTCTCCAGGGCCGGAACGCGGCGGCAGAGACGCCGACGGCGTTCAGCCGGGAGAAGAACCCACAGATCTACTTTCTCTCTCTAGATTTTAGAGAGAAGCTGGAGAGAAAATATTACCACCCACAAAAAAAACTTTTGATGTAACCTTTTCACTAGGCTAGGCTCTTAGTTTTGATTAGGTTTTGGTGAAAACCAAAGCCAATCATTGCTAAAGCTTGGTGCCTTAGAATAGCATTTTCTTTTTCTTTTTCTTTGTTTGCTTAGTGACTTTAGTTCCGATTATCCAATGATTGTGGGTTAGACACTAATCCCCGTGGTACGATAACTTTGGGCTTAATACTTCCCTATCTTGACAACGATACGTACGCTTGCATAAATGTGTATCAAGTCATTAAGCACAAAAGCAAATAGAATATCCAACTTTCCGTGGTACGATAACTTTGGGCTTAATACTTCCCTATCTTGACAGTGATACGTATGTTTGCGTAAACGTGTATCAAGTCATAAAGCACAAAAGCAAATAGAATATCCAACTTTCCTTGCAAGGATGAGGTGCCACAGAATTGATCATTTTTCCGTGGACTATAAGCTCTTATTCATCATCATGGGTTTAAATTTCTTCAAAATTACCGAACATAATTTGAGTAATTGAGCTTATCGATATTTGAGCGATATAGAAAATATCTCCAACTAGTTTTTGATTATTGACTGAACTATATTATATCATAGGATTCATCAAATAAAGTGCTTGCAATTAAATACCAACTAGGTTTTTCTCTCTAGCGTGAGAAAACTCCTAAGGCCGGCGGCGTCCGTGTACCTACAGATCAGCCCTGTCCGGTAGCACCCGGATGTCTTCGCTGGCCTCTGGCCTCGCCGACGTACCGCGGTCTGCTGCCGGACCGGATTTTGATGATATTTGCCCGGGGCTTTCACGGGAGAGAGGTTTTCTGTTTTGTGGTTGCGGTATGCTAGTTTGGTGGAGTTTATGGGCGTCGTCTCTGAATCACAGTGGATGTTGATGCTTCGTCGTGGGTTTCCAGGACCGGCGTTAGAGGTTTGGCTCGTGGAGGCAATGATCTGGTGCGCTGCATCGTCGTTGGTTCGTAGTGGTGCGGGCCGGTTTGCTTAGGTCGAGGTGGCGTGGTACCATGGCAGCGTGGTGGTACGAGTCGCGGAGGCTGAGGCAGCATGGGATGTGGCGGTACGAGTCACGGCACGGTGGCGGCGAGGTCGGGCGGCGGTGTCATCTCCTGATGTGAGGGCATGATGACGTCTTGGGCTTGAATCATTCCAGTATTGATGGGCCATGGATTGGGCCTTGTCTCTTTGGGGCTGCCCTATTGAGCCTCTATTTAGGCTGGGGTTTTTTAGCCCTAAGCCAACTCTAGGATAGTAATTTTATTATTTTCAATAAGTCTCTAATTTTTTTAGGGAGTTACGCACTTTTGTGCCTCTAGCGAATCTTCCGGAGTAGTACTGATGGAAGATCTATGCTATTTCGATGTATTTAATGTCAAATGAGTGACCTAGTTTCAATGTACCACTGTGGGTACTAACACATCTTCTTGTCTGTCTATAGATGGCAGCGGAAGGGTATGTAAGGGTCATTCTGGCTTTCGATCAATATATTGGCTACTGCCTTCTTTCAAAAAAAAATTGACTGAACTATATTGAAATTTCTATCGACACCCAAATTTCCATAAATCTGAGATACCAAAGTCTCCTATAAAAATTGAAATATCTGACCTTCTTTAATAAAAATAAACCAATTGGAAAATCGTAAAATAAGGTGACTGTTTTTAGGAAAATAAAAAATCCATTAGTTATACAATTGAAAAATTATTGTGTTTTAAGAATTGAATACGACTATGCCTAGTGCTGCAACTGTGTTCCAATGCTTCAACAGCCTCTGGTCGAGCCTCGTCACTATGAATCACTTGCAGCTGCTTCACTTGGCATAGATTGGGACGCGGATTCTTCTAATTCAGGTACTGCTATTGCAGCGTTAGCACAGCCATTGCTTTCTCAGCATTAGTCCATCTACTTAATTCCTGCAATTGATCGATGAACGATATAGTTCATTAACCACGAGTGAACCTGGCTCGATACATCATACATGTGTAATGAAAAAAAGGATACAAATAAAAGAGCATACCACTGCTAACTCATCTCATCTAGGCATGCTTGAGTGCTTGACAACTTGAGACTTATACAACATTATGATATAGAACTAAGGGGCTGGAAACCAGGAAGAAATATAGACATATATATACCTTTCTTTTGCCATCTTCCTCCTCTTTATTTTTGTCTTCAGCAGCAGCACCCTCCTCGTCCTCATCATCTCTATCAGAGTAAAAATAATAGTCACTGTCATCATCGTCTTCACTATCATCGTCATCTTCAAACTCGTATCCTTTAACAGCTTCCCCAGTGAACCATGACACCGCGTAAGGGATGATCTTGTCTCGAATTGTTAAGCTACACATTCCACCAGAAACATTGGAGTGACATTAGATAGAGATGACAAACAGATTCCCATGCATAATCAACTATGAGTATTCAGACTTCCGAATGAAATGTTAAGATTTAATCGAGCTGTCCACGACTTGTTTGACAAGAATATGAATGTATCAACTCACAAATCTCATCATTGGCCACTTTCATCTCTACGGAAAATTCTATAATTTATTCAACGTGACAAACATCTCTACTCCGTACTTATAATTTATCTAAACATCACATCACAATATCACAGCGTGACAAACATTACATCACAAATTCACAATACCATAGCGTGACAAACATATCTACTCCGTACTTATAATTTATCCACAATATGAAATTTCTGTTTCAACAAATTGTACTGCCTATAAATGGTTAATTCAGCTACACTATATGAATTAGAGAAGCAAAGCAAAGCTAATCATTACGTACCCCATTTCACGGTCGTTTTCTATCCTAGTCTTGAACATAGAAACCTGTCAACAGATGCATCAGAGAGATTAAAAAAGTCTTTATCATGATTATTAACCAAGGCCTGGTCAATAGCCTTGAGATCTCAAATGAAACCAAACTTACCATATCTGCCCCGGTATAATCATCATGTTGGGGAGGTTTGAAGAACGTAAAAAAGCTGTAACAAATATCAGCTGCAGTCATGGACTTGGCATTCTTTGGGTCCTTTCTTGGACTGATTGTCAAGCTTTGCCCGGGATACCAATCAATCTCCGTCCTACAAAGCATCCCAATTCTGAACTTCAGAATAAAACAAAAGAAGGGGGGAAAATCACTACACCACGTACACAGAAATTTGTATTACCCGATTTCTTTGCTCCATATGGGCTCATGTTCTTCAATCATGTAATATGTTTTTGTCAGGACGGAGTTTCGAAAGTAAGGATTAGGATCAAATAAGAATTCCAGCCTAAACCCTTTAGGATCATGTATCCTGCACCACCTGATATCTTTGAGAAACTGGAGAGCGTGTTCGTCAAGCTCCATTATCTATTCCAGGAAACAACTTATCGATCAGAATTCCACATTTAACTTGAGAAAACGAGCACCAAAAAAAAAAAAAAAGGTTATTAAATCCCCCACCAGAAGTTCCTTATTATTCTTCAGTGCGGACAGCCAAAAGTTAGGTACTCCTTTCTCTGCATGACAAGAGATTATCCACCATCAAAATCGAGTATAATGCATGAGAGTCATAAAAGAATTGAGATTTTGACAACTACCTTCAGTGGCTTCTTGTCCTTGGTCTGGAGTTTTCACTCCTTCCACTTCAGTGATACCATTAACAATCTCATATCTCTGCAATCATCACACGTTAATCAGAAAGAAATCAATACGTACACTAAATATCAATATCAACAACACATTCAAGCCGATTCTTTAAGTTTGTGAACTCCAAGACGGCAAGGCATATAATCGTATCAGACCATATTAACTAGTTGTTAAGATCCTACGTACAAACCTTTTCGTAGAGAGGTTTGTAAAGCTGATGGTATTTATCTACCAGTGCAGCTCTGTCCTCAAAAAATTGTTGTTCCAGCTTCTTATGCTGCCCCTGCAAAACAACAACGTGTAGGGGTAGCCTTAAGCACATACTCTGGTTAATTCTCACAGTAAGCATAGAAATTGTATCTGAAAAAAAGGCTAAATGTAGAAAGAATAAATCAAGTTCTGAACACACTGAAACTTGAGAAAGACGAGTTTTGAAATCAGGCCAACCTCTATCTGTCTCAAAACATGAACGCGCTTCACTATCTTGGGTGTAATCCGAGACTTAATCTTGAAAAAAGAAAAAGGAAAAACAGAGTGATTGAAAAGTTTATCAACACAAAAATAGGACCATAGAAGAAGCATGTCATTGGACAAATTCAAAATAAGAGTTAAAATGAAAAGAGACCTCAACCCTTTGGCTTAAATTGCTTCCCATAACCTGTATCCAATTAGTTTCTATTACAATTTCCATAAGAAACTTACCTGCTTCTGAGCAGTAAGACCAGGATCTCTTCCCTCTGTTGATCAAAAACAAGCAATGAGTTTCAATACTAATGAAGTAATGATAAATGTATTACGTCCGGCACACACTACATATTCATAATTTCAAAGGGTCTTATAATATGGTTTTATGGTTCCAATATCAAATTCAAATCAGACCTCCATGTCTGTCTAGTTAAGAAAAATTTGAATAACAGCAGCCAATGAAAGCAAAATTGTAGATGGAAAATGAGATTATGAACCAATATTAAGCACGAGACTTTTGATGGGGTGTTACCGGAATTGAGGTTGTGGTCGGAGCCACTGAAGCCAGATCCAGAGGAACTCATTTTGAAGGGAAAGCTAGAAAAATGAAGAACAGAGTGAGGGAAAGAAGTGAACTTTGAAAATGTTGTGTGTCAAATTGATTAATTGAACATTTCTTTGGCTTTTTAAATCGATAGAAATTGTTTATGTCCAGTACACTGTACACCTCTCCAAAATAACATTCCAATTCTTTGGCTTTTTATTATTCACTTTCCTTCCTTGATTCGATTATATACCTAATAACCAATGCATTAAATTTTTCTTTTTTAGAAGAAACCAATGCATTAATATTTGAACAGGTAAAAATGGAAACAAATCTTGTGCCTGACTAATCATTTAAACTGCATGCCTAATGCCCAACATGCTGCTTAATCATTGAAAAGAAAATAATGTTGGGAGAAGTGTATGATGTACATTTCCAATTACCGCAATTGGATAATGTTGGGAAAACTGAATGATACCAATAGCTTAAAATTCTTGTTTGATTCAAAGTGTTTACCAAATTAGCAATGCAACATTTGGAAGTAAAATTCGAAAGAAACCGTGTGTCCTGAGTAATCTTTTTGATTGGACACCTAATGCCCAACATGCGCTTAACCATTGAAATTGATTTAACAGAACAATTGGGAGAATTGTAAGATAATGACTCCTTTCTATCTCAAATTCCAATGAAATCATGCACTTGTTAATTACTTTATTTTGAAAATTGGATATCATCTACATTGCCTAGTGCTTCAACTTCGGTTTCAATGCTTCAATGACTGCTGAAAAGTCCTCGTCGCTAAGGCCATGTGACTTTGCTACCTTGTATAGTTCATTTGCAGCTGCTGCAATCGGCGTAGATTGGGAAACAGATTCTGCTAATCCCAGAGCAAGCCTCATGTCCTGCCACCAGTCATAACCGTGCAGCTTAAGGTCAAGGACTCAAGGGGTTATATAGTGTGCAAGGCAATGAAGGCAACTTGACAAACCTTTTGTTGATGCTTCAAGGGAAACGCGGTAGGGTAGAGAGATTGAATCATTGATGGGCCTTTGAGTGAGTACATTGGTGCGCTAATGGCACCCTGTGAGACCACCTGCAGTACCATGGGGATGCAAAGACTTGAAATTTGAGAACAATAACTTTCCTCTATCAGGAACATACAACAATACTATGAAATTAATTATTGCAGAAAGAAGACAATGTAAAGAAAGAACAGTCTCTCATTAGTTCTCTCAGTTCAAGCCTAACTTCTAACCCAAGAAATCTTCCTTCACTACTATAGGATGCAAAAAACTCAGGAGCGGGAGAGATTTAAAACAATTGCAATCCAGAATTCCGGATTAAAGGAAGATATTGATTCATTAGGAGCTTCATAGGTTAGATAGAGAAAAAGCAAGGCAGGGAGATAGTGTATGTTATGGAGATTACCTCAACTAGTACTTTGGGGTCCAGTCCTATTTTCTCAGTGAGAACCAACCCTTCCGAGAATGATGCCATCATACTAGAATTCGTAGGAAAACATTAAAGGATACAGTCAGAAAATCAATCAACTCAACCGAACTAGGAGGAATTAACTAGAATAAAATAGAGCACAACCTTCCCATGATCATGTTGACAACAAGTTTCATGGCAGCACCGTATCCAACCTCTCCAAGGTAAAATCTTGACTGAATGGAAATGTTAACATAAGCATAGAATAGAGACAGGTGACTAGATGGCTAGGTGAAGAAGAGCCAATACCTTCCCCATGATGTCCAAAAGCGGTGCTGCTATTTCATACAAAGATTTGTCACCTAACAAATTTCAACTTGATTCAGTTCTCTGAGGTTCCTTTTGCTCGTTATTCAAAAGGGAATACAATCATCACAAATTTTCAATGCACTTATTACATTTTAATTCATATTGGTGACAGGAACAAGCATAAATGAGTGGAAACCCAAAAGTATATGAACGTAAAGGAAAGAACAAGATTGCATGCCTGCAGTAAGAAATATTAGTTGCCCATCTTCTGCTGGTTTCTTTGAGCCCGAAACTGGAGCCTGCAGGAAAAATGTCAAAACTTAATTAACACACTTAACATGAAATTGTATATATCAATCATACAGATTTTAGGGGAAAAAAAAAACTAGAAAGTAACTTGCCTCCAAAAATAATGCCCCAGTAGCTTTGATATGACCATTAATCAGTTTAGAAGTTTCAACATCAACAGTTGAAACATCCACATACCTGCAGATGTTCATATAGGGTAATATAAATGCTGTTGATCAGCTTACAAAGAACATATATGATGAAAGTATACATCTGATCCCATTTTACCAGAATAAACAGTTTTTTAGAAGGTGAACTAAGAACTTAAGGATGCCTAAACAAACAGAATGCCCTTAAACTTTGAAATGAGAAGTAGAAAGTGTTGCATAGATATTAGTAAGCAATGATCTCAAACCATTCAAAAGATTTGGTGTTTATGGTGCCATAAGCAGTTAAGCACTAACTCGAGACTCAAAATATGGGACTGTAGAACTCCTTACATCAAGCGATGCATACATGAAAACATTACCCTTTTCCTGTACTCATTCCACTAACAGCTCCATGCTCCCCAAGGGCAACATCAACCTGAATAAAAGCAAATATAAGTTCCTCTAACTGTCATAGCAGAGTAAGCAAGTGAAACCCTAATTGAAAACATACGCACAGCACTTTCAGGATCGGCAAGCATAGCAAATGTGACATCACAAGATGCAGCTACTTCTGCAGGAGAGGGTTTATATCTGCATAATCATTGTGATTAATCAGAGCTCTAAGTTGAACTTTTCTGCTTTTAGCTTTTGAATGTCATAGAAGACAGCAACCAAACTACAAATAAACAGCTAATTCCCAAGTATATCAAATTTGAACGAGATATAAACTGTGCTGGGGTGAATTCTACTACTAATGAGAGCAATGCAGTGAATTTAAAGGCGTCAAAGGTCTCAAAATTGTTGTTCAAATCTGGCCAATACCTAAATCATCTTTACAAAGGTATTCTAAAAGAGCAAGAGCACAAAGCAATTGTGATATGTAATTAAGTACAATATATGTACATTAAGTACTTACTTTGCACCTAAGCTGATGAGTGGATCACATTTGCTCTTCGTCCTATTCCAAACAGTCACGTCACACCTATAAAAGCCAAAAGTTAACAGGGGATTGAACTCGAGCAGACAACAATCGTCGATATATAATAGTTAGATACTTCATCCTAAGAATCCGAGACACAAAGTCTTTCCCTAGTTTATGAATCATACAACCTTAAAAGGTAACTTCATCCTAGCCACTCAAACGGGATAGATACTTCAATGAATGAACATGAATCTTGGAAATGCTCAATCCATACCCAGATTTTATAAGGTTCTGTGCCATTGGAGAACCCATAATTCCAAGACCAAGGAAACCCACACGTGCTGGCAATTCATCTGCATGAAGCCCATGAAATCATACCTCAGTGGAAAAGCATAAGATATAGGAGAAACTAAGAAGTATCTACTACACCAGTGACTCTGCAGTATTCTGTTTGAGACTAAACTGGGAAAAAGTTCTGTCCTTTACATTCCTTTGGATCAGTAAATCCTTATCTTCCATGACCCATTAGCATGCTCAATTCAAATTGCATGTTTATGGTTTATGCTTATAATCAAACACATTGAAAACAAAAAATGGAAAAAATAAGGGATACCCAGAACAATAACACTAAGGTATGCGGACAAATTTACCTGTGAATGAAGCATTGGATGGTTGGGAAGAGAAGGCCTTGAGAGAGAGAGAAAGAGGTTTTGTAGGGAATGAGCAAATGGGTCTACTTCTCAAGTGGTTAGGAATATGAGGGCAGAAGCTCGAGGACATTGCCATGGCAGTTAAAGATAAGTGGTGACAGTTACTAGGCTTGACCAAGAAGGACATGCTCATAACTAAGCTCACTAGAAACTAGACCACTTCTGGGAAAGCTCGCATTTCTATGCTTCGTATCGTCCACGTGTTTGGATATAAAGAGAGAGAGGCATGGCAAGGTTTTGGGCACTAACTTTTGTTTTAGTTGAGACTTGAGACAATATGAGAACATGGTCTCACTTAGAGGGGCGCACTCCAAGATAAGAACTTAATCATCGTATTGAACTCAAGATTTCTTATTACAAACGAAAAATTTATCATTTAAGTCACACTCGCATAATTATTGGCGTGAGCTCTAATGAACTAGTTAGTTTTGTAATACATAATTAATTATTCACTCAATTATTTTTCTCATTTAGAGAGGCCCACTCTAAGATTTTTTAATGAAAATATATATATATATTTTTTTTTTATTTAAGAAACTGTCAACTTAAATAAACTCCTTGGAAAGTCCATCAACAATGCAAGCTGGAAATTTACATACACGAGGAAAGCAAAATAAACTCCCTCTGGAGCTCCAAAAAACTCGGGCATCCCTTGGTCTAGGGTTTTGAGAATTCTGCTCGTCCGGTGGCGTTCGGAATCGGTATGGGCCTGCCTTGCCGCTGATGAGTCGCTGCTGGACGGGTCTTGATAGCTATGTCGCTCGGTATTGTTCCAGAGAATGGCTTCGACTCAAGGGGACGATGGATGCTTGGCTGGTGAGCATCAGATGTAGACTCTATGTATGGTGGTTGGGTTGTGCAGGGATGGCCTGAGCAGCGGCGTGGGTCTGCAGATCTTGCGACGACGGAGTGGGTCGATTGGACTGAGCCGCGGTAAGGTTCCCCGGAGCTATGCGGTGGCGAGGTGTTTGGCCGATCCAGCGTCTACATGGTGGTTGTAGGATAGCGCGGCGACGTAGGCAGGTGTGGGACGCGGGGTTTCCAGCCGGCGAGGACGTGGGTCGGCGCAGCTGGTTGCGGCGGACGTGCTACACAATCACCGTGCGTTGGATCTAGGTTTTGGGCTTGCTGCAGCAACCTGCTGGACCTGGAGTTTGGGCTCTCTTTGGGAGCAGCTGGGCTTTGAATTTGGGCTAGGGTTTTGGCCTTGGCCCAACACTATGTTATTTAGTTTTTGACTAAATTACAATAGTTTTTTAGTTTTGTCTATTTACAATAAGGTTCCGTTTTCGGGACAGTCTAGGCACTTTTGTGTATCTAGTTTTTTGCATTTTGTCTAGTCTTGTCGACTTAACTCTCAGTGGATCTAGGTGTACACCAATTGAGGTCTCTAGGCAGCTAGGTTTATTGGTTAAAGAGTTAGGTTTCTAGCGCCTCCGGCGTAGTACCAATGGGGGATCCCCGCTATGTCTACGTATTGATTGTACAATGAGTGGGTTTAGTTTCTATGTACCGCTGTGGGTACTACCACTATCTTCTTGTCTGTTAATAGCAGTGGAAGGGTATGTAATGGCCTATTCTGGCTTTCGATGAATATATTTTCGCCTACTGGCTCCTTTCTCAAAAAAAAAAAAAAAAAAAAAAAAAACAATGCAAGCTGGAGGCTCTAGGCCCCAAAATACAAGCAAAACGAGCTAAAGTGTGAGCCACAACATTGGCTTGACGATAAACATGAGTAAAATAAGAACCCCGCATCTGCTGAAGATGAAAGGTAATGTCATTATACACACGCCCAATGAAGGAAGTATGAGGAATGACTCTCTACTTAGTAGCATGAAAAAGAGTAAGAGAATCGGTCTCAAAAATAACTGGAGAGAGGCCACGCAGAATAGCAAGGGAGACTGCCTCCCTCCCTGCTAATGCTTCAACCTGTTCTGAAGAAGAAGCATAAGATACTAGAGCATAATAACCACCTAAACATCTCCCCATGTCATCACGAATAATGACTCCAATCCCCCCCCCCAGTACATGTATCTTTGTAAAAGGCATCGTCAACATTAATCTTCACCCACCTTGCACTTGGAGGTTTCCAATGAACTACTCACCGGCTTCCTCTACCCTGGCCCTTACCATGGTGTCTCTGGTACTCCTGTAGACGAGCCGACAAAAGCAACACCACCTGGTTCCCTTCCATACTCTTCTATAACAACTTATTAATTATTGTATTAAACTCAAGATATCCTATTACAAACAAGAAATTTATCATTTAAGTTACGCTTATATAGTTAAGATTTCATATTACAAACAAGAGATTTATCATTTAAGTTACACTTGTATAGTTATTGGCGTAAGCTCTAATTCACTCAGTAGCATAACAAACTACAGTGTAATATAACATTTGTACTTCTAGATTATCTTTCAAAGACCATGTTTTGCAAAAACTGGAAAATTAGTTATTCAAAATAATATTCATTTCAATGATTTAGTAAAAATATTGTTTTTTGCCCATTTGTTTTATCCGCTGATGTTCCCCTAGTCAGCAGCTGGACAGGGATTATTTACTCAACTACCGTCCAATTCAATCGGACGGTTGACATATCTCATCTCTTAAAAATCTAAATACTTGTCAACTGTCTGATTGAAATCAGACGGTAGTTGAGTAAATAATCCATGGTCAGCAGCTGACCAGGGGAACACCACTCTTGTTTTATCACAATTAGCCAACTCGATTAATATCTGGTCGAGCTATTTCAAAGATGTTCTTTGAAACAATGTCTAACATATGATATGTCGACAATTTTCATGTTTATTTCCTCTAAATTCCAAAATGACTATTACGTTTGTAGACCATGCTTCATGAATCTATTAAAAGATTCAGAAACTCGATAGCATGCAAAACCAAACTGTAAATATAAGAGGTATGGAGAGACTACACAGTAATGATTCATCATTCACCTCTCAAAATATGGAAAATTTCATTGCCATTTTCGTACAGGTCAGAGAGCAAAATGTAGATGACAATTGTGACTTGTTCATAGGTAGCCAAAATCCTGAGCCTATAGTTCTCAATTGCTGATTTACACTTTGCTATTCTAACTTTCTGTTCAGCTCCAAAAGAAAAAAAAGGCAACAGATAAAACAGACCAACCCTATATGTTTCTATTGTAGAAGGGATGTTTATAACTACAAGCAACTGCTAAGACATTTCAATCAAACACATCTCTTTCAAATCCCTGGATTTAAAAGTGAGTCATAAATAAGGGAGTAGCAATTGTAAGCGGCTAGCAAAAAGTTGATCTGCACTTCATTTTCTCTACAGAGTATGTGTAAAGAACTAAAAACCTCCTGTTGGAGACACATGGATGCTTTGCTAAGTCGTCATTTGCTTCTCTTCCGAAGTAACCGTTGAGGTAGGCAAAGTACTGCAAATCTTAATAAATACGATCAGAATTCTTTTTCACATTACAGCAAACTTTGTTGATGCTCTCATGCAGTGCCCGAGGAAAGTTCACTATGCTCCAACAGTCGGCAGGCATTGATTAAGAATGCAGTCAACAAAATCTTTCCTCAATTTTGATAAGGATGATATCTTCCAGTTGTAGAATCACCACTCCTATCATATCCTCTACCAGCATCATAACTACTACCACCGCGCCCCCGACCCCTACCTTGACCCCGACCAGCAGAACCACTTCCATACCCTTTACCACCACCATAACCAGTAGGAGCACCATAACCACCAGGCATGCCATAACCACCCGCTCCATATCCAGCATTGCCATACATGGGTCCGCCATACCCAAAACCATATCCATATCCACCATAGCCACCATAGAAACCTGCATAGTTCGCAGCATAATTTCCAGCATAATTGTTGTAATTCCCATAGGCAGCGCCATAACCACCAGGTCCACCATAGCCCCTGCCCATTTTTCCATTGAAACGACCTCCAGAATTATATCCACCATATCCAGCTGCAGGGCCACCTAAGCCACCATACGACCTTGCAGCACTACCACTAAAATCACCACCAGGCCTTTTAGGTTCAGCCCTTTTTATTTCCACCTACATTTAAAATCAATGTGCAGAGTTCATAAACATTTCATTTGAAGAAATCAGCAGAATATAAAACATTCTTTCAATTTTACCTGTTTGCCTCCAAGTTCATGTATTTTTCCTTCTGAGAATACCTTGTCAAGAGCATCTTCACTCTCAAAAGTGACAAATCCAAATCCTCTAGACCTCCCAGTTTTGTGATCTACCATAATCTGGTGTTCAACAATGCTACCAAATGTAGAGAAATATTCCCCCAATTCCTCTACAAAGTTTTACCGTAGTGTCAAAGAAGAAAACAAAAACTAACTTAGCTGTAATATCTATAAAGCGTAGGATTTACCATACCATCATTCAAAGACGTTGGTATCCCACCAACAAAAATCTTCTTTCTTTTTGATCCCCCCTTAAATCCCATATCCTCCCTGGGAACGGTCCTCTTCACCTCCACCTAACATACAAAAATTTCACCAGCAATCAGGGAGCTGAGTTAAATAACTATCTATGAATCTATCTGAACTTTTGCGGTGACAAATGCCTTATGACAATAGGATATTGAACGTTACCACTCTGCCATCTATGACATGTTCTTCCTCCAAAACTGCATCAGCAGCCACTGGATCAGAAAATGTTACGAATCCAAACCCCCTTGGCCTCCCAGTATGTTTGTCTAACATTATAACAGAATCTGCTATTTCTCCATATTTGCTGAAGTAATTAGTAAAGGTTTCTGTAAAGAAAATCATCATAAATTTTGGTGAGTGCTAGCCAGAAATTAATTCAGTCATGATGAAAACAAGTGCCTCCTCCATATTTGTATAGTATGGTAAGGTTAAAGGGGGCTGATAACAGTATTATGAACACCGAGCAACTAAATGAAGGTGATCAGATTGCAGCTGCTTTTCTTTCATAAAAGAAAATCGTGGTTTAAGAAAGAAATTGAAATGCAACAGCTCAATGAAACTAGTAAAATATTATACCATACATAACCAACATGGCCAGGTTCTATGATGTACATTAGCAGCAAGGCAGCAATTAGGTTGAGGGGTGACTAATAAACAGCCTTAATAGGAACAGAAAACAGAGGACATATCAATGGCATGCTTTAACCTATGGCGATCATATCCGTCAAATGTATCGGAACATTTCCATAGTTAATAGAAATTAATAAAAGGGCTACAACTTTGTACATTCTCACAATTTCCCTGGAAAACTCTAGCCACAAAGTTATTGAAGTTTAGCCTAGTTTTACCAGAGCCCTTAAAAAGGATAGTGCTCTATCAATTAACCTAGCCCTCGAAGGATTAGAACCTCAATCTATCTTCAAAGAGCTCAACCATGCCTCCATATGACAAAGAATAAAGATAGTAGCAAATGACTGCAATCCTAACATAGCAATTGTGCACACTAAAGTACACCAGAACACCGTTTTCAACACAACTAAGTGAGTATATGTTTTACATAGAACTAAGTCTACAGACACGACATTAAGCAACAATAACAAGCTTCAACTTTTGGACAATCCAAACAAATAAATCCAATATCATTTAAATTGCAACAACTTATACACAAAACAGGTCGGTTGCCAATTTTACACTAAATCCATTGCAATACAAAATCAAAAGCTTAACCAAGTACCTTCAGTGGTCTCCCATGAAACGCCTCCTACAAATAGTTTTCTACCGCATCAAAAAAAACAAAACCCAAATGTTACTCTCTCATCCTAAACCTCAATTATCAACAAAAATCGAACAATTAAACAAGGAAAAACTATAACTTCAGAACTCAAAATCTAACTAACCCCGCAGCCGAATCAGCCCTGAATGAAGACTCCCTAAACTCATTGCCTTCACTATCTACGTTATGGTTCGCCTCAAACTCACGCCCGGAATCGAATTGCTGCTCTTGCGGCTGTTCAAATTGTTCCTCCTCCCCATCATAACCGATTTGGTTGTCATCAAATCCACTCTGCTCCGAGAAATCTTCCATTCCTGAGAATCTATCACCTCTCAATCTTAACAACACCTATAAACCTGCAAAGAAATCAACATTATTATGCGGGTGACGAGCCCTAACCTAGGTCTGGAATCACAAAATCGGATTGGCATAAAGTCCAAGAGGGAATCAATCACTGTGATGAACCCTAGGATTTGGGTGAATGATTTACCTTATTAAGCTAGGACGGAGAGAGCGACAGCGAGAGTGAAGTTGCAGAAACCCTAAGTCTGAAACGGCGCCGTGGGGGCTGGTTTTAAAAGTTCAATTTCGCATTTTGGGGTATTTATATTGAGGGTTAAAGCCTGAAAGCTTCCTTTGGTGGTGGTGCTCATGCAAACGCTACCGCAGCAAAAGCCTCGTGAGAAGCAAACAATCAAAATAGTATGTCTATGTCTATGTCTATGTCTACGTCTAGGTTGGGAATAATATTCTTTTTTTTTCTTTTTTTTTTTTATGGGAAAAAGTGGAGCTAAGAATATTAGTGTTTCTCGACTTCATTAATAACGATTCTTATTTCAAAAAAAAAAATAACGATTCTTTTAATATAACGGAAAAAAAAAATGTTATTCACGCTCTTAGTCTCTTAGAATATTAAATGTAATGGTACCTAGTTTTGTGCAGGGCCAAATTTCTATTTCTGTTGTAGTATCCAGTCTCTGAGACTTATGCTCAGTTGGTTGATCTTCGGACAGTGGCAGTTTGAATGGTTATTGGGGCGGAGAGCGAGGGTTTGGATTGGTTTTGGGCTCGATAGGGTAGGAGTAGGAATGAGCAAACCGGGGGGGGGGGGGGGGGGCAGGGTACCCGCGGGTTTTTCAGGCGTTTGTCAAGCGAGGGCGGGGGCGGGGTTCCCCATCACATGGGCGGGGGCGGGAAATGCGGGTTCCCCATTATTTTATTTTTTCCAACCTGGGCATTTTTATAATTTTTCTTATTCCTTATGAAGATCCGATAGTTGGAACTTTGTATAATTGTGAAAAGACGATTCAAAAAAAGATCCGTGAGGATTCGACCGTTAGATGGTCGTATAATTTTGTGAGATGATTCTAAAGGCGATCTGGGACAATCCAACTGTTGGATCTTCATATAATTTTGAGAGGATGATTCTAAGGGCGATCCGTGAGGATCCGACCCACAAATCCGACAGTTGGATCTTTGTATAATTGTGAAAAGATGATTCAAAAGGTGATCCGTGAGGATCCGACCGTTGGATCGTCATATGATTTTTTGAGGATGATTCTAAGGGCAATCCGGGATGATCCAACCGTTGGATCTTCACATAATTTTGAGAGGATGAACCTAAGGGCAATCCGTGAGGATCTGACTGTTGGATCATGGTATAAATCGGTAAAGATGATCCTCTAGGTGATCCGTGAGGATCTGACCGTTGGATCTTCGTATAATTTTGAAAGGATGAACTTAAGGGCGATCCGTGAGGATCCGACCGTTGGATCATCGTATAAATCCGTAAAGATGATCCTCTAGGTGATCTGTGAGGATCCTACCGTTGGATTGTCGTATAATTGTGATTTGTGAATTATTTTTTGTCAAAAAAAGAAAGGAAAAAAAATTTAAAAAAATAGAAAATAAAAAAATTTTAAATAGAAAACCAAAAAAGTTCATATAGAGAAAATGACAAATGCGGGGGCGGGGCGGGGAATCCCCCAGATGGGGAACAGGGGCGCGGGGGAAACTTGAGGCGGGGGCGGGGGCGGGGGAATCCCCCGTTTGCTCATTCTTAAATAGGAGTTGTGTTGAGGCTCTTCTCCAACCAATATGTATATCAGTGTGGTCATGGATGGCAATGGGTTCATGCGGCTTAGTTATGGCGAACAGTACTGACAGCTCTTAGCTGTGTGGTTTTGTGGCTGCTTAATAGGTTTTTTGGTTCTTTCGCAAACTATAAATTTAGTTTCCTTTGCCATGGCATGGGGAATGGGTTGCAGGAACAAAAGTTTGTTCTAAGTTTCCGACTCAATTTAGTGGTCTGTTGGCCAACTTGGTAGTCAGTTAATGCCGGCATATGGTGATATGTGGAGTGGTGATAAAAAAACAGACAATTCGTTGAGGCGGCGTATTGGATGGTCTTGGGTCTTGGTCCAAATCCTGTATTTTTTTATGGGTCAAGCCTAACTCTGTTGTTGGTCAAGTGTTTGAGTTGGGACTAAATTTGTGTGACACCGGATTATTCGTATTTGTTTCACATAATAATGTACGCATGATCAGTGGAAAGGTATATTTTTAAATTGATTTGTTTTGTTTTTCATCTTTCTTGGATGTAAATCTAAATATAATTTAGCATATATGATTTTCTTCATCCGTTATTAATCAAGTGAAAACCACTGTTGTTTCTTGCCGCAAGCTTAACCAAGGTCTATTTTCAAAATTAAAAACTTGTCGTTTTGTATCCTCCAACTTTCATACATGCAGTTCAAATAGCTTTCCCAATTCCTAGTGAGAGAAAGACCCCATTTTCTCTAGAAAACTCATCGAAACACATCCTCCTCTTCCCGCCTCTCTCGCCAAATCTCGATCATTTTTTATGTGGATCTTCGGCCTGAGAGTCAGGGGAGCCTTTGATTTTAGTTTTAACTCCGTTTGAAGCTTTATGTATCTATTATCGTTTTTCTCCTTTCCGTTTTCTCCCTACCCACCGTTTTGGCCAGTTTTGTCTAGAGTTCCTCTCCGATCTGGCCTTATTTGGTTCTTCTTCTTCTTGATTTCTCTTTTTTCAAATCATTCTGTCTTCATCCTCCCTACTAGGTTGTTCAACTACTCTGTCATGTTTGGCTTCTATCTCCTCGAAGCCTCGTTCAAAGTGGGATTTGCCCACTATTGCACTTTTTGCCCCGTTTAGTTGGCAAGAGTGTCAAAATAGAGAAAGGACTTATTTCCTTTCCAAACCAATATGGAATGGAATAGGTTTTGGTATTTTCATGTGGGTGTTTGGAACATTACTAAAAAATTAAATTCTGAAATTAGTTTTCCATTCCTAATTTTTTTAATTTTTTTTAAGGTAACAAAATCAGGTTCCATTAATAATAATGACCTCACTCGCTCAAGCTAGAGGGATTCAAAAATCCCTCATATTACATCTCAAAATACAAATCGGCCTGCATAGCGCCGAGCAACCAAACTAACAAAAAGAAAATGCAGAAAGTAAAAACCTACAACTATCCAATCCTAAATCAAAGCAACCAACATGACAAGCAAAGACGCCTAAGACCTACAATGGTGTACATCATTACTCATCAGTCAGTACACAACAGCTATCCAAAGCAGAATAGAGTAACGGCCGACCCCAGCTCAGTTATTCAAAACTAAAACAAAATTAGAGAACTATCACTCCCCCAAAAGCCCACAAACAGGCCCAATCCAACCAAGGAAAGAAGAAAGATAGTGGGCTAGCCCAGCCAAGCCACAAGTGGCAGCCCAAGCAGACGAAGGCCCATAGCCATAGCCCATCTACTTCCCCTCTCCTCCCCATACCCGCCTGCAGTAACCTGTCGAGCGACCAACCTCTGATCACCAGTCTGGTGGCCAGCTACGGTCCTCTACCATTGTCGAATTTAGAGAGGAATCTCCTAGACCTCTACAGAACCAAGAAACGACCGCCCCAACGCACGGAACACCTCCGCCGCCACTGTCGCAAAAGACCTCTGACTACTCAAAGTCAGATACGAGAAGGATCTCTCCGCCCCCCCCAGTCTGCACCCTCAATTGCTGCAACACAAATCGAACGCCTTAGCGTCTCAAACTTTCCATCGAAAAACCAATCTGAAAACAACTCCGCCGACGTATCCAGAGGATTGCATTGCCGCTCCGTGCCCTCGCTGTCCCACTACCTGGTCTAGGGACTATGAGATCACCGCCGCCAGCCATCGAAACTCTAGGTTTCACTATCGAGGTCGCTCCGAATTCCCTGAAGGCCTCCGTTTTTAGTTGTGTGATCTTATTTTCCATTCTTAATTGATAAGTCATAAGAATGAAATATAAAATTATAATTTTAAATAACACCCTTTTACTAATTAAAGTACAAATATGGCCTCAACTTATAAGTAATATTGGCGGGGGAATAAAAAAAATTTAGAGGGATAATTAAAGTAATTTTTCCTTTGACTATGGAAAATAGAATTAGAATATCATCTCATTTTTTATTTCCTTTTTAATCTCTAATTAGAACCAAACGGCATCTCTAAATGGAAAATGAAATTAATTCTTATTCCATATGATGATTTCCTGCCATCCAAACGGAGCCTTGGTGATGCAACAAGATAATGTGTTTCCTGTCAGTGCCTCTCTTTGGTCCTTTGCTGGATCTCACAAGTTCTTTTCAACTTGCCTCCTCAGAGGCAGTTGTTCTCTTAGTCTCGTTGGTTCTCTTTTTACAGACTCCCAAACTTCTCCATGTTAAAATAGTCCACAACATACATTTTAAAAATAATGTTAAATCAAGTCATTTTTATATATTTGTCAAAATTTTCATTCCAATTTTACCCTTTTTCAAATCAATCCCTCTTTTTTTTTTCGTGGCTTCTTATCCCGCAACCAAAACCACCTATACTCTCCTTCACCTTCGCCACAGCCCAACCATGTCCACCGTCATCACTCTCAAATCCATTCCTTACCTCCAATCAAGAAAACGAATCCATGCCCAAGTCTTTCTCTTCGAGTTCCATCACGGAATCCATGCCCAAACACTTGCCTTGTTTCATTCGATCATAGAATGAAAGCTTTGCTTTCTTTATTGAAGTTGACATATGGGGCTTCGAAAAGTGACATGGTCAACGATATTCTGTGACATGACATACATGTACTATGACATGAACTGTGACATGTACTATATGACATGAACTGTGAATTCATATTGTGTAATTTGAAGTGACAGTTGATGTCATAGTGCATGTCACAGTACATGTCATAGTTAAAGTCATTGACTTTGAAAGCTAAGGGAAGACAAACTCAGTTCGAAAGAAGAGAAAAGACAATCACATGCTGAACTAGAGAGAAATGAGGAAGCCCTTGGAGAATTAAGAGAAGATAAAATGAATTTGTGACTGTATGAACTATCAATCTATGAAGCTAGATCATAGACTCAAACCCATCTCATAGATCCAAAATTCAACATTCCTTTACCAAGAGAAAGAAGAGAGAGACTGATACTAAAAGGAATCAGAGACAAGGACAAATGGCTGGCAAAAGAAATCTTCAGCATTCAACACCACGCCTTCTACATGCATCTGAGCTTTGGTACTCCCATTTCCTAATCTTATTTCTATTAGATTCATACAATTCACAATCTCCGAAACCTAATTCGATATCATTTTTTTATCAAGATTCGAACAATCTCATAGACGCTCTCTAATACTCGGCTCAAATGCTCTTCGACCTCCAAACCTCAAGGCTTTCGCCTCACAAATAATACGAACTCTGTAATGTCTCGTAGCAGGGTAGAACACCTACAAGGTCAGGGGCAGTGAGATCAGGTAGAACACCCACATCTTTAAAGCGCTCGCTCCAAGACGACGCCAGAGGAAAATAAGTTAAGCGGATCCGGCGACCCGATCACTGCTAATGGGAGGAGGTATGGCGAGCAACCTAGGTTTGGTTCTAGTGATGCTTCTGCATCTGATTGAGTTGATCCACTCCTCCTTCTCCTTCTCGGTATCGGTGATGAAGGACATGGTGTCGAGCGAGGTGGTCTTAAAGAGAGAGAGATTTTGGTGTCAAATTGGAGAGAAACAATGGCATAATGTAATATCTGTTATTTTTTATGTCATGTTGCTAAGAGATGGACTGAATTAACATAAATTATAGGGGAAATGATCATTTACACAATTTTATGATAAAAATTGCCCACTTACCCAAACACTCTAAGAGATTGCTCATTTACCCAAACACTCTAAGAGTGTGTTTGGATGAGGGAAAAAATGATGGAATTTAATTGAAAGTGAGGATTTCATAATTCCTAAAAGTCAATTCTCTCATTTGGCATTATCAGATTGGAAATTTTAAATTTCTTTGTGGAAAAAAATGAAAGAATTCGTTATTTAAATTTCTCACTTCAATTTCCACCAAAATAGGTGTCATTTACAAATTCATTTGCAGTATTCAATTTTTATTTCCAAAACAAGAATTTTTTCTGTTTTATCTTTTTATTTGTTTTAAACTTTCTTAATTTATTACACATTTCAAATCCTAAATTCCTACAACCAAATAATAGAAATTGCAATTAATGGAATTTTAAATTGATGGAGTTAAAATTCCATCATTTATAAATTCCTACGGATTTTATAATTTTCTCATCCAAACGCACCGTAAGAGATCATTTCCCTAATACCCAATTAATTAATTATTTTTATTCCTTTTTATTTATTTTTGGGACATTTATGCCCTCTCCTTCTTTGTCACTTACAGAGAAGTCATCGGAGACCTTGAGGTACTCCAGGGACCAGTGACCGACCGCCGACTCCGGCGACCGGTGACCAGACTCCGGCGATCGGTGACCGGAAACCGGCAACCAGTCACCGAATTCCGAATTCAACCACCGGACTTGTAACCGGATTCCGGCATCTGATTTTATTGCCCCCTAATAATGCCCAGTAATCATATTATTGCCCCCCAATAAACATATTATTGCCCCCCAATAAACATAATAACATATTATTGCCCCCAGTAACAAGTTTATTAGGGATCAATATTAATGAAAAATGAAAATGTTTATAATTTTGAAAGTTTTTATAGGTTTATCCAAATAAATAATCTTATTATTGCGCCGTAATAATCTTATTATTGCCCCCCAATAATCATATTATTATCCCGCAATAATGATATTATTGACCCACAATAGACATGTATAACTCCTCATTTGAAACTTTTTTCATTCTTCTTTCTTCTTTCCTTATAAGCCTTCTGCCAAATTTACCCAAAAAAATGACGCAGCTTCATGAAGCCACGCCACTGGCCGCCGCAGCTTCGACCTAGAGCTTCTGCCCCTCAAGAGCTCTGGGTTATACAAGGACCTCCTCCCTTCCTCCTCCTTCGCTGTCGTCCATCCCGACGCCCAACTCCGCTACCAACTCCGGCTACAAGATCACCATCCCCAATCGCCTAGTCAATCGTCGTCCGGCGGAGATGGTAGTGAACTCGGGATCTGGAGTCCATGATCAGAATCCCTTGGCTGCGGTCCAAAACCTCGATCGACTCCAAGGATTCGAGGATGGTTTCGTTCACCGAAGCCTTGTCCCAGATCTGGGACTTGATGGTTCGAAGACTAGATCGACGATGGAGTAGGCGGCGGTGATGGCGGAGAAACGCCCATTGGTAGCCTGCAGTGATAGAAGCTACGAGGCCTAGGGCTCGACGACAATGGGCCTGGGTGAGGAGGCGGACATGTGAGGAGGCGGGGAGAGAGAGAAAGAGAGAGAGAGAGAGAGAGAGAGAGAAGGTAATTTATTAATTGAAATAAGGTTAAAATTGTCAGTAAATGTTAGATTGGGTAAATGAGACTAAAAATCTCTTAGTGGAGCAAGTAGACAATTTTTAAGTTCAAATTGGGTAAGTAGTCACGGCCTCTAAATTCTATTGTTTGACCTAAGTATAGCTACTAACCTTGATATTAAGGGTTTTGCTTAATACTTAGCCCAAAAAAGATATTGCTTAATACAACACTAACTATGTTGTTTGACCTGAGTTTAGCTACTAACCTTGATATTAAGGGTTTTGCTTAACACTTCGCCAAAAAAAGATTTTGCTTAATACAACACTAACTAGTCTCCGCTTAACATAGTGTGCGACACTAACCCAACAGAACACAAATAAAATAAAAGTTAACAGCTAGAAAACATAAGGTACATGATGCTATATTTTCATATTTTGACTACAGAAAGCAAAAGCAGATTTACTGTACTACACAGACACAGCTACTAATTACAAGAAGTTGGAAGTTAAAATAAGTTTTCACCAAAAAGTGTCAGCAGCTACACATCTTATGCAACATTCAGAAATCAAAACTGTTTTGCTGCATGCATCAATCATCTACTTCATTCATTCATTCATCATCATCATCATCTTCTTCTTCTTCTTCTTCTTCAACAAATTCCTCCTCTTCTTCATATTCATCAGTTCCTTCAGGGTCTTCTTCTTCCAAGTCGTCCTCGCCGACAATGAAGCCTCCAAGTGTTTCATCATCTTCGTCTTCATCTTTGTCATCGTCTTTTATGCCCTCTTCATCCACAGCAGCCGTCTTCTTTTGATCAGAATGTTTACTACCTTTTGCTTTTTTCTGAGGTTCACTATGGGCCTTCGATCTTGTAGAATATTTAGGCTTATTTACCTTTCTAAGTTTTGCAACAAGCTCTTCATCAGCTTCACTATCCCCTGTCCACTCTTCATTATCGTTTTCTTCACCTTTTTTCCTCTTTCTCCTCCGACCCCTCCTTTCCTTTCCCTCATATTCATCATCGTCGCTTTCTTTTCTAGGTTCCTCAAGAAACCAGTTCCAGTTCTTTACATCGCAAATCATTTGCTTGGGATACCGATCAAACTCATTCCCCATTACAACGAAACCAAACTCTGCATCCCTTAAAGCATACGATATCGTCATAAGCATAATTGGGAATTCTCAATATCATGAGCAATAAAGAAGAAAAGCACAACAACTGAAATCCAAGTCTTAGCTACAATCAATTTATCAAGGAAAAAACAAACAGCTAAAGTACTCATTATAGTCTACAGCAGTCTGTAGAAGTGTGGATCTTTGTCACAGTGACATTAACAAAGATAGTACAGGAGATTGAAAACCTTAATCCAGGCTTCATTTCCTAGACAATAATGCACATTTCATGTCTCCAAAAGCTAAACTGAACACAATTCTTCAATACTTGATAAACTAACTAAGTAAGCGCTTCCAAATGCCAGAGTGCTCAAAATAAATGCATGAAATTATGCAAGAATTCTGTTCCGTAATCCATCAGATTTCATTACAAATCAGCAGTGCCTTACTGCTTCATAACTAATTAAACACAGAACAACAAGAATCTTGTAGAGATATATATAAACACCAAAAGTTCCCAAAACAGTGACAGTTCACAAATTCAAGATTTCATCTTTCCACCAGTCTCCCACCTAAAACAGTCCCTCAAAGTAATTGCACATTTGCACAATTCTTTAATCATTATATAAACAAAGAATCCAAAGAAACAAAGCTATCTAAAACATTCATCTGATTCATTATATCATTTCTCTCAAACAAGCAAGACCATGAAGCAATTTAGAGCCAAACCTTTAACAGGGTCAATGCCTGAAACATCAACACCTCCCCATTCAGACCCATTTAGCAAACCCTCAGCCATTTCACTCTCACTCTCCAAAACCCTCTTAACTTCCGCTTCAACCCCAACATTTCTCACTTTAAACCAAATGGGTCTCTTCCCAGACACGCAGAGCCAATCACCGGCCGCCAGCTCACCCTTCTCCGACCTTCTGAAAACCCTGACTTCCCCATCTTTCTGGCTCCGGACCCAGACGGGGTTCCTCCCCAGAACCTCGAATGAGATTCTGGGCTCTGTTTGGGTCGCGTTTTTGTGCTCGAGTTCGAACAAAACATGACGGCGAGAGACTGTTCGGTCTGTGGTGTTGAACCCATTTCCTCTTCCAAACACGGCCTTTTGACCTTTCTCCACTACAAGTTTTGAGCGGTCTTCAACTTCGATTTCCATAGCCTAGCTAGGCTCTCAGAGTGGGAAATTGAAATTCCAAGGCAACTTCGAGGCTTTGAGCTTTGCCTTGCCTGTTTAGTTCCAACCCACGTGTTAGGCATGTGGCACCAAACCACCCTACTTCAATTTTGTATTCAAAATCACCGCTCTTTTTTTTTTAATAAGGACAGGTGCGGTTGTGCTTAGACCTGAAGTCTTGATTAATGAAATCGTAGAATACATGAAAGGAGGAGAGGGGGGACGAATTGAAAAACAAACATATATGCCTTACAATCTTCTAGAACTTGACCAACTTAAGAGAGATCCTCAAATCTTTTATTAAGGACAGCAAGTAACAGGATAGAGTCATTTTTAATTTTAATTTCCGACCAACCTTGATGTCATTTTTAATTTTAATTTCCGACCAACCTTGATGCATTAGTCACCCCTTATCTCCAAACTTGATGACACTTCTTCTTTCTAGTTTTTTAATTCGAGATATCTCAAGAAATTTCAATAGATATGGTTTTGTTTAGTTTGTTTTTGAAATTTTGAAAGGACAAGAGGAGATCCAACAGAGAAAAAAAATCTATATTATTGCATATTTCAAGCAGCCATTTTCCTCCTTTCTGGTCACAGTTGTAAGAAAAACTTTTGCGACTTATCATGAATTTTTTAATCCTTCCATTCCATTTGTGTTTGTGCTGATGACTAATCACATGTTTTTTTTTATTTCAAAGGTAAAATCATGTTTATAGAATAAATCAACCACGAATCAAATTGACTGCGGTAGCATTTTAATGATATTATCACAAAAGATATGTATTATTTAAAGATGATTTGCCCCATTAGAAAATGCACAAAAGATACGCAGTAGAAAGAATCAGTTAAAGAATTTTTGAAACTTTTTAACAACGAAAAAATTCAGCGTTATACATAATTCCATCTTCAAAACATCCATTAGAAAATGCATTTCTTTGGGTAGGTCAAACCAGGAATCCTCAGCAGCAAAAGTCCTATATGTCAAACCTAATTCTTACCCCAGTGTACGTGGAACAAGCACAGGTACAGAACACCTCTATGCCAAACCTAATGCTTACACCAATGTACGTGAAACAGGCACAGCTACAGCATTTCTAATTAGCTAGAGGACATGACTTTTAAACCTCAACAATGATAAAACTATGAAGAATTTCTAACCATTCAGTCACAACTAAATTTAGCTTTTATAATTTCACATATTAATTTACTTCAATATCTTCATAACAAAATAGTGCGTATGTATTAGTGTGATGACAATCAACTGTAACCATAAGGAACTATAATGATGCCTAATACCTACATACAAAATCTCGATACAGAACTGTCATTTACATCTATATATGTCTTGGATGACCTTACTTAAATTACAAAGTCATGAAATACTCTCAAAAGAAATGTCATGCGAAATATATAATGGTCAGCATCATGCTAACTTTGAGCATCAACTTCATTCATATACCATTTAACAGTTTTTTTTTTCCAATGCTATACACATCATATAAGTGTAGACGATGGATAATAACTTCTTCAAATTTATGAAACGTCAACTCTAGATCCATCCTATATATGTAGTCTAAAATACAAAATAACGCCCCACATAAAAGACTTGCTAACACGTATTGCCACCCTAAAATGAAATGTGGATGTGTGTGCTTACCATCATAAATATTTATTTCCTATGTTGTTTGCCCATGGTTATGGCAAAAAATTTAGCTCATATTGCAAATTCTTAACTAGTTTGTTTCGAATACCAAACCCCCCTGGGATGTGCATGCACTTCCAGTCTGCTTCCAATTGGCATCCTCATATTCCGAAAGGATGTAAATTACGTTCAATTAATCTGGCTCTCGTCACAATTTGTAATCCTAATCCATTGGATATATAATTATTGCCGTAGGCCTTTATGAATGTCTCTTTCTCTGCAACGATGTACGCCAAGAGCCGATTTTAGGGAGAGTTTCAAAAGCATTTCTGGTTCTTTGTCTCTGTGATGGAGCACGAGAAGTTATCTATTGCCGTTTCCGGGAAAACAAGCCTCTTTTATCTTTTATAAAAAAAGGTTATCCCTAATTTCTATTTGTGTTTATTAAGAATTCATGATATGTTGTATTAGTCTATTGGATAGTTCAGTAGATGAATTATATTTTGTTGAACCATGTCTAAAGTCTAAACCACATCATATGAGAACTGATGTACCTGTCATATATGGTTAAATAGTGATGTATGATTTGCTCTTTTCACCATTTCAATGTCAAACTAGCACATAAAATGCTACGTCAAGTGGTTTTAGTGGCTTCAATATGGTACACCCAATGTGGTGCACTTTTTCTCTCCACCACATAGTCGAATCATCAAAGAAATTGAAAAACTTAATTAATTACTTTGATTTGAACTCGTTTAACTACTTGTTCCTTTTGTGTTAATAAAAACCACGAAAGTCAAACATAAAAGTCATTTCTTTTATATTTGTACGTGTAAATACCTAAATGGTGATTGAGGTTATTAATTACCCTCAGTTTTAGAGCTCAAATTCAATTTTCAACAAGGTGCAAAATGCTATTGGTGTGTTTTGCTTACCTTCAGGGGAAAATGTTTGTTTGTTTTTTTTTGGAAACATGTTTATTTTCTCTTTTACTGTTCAAAAGTAATTCCTAAAATTTTCTCAATGAAAAGTTGCAAAATATAACTATCACCGCCTATAAACTTACTTTTACTAATAAGGTAAATTCAACTTAATTAGTCCCATAAATTTCTCATTCATATAAAATAAAAATAAAAAAAAACCGGAATTTCAGTTGTCGTTTATTATAACCTAACATAAATGACACACACGACTCCTTAATTATCGCCGTCGGATGGTTTTGAGCAGACTACGACACCCATCGCCGTGAAGCCTCACAAACATTACGAAAACGACTCTACTCTGGTCGATACGATACATCCCCCCATCTCCAAGCTTCTTTGAACCTGGACGACACCTTCACCGTCGTCGTTTTCTGGGTTTCTTCATCTTCTTCTTCTTCTTCTTCCTATGATTTCTGTTCCTATCACAAAACCCTAATTTCGCCACACAATCAATCTCAGGTCAGGAAATTTTCGCTCTAATTTCTGTTTACAATTTCCCACTGTTTCTGTTTATTTCCTGAAGTTTTCATTTTTATTATTTTTTCATGAAGAGCAAGAAGTTCTCTCTATTTTGGCTGAAAAAAATTCTGGGTTTGTAGAATTTAGAGTGACTGATAACATGGGTTCATGTTTATGTTGATGATGGCTTAAGCTTTCAATTTTCCAATTTTTTATTTTTTATTTTTAAATTTTAGAATTCTCTAAAGTCATGAGCTTTGGAGTTTGAAAGTAATTGCCCTGCACTATTTGTTTGAAGAGAAAAGACTTATTCTTTTCATTTTGCAATAAAAAAAAATCACATTGGTGTCCCCAAGCAACAATATTTATCAAAAAGCTTTTGTTCCCAGTAATTATAGTTTAAACAGAAGAAAAGGAGAGTGAAGGCTTTCAATATCAATGAACCTTCAACTTTTGGTGACATTATCCATTTTGATCAATCTTTTCCCTTTGTTGACATAGTACTTTTGTTTTTGTCGTTTTGTGTCCAAATAGCCTTATTTATGATATAGTTGAATCTTACAATTGGCTCCACTTGAGTCAGATGATGCAAGCAGCCACTTTTTTCCTTGTTTTTTGGCAAGCAGCCTCTCATTTTATGTAAGCAGCAGCCCTTTCAAAAGGCTTTGCCCAGCAATTTTAAGTAGTAGAGTATAAAGTTTGAAATGGAGAACAGAGGGCTAAAGAACCCTAGGCAAATGACCTGAGTTCAAGGCTTCAAGCCACAAAGCCAGACTTTGAACTCATTTGTAGTAATTTAGTTGCAACCCTTTCCATTGCAATTGTATTTTCTACATCCCACAAAATTTATTGCTGTTAAACACTTGTTTATTGGTACAATTTAAGGGACTATAGTCTGAAATCCTGAATTTAGGGTTGTTTGTAGTAGTGACCCAAATGGAGTCACATGTGGATCCTGGACCAATTGATAAGTCTTTACTTTACGATCAAGACAATCACATCAGTTCAGCAATTTGGGATGGACAGGTTAGATGAGTACTTCTGTCATTGATGTTTCTGAAACTTGTCTTTTTTTCTTGGGTACTTGTATGATCATCATGTATGCTGATAAATCAATTGAAACTTTATAGGAGCGTGGTGTGCTTAGATGTCATGAACACACTTCAATGCTTGAGCACTGGAAACTCACGCCTAAACAAATTGAGTTGGTGGAGAAGGCTGGATTTGGGTACTTCAGATCAATTCCGACAATTATTCTTGACAATTCACTTATCTCGGCCCTTGTTGAGAGGTGGAGGAGGGAAACAAATACGTTTCATTTACCTGTTGGAGAAATGAGTATAACACTTGAAGATGTTGCACTTATATTGGGGCTACCAGTTGACGGAAACCCTGTTATAGGCCCTACAGTGAGGACACCCAGCATAGTGTGTGAACAGTTACTGGGGAAAGTACCAAAGGACCTAAATGGGGGAATGTTGAAGCTAAATTGGTTGAGAGAATTCTTTTCCAAATGTCCTGACGATGCATCAGTTGAAGAGACGGCGCGCCATACACGGGCTTACCTCCTATATCTTGTGGGATGTACAATATTTTCCACAACTACTGGGAATAAAGTCTCTGTTTCATTTCTCACACTATTTGAGAATTTTGATGAAGCTGGAAGATTTGCATGGGGTGCAGCAGCATTGGCGTTCCTCTATAGAGCTCTTGGTAACGCCTCCCTTAAATCTCAAGGCACAATCAGTGGCTCTTTGACACTACTGCAGGTAACATATATAAAATGCTTTTTTCTCCTAGGGAGATATGGACAGCTCTCTCTGCCACAATGACTTTCAGATAAAGTATTGGATCAACTGATTACAAATTTCCATTGCAGTGTTGGAGTTATTATCATCTGAATGTTGGCCAACCAAAGTTCAATGAAGAGCCAAACCAGGGTTGTTTTCCATTTGCTCTTAGGTGGAAAGAACGATCTAGTGGAACAAGATCGAAAACTAACATAATTGCCTACCGCAAGGCCTTGGATTCCCTTCAACATTATGATGTAAGTCCATATACATGTTTGTCTGTTGTACTTTTGTAGGAAGTATTATTTTCTTGGATAGTGATGATGGAAACTGATATGATGTTGACATACAGGTTAAGTGGTATCCATACAAAGATTTGGATTCTACAGTTATACCCGAAGATATAAACAGTAATCTAATTTTACGGACATCAAAAACTATGTTGATATGCTTTGGTAAGGCAGAAAGGCACCTCCCTGATCGTTGCCTTAGGCAGTTTGGCATGCTTCAACCTATCCCAGAGCATCCTCAGAAATGGGAGAGGAAGATTCCTGCTCTTGATCAGGGATTAGACTTTTCAAAGGAGATGGAGGTGGAACTGAAAGGGAAAATACGATCAGAAATTAGGGAATGGTTAGAGCGTGGTTTCTATATTCTGGAAGACGAGGAAGGTGTGGATGAAAGCGAGTACATGGAGTGGTATGAGAATATTACTCGTAAATATGTTGGAAGGCCTGAATCTTTAGAATCCGAGTTTCAGAGAATGGTAAGCGTAGTGTTCTTATCCAATAATGTTTAATAATCATTAAAATCATACTCATGTTTCACCATTAATTATTTTACAGGTTAGTGCTATGAGAGACATAGAAAATATAGCTGATTCATTGCCAATGGCAGAGATGGTTTCCCAAGATAGGAAGTTGCTTGGTGAAGTCAAAAGCACATTGCAAACATGTTTTAATGATGTCGTTGGAAATTCAAAAAAGGGTAGGTGTAAGAATGCTGTAAAGCGTAAGAGGGAGGGAGGATAATCTAACCTGAGTGGGCGGCCAAAGTAAGTGACAAAACATGTAGCAGCTTTGGCAATCAGATGAAACATGCTCTTCGGGATCTCTGGCAAATGCATTTGGTTGCAAGGAAGTGCTCTCATTAATGTTAGATAGATGGACTATAACGGTATTGATTTGGTTGTCATTAGGTTTTCTCAAGTTATATCTATGTTCATATTCATATTCATATGAGTAGATCTTTGAACATTGTGATTGGTAAATTTTGGGTGTTGCTAGAGAATTATTGATGGATGTTAGAACTGTTGAATGCTAAATGTTTTTTGGAAGAAGGAAAATATTGAACATATTGAACACAGATCAAAGGTCTAACCGATGGGGTTACTTCCAGTTTTCTTTGATTTTGCCTTCTCTTTTTTTTCAGTGCATTTAGTTGTGAAGTTCAATGATCCTGGGAACATTGACCAAAACATTGAGAGAAAAAAATTGGAGAGAGAGAGAGAGAGAACGGATTCAAGAAACTGCGTGATGACATTTTGAGACTGAATTTAACTTTAAACAATCACAATTGTTCGCATCAATCTGGTAAGCAATTGTTTGGATAAGCACATTTGACCATGCCAAGAAAGGTAGTCAACCTGTATTCAACATCTTACATCCTCCAAGAGGAACCAAGTTAACTTAGATTTGAAGAGTTTAAAACGAGTTCCGTTTTGTTGTTGCAGGAGACTTCAATAGGCGTGGAAGATTTCCAATTCGATGAGATCTTCACGAACAATGGTGGGTGCAACTGCTTGGATACCAATACCATATGACACCAGTGCACCAGTAAAGGCAAACTTCAATCCCTCGACCTGCCTCACAACGTCTAGTAGCTTCTTGATTCACCCACTAGAAGATGGTGAACCTTTGAACCAGCATGGCTTGCTTGATCTCTCATCCATAATTGCACTTTTAGTAACTGTAACTGGTAGCCAGAACCTGCTTAAGGACCTCTTTTTTAAAGCTAGGAAATCTAAATACAATTCCCAAGTGTCAGCAGCCAATATGTTAATCATATCTCCTTACTGTGCACTTCTCTTTCTGAAATAATATTGGATATGATATATACAAGCTCTTGTTCATAGTGACTGTTCTCTTTAGTCATTCATCGCATGTCATGTCTACTTCCTGGCTTCAAGTTGACCTCAACCCGTTACATCCCCTCTAGATGTCGAGCTCACTTTTGCATGGCTCATTCATGGGCCGGGTCTGAACCTCCTGCTTGATAAAATAATGTCAGTTTCTAAGTGAAAGAAGCACAAAGGGTGAATTGCAGCTTACTCACCCTTGTTGAAACCATATGCTTCAGGCCAGCAATAAGCTCCAAGAAGTACTTGTACGCAGCCTTGTGAGGCTCCTGCGTGAGAACCATTAATTTAGACCTCTGCTAATAAAGGAAGAATCGCAACCTGAAACATCCACCACCTGCAACTCCGAAGGCAGAGGCAATCCTTCTACCACAGGAGCCTTCGGAACTTGGACAAGTTCAGTGCCGCCTGCACCATCCCCCATCATAACACTTGAAGAAGGGGGGTTAGAAATGCCTAACGTCTTGAAGTCAACCTCAGAACTAACAGAAGCTAGAGACAAAGAAGCGGCACCAGTTGCAGGCTGCCGATGCAATACAATAAAAACCAAATAGACATTGTATATGTTAGACGTTATTTTGAGCTATGAAACCTATTAATGGCTATCAAAATCTCACTCGAGCACATGAACATAGCTGATATTTATAGAAGTGCTTAATCAGATGAACCAGGAGAGGGACGCACACAATGTTTTATTGAAGGGCCTTTCTAAGGTCTTGGTCAATTTGAAACTGACTATTACAACCAGGGGCACAAAAAACCTTTACTTCTAGGTGGATTCTCCACTGAAAATATGTTCTGGACAAAGTAACACGGTGGATATTTCTATGTTATAAGATGCATATCACTAAAACTGTTCTCTATATCAGTTGATATGCTCTAGAAAAGATAAAAGAAGGAATGAGAATGTAAGATAGTATTTGACCGTACACATCCCTTCATTGTCTATTTCTACCAATAACAAGTGCAATTGAAATAAGATTATTTGAACACGCAGCAGCAAACTCATAGTGATCACAATGACATATTAATGTGGAAAAAGAAAAAGAAAGAAAAATTTCCACTAGCTATAAATTTATAAACAACTTACCGCTGTTACTGAGCCTGGTTTATCAACAATGACCAGATCGCTATCGCCATCAGCATCAGCCTGAGAACAAATTCCACCAAATCAATTGTAGAAGAGATATAAATGAAAGTAATAAACATTTTTGGGTTTTAGAAAAACTTATTGGTCCTCACCCAGGCCTGTGCCCAATGAACATGTTCTAAGCAAGCTAGGTCAAGCACTTGTAAACAGCTCAAGTAGCCTCTTAAATCCTAAGTGACACAAATGTCCTAGTATGATATAGCACTTCACTTCTAAGATCCCATGTTTTATGATGTGTCACTGAAAACCAGAGTTATATAGTATTTACTGTTCTCTAATATTAATCTCTTCTCCCTCCTTTTCTCTCTCAGAAAACAAAGAAAACTAATAAATATTAAAAAATAGTCTAACCCATACCTGTGGCCTTCCTACATCCTTGAATGAGTGGAATGAAGGACTTTCAAAATTAGGAGGTTTCAATACAGCATAGACTCCTTTGTTGTTATATCTCTTTTCACCACACTGCATATTAGAAAATTTAATGACTTAGGTCCACAACTTCTTAAGCTTATTAGAGAAGAGAAGAAAATTAATAGTCTAACGGCAAGGAACCGTAACCTGTGGGTAATCTGGAGCACTAAACAAAGTGTATAGCTTCCCTGAATCTCCTACATGATCCACACTATAACCACTTAGCATGTCACCAAAGTCATCTTGATCTTCCCTTACATCTGGACCTTCATGTGATCGTATGATCAACTGTAGCAACAAAGCCAGAATATCAAATCTTAGAATGAAGACCTTATATTCATCTTTAAACCTTCTGAAAGTAGCAAGTGATCCTTTTCCCAAAATGAAGCGAAGATAGTAAAAAATAAAAAATAAAAAATTTGCCTACATGCAGGCGTTATCCCCGAAAATAAACAAAAAGATATATTAAAAGGTGCTAATTCAAGTAAAATATTGACTTACTTCCATATTAATAATGTATGCATAGTACTAGCTGATAATTGATCTATAAGTGCATATAAGTTACAAAAGTACAACTAACTGATCATAATAACCAGAAAATAAGCATGGCAAAAGAATGTCTTAATCGTAGAGGATGGCATTCGGTTATGATACTTTGTATCATGATATATCATTAAGTTTCCAATTCTGAATCTGCAGTATTAATTGGTGAATAGATAACATCTAGTATGAAACAATGATGACAAAATGAGAAATGCCAATTGCAGACTGGCAAGTAACAAAATAAGTAGGCTGAACTCACAAGCAAGTAAATGAAAATATTACCTTCAAGTTGGATTGTTTTAGAAAAGCCTCAGTGCAGTCAGGACCCCACCAAAGACCTCGTTCTCGAAATGTCTTTTCAACTAGACCATCTTCCTTTGATGGATCTGACCATAGTAAGTCAGTGAGTAATACATTCGGACCTACATCAGGCGCATCTATAAGAGATCTTTTAACTTTAGATAAATCTTCTAGAGAACCCAGTTCAAGGCTTTCCTCCCTCTTTCTTTTTGACTTTCTTGAAGAGGTACTACTCCGGAAAAGACCTCCATGTGTGGTATATACAGAATTGGCTATGACTGAAGCCAGAGGAAGCTCTTTAAAGCAGTCGAGGCATTTATTATAGACATATTCACCATGATCACCGAATTTAGTCTTGACCTCCTCCTCAAAACCATACAGTAATGTACAATATCTAGATTCATGGTTTCCACGGAGTAGATATACTCTACTGGGCATCAAGACCTAATATAAAACAAAAGAAAATGAGTCATTTGAACATAAACTCAACTATGCTATTAAAGTCATGCTCCTGATATTCATAAGAAACCAATCTTTTGCGTAACTGTTTTCCAAGAGTAAGTGCAGTAAGATGCTTCAAAAATCTCAAATAAAGATCGCATGCAACTCTCTCAAGATCACCATATAGCAAAGAAAAAGTAAAAGAAATGAAAATACAATGAAACTAAGCCATCATAGCAGGCCCATGAGCATATGACAAGTCATACATGAATTCTTCTAAATCGAAGATTAACTAACAGCATCCTTTAAAAGTATGATAAAAGAAACCAATAAGTTACAAATATCACTATCTTCATATTACCTTCCAAGCCAGCAAGACGAGAAAGACATCCAAGCCCCGTGCTCCTCTGTCAACATAATTTCCATTAAAAACATACAACTGGTTGTCAGAGGGCAACCCGGCATGTTCAAAGAGATGCAGTAAATCATGGAACTGTCCATAAATGTCGCCAACTACAACAACTCTTGAATCCTCTCCTTGGCAATCAACTTGCACACAATTTGGCTCCTTGCAAAGGATACTTGTAGCTGTGTCGATTAATTTATCCACCAAAGAAACTGGAATTAAATCACAAAATCTCATTGGTGACTCACCACCATACGAAGACTGCTCAATATTAAACATCATGTGCTGCACCCACTCTAAGTTTATCACGTCATCTGAAGGCCATGGAATAGGGATCTGAGGGGTTTCCCGTGACCAAGATTTTTGCACCTCACTTTTGACATCTTGAGTTTCAAACTCCGATACCACCACAAGGCAGTCATCTTCAAACATCAACCCTTCTACCCTCCTACTCTGCTCCTGATGGCCAGCATCCCTCATCCCCTCAACCACACTTCCCCGCCCCACATTCCAAGCATCTTCATCTCTCGAAACCACTTCATGATAATCCTCCACCATCTTCCTCTCTTCTCCCGCCCCTTCAATAATCGGTACATACCCATTCCACGTGTGTGTCTCCCCATCCACAACGCCCTGCCGCACCTCATTCTGATCATCTTCACTCCTCGACTCAAGTTCCACTCCCCCACTGTACATATCCTTCTCACTTCCAAATTCATCGCCTCCATCAGCCTGCGAAACTCATCAAATAAGCAACCAAACAACAACAACAACCACGAAAACCAACAAATTCCAAATGCGAAACTCACATTATAGCTCAATGGCATACACTCATACCTGTTGTTCACCACCCAAGGCGGCCACGGCCGTGGATCGTTTCAACACAATCCCCATTGCAATCTCCTTCATCCTCACGAGCTTCTGAAACTCCTCCTCGCCTAATCCCTCACACGAAATCCTGCCCAATATGTTCACCACATCCCTACACGACTCCACCTGCACCACACTTGCAATTCAACACAAATCACTTCAAATCCTAAGAACAACTCTCGAAATCAAAAGCACTCACCATCTTCTCAATGCTGGAAGACAGAGCCTTCTTGACGTCGCTGTTGGAGACCTTCCCGAGTCGATTCTCCACAACTCCGCGCGCGATTTCCCTCATCATCACGAGCGAGTGCACCTGCTCGTCGTTTAGGTTTTCGAAGCACATTGCGTTTATGCTGTCCATGATCTTCTTGCAGTCGCTCTTCATTCTCTCTTTGCGGTGGTCCATGTCTGCAACCCCCCGAGTTGGCTTCGCAAATCAGATTGGAGAAAGCTGAGACTGATTTTGTTCAAGTAATAAAGCGGAAGCACTAACCTTCGCCGGGCATATTCAGGCTGACAATTCCGAGCTCCGCTTGGGATTTTGGGCTCCGAGTTTGAATCCGGGAAATCGAAATGCAGATATCAAACGACTTTGCCCTAAAATCGTTTCGATTAGAAAGATAAAAATACGACGCGATCCTTCAGGTTGGGCTTTGGGCCTAATTCAATTGGTTTTCTCAACTCTGAGGCCCAAGTTTACTTTGGGTCCTAAGGCCCGTCGTCCGAGTTTATGCGACTCTTTTAAGTAATGCCTAATTGCCTATGAGGACGATGTTTTGAGGGTCTTGCTCTTCATGCAAGATTGCAAGTCCAATTATGATGTCTCTAAATTGTGCTACTTTCGTACCATAGGTGGCGTTACAAGTTTTCATGCGGATTTTGTGGCTGCCTCGACAAAACTATTATTGAGAAGCAAGCGTGGTTGCAACGAGTTTTATTTGAAACAGTGGCGGATTTATGTAGCGGGCTGAATTTGGTCAAAAAAAATTATGTAAAGTACAGAACCTATTACTATATTACTCACCACATTAAAAAATATATTAAGCATCTAAACTGTGGGTATATCTTTGAGTCTTTGACAACTTCAAACATATAAAAGAAAAATATTTTTCAGTAGCTCAATTTTTGCTTCTCCCACCTTCAATCTAACTCTCGTTGACCTTCCATTTCTCTATATCAATCCCTATTTTTCTCATTCCCCAAATGGCTTACAACTTAATTATCGAAAGATTTTAACAAAAAATAATTTAACTTATCCCATATTTTGATTGTAAATCCGTCCCTCACTTGAATAATAATTAATAATTGCTTGCTAGATTTTTTAGGCATCCGATTCTATCATATTACTCGTTGTACCATGGTTTATATTATTATTATTGATGAAATTGTCATATTTCTAATAATATATATATGAGGGCCTTTCCTTTTTTTGTCATTTCAAATGATCATTTATGGACTCACTTTTAGATCACATATCCACATTTCGACTGTTCACTTCTTAGAACTCCATGAATAGGTCACTTCTATAAATTTTTAGCAAATTAGTGATTGTTAAGGTATCAAACTAGATTAAATCAATTAATGAACTAAATCTGTCAAACATGAACCGTTATATAAATATATATATATATATACACACACACACACACACACACACAGATTATATACATAGTGAGGCCTCACTCTGAAATTAAAGTGTGAGGTTGGAGTTTAAGGTCACTTTTCGGTCTTATATCCACATCTCAACCGTTCAGTTTTTAAGTACTAATTTATAGATCATCTCAGCAAAATTTTTGCCAAATTGATGGTCGTTAAAGTATTGATAACTGTCTTAAAGTTAGTATGGTTCAGGGTAGACAAATTTAATTCGTCAATTGGTTTAAGCGAGTTAGATACCTTAAAAATCATCAATTTGGCTGAAACTTTGCAGAGATAAGATATACATTAAATCATTAATTAGTATTTAAAAACTGAATAGTCGAGATGTGGATATGAGACCGAAAAGTGACCTTAAACTCCAACCTCACACGTTAATTTCAGAGTGAGACCTCATTCTAGATAAGATCTGTATATATATATATATATATATATATATATTAGAGTGAAAAATTAAAAATAGAACATCACATGTATCTACTATTGACACAATTAAAACGTTTAGTACGTGTATAGGTGCAGCATGCCAAGAACGTAAATACAATATTGGCCGTGCCTTCACCAGTAGAACTTATAGCTTGTTATGATAGACCCATAAAGAACTGTCAATGCATTTCTTATCGATAATGAATTCAGCTTGACACCAAAACTTATGTTAGTTAGTACTTATTCTGCAATTTAAATGTTCAACTAATTTAGCAAATGTAGTTGACATCTCAATATTCTATACTGAATATGAATCTCAAATTCAAATAATGTAGCAACTGCGCGAAATGAGTACTATTTTTCTTCTATTGGAAATCATCTCAATGAGTTTTACTAGTGGACCGGACATGCCATTTTCATGAAGAACAATCATATAAGATCGAATATGCAAATTAAACAAGACATTAATAGCAATTGAAAATAAACAAATATACGAACATCAATATCCGTCGGACCACATGATGCTTGCATTTTACAAGTCTATAATGTTCTGTCACCAAAAGGGGTATTCGATGCGATCATTTCCCGGGAGCTATGTATGCTTTGGTTTATAAGGTGAATATTGGGGACAATGGGATTGCGACTCTTTGCAACGTGACAGGCGCACACCTTTTAGTCTGTCCATCTGTGTTCATGAATTATGCAAAGGAATATTCAATCTGGTGTAGAAGATATATCTTAAAAAAAAAAAACCCGCAATTAATGGATTTTCCTTTTCAATCATTGTGATGATCGAGTTGGGTAAAATGAAACCTAGAACGCCAATCTATGCTTTTCCAGTCAAGAAGACGTTGTCACCAACAAGGCAACAAATTAATAAAAGATTCCATGGCCACATCTTTAAACTTCGAGGATGGAGTGTCAATCATAGACTACCGTTTCCTGATTTCGTTCTGTATCTTTGGGATTCTTGATCTCTCTCACTTGTATGTGCCTTCTCATAGTCAAAATCGTTTATAATCTAGGTTGCGATTCAATGTGAGAATTGGTTGTCTGACACGTAGGCATAACAATACTCATATGCAAGAGGATTATGTGTTGGACTGAAAAAAGTATCGCATAAGAAAAGTGGTTGTTCAACACATAATCCTCTTGCATATAAGTATTGTTATGCGTGGCATGGACAACCAATTCTCACATTGAATCACAACTTAGATTATAAGTATTGTTTGCACACCGGTACTATATTTACAGTGAACAACCACATTTTTTATGCGCGTAACCAGTTTACAGTGAGTCAAACCAAGGTTTCAAATATCGGTATCTTTGTATATATCGGTACTTTGAAAAAATGAGATATCTAAAATATCGGGGATACAAGGTAACAAAATGTCGTTTTTGAAAAAAGTCAATTTATTAGAAATTTAGAACTACATATAAATACATATGAATGTCAGCTTCATTTACATCCAAAAAGAGACTCTAGGAGGTTGAAAAGTCACTCGCTGGTCTACGAAAATGTAATAATTAGACCAAAACATATGACCCATATAGTGCGAATTGTAGTGATGAACATGATAGTTATAGATCTCTTTAGAGCTGCCGACTGTTTCCCCTATAAGGGGATAATAAGGATGAACCCAACTGCATGACTGATCATATACTTCTCCATATTGATTATATCCATAAGCATCATAACCAAATTGATTGCTGCCTTCATGAGATTCATTTGAGATCACACTGCGCTCTATGCCTAAACTGATAGAGTCAAAACTTAAGGCAATTCAAGAAACATCAGATGGGGTACTTTGATCATCAGTTGCACCTCTAGTCCTCCTCCCATATCGGGTCTTCTCTTGAGCACCATGACCAGCTGTTCTCACTCCGCGGTCTTCATCTTGGGTGGTATGATCAAAATTACCTTCACAGGTAAATTGAAATCCTCCATCCACAAAAGATTGTCCATAGTCATATCTTTCACCTCCACTAACTGTTCCGCTTCCACCCTCTCCACTATCATCAGAACTATTTGGAGTTGTCGTACCATCTCACGCATCATCACTATCTGAATTATCTTCTAGGTTTTTAACAACTTCTTCATATAAAACTCTCTCTACATTGATTCCAGCATTAGTTGCAGTTTCTACAACTTGTGGAAGAGGTCTTCCAGCTTCATCATCGAGGTGTGCAGGCATAATTCAATCATGAAGTGGATCAATGCCATTATCAAGCGGCTCGCTTGCAACATGAAGTAGATCTATATAGTTGTGTTCATTGACCACATTATTCTTTGCCTGTTTATCTTGCAGCCGCAGCTTCATGTTGTAGTAGCAGTATACAAGCTTTTCCAACTTCTGATATGACAAACGGTTCCTTTGCTTGGTATGAATAATAGCAAATGTACTCCAATTTCTCTCACATGCAAAAGAAGAAGCCGTTTGTGCCAAAATACGCATTGTAATTTTCTGCATTTTTGGTGCAGAATACCCACATTGTGCCAATCAGCTGTAAAGCTACTACAATGAGTTATTGCTATAGTAGATCAACATTTTCTATTAAAGAAATTATATGTGTGTGTGTGTGTGTGTCTGTGTTTTAATGTATACATGTTACGTCCCGAACCAAGAATTTGCAATTTACTTTCGTGTCGGATGGAAATTGTTAAATATTTTCAATTTTGAACCTTTTTGGATGTTTTAGTGGCCCTAAAAGTTGACTTTTTGTTCGGGTCAAAATTTGAGAAAATGTTCTTCACGAAAGTTGTAGGGGACGTTAAACCGAGCGCGTGCATATGTGGTTCGTAAAAATCAGACTTCGTATGCAAGAGTTATGACCGAAATAGTAAAGTTACTGTTCACGATAATTTTTGATTAAAATAGAAAGTTACCTAGGGTAGGTTTCCATTTCCGGAAACCCACCCTTCCCCTTTTCTCTCTCCTCCCCCCCCCCCCTCGAGCTCTCTCTTCTCCGGTTCGGCGATTTTCCTTCCTCCTCCGACTGCCGGCGATTCCGGCCACCCCAAGGCGTGCCACCGGTCATCCCAGGATCGCCTCCTCCCTCCGAGCACCCCTGCATCCTTGGTTTTCCACGATTTGGCCGGAAAACCACGGATCGAAGCCAAAACCACTCCGGATGCAGTTTGAGGATTTTGACGATTTCCGGCGATTCCGGCCACCTCCGGTCCCCATCTTTCTGTCGAAGGTTTGGTTTTCATCACTGATTATTTCCCCTATGGTCTTGTAACACGATTTGAAGTGTAGAGGCCGGATCGAATTAGGGTTCTTGAATTTTCTGGGTTTGTGTTCTTGGTTTGATTTCGACTGTTTCTAGTTGTTATTTGTAAATGTTGTAGTTATGAAGTGGAATCAGTGTGTTGAGTAGGTGTTGTAGCTGGAATTTGGTGGCCGGAGGTGGAGGTTGGCCACCGGCGCGTGAAACAGGGTTTTGGCCGGAAATTGTGACTGTTGAACATGTATTCGATCCATTTTACATCTAGTTAATTAATCGAAGCTTGGAAATCGATTTGGAAGTGATTTGAATATAATTTTGATGGTTGATCAAGAAAATTGGTGAAATTGTAAATCGAATTACGAGGAATCCATCGATCGGATTTCCTCGGTTTGGCCTTTGAGCCTATTTATTAAGGAGATAATATTTTTGAAGAAGATTGGGAGAAATTGGGCAATGAAAGTTGATATTAGGGTTGATTTTAATTAATTCAATTTAATTTTCCCAACCCGAAATTAAAGTTACGAACGTTCTATTGTACAGGACGTGAGGAGGATTTCCTCGAGGAGGGTTTGGATCGACGGCAAGCTTAGCCGTACTTTGTGAGTGGACTTTTGTTTTCAAACAAGTGATGCATGCGTTTATTTATTAAAGCTTGTTTTATTTTATTAACGTATTTTCCGAGCATATAAAGATAATTATGATTTATCTTATGGAATTACTTCTAAATATTATTTTCCATGAAGTATTTATGATTTATATCGGTTGAGAATTTGGTTATAAAGTTGTTATGCTCGGATTCGAAATTATATTTGAGACTTTATTTTTAAATGGAGTTGGTTGAAATAAATCTCCATGATTATTTACTGATTACGATTTTAGGCATTGAGAATGCCTCGTTAATTTATACGGCTTTTTACGAAAATCATTGTACGGTTGGGAATCGTACCCGTATTGTTCCTTATACATGGGACTTGGGGAAGCTTTAAGGATTTAACGGTTTTTAAACCGCCATACCTAGGGTCGTTATTTGTATATTATATTACTGGCTAGCCTATTAGTACTCCTCCCTACTTACTATGTGTTTGTGGGTGAGTAAGAGCAGAGCATTGGATGCTCCAGAGTGTGGGACACTCCGACCCGAGCCTAAGAGGCTCCCTTATTTAGTATGGTGAAATTTCTTCCCCATCTTTTATCGTTATTTGACTAGCCTCGCTAGTCCGATGTATTTTCCCAGCGGGGCTGATATGGTTTGCGAGTTTTGAATTTAAAGAAATATGTTTTATAAACGTTGCATGCATCGAGACTTTATATTGTAAACTTGTGGGAAAGTATAAATTTATCTTCATTATACTTATTTATTTTGTCCACTCACTCTAACGTTTTTATGTACTTTCCCCCTGGGCCCTTTGGTTTAAATTGCCCAGATCACAGTGTTGCGGACCGGCATAGGAGCGGAGGCTAGTACCACCTTTATCATCCATTCTCAGTAGGATATTGATTAACCTACTTATTGTATTATATTCCGAGTCTATTCCTTAGATTGCTCTGAATACTTGTTGAGAGTGGATTTATACTTTTGTATAATTATGTGTATAAGAGTGGTTTATTTTGGGAGATTGTTGAACGATTGAGTTGCTGGGTTGTATTTGTTTAAGATGTTAAGACTGTGGAGTTTGATGTTTATACTTGGAAAATTATGGAATGTTGCTAGGAAGCAGGGTGGCTTCAAGCATAGCATTTAGAGTATTTGAGGAGTGTTTTCAGCAGGTTTAGGGTTGCCCATTTTTAGGGGAGGTTCTGTAGAATTTTCTCGAAAAGTGGGTCCCGCAGGTCCACCTAGGAGTTAGGAGGGTAATTCCGGGGTGGGTCCTGACAATACATATACCACAAACCTGTTTTTCTGGTTTCTCTTGTTTTTCTTGCTATGGTTGAGCCAAATGATTCCTTTGCATCTCTAAAGCATACAATATGCATTAACCATTTGAAAATTGGTCATTTATAATCCCAAACTTTTTTAAGGTTGTCATCAATAAGAAGTTACCTCATCCACAAACGTATTCGCAATTTCTCCATTTATGTTAAATTGTTCGACAATTGTTGCCAGAGAGTTTGTCAAACGTGTGCTATGACCAACATCAGGTCGATAATGAAAATTTGGGTTTGAAAAATGTGCTACAAACAAGAAACCAAAAAGTTATATAGTATAGATCTTCATCTAACTAAGTAATTATCAAGATACAAACGTATTTCGAGATAGAGAAATAATACCTGCTGCATGCAATGGTTGACTTAATGTGTTATCCCATCGATTATTGATGATTTTAAGCACCCATTTCTTTCCTCTCATATGTAATATTTGTTGTTTCACTCTTTCAAACATATCATATAATATGGGCATGGTTGGCTGAATTTCTGTGTCAACAATTCGAAGAATCTCATACAATGGCTTATAAATTTTAATAATTGAACCTTTATGGCTTTATCTTCTTTCTATTATTCAACTATAAAGTTACAAACTACATACAAAGTTACAGACATAGTCACAGACTGCACAATACCAAATCTCTCCTCACACAGATTTGCATTTAGACTTTTAGAGAATTACTTCTCACCCAAAATCTCCTTGAGGGTATTTCTCCAATTCTCCTCACCTAGATTCGCCTTGAGGAGATTTTTTTCCTCACTTAGATTCGCCTTGAGGGGATTTTCTACTCACCTAGATTTACCTTGAGGGGATTTCTCCTCACTCAGATTTGCCTTTAGGAGATCTCTCTTCACACAGATTTTCATTTATTAGATAATTACTGAGTTTTTTTTTTTATCTCAAATTTTACAGATATTTCTTCACTTTATCGAGGATATATTGCAAATATCTAATATATCGGTGATATTTGATGATGTCAGAGAAATTTAGCAGAAATGGTAAAAGATAAGATATTTACCCATAGATATATCGGTCCTTCGAAAAAAGGAGATATCAGATATATCGCAGATATTTAAAACCTTACGTCAAACTAGCGCGATTCTTGACACTGTACTCTAGCACTAGCTACCACACAACACGAGCATATATATATATATCCACCACAACGGAAAACTGCCGGGAGGAAAAGGTAGGGACTAGGGAGGCAAACTGGGGTTTCAGACAACTAGCTAGCTAGGGTTAAATCTACGGTTTGAAGACTGCTGAGATAGATAGAGGGAACAGATCGAGTTTATGATTGTTACGGAGGCTAGAGTACTTTCCATTAGGGTTTCTCCAAGTCCCAATTGCGAGTACGTACTGCTAATGAGAACTAAACTATTGTACATAATGCTTGCATTCTAATTCTTGGTATTTTCTTATTTTGAGGTGGTTAATTTCTAGGGTTTGCTCCACAAAGTGTAAGGGAAGAATTTCTCTAGCTAGGGTTAATAAGGAGCTAGCAGCCAATGAAGCTTTTCATGTGAGAGAAATTAAGATTGGCAACATATATCAGATCATAAACAACGAACCATGTATGAAGATCTTGGCCCTAATATATAAATATTTAATCTAAATGATCGATCCACAAATTTCAAAGACACGTACATACAGCTCATAGAATATGTGATAGATACATATAGTATAGCTTAATTGTTGGGCAAAACAAAACCTGTTGAACAAGACAGAATATTCAAATATGATCAGACAAGTTTGATAACATCGTTAGAGACACGAGCACGATGAGCAAAGCTAGGGATACCCTATACGACATGCTCAGCACTCGTCAGTCCGCTCTTGAAATAGTTTGAATAGATATATTCGTTTGAATCGTTTCAATTTTCTTTGTTTAATTGCAACTATTTATGAGGTATGTATTCTTTTATATTTTCTTATTTATATGCAATCGATTAAAATAATACATATTATGAATCAATGATCATTACAACGTTAGAATTATAACTTATTAACATGTCACAACTCATCGACATGATAAACATTCTTTTTCTATTAATTACTTATTCAACCACTCATGCTCATGGTATTAAGCTTTCTTAACTCCTCCTTCTTTTCAGAATAAGATTATCTAGAAGGAAATCTATAATACAACCACGTATTAGTGAATAAACTCCATCATTACATAAATGAACGTCATAATAGTCCTCAAGTATGAAACAATCGAACTCGCCGCGCACTTCAAATACAAAAAGCAGTGCACAATCGCTAGTATATATCTTGACGAGCAACAAAGCATGACTTTTCTTTTGTGCTTGATGAAGAGTGAAACCTTAAATTAGATTTCAGAAAAACTTTTAAAATTAACTGTTTTTGTATAATTATCACTAATAATTATCATTGATTATTCCACTCCAACTGGGCCATCATAACTGTTTTTTTCCCCTTCTATTACATGTATGAGTCGCTTACTAGTTATGGTTAATCTTACTTAATCTTATTCTTATGGTTTCAAAACTTATAACATGATCTACGTATCTTGAAAATAAGTAAGGTTAGGCGAACCACAGTTGTGAGTTATTTTACTTTATGTAAAGATTTAAATTTCGATTTCGGTACTTCAAATTTAAGGAAATTTGGGAGATAATTTTCGATTTCATTGGAAATTTCCGTTAAAAATGAAGAAATCACGTTAATTGTATTTATAAAATTATATTTTTGAATAAAACTTTTACATAAACTAAACTAACCTATAATAAACCTACTTACAATATAACCTTTCTAAAATTGTACATGCATAATAGAATTATGATATGTTGAGCCAAGACTCGAAGAACAAAAAGCAGATTCGAAGAACAGAGAACATTTAAAAAGAAATTTTATTAATGTAACCTATAATAAACCTATTAGAGGTTACATTAACATATAACAAAGAACATATCGCAAAGAACAAAGGTTAACTTTATTGTAGGAACTCAACATAACCTCGTCTTTTTTGCTATTAATTAACAAAAAATATATTTATGCAATTAACAAAAGAAAAGAAAAAAAAAGATCTCATTGTCGGTAACATACAAAATTTCATGAAAATTTTGTGAAAATTTCTAACAAATTTTCGGTGTGAATTTTTAAATATATTTTTTGTATGTAAATATTTCAAAAATTAAGAATTTTGCCGAAATAAATGAAAAATTTTGGAACATTTCAGGTAACTTTTGATGGAAATGATATAGCACATGAATTTCGTTTCGGTACTTCAAAATTACAAAAGTTTCGACGGAAATTTTGGCACTTTCAGAAAAATTTCAATCCTCAACGTTATATGACAGCTAATGTAATACAAAATTCAACAAATCAGAAAAATTTATTATATGACGTGACTGTGTCACTTCAATTATCAAATAAAGTGAAATACAGGTAATACCAAAAACATGGTTTACCTAGCATTATTCTTTAAAATTAGTTAATCTTAGTCCAAATTACACAAATTCCTTATTTTTTTTACACGAATGAATTCACATATATTATCACCAACAATGCCAATAACTTTAAGTATCTCATTAATTTCACTTTGGCCAATGATAGTTCAATATTTTGGAAACAAATAATGAAGAATTTGTGGATCAAGAGACTAATTTTCAAACCATAATTAAATATTTTTATACCACACAAGCAACACTAAATATCACCAATATTGCCCCAATACTATTTGGTTTAGGACATAAGTACTCTCTTATTCATAAGTGCGTGGTCGTGTATTCGACTCATGAAAAACTAGTTATTGTAATCTTAGTTGTTGATGTAATGGAAAAAAAAAATTCACTAATGGAAAATTAATAACTTCTACCAAAATTTTAATTTATAATCATTTAAAGAACCAAATAACACTATGGAAATGCTCTAAAAGATCTAAGAGCATTTCAATGCACTTTCTAAGGAGCTTCTAAGTTCAAATTTATGAAAACATAAAAATGCTTTCTTTGACTCTCGCAAGAGAGAACTTGCGGCAGCGGCAAATCTCGGAAGGCGGCGGCGCTGTACCTTGGACCTGGAAGGGTGTTTCATCTCTCTCTCGTTTATACATCGGAGATGACGGCGGTTTTGATCGTCGGGATCTCTTAGTTTTGGACCAGAAGCTTTTGGATGGTAGCCAGGCTGTGAAAGGCGGAGTGACGGCCTAGGTGACAGTGTTAGGCTCTCAGGCTTGGAAATTCGAAGGGGTCTCAATCGATGAAGCGGTAGAGGCGACAGAGTAAGGCTTCTCGCTTTCCTTCTTGCCAGCTTCGGGTGGGACTAAGCAAGGCGAAAGCTTCACCTTCAACTTTGCTATCGCGTAGCTTGTCAGCGTTACCAGAGTTGAGGCTGTGGGCTTGACTCGTTTTGATAAAGTAGGTACAGGCGGAGGCAAGCCTATTGATGACCTTGATCTGGAGGCTGAGGTGGATGTCAGCGGAGGTAAGGATGATGTCGACAGAGGCAAGATTGCTGTCGGCGGTGGATGCAGCAAGAAGGTTGACGACGGCTATGCTATGTTGGTTCTGCTAGGGTTTCTCCCATTTGGGCTTTCAAATGGGTTGCTGTGGATGTGGGCCTCTCTTTTGGTTTTTGGATTGGTCTGTTTCGAATCCAAAAGACCAATAGGGCTTTTTTGGTAGGCAGAGATGCTGAAACTGATCAGATGGAGGAGTTACCAAAAGACGGTAGAGCTATGGGAGATGCAGGACCATCTTCCTCTACTAGCAATATTTAAATTTCATTTCGGTCGCAAAATCTAGTTGCTCGGTTGTTATATTTATTTAAACTGCTTTTGAGGTTTTTAGGTTTTGTTAGAATAAAGGTGTGTGAACTTCCTTAAAAGGTACCCGTACCCGAGAGTGCGAGGTTTTGTTATTTCTAAAATAAGTCATTTGTATGTCCTAAATGATGACTCTTTATGTCGGCCCCTCAGGAGTGTATTGTTTCTGGTACTGCTTACTGAATATTATAAAATTGGATGACTTATTTCGATTCAAAAAGATCAAATTTATGAAAAAGTCCCATATATATGCTCTGCATAGCAAAACTTCTATATGTTGGATGATAATTGCCAAATGTACCAAGTAGTTGGTCCAAATCTATCTTTAATAATTTAACATACCACACCAAACAAAGTTATTGGGTATGAGATTCTCATAAAAAAAAAGTTATTGGTATGAGTATTTTTATTTATTTTTGGTTACAATTGGGTATGGGTATGATAATTTTGGTCCATGTATTCAGGATATCCTTCATAGAATTTCTCCATATAACTTATTACAAAATTTCCTTAGATGTAGCTCATGTAGTAGGTTGCCAACCTTTCCCCTATTAGGTTATAGATTCCCACCAAATTAAATTGAAAGCCTTTGCTTACAAATCAAATTCTACCTTCCTTAATCTTTTTCTTGTTTTTGGTTATGTAATAATCTTGTCCTTGCCACTGAAAGAAGTAAATCAAAAGTAGAAAAAATTTGAAAAATAATAGCTTAAATGTAAAAAAGCAGTTACCAATTCTTATCCAAGAAAAACCAAAAACCAAAAACTAAAAACCAAAAAACCCAGTCCCATTTACACCATCACTGTTCTTCTTCTTCTCCCTCTCTTAAATTCTTGTGGGAATCAATACCAGTAACAAGTAAAGTCTCTCTCTCCCTCTAAAAATAACTCCGTTTGAACCGGTCCATCTATATCATCTATCTCTCTCTTTCTCTCTCAATCAACCTCTTTATTATTACCCTCCTTTTGCTTCCTCTCTCTCTCTCTAGGGTTTTGATTCTGATTTCTGTAGCACAGACCCAGAATCATCATCATCCTCATCTATCCAAAGTTCCCATCTTTTTTGTGTAATGAGTTCAACATCTGTGAAACCCAACATGCTGCCTGCGGGCCTGGTCTCCAATCTCCAAGACGTGTTGAGCAAAAGAGGTGGAGGTGACCAACCCACTGAGCCTTCAACTTCTGAAGCTGCAGAGGACCCTGTTGATAGTTCCAAGCCCATCGTTTTGGTCACCAATGGTGATGGGATTGACTCCCCTGGTCTTACTTACCTTGTTGAAGCTCTCGTCCGCCAAGGCCTTTACAATGTCCATGTCTGCGCTCCTCAATCGTGGGTTCTCTGTAAATTTTGCTTCTTTTGCTTTGGTTTCTCTGTGTTCTAATTTGGGCATGTGGGGGGTTCTTAAGTTTCCTCATTTGGGTGGGTGGGTTCTGTTTGGTTATTGGTTGCTTTTGCGTTTTGTTCATCTGGGTATGTGGTATTCTTTCAATGTAGTATTGGGATTGTGCCTGTGTGATTCTGTAGTTTCTGAAAGTTGGTTGCTTGCTTTAGGGACAAATCAGTATCCGGTCATTCCGTGACTCTCCGAGAAACGGTTTCTGTTAATTCTGCTGAGATAAATGGTGCCACAGCTTATGAAGTTGCAGGTACAGCTATATTTTTATTTACAAGTCGTTGCAAATCGGATTTCAAGATTAGGATTGATATTCATGCCTTTTTTTTTTTCCGGTGAATTGAGAAGATCATTTCTTGTGTGTGTGTGTGTGTTACTGCAGTCATATGCCCCGCAGGGCTGTGTATTGATCTTGTCATTTGATAGTAATATGCTTTGCAATGATTCTTTTACTCAGGTACTCCCGTAGATTGTGTCTCATTAGCGTTATCTGGCGCACTGTTTTCTTGGTCAAAACCTCTGCTGGTTAGCATGAACATGATGTCTTTTTTAGTTCATATCTAGATTTTGTGGTTCAGCATACTGAGTGTTGAGAATAATATGGTTTCAGGTAATCAGTGGAATCAACCGGGGATCAAACTGTGGCCATCACATGTAAGTTGTAATTTATAAGCCTCTGTAATGTTCGTAATGTCTTCAATTTTGCTTATACTCAGTATTTAAAGTTTCTATTAATAGACACTTGTAATGATATCCAGTAAACGTGAGTAATGGCTCTGTTTTTTTTTTTGGTTACCTTGCTAGCAATGAATAGCCTGTATTTGGAGGCTAATGTTTGCTTTGTATGTTAATTTTTACCAGGTTGTACTCGGGTGTTGTTGCTGGAGCTAGGGAGGCACTAATAAGTGGAGTGCCCTCTTTATCAATATCACTAAATTGGTGAGTTTTCAATCCCTTGCAATTTGATGCTCAGTTGCTCTTTGCATATAAATATTGATAAGTTAATCTTTGGTGTTATAATCTAATTTAGGAGGAAGGATGAAAGTCAAGAAAATGATTTCAAAGATGCAGTTGCTGTTTGTTTACCTCTAATAAATGCAGCAATCGGGGATATTGAGAAGGGGGAATTCCCCAAGAGTTGCTTTCTGAATATAGAGATTCCTTCATCTCCTTTATCAAACAAGGTTTGTGTTTCTGAACAATTGTTGAATTGTCTGGCCTGGAATAACGTTATTGATTTGCATATGACCTGGTTCTGGTTCTGTTTTTTTATTTTTTTATTTAGTTTTGTTTCTTTACTTACCTTCTTGATGACTTGAAGATTTAAGTAATTTCAGTTTGAATCCCAGTCCCTTGGATCTTTCATCTTTCAACTTGTATGGAGTGAAAAGTGCTGATCTTTGACTAGTGTGTGCTGTATTTTTAGCAGTTAATAGTTACTTGTATTATATTCATGTGTTAAATTTTAACTACTACAACTGTAAAACATCATAAGACAAATCACCAAACTCGAAGGAGAAGGCACATTATTATCCTACATTACCATGGTAGTTTTAGCAATGCAGTTGAATTATTTGACATTGCCTAAGAAGAGAGGCAATTTTGCAGTATATAATTTGTTGCTCAATGTGTTTACATAAGTTTTAGTTGTGAAAGAGTTCTTTTCGTGTATCTTGTCTTCTACTTATTGAAGGTAATTCCTTTTCTCAATAGGGTTTTAAAATAACCAAGCAAAGCACATGGAGATCTACTCCCAGCTGGCAAGCTGTTTCAGCTAATCGTTATCCTCCTGGACATTTCATGAACAGTCAACAAAGCCTTGGGATTCAGCTTGCACAACTTGGCCGAGATGCATCTGCTGCCGTAAGTTGCTTTCGCTAAAAAGATGGCTTTTTTGTTCAGTTGAAATGAAAGATGGCCCTACCTCATTTGGTTTTCATTCTTGGATTGTTATATATTTTCTCTTTTCTTAGGGTGCAGCTCGTCGTGTGACAACACAGAAGAAGAATGTGGAGATTGAATCAATTGGAGCTGCAGGAAAATCTGATTTTGAACGGGTGAAAAAGTACTTCCGACTAGAGGTAAAGGCATGTGAGGTTACATCTGGAAGCAACCATATGGACAGGTTTAATTTGTAGTTTGGATGATACATGATGGACAATAAGAGTGAGGAAATGCAAATGTGAAATTATAGCTCATTATCAGGCTATTCTAAATTTCAACCACCAAAGTGGTCTTCTTAGATTAGTTAAACCTCTGTGGAAGCAGGTGGTGCTTGATTACTGTAGAACTTCTTCAAAATTGAAGTCCTGTACAGTTCTAATCTACAAACAAATACTAAAGGCCTTTTTTAGGATAGCATATATTTCCATGAGTTGCTTCTAGCAATTACATTATTCTACTTTTCAGCACAGATAAAGTTTTCATTACTTTTAAGTTCCACTTCTCATTTTGTATGCTTTATATTTTTCTCTCAGTTTTTTGTTCTGCTTTTTAGTATTTTTCTTGTTGTAAATACTAACCCATGAGTATATATTGATGTGGACAGTTTGTGGATAAAGAGCAGGAAAATACGGATGAGGATCTGGATTTCAGAGCACTCGAAAGCGGATTTGTAAGTTGAAAGTTTCATATCCCCTCTCTATGTCTAATTTTAAAGGTTTTGACTGTTGAATGGTTAAGGACGGTTTCTGACAAATTTCATCTTTGATTTATACTTCTCTGATTCACTTAGACATAAGATGATCCTGTTGGTGATTGTTTGAGCAATAATAGAATTAGTTGTAGGAGGAGGATTGTGCCAATAAATAGGTTCATCTTGGTTTGGTTAACATTTCCTAGTAGGATCCACATCATTTTATAGGGTCCCGACTTTGAACTAATTACAGATAAGCTCTTAAATGATCAACTTAATATGTTTTGCGCACGTAACTTTTAAATGCTTATTGATTTTCTGTAAGTTGGCACTCACCTCTCTTCAGAGCGTATTCATAGAGATCATGAATAGATAAGTTTACATCAACTTCTTTTAGATGGTAGGTGTATTGGGTGAATTTCTTATGTCTAGGTTGGTCTTAGAAACATTTATGATTGATCACAAGAGTGGTTGATTCTCTCTCTAACAGGTATCGGTAACTCCTCTTTCCCTTTCACCACATCTCGAGTCCGATACTCAAACAGCTGCCTCCAATTGGATCTCGTCTGCACTTCAAGAGCAATAAGGCATTCCAACTTGACTTTGTGTTCATCTGGAGTTCCGATATTATTTTTTGGGGGTCTGCAGTTTATTTATTACCAATTTAACAGTCGATCACGATTTTTAGTGTCCATTTCTATAATTTATTTTCTGTAGTTTCCACTTTAGTTGTTTTGGTTTATTTGGTCATGGAGCAAATGCTTCTGGTAATCCTATGGCATGTTTTAGAAATGCCAGTTTGTTGTTTCTTTTTCATTTTTCTTTACCAGCATAACATTGCCGGTTGTATTGTAATTGGATGTGGTTATATTCTCATTGTTATGTTACAGGATGACTACTTTGTTTGTGGAAATTATAGTAGTTTCAGTTCCAAATCTCACCCTTGTGTCATTGCATTTTTTAAAGGAGTTATTGCTTTGCGCCGCAGAAGAAATTCCCGCTTACATGATATATGATAACGTAATTCAAGTTTCCTTTACTTATCCAAACTTCAAAGTAACAAATCCAGATTGTTACTCAACAAGTTCTTCTAACAGTTCCATTGCAACAAGCAAAGTAGTGATTCATTATACCCTTTACATTTAGATTGAGCATCTAGAGGATACATTCTTCAAGTATCACGTTGCCCGAATGGAAAGACAAGTACATACTGCGTATGCATGATAAATATGTATGTATGTATCTTCCATGAAAAAGTTGAAGAAGTTTTTCGATCCTTAAGGGCTATCCAGTCTCCAAGCACTGTTCTGAAATTGATCTTCCGGTATCATCCAACCAATAAACCGTGCTCTTAATATAGATTACCCAAAATGCGAAGGATGAATACAGGGATGCAACTTTTTCCACGACTATTATTATAAATTTTTCTCCATGCCTGCTCCTCACTCGTAAACGTGATTATCAAAACATTTCTATATAACTGGCCATGATAGTTACCGTACTTGAAAGTTAACTATTGAAAACAGATATCTGAAACAACTAATGGTTAGAAAAGCTGGGAAGTTTGTTATATTCCACAAGGAGATAAACTTATTTGAAATTGAAAGCTAATCAAAACAGTAAAGGAGTTCATTATTGATTGAGCATTGGTACATTTCTAAATGCAACTGGTCATGAATACACATACTAAAGGAGATCAGCTATACATAGTAGCTTTAAACTCTTTCAAGTTCTCTAACGATCGAGTAGAACCAAACTTTCAATGTAAGTACCTGCTGAAGTTTTGTAATGACTATCCTGCGCCAAGCTAATCCCTGTTTTCTTTATCAGCTTCATTTTGAGATCATATAGAACCATCTGGCCCGTATCTCCTTCATCACCTTTAGTATGCTTTTTGTCCTTCGCAATGAGTTCGTTCTGGATACTAAACCCCAATGGCAAATAGTCTCTTCCGGGCAGTAAAACTGCAGTGTGCAACTTGGTAAAAGACTGTTCTTTCAGAACCCATATGTCCATATATTTTTGTGGTTTCTGGCAATCAGGACCTTCAAGATAGGAATAAAAAAGGCAAACCAAGCCATTGTAGACTCCAACATATGTGAAGCCCTTGGTGGAAATAGTATCTGGAACCATTAATTCTTCAAATTCTTCACTATCCGTATCAAATGACACAAACCTAAACTTTTTTGACTTTGTAAAAAGCCAGTATGCCACTCCATTGAAAAATGCGCATCCTCGACACCAGTCTGGATTGAACTTTAACCAAGGAGGAATTACTTCAATCATCTTCCAAGAGCCAGTACTAAGACTATAGACCTGCACCTTTATGATAGATCGAACATACCAACCCATTGTTACCACTCTGTAGTCATTAAGCTCCGGGTGGAATCCAAATGAGAGAGAGATATCATAACTGGAATAATGTGGTTTGAATATTGATTGTGGAAGAGTCCTAAATTTCCTAATACATGGATTCCATATGCATATAGGACTACTCGGCCGCAGTACTTGATCCGAAATACAAACCAGCCCATTACTTGAACCATATATCCTAAACTGTTCCTCAGTCCACAAGGGATGTCTCAACTTCAAACACTCCTCAAATGTTTCAGTAGAAAATAGCGAGTGGCAAAGTGCTGGCTTATCTCTCAAGCGCTGGAGGGCAATTAGATAGGTATGCGAAAGTTTTGTAACATTCCTGTTAAGATGTTTACTAACAAAACTTGGGCTGCCAATCAAACCACGCCATGACTGGGATACACACCTAAACCGAAGGAGCGACTTTGCAGGTAATCTTGCTAGGATGTTGATCAAGATTTCTTCAGGGATATAACTAACACTACTAATAGTACTACTACTACTACTACTACTACTACTACTCTTCTTGCATTTGTTTCTTCTCATCCTGAATAAAAAAAGAAGTCACAAAAAAGGATACTAGTTTCAGTTTTGCTAAAGATTCAATTGTCTGTGCTCACAATAAACCAATAATTCTTTGTACAACCCAACCAACTATTGAGCTATATAACAGAAAGGAATCAGATTTGAATCAAAATGGCTTATGGGTGGGTGCTTCAAATTGAAATTCCGTTTTTACGTTAACACAGAAGTAACAAGTAGAAATCATAGTTATGTGAACCAGCAGAAAACCATGAGATCTTACTATGTTAAGAAGTAAATTGGATATAACATATACATGAATAAAGAAAGTAAAGACCGGCCATAAAAGCTCGTACCTGATCGAGAATTGAGATGCTCCGAGATTTTGCGGCGACAGAGAAGTCAGAGGAGTGAGAGAGGGACTTCGTCTTTGGTTAAGTCCTTGTTAAACGACATCGGGCTTGGAGGTGTTATGGGTCTGAAACGCAATATGCTAAAAGCAGCTTTAGTAATTTCTTAATCAAATTTTAATTCTAACTCACCATTTTTAAAATAAGTCTATATCAGTTTTTCTTTATTTTAACTAATTTTTAAATTTATATATTTTTTTGAATAAACAAGAAATAGTTTAAATTTCTGACATCATAGATTTAAATTTGAAGCTTACTAGCTTCAACACGAAGAATGTGAAGGGGTGGTTAAGAAGGGTTGGAGTACTAATACCGGTACACCTATGTATTGTGTAATAAAGAAGATCGCGTTTACACGCATAAGGTTGGATAATTGGCAGAAGCAAGCTTTCAGGGGGTGCCAACTGCAAATGTTAGGGGTGCGCGCTCGTTTGGAAGATTTGATGGATGTTGCCATATCTAAGGAGGTGCAAAATGAGAAGAAACTGCTGATGGAGCGATTGCAACGCTTACTGTCCCAAGAGGAGTTATTCTGGAAATAGCGGTCTAGGGTAACTTGGTTGAAGGAGGGAGATAGAAATACAGGCTTCTTCCAGAGGAAGGCATCAAATGGGAGGAGAAAGAATACTCTGAATGGTTTGTATGATGACATAGGACTCTGGTGTGATGATGATTCAGGAATGGAAAGAGTAGTATCATCTTATTTTTCTAAGATGTTTGCGGCCTCAGAGCTGGATTATGAAGCCATGGAACTTACTTTAGATGATATACAACCCTCGGTGACTCCGGATATGATTGATATTTTGGGGGCACAATATACTAAAGAGGAAGTAAAAGATGCTCTTTTTCAAATGTACCCTACCAAGTCGCCTGGACCAGATGGGATGCCTCCCATTTTTTCCCAACATTATTGGGAGACGATTGGTTTTGATGTTCCATCTGCAGTTCTTAGCTTCTTACATTCAGGTTAGTTGCTTCGTCAGATTAATTTTACACATGTATGTCTTATCCCCATGCCAAGGTTGATAATCCTGAACATATGTCGGATTTTAGACCTATTGCTCTCTGTAATATCATTTACAAGATTTGCTCCAAAGTCATAGCTAATAGGAGTTGGTGCTGCTGGATTTGATTTCTCCATTCCAGAGTACTTTTGTCCCTAGACGTTTGATTACGGACAATTTACTAGTGGCTAACGAGGTTGCACACTTTGTGCATAATAAACGTGACGGAGGTGAGAGATGTATGGCTCTGAAACTTGATCTTAGCAAGGCCTATGACCGGATGGAATAGTCTTTTCTTCGCAAGGTAATGGTTCAATTAGGGTTCGCTCATGATCGGATTGAGATGGTGATGCAGTGTGTAACCACAGTCAGATATTCTTTTTTGGTCAAGGGTAAACCAAGAGATTTGGTGATTCCAAGTAGGGGATTGAGGCAAGGTGATCCATCATCTCCCTATTTGTTTTTGATTGGAGCAGGAGGTTTTTCAGCATTATTACAACAGAAGCAGGAGTTGGGTCTGTTGCCTAACATTGGGGTATGTACAAATGCACCTTCTGTGAATCACTTGCAAATGCAGATGATAATATGATATGTGCACATACTTCTTTAGATGCATGTTATGAGTTACAGGATGTGATTGAGACTTATGGTAAAGCATCTGGTTAGTTGGTCAATTTTGACAAAAGCTCTGTGGTTTTTAGTAAGAATGTATCGAGTGAACTGCAAGGGGAAATCTCGAGTTTATTGGGAGTGAGGATTGTAGCCTCTCATGAAAGGTAGTTGGGGCTTCCAGCTTATGTAGGCAAGAAGAAGACTGCTACATTTTAGTATATTAATGAGAACATGGCTAAAAAAATTTCTCATTGGCAAGGTAAATTCCTTAGTGGAACTGGAAAGGACATTCTGATTAGAGTGGTCGCTCAGGCTCTTCCAACTTATGCCATGAGTGTTTTTCAGCTAACTAATGGGTTTTGTGAAGACTTGGAATAAATGTGTGCGAGATTTTGGTGGGGAAGCACAACGAATAAGACGAAAATTCATTGGAAGACATGGAAAGCTTTATGTACGTAATTCGAAGAAAGATGGAGGGCTAGGGTTTCACAGGTTGTCTACTTTCAACTCCACCATGTTAGCAAAACAGGCTTGGTGAGTAGTTTCTAATCCTACATCTCTTGTGGCTTGGATTTATAAAGCAAAATATTACCCAGAGAATAATTTTTGATCAGCTCCCACTCATGCTACACCATCGTATTCATGGTGAAGTATTATATCTACTAGAGAAAATTTGAAGGCTAACTCCTACTGGCAGATTGGAGATGGCTCCAGAGTGAATGTGTTTTCGGATTGTTGGGTACATGAACTCCCTCTTGGAAAGCCTATTGGAAGGCCTAATTCGGTAGGGGAAGTACAATTGGTCAAGGAATTGATCACAGAAAATGGTTATTGGGATAGTCCTCTTCTTCAGGCCTTATTTACTCAAGAGGAGGTGGAGCCTATCTCAAGGATTCCTTTAAGTCAACGAGTTGTGGAGGATAGGTTGGTTTGGAAGTTGGCCAAGGATGGCAAGTTTTCAGTCAAAACTATTTATAGTAGTTCGGTGAAAACTTTACCTAATATTGTCCCGTTTGATCTTCCCGTGAATGGTAGTTTTTGGCAAAAGCTTTGGAAAATGAATATTCCAAACTCAGAAAAGATACATATATGGAAGGTATGTCACGATATTTTTCCTTCTATGGAACGACTAGATTCAAAGAGAGTCCAATTGGAGTCCCAACTTTGTGTTTTATGTGAGCAAAGCCGTGAAACAACCCTGCTTCTTTGCAAAGAGTGTTCTTATTCTAAACTCATTTTGCAATCTCATGGAGTGTTGAGTCAGCTTTGCTACAGCCCTCAAGTTGAGGGATTTGATCTCATTAGTTGGATTCAGTTTTGTGTCCAATCTCTCTCGGTGCCAATATGGGAATCTTAGTTTGTTTACTCTGGGAGATTTGGAAGGAAAGAAATCACAGAGTGTGGGAACACAAGAGAAGTGCATCTTGTGACGTTGTCTTGAAGGCCCTGACGAGACTACAAGAGTTCAGTTTTCACAACTTAAAGGTTGTGAGTTCAGCTACTCGGAGCTCATAAGGGGTGAAATAGTCAGCCCCACCATTTGGTGTTTTCAAAGTGAATGTGGGCGGGGCGTTTCATCATATCACCAGGAAGGGAGGGGTTGGCTTTGTTGTTTGGAACTCGGCAGGGCACATGGTAGCTGGAAGTGGTCGACCGTTTTTCGAACTAGTTTCTGCAGAACATGCCAAGTTATTGGCATGTATAATGGCAGTTGATTTCCTACTGCAGCAGGGCTTTATGCCGGTGATACTGGAAACTGATGAGCTGATGGTGCAAAGCCAATTGACTTCTCAAGCGAGGATTAACACATCGATTCTTAGTCGATTGCATAAAGATTTGGCAGTGGTTTTGGCTGCAAACACAGACCTTTTAGTCACCTATAAGGGTAGGAACACTACTACACAAAAGGCTTCACACGACAGTTTAAAACTGTCGTCTCACGTTTTGCATTTCCGTGGTCTATCGAGGCGTCGTCTGATGAAACGCTGTCAGACGACGGTTTTCAACCGTCCTATACCGATCATTGGGTCGACGGTTTGCAGCTGACTTCGTCGTCTGATGGACCGGCAGATCTGCCGACATGCTGTCGACAGAAATATGTCGTGGTGTGACTTCTACTCATACCACTGTTTTAGGATTCCAGCGTGGTGTGACTTCCACTCATACCACGATTTTAGGATTCCAGCGTGGTGTGACTTCTACTCAGACCACGCTTTTTAGGAAAATGTGGTGTGATGACTTAAAAATTCAGTGCATGTGTGCTTTCACACGACACATATAACTCAAACTGTTGTACCATGACATTTGAGACCATGATATCAATACAAACCGTCGTCTGAATTGTAGAAATTTTGTTTGATTGTACCCTAAAAACCTCATCAGATGACATATTTTCCTACTATTGTTGTAATGGAAAAATTCAGATTCTGGAAGCAAAAATGACCAAAAGAATGGTAATTTAACCATAATAGAAAGCTGTTATAATCCCATAGCATTCTAAATGGATCCGATGTATCCACAAAATAAGGGATCACAAAATAAGGCGAACTGCAATTAAGGCCAACCCAAAAAAGACCAACTTCTAGCCTCAGTACAACTTCTACCTAAACAAATTTCTCTCTATCACTTCAAAAGCTTTTGTCACTGCTCCATCTTCCACATGATTGTCCGGTGCATTCTTCAAGTTTCTTCCCCACAGCCTCTAAGTCTTCCCTGACATCTGGCTTGTACTCAAGATTCAAATCCAACTCTGAAATTTTCAAAAAATTCAATATCAAAGCAAAAAATGCACACACAAATTTGAAACAACCACTACACAATAAAATTCCATTGATAGCAACCCGAAGTCTGTAAAATACTAACAGAATTTAAATGCCATGTAAACAACGATCTAATATTGGTCTACTATAGATTAGAAATTAATTTCTTTTGTGAGACTGACTTTGAATGGTTTTGAGCTGAGCGGATGAGCAGTTCTTTATATTGAGCTTGCAGTTTCGCCAAGTTCCATCAGGATCCGCAACACTTAGTACCAAAATGTTCATATATAAACAAAGTGACCTTAGGAATTAGACAAAGTGAGAGAGGGATGTATACTAAGGTAAAATGTGCAAGTATACAAAAGGGGTAAAGCTCTCTTGCTAGACTTTAAATCAAGATCACGCAATCAAACATAATTCTACCTAATCAACAGTTCTCACTCACACTTTAGTATGATTGATGCTACTGTTAACACGAAAATAACAGGAAAACATAATCAATTTCAATCATCCTTCTGTCACTGAAAAGCCCAAAGAATTAAACATTCACCTACATAAAGACCCTAAAATATCATCATAAGTTTTCTACACTTGTTTCCATTTCCAGGCAAAATCTCACATACAGCAAAAAGGTACTTACTTCCCTGTATAGAATTTGTTTTCAACAGGTTACAATTCTTAAAAGTGTTAGATGTGTGGTGGTGCTATTAGCTACCTCAGCATTTGATGAAACTCTTTCAGCAAATGCAGCACAAACAGAACTTTTCATCATTTTTACTTCCTGCATAAATTGCAATAATAAACTGCAAGTTTTGGCCAAAGGAAACAACAAATTGCAGACAACTTTCAAGTAAACTTACTGGCATCTCATTATTTGGTCATTCAATAGATAGTCACAATCTGATCAACCATTGTTGCTCCCTGCAATCCAAAACGCAAGTTCTTTTTTTCAATATCTATAGCCAAACAGAAGAAGATGCATGCTCATTGAAAATTACTCCCAAACAAAAATCAAAATCCGTTAAAAGTATACATTGAACTACTTTGAATTGATTGAATACCACTACAAAATTATAAACTAAGGGTATGAGACCAAGCAGTACATTACCATAACTGGAATTCATCTAAAACAAAAGTCAAAGAAATACATGCAGGTTCCAGTTAGCATAGAGGAACAATTAGTACAGTTTATAAAAAGACATCTAATAAAAAGCTATTTCTGTGGTATGTCAATTGCCGTTAGAATTTTTCTTTATGTAGAGTTCACATACATTGAGCAATTTCATGAATGATGAATACCATATACTGTATTTTTTTGTTGCAGTAGAGTCCTTGAGTTTTTTTTTTCTAGCTTGCTAAACATGAATAAAGAAATTGCAAAGAAAAACGTAGTGCATGGACCAAATTTAGAAACTACTTTCTGAGAATTGAGAAAAACATCATGATTTAATTAAACAAATATTAGTGGTTAGTTGACAGTACGGAAATCAAACAGAATTGAGTACCGTTAATCCAGTGGCCGGGAGGTCGAAAGTGAAACCCAGTTCTGTGGACTTGCTTGACTCAAACTCTTGGTAATCCTCGTGGGAAGCTTTGACTCCATTTGGGTTCAATATTAGATACAGCTACCCTCAGTTCATGCCCATTTCAGAAATAGATTCCAACGTTTTAAACTTCAAAAAAAAAAAAAATGAAATTTGATGGAAGATTTTAAAGGAATTGAAGGCGACAATTACATGTTCGTCAAATTACTTTATGAAAGCATAGATCCTAGTACGGAGAAGTGTACATTTGAGTGAAATTTGGAGAAGTGTACATTTGAGTGATTAATTACTTCATTAAAGCATAGATCCTAGGTTGGCAAATTTACTGTCAACCAAATCAAACAATATCGGTGTGCACACTACACACCAATCCACATAAAAAAAAAAAAACTTAAAGTGAAATTTAAACTACACATGAGTTTTTCATACCCTGCAAATCTCCAAAAAAATGTTGCTAAAAGCTCTGCCTCTCATCCTCCTTTCCCAACTGTGCACTTCAGAACCTATGCTCCAACTTCACCTTTTCCTTGTAGTTCTGGACATACCTGCATAAATTCAAGATTCAATGAACAAAGTTGCAAATTTAGAACTTGATAAACAATGAACAAGAATTACACACATAAGAAATAAGATACAGAACAAAAAAACCTTTACTTAGTTTCATAGCTTTCAGTCATTTCATTATAGTTTCAATTCATATATACTCTATGCTTTTTAGTTCCTACTGTCTTACGGTATTGATATGCCCTGTTTTACTTCTAAGCTTCATTGTCCTGTGCCCAGGAAGGATCCAAAAGATAAACCCTTAGAGGAATAGGCCACATAATCAACTAAAGTTGGGATATACCTGTTTACAATGATCCTATTGTACTAGATATAATCTCCAGCAAAGCAAATCAAATAGATAGAATAGCAAAGTAGCACAGAACCGTTACAGCAAAAACCAACAAAGTTTTAAATGACCACCAATTAGAGCCAAAACAAGAGTCCCTGTAACATAATAGATTGAAATCATGGCTGAGCATTCTGTCTTTTAGTCTAAGCAGAGAGATCATGGATATTGCACATATGATACCTTGTAGAGCTTCCATAGCTGTGAAAGCACACTTTGGATCCACAAACTCCACAAAGCATAAAACCATTGCCTTATCTCCACTCTGCTACCCAAACACAGGGAAACTATGGAAGCAATTTAGAAGCAAGACACAAATGGCAACAAAAAACCATTTTCCCCAAGCAAAAAGTTTTTGCTAGTTGACACGGACAAAACCATAGCCTTATGTCAACTCTGCATCACTAAAAGGCAATGACAAGTGCAGTTGCTTTCCTCTATTAGTGATTGGTGGACTCTCAGTGTTAAACCTTTATGATGTCTATCAAAATTACTTGATAGAGCTAGGCAAATGAGTGCACTTATGTGTCTAGGCTCCTTGTGAACTACTTTGATTTCTTTAAAGTCAATGAATGGACGAAATAGATCTTCATAATAAGTTAAGGTTTGAAATGACTAGAACAAAGGAATGAAATAGCTAGCAGGAAGAATGAAAGGAAGCCATTTTCTTTGTCTTACCTCGGAGGACACGAACACCAAATTATTGTTGTGGTCAAGTATCCTTCAAAATCAAGTCAATGGGGAGCAAGTTCATGTGTTCAATTGTGAGAAAGCTTGGCGGTGGAGATATAATCAAGACCTGTCATATAAAAAACAGATTCAGTGCTATAATTAAAAGCATGATTGTTAGACATGTCAAAAGGATGCTCCAGCTTTGCTTTATATGATAACTAAATGATAAAGAACATAAGCCTCTATCCAGGTGCTTTGAAGAATGACCAAAATATATATAACTGAGTATGATTGTCAAATTGCTACGAGTTTGTGTTCAATTCAAGTCAAACAACAAAGGACAGAAGCTGGGTGCTTCTATCTTAATCAAAAAAAAAAATTATGCAAACTCAGAGTACCTCAATGTTAAATGTATGGCTTGAATTGATGGAATAGAAGGGAACCAAGCGGACTTCGTCGTCCATCTTTATCTCCAAGCCCAGTAATTAAATCACTTGCTTTTGAATTATTCATGCTCTATATTCCAATTCGTAAATTCAAGCTCTGAGGTCGTCGGTAATTAAACCAATCAAAATAAGGATGCAACCCAACCAAGAAAACCAGAAACCCAATTCAAATTACACAGAATCTGAAAGATATATGATAACTGACCTGCTATTGAGTCCAAACAGACTCTCTGAATCGAGGTCCCGAATCTGTGTTCTCTCCACCACCTCAAACAATCCCTCTCCGAATCCATCTCCGACGCTCCCTCTTCTCTCCGCCTCTCCCGACGACTCCCTTGCCTCCCTCGGTATCACCTTAATTCGGTGACCTTATCTTCTACACCCTCGACCCCTCCTCCTAAACCCTACAATCCCCAATTCCTCAGGGTTCAGTTTCCCCAATTCCCAAAACCAATTAGCCAAGGGGCTTCCACGAGTGAGGCAATGACCGAAGATCTGAGGTCAGGTTCGGAAAACCCTAATTTGCTTCTCCAGCCTTCGGATCCTCACTCCGTCTTGTGCCCACATACCTGTCTCCCATACCGGACATCTATCTTCTGATGAGATCTGGAGTGAGTGAGAGAGGCAGATCTTAGGTGTAATAGAGATGAGGAGATTTGGATATTGAAAAACTAAGAGAGAGAAATCTTAGGTGCAATAGAGATGAGGAGATTGAAAGAGTTTGTTTTAGGAGAGTTGTCGAGAGAGTGAAAGAGGCTGTGTCGAAGAGAGTATTCACTCTGTGTCGGAGTTGTGGTGGAGTAAATGATATTATGTGGTGGGTCTAGGGCCTTATTTTTTTTCAAGTGTACTAATTGGTCTGAATGGTGGCTCATTGGCACACATATTATTTGATGCATGTGCAAGCCATCAGATAATGGTTTTTACATAACTGTTGTGTGAATGCTACTTTTAAATTTTCAATTTGCCTCCTATTGTTGCCTGGGTGGAGGGAAATGGGTTGGGGGGAGAGGATGGGAGGAAATAATTGGGGGGAAATGTTGGTGGGTATGTTTCTCTCTTGCAAACCTATGGAGTCAGACCACAGTTTTAAGTTAACCGTGGTATCACCACTACATGCTGGTGAAATTTAAGTGGTGCCAAATGGTGGGAAACTTGCTGCCCTATAACTATTTTAACCTCACACCACGCTTCTATTTATAAACGTCTTCTGAAGCAATTCATAATTCCAATATGAAAAACACCCGTTGGTTGAATTCATATTAGAAGACGGAAATTTTACAACCGTCGTCTCAATAATGAGAAATGATTCACACCACGGAAAACATTGTGGCGTTGTGTGAGAGGTGTCGTTTGATTCATTTTCTGTAGTAGTGGAATGCTAATATGGCAGCTCACATCCTTGCTACCCATGCGTGCAATGAACCTCAAGAGTTCTTCTTTTTTTCTACACCATCTTTTCTTCAAGCTACTATTGCAGCTGATGTTTGCTTGTTGTAATTTATCTTTGTTATTAGAACGTGTGCTTTCCATACCGGAGACTTCATGTTGAGGATGGCCTACACTTTGTCGGGGTTGGCCTTTATGCCTCATTCGCTGACGATGTAACCCAGAAATTTGCTAGCGGTGACGCCAAAAAAATATTTTTCTGTGTTGAGGCTCATACCATTGGCCAAGAAATTGAATGGCGAATATGATGCGGAGGTTTGCCACGTGTCCACTGGCCTTGATGCTCTTGACCAACATGTCATCCACATAGACCTACATTATTTTGCCCAGGTGTTCCGCGAATATGGCGTTCATCAACCGCTGGTATGTTGCCCCAGCATTCTTCAATCCGAACGGCATGACATTGTAGCAGTATAGGCCCTTGTTGGTTGTGAAGGTAGTACACTCTTGGTCGCTGGGGTGCATCTTGATTTGATTGTATCCTGAGAAGGCGTCCATCATGCTGAGCAACTCATGTCCTGCCGTTGCATCAACCAGTTGGTCAATGAGAGGTAGTGGGAAACTATCTTTGGGGCATGCCTTGTTGAGACCCTTGAAGTTGATAGGAGCATTTTAATGTGATATTTTAATAGTTAATTCCTCACATTTTGCTTAGTTAATTTCTTAACTGAATCGATTTTTAATTCAATTTCTATTTTTAGGTACATTGGAGTAGATGAAGGTGAAATGAGCGTTAGGTCCATAATTACCTGGAAATGATGGAGAAAAATGGAAATGTACTAAAATATCAATTTTACACATATTCCTACTCCGGCTAGGAGAAACCAAGCCAAGCAAAGAAGAAGGAGCGGCCGCCTGACCAAATGAACTTCAAATGAGCTGAAACCTTCCAGATCCATTCTAGACACCCAAAGGATCATTTCTTATGAAGAGTGCCAGAGCAAAATATGAGTGGAAGGCCTTCAAACAATCAGCCCAATTTTCTACAGAAGCAAAACCGGAAAACTGGACCTGTAAGAGGTCCAGCAGCATTTCCGGCCCAACCACATGGATTGAAGCTCTAAAAATTTGTCAGGATGATTTACACTCATAGAGGAACATTTGATATGAAGAAATCGGAGGCCCAATATGAAGTTTTGATGGAGAAATAATTGAAGGAATAAAGGGGCAGAAACTGACCTAAAACCAGCTCAATATTCACATGTTCATGTTTCTTACCCACATGAAGAAAGCTAGATGCTTTTCTCTTTTTCCTTGGATATATTTTTCTTCTATAATCTCTTTAATAGATCATCATCACTTCCATGTTGCTGCACCTTCATGCTTTGCTTTCATTTCATCATTTCTCTATCTTTTCCATATTTTACAAGTGAACTTAGATCTACTTTCATTATTTTTCTTCCACTCATCATTTCACTCTTCTTTTTCTTCCCTATATAAACACCTTCTCGTCTCATCCTAAACATCTTCTTTCATCCATCTCATCTTCTTTGTCTCTCCATTTCCTTTCCATTTTCTCTCCATCCTCTAGTGCATTCAACGTTTCAAGCAAGGGAGAAGAAGAAGAAGAAGGAGCCGTGAGCATCATCATCCATCCTCCACCTTGAAGCTTGCTTTCGAGATTCAAGAATCCATAACGTTTCATCCTTCATCCCCATCTCCATCTTACGGTGTAATTCAACCTCTTTCTTTGTAATCTTGCTTAGTTTCGTGAGAATTGTTTTTAGTTGACATTTATGTTTGAACAAGGTTTATATTCTGAAATTTTATGATTGAATAAAGAATTTCGATTCTTATGTTGTGATTCCAAAGTTGCTTATGTGTGATTGTTCGATTGAATTTGCTTTATAGATATCTTTTGTATTTTAATCTTATGTGGTTCGAAACACTTAGGGTTTTGATATGAATGGTGCTAGGTTTAAGAACATGAAATCGACTTTTCGTTTTGTGTAAACTTGAATCAAAGTAGTAAAGGTTTTGGACAAAAATCGAATTCAATTGACGAGGATTGCAATTAGGTGAACTTATTCATACTAAGTTGTACACTTGAGTTGATAGCCTTTCTATGTGTTTCATGCGTTGAACATGTCATGATTGACTAGCTTTCTAGGGCTTGATTACATGTTTGATAGGATTAGTCTATGTGCTTTCACTTAGATTAATTAGCATTGAAAAGTAAAATATGGGAAATCGTTTGCTTTCGAATGTTTCACATGATCAACTCCTTTCATATGACTTGGAAGAACAATGTAGGGTTAATTCGAATTTAATGATAAACTAGGGTTTAATCTTTGTTTCTTATGTTTCATTCTTGTACATGTGTTTTTATATTTTCTTTATTTTAATTTTCAATTCTTTAATTCTTAAACCCCCTCCCCCCTTATTTTTGTTCACTTGTATATATTTATTCTTTATTTTATTTTTGTAAATAATACTTTTCTTTATTTGTTTCACAATTACAAGTGTACCCTCAATCCCCGGATAGAACGATCCCTACTTACTTATATTACTAACGACATTTCAGGGTTAAATTATGCGCTTGCTTCAAGCGCATCAGAAGTCTACACACATCCGCCACTTTCTGCTAGGTTTCTTAACCATGACCAAGTTGGAAATCCACTGGGGATAATTAAATTGGTGGATGAATCCGATGCCCTAAAGCTTGGAGACTTCTTCCCGTATTGCACGATATCTTTCTTCGTCAAAGGCTCTTCGCCTTTGCTTGACCGGATAGAAAGATGATTTGATGCTCAACTTGTGCGTGATGATTTCAGGGCAGATACCCGACATATCAACATGGGACCACGCAAAGAAGCCGGCGTTGTCTCGTAGAAACTGTGTAAGTTCCGCCGCTATCTAGGGAGCGAGCTGAGCGCAGATCCTTACTATCAACTTAGGGTGCTCATGATCTGAGAGACTGATGGTCTGTAGGGATGTTTTCTGGTTGACAGGTTCCTTTTTTACATATTTATCCTCTTTGTCCCTAGGATCTTCAATTTCATCTGTCAACAGCATATGGTTGCCCACTGTTAGGATCTCATGGCAGCGCATCAACCATGCCAACTGTTGACTTCCCTTTACGCAGCCCGTTCCGTTAGGTGTGGGAAACTTCATGAGAAGCATATACTCGGTGATGATGCACTTTAGCTTATTGAGTGCTGGTCGACCGATGATGGCATTATATGAGCTGAAGCAGTCGACAACGATGAACTCTGTATGTATCTCGCTAGCGCAGATGACTAGGTGTATGTAGTTAGAACTTAGTAATTGTGTGACGTCATCGAAGAAGCTGAGCAAGGGCTTGTGGTCTTGGAGTAATTTCTGTTCCGCTGAAGTTGGTTGTAGCATCCATTGAAGATGACATTGACGGCAGATCCGCTGTCAACGAGGACCCTTCCCACTGACCATTTATTGAGCATGGCGTCGATCAAGAATGGGTTATCATGGGGGAGATGTACTTAGCGCTCTTCTTCCTCGGAGAAGGTAATGGGCTCCCATCCAGAATTTGGTAGTTTAGCGGATCTCTCATAGTGGATGTTGCACATTTCTTTGGGGTGGTTAGCGCGTGCATAACGCTTTCTTGCTCTATGAGACATGTTGGTGATCGAAGCACCGCCGTCGATGGTGTTGATGCAGTGCATGGGCTCGATGTTGGCGACCACTGGAGGTGGCTGTCGCACCTTGAACTGGTCCAACTTTTTGTCACGATACAAAGTCTCAATTGCCGTTTTGAGAGCTTTGCAGTTGTTGGTGTTGTGACCTCTGTCCTCGTGGTATTTGCATCACTTGCATGTGTTTCTTAATTTTTCCACTCTTGAGGTACTTTCTTGGGGGTGGCGGTGGGACCTGGTCCTTGCAGTGGTCATATATATACTCCGTCTGTTTGTTATGGTTATCCCCATGGGATGAGCGGTTGCCCTTATGGTAATGCTGTTCCTTTTACCACTTGCTCTGGTAGTTATCTTGTTGTCACTCTCTCTTCTTATCAGTTGGCGGCGTAGTAGGGATTTTGTTAGCGGTCTCTTGCTGGCTAAAGGAGGGTTGAGTGGACTTTGCTAGCATTGGCGGTGGTGGTGGGGTTTCTCCGTATGTGATGAACTCCGCCTGTGCGTGGATGACGACCTCGCTCATGACGTGGTCATATGAGACGTTTGGATGATTGTAATTGAGATGATAGAGAAATGGTCCCTTTAGGAGTCCTTGCTTAAAGGCTGCCATTGTTTTATCAAGATCGCGACACTAAGATACCGTCGCTCTCCACCTGGCTGTGACAAATGCCTTCAATGTTTCTTATGTACCCTATTTGACTTTGAACAACTGACTTGTGTTGTGATGTCCGACGGCCAATAGAATGAACCGCGACAGGAAAACGTTTGATAGTGCGTGGAATGGGTCGATGGATCCTGGCGGGCATTCAAAGAACCAACTCATCACCTCACTATCTAACGTTTCGCTGAACAGGTGGCAGGGGGTGGCATCATCTAATCCCTTGTTGTTAGTGACTTTCTTGAAGGTTTCCATATGGACGAAAGGGTCAGTCATGCCGCTGTATTGTGGCATCTTTGGCCTTTTTGCATGTGCTGGTCAGACGGCCTGCATGATCCTAACGGTGAATGGCCCTGGCTTGGACGTAAAGAGCGAATTTGGAATTGGCGCTGGGGCGCCTGCTTCTGGCTGAATTAGCCTTTGTTCTAATTGTTGTATTCTTTCTAGGATTAGGGAGGTTGTGTCTCCAGCTAGCCCTGCCTGGAGGTTTTGCTACACCTACGCCCACTTGGGGGCAAGTGCATTACCTTCAGTTCTGGCCTTAGCTACGGAGCCGTTGGTGTGTGGTTGTGACTCCACTTCCTGCTCTATCATTAGTTGGGGCGGGGGAGGTGGGTCCATTCCCAATAGCTCGGATGGGTTCAGCGGTACATGTATCTGTATGATTGGTGCGGGTACCAATCTGCCAGCATTGGGTTGACTACACTTGGTGCTCTGTGATTGTTCACTTTGCGCTGGGTTGGTGTTTACCCCCAGCACCTTCTTTAGTTCGTTGAATCTTGACATCATCGTGGCCACTTGCTTTTGAGTCTCGGCCTTTCCTTGTGCTCCTGCTTGTGCTCCCTGTTTGTCTTGTGGAGGTCTGCTAATGCCAGCTCATACATAGCGGTGAGGTCCTGGCCTGGTGGGTGACTGCTGCCAGGTCGGGCCTCCGCTGCGCTGCAGTTTGAGTCAGCAGGACCTGGGGAGTATCTTGGGGTTCCACTATAGGGTTGACCGGAGTGTTGAATAATGCGCTGTTAACGTTAGTAGCGGGGTTTGTGGGATGGGGGTTGATGGATTGGTCGGTCTGCTCTTCAACATTTCCCCCGCTACCGTTAGTCATGGTGATGGTTGTGGTGGGATGGCCTTTTGCTCGAGAATTCCCACAGACGGCGCCAATGTTAATGCTTAAGATTTGACGGTGGCCAAATCTTGGTTAACCCTGATCCGATGGGCAGACCGCTACTTATGATACTCTTGTGGCTTCCGCTATCTGTCAAATGAAATACAAAGGGCGCCAGAGGGAGACTGCGCGGTTGGCGGTCTTCTCTTCTCCGATGGCTAAGTTAGTCAATGTATTTATGTTGACAGAATAACAGTAGGTAAGTAGTAAATGCGTAATTAATGAGGAGAGAGGAGTGAATCTTTTATAGGTGGGGAAGAGGCTGACCTCTTCCTTGTTTTCGATGTGGGACTGATATGCTTAAGTTCCCAGCTTCTGATGCTTCAGCGAGGCGATCTTGGCTCGGCGCGTCAGAGGTGATCTGCAGGTGAGCCGGGGCTCTGGTGATACCTTGTTTGGCTGTGTTTCCGTAGATCACGCTGTTGATGGTTGTTGATACCGCTGGCGGTAGTATGAGCGTGGTCCATTATAACTAATTATACTTGGTAATTTTATTTATGTATTTTTTAAAAATCCTACAATAGCTTTCATAAAATAAAATAAAAATTAACAAAAGTTTTCGGAAATTTTTTACTTCTAAATTTACAAGGACACCCCGTATTTGAATCCTGGATCCACCATGCCCACTACATTAAATCTGAGCATTGCATGGTTGTTTTGCAAGGTCACGCTTTCAGTTCGTAGATGGATCAAACAAACATTTGTTTGAACATGCAAATTTCTTCCGATCCACCACATGACAAAGCAGAAAAAAATGAAGAACAATAGTGTAAATCAAAACATAATATTATGATACCTAGAATCTGGAAGGAAAAATATATTCTTCATTTCATGTACAATGCATTTGTATCTCATAAATTATCTAAAACACTCATCACATTCTATATACTCACTGGTCAGTCGTGCCAGAATACATGTCTTTAACAATTAATTAATTCGGTAATACCAAACTTTCTGCGTACGTAAATACATAGAAATGTTCGTTATAGCCAACTCTCGTGATGGCCAACTTAATTCCTGTTTCACGAACTTCCCTGGTTTCGTAGTTCACCAAAAACAAATCTGCTACACCATTACAGTAGTCTCTTGACTCCATTACCACTTCATTATCTATACTAACCCCGATCGTATGATAACAATGCGAAGGATAGTAAAAAGGGTGCATACGTTTCCAACGTTTGTCTTGAAAAACAAAGAACTCACCTCTATCAAAGCCCTCCTCATCAGAAATATACCAGTGAAAAATCAAGCAAGGCTTTTCCTCGAAAGGGTAGATATGTAAATTATGTGAACTGATGACGGACTCTGGTAGTATGAATTCTTTGAATTCTTCACTGCCCGAATCGAAGGACATGAGGCTATACATAAAACCTTTCTCAAGAATTCGGTAGGCTACTCCATTTATGAACGTACCTTCATGATGGATGATGGAGAATTGGGTTAGCATTAGGATAGGTTAAGGGGTCGGTTTTTAGCAATGCAAAAAACAAAGACATACATCCCTTAAAAAAAAAAAAACAAAAAAAAAAAAACAAAGACATATATACATACCTTCAAGATATTTAAAATTGCATTTTAACCATGGAGGAATTTCTTCGATCATCTTCCAAGAGTTGGTGCTAAGAGAAAAAACTTCTACTGCGAAGGCATCCTTGTTGATCCGCATCATTCTTACTACCTTGTAGTCATTAACCCCGGGATGGAACCCAAATTGGAGGGACATATAGCGAAATTTATTGTTTGTGGTCGATGGAAGCGTCTTAAATTTCTTAATGGACGGGTTCCATATGATTATAGGACTCCTGCTATTCAAAACTTCGTCCGGATTCGAAATGCAAACTAATCCATTGCTTGAGCCATACATCACATAATGTTCTGTGCTCCCTGAGGGATGGCTTAACCCCAAGCCCTGCTCAAATGTTTCATAGTGAAAGAAAGACCATTGAAGAGCTTGTTTAACATATGGATCCTCCAAATCGACCACCCGTTTAAAATCCGGGTGGTGGAGGCAGAGTAGATGCATATTTCTGCGTTTTGTGATATTTGTGTTAAGATTTGTAGAGACAAAATCTGGGCTGCTAATCAAATCACTCCATGCTTTGCATGCACATAAAAACCGCATTAGGGTTTTTGCAGGTAGTCTTACTAGGATGTCCATCAAGATTTCTTTCTTACAAATTGTGGACGTCATCCTGAAGGAAATCATAATGAGAATACGTTAGAATTTAATGAAAGTACTGAAGACCACAAGAAAACAAATTTACTCAAGAAAAAATACTTTGATTTTTGCAGAAAATATAATGATCGATTCGCTTCAGGTGTTGGGTCACTTAGTTTCCAAGAAAAAGAAATATTTTGTGGGTATCAAACTTCCAAATATAGAGGTGTGTAAATGACTCATGGGAAATCATAACCCTCCATAAAGGGAAAAGAGAAAGAATTGCAAATCACGGCAGGTTCTTAGGAGTCAAAAGTGACAGAAATTCTGGTAAGTTTGAATGAACGTATAGTGACCACGAGAAAGTAATTGGCATCCTAAAATAAAGCAATACCACATTACAAAATTAAAGCAAATACTCAAACAAAATACTAGCTCAAAAATAAACAATCTTCATTAGTGATCCCAATACACTATGTAGCAGTCAACTAATGGAAACCAAAAAAAAAGAAAAAAGGTTTGCATATTATAGATTTCATATGTCAAACACCACTCAGCTTTGTGTGACATTGAAAAAATTATTGGTTGAGAATTTGATGAGATTATTATTTATTTTAGTCCACAAAAAGCTTTGCGAGGGTATTTTAAGAAAACGAGGGGGGTGACATGTAACCGTTTGGGGTTGCGGCCGTGAACTGAGATCTTGCTTGGTCCAACTGAAGAATACCCTGGCAAAAATCGTGAAAAGTTCTCCAAGATCCAGAAAAATAACGTTCCATGTATAATACTAGTTATTCGATCGACTAAAGTTTTTAGTTCCATTTTATGCCATCCTCCATTGCACTTACGAGATATTCAATATTGTAATGCACAGTGGCGGAGCCAGGAATTTAGGCTTACTGGGGCACAAAAAAATATATATATAAATCCGTCACCCACAAAAGCATCACCACCTTCTTGTTTAAAAAGATAACAACATAGACAATATGCAGCATTGTTTTTTATGTTGTATTCTAACCAAGTAGGAAAATCATCAAACCACTCTTTAACAAAATTCGGTGATAGGAAACTCATGAGCTCTAGGTTGACAAGGACTTTTTTGTAGATAATATCTATGTACTTCATCTTGAACATTAGGATGATAACTTGAAATTGGATGACGATTTCCAGGATTAGAAGGATATTTTTCATTAACTTCGGGACAAGACTTCTCCGAGTTACTAACATTCTTCTTTATTTTTTTTGTAGGGGATGACTCCAATGAGTTATTTATACCTGACGACTCCTCTGCACCAAGATTTTCTTTACTTTTAAAGTATCTTAACATATTTGAATGAAGAATAGAGAAGTAGTGAGAACGAAAAGAAGCGACTACAACAATACTCTTCATAAAAGAATTGATTTAGAATCATCACTTGATGATATATATATATATATATATATATATATATAGACACACACACGTGTTAGTAATGAAATAAAATATATTTTTTAATTGTTTTTTTATTGGAATTAGAAATCTGTAAGTAACAAGGAAATAGAAATCATTAACCGTAACAAAGTTTTATCATATATTGATGTCAAACTAGGCCTGGGATCGGTTTGGCTCGGCTCGGGAACATGCCTATACCAATACCGATACTGAGTTTATAATCGGCTCGGTTCGGTTTGGGACGCCGGAATCACATTTGCAATACCGATTAGGCCCGAATCCGATCGGTTCGGTACCAATCAGTTCCAATCGGCTTGAACTGCTTTGAATAGCAAAATTTCCAGAAACCTGAAAAAATGCAGCTTATGAAGGTATGAACACGAAAATGAAAAATGCAATGTAGTATGAACATTTATACATAGTATTAACAAATCTATTAATACCAGTTGAAGAAACAACTAGACTAGAATGAGTACAATCAACATATCCACAAATCAGAAGGCTCCAGCCTAAATCACTTCAAATTTAAAACTCATTTGATCCCACAAGTCCACAACCACACACTACCCACTGCCCAGCACGCCCACTGCTCTAGCCTAAAATTTCACTACTGAAACCTCACAGATCCAACCACTAATCAACCCCAAATTCAATCATCATGCTACAAAGTACAAAGCATGAGCGACAACAGAAAAATCTGAGAAAGTGAGAGAATTACCCGCAGTTTTCCCATCGATTTAGAGCGGGAGGCTTGAAGAATTGAGTTGAGTCAATCGAGGCTCTTAAGTCTTAACTTCTTCACTCTTGAACTCTGATTTGGTTTCTGTGAGAGGACTGAGAGGAGTGACTGAGTGAGAGACTTCGATTCTTCGATGGAGGGGAGAGAGGAGTGAGAGCCTTCGATTCTTCGATGGAGGGCAGAGAGGAATTTAGGAATTTAGGGTTTGAGAATTGAGAATTGAGAGTTGAGAAATGAGAAGTTGAGAACGGCAGAATGCGAAATCACCGAAATGAATTGGGATTTGGGAGTTTAGGTCGACAAGTCGTGAAAAGATTAGAAAATCGGGTCGGGTCGGACAATACGGTATCTATTTGACCCATACTGATGCTGACCCGTTTACATACTATTTGGTACGGTACGGTTCGGGACTATATGGAACTGGATTTGCAAATCGACCCGATCGGTATCGGGTCGGATCGGACGCTTTCGGTCTCGGTTTGTCGGTTTGGCATTCCCAGGCCTATGTCAAACAGATTTAGGAAAGAAAGAGCATGATTCGGATTATATATATATATATATATATATATATATATATATATCAATATATAGAAAGTCAAACGTGGGAACTCAAACAATCCCATCAAAGCCCACAAAAAACAAACAGAAAGAAAGAAAGAAGAGCACGTGAAGAACTGAAGATGATGATAGAGATAAATTGAGAAAATAATATAAAAATACATAATATAAACCTCATATTAATATAATATTAATATTATATATATATATATATATATATATATATTAATTTTTGTCTGAAAAGCTGAGTGGGGCATGCCGGCACTGGACCCACTGGGCCCTGCCTCCCTCCGCCCCTGGTAATGCAGGTGTGCATCGACATAAGAAAAAATGATAATGAGTTCATGACCTTTGCAACTTGTATAGTTTCATAAAGGATAGTACTTGGCTGACCAGGTGTGGTTAGCACCTCCTGACCAGGTTTTGGATATTCCCTAAGTGTCTTACACGTGTCTCCCTTTTTCTTTTTCCTTCTTTTTCAACCTTTTTCTACCTTTATCTGTTATCCATAATTATCAAGCCTGCAATATAAAATCCTAAAGCATAGATCTAGCCTTCAACATGCCATATTTCACCTAACGACATCCTGTCTAAACGGTTACTCTCGGGACGGTATCACTGCTGTTCTAGGCTTTTTGGATCATCAATCTTAGCTTGAAACTAGTAAACAGATAAATTGCAGTAATCAAAACTTTAAACAGATATTTTCAGAATGCATATTGGGCTTCATATAGAACTTATTTGTCAAATATGATTACAGAAATTCAGAGCCTCATTCTCAGGTAAACAGCTAAGAACCTGTTTAGCTATCCATAAGAATGATTACAGTTACTTACTTGTAATGAAAGCACACTTCACACTTACGACAGGAAAGAAAGAGCACACTGCTTATTCTGGCTTTCTTAGAGAATCTCGAATTGATGTCGAAATTTTTCTCCCTCCTCTCTAAGGAAAGCTAAAGCTCCTTATATAGGGAGCGGAACTCAAATTACAATTGGAAACAACAAAATGTACAGAACGACTCCGTGATTTCCTTTTTTCCTGAGTGCTCCTGCTGGTGGAGGTCGGACGGGGGAAAAGCAGATTCTTTAGGTGAAATGTTTTTCACCTATCTTTCTTTTGAAAAGCAAAAGCGACTTTTGGGAAAAGTCCAAAAGTACTTTCGGTGCTTTCTACACCTGCAGCTTCACATGTTCTCGTCTGTTTCTGAATTGTGACCAAGGAAAAATGAGTCGTTATCTGCCTGGGCCATTCGAGCAGTTGTTGCATTGTCTTTGACATCTGTATCAACATACATTTTATAGTGGTTGTCAGTTTCAAGCCGTTCCACCCACTGTAAACATGCCAGTGTCGAATCTATCTCTTTTCTGGTAAGAGATAGGAACAGGTCACTGCTGACTACGTCAGGATGATCGTAAGCAGTGATAATAGTTTTCTCTCCTGCTGCCAGGAAGGTATTATTGATATCTTCAGAGATGATCTTCTTGATGTATTCCAGAGCCATGGCTTTCATCCATGGGATGCTTGAGTTAGGTTGGCCATTATAACCCACATAGGCAGGCTGCAGATATTTCCTCTGAATAATTCTCACATAATGATATGGAGAAATATACTCAACCTCACCGTTTGTCTTCTGGAACCATTCTGGAGGAGTGGATCTGAACTTCAGACGAAGCATACAGTCATTTTTTCTAATGTTTTTGACTGTGTTGACAATGATAGGCGGCAAACCTTTGAGATCATCATTTGTTTTAGTCCACAAATTATAGACAAAACCATTTTCAACAAGCTAAAGCTTGTGTTCTTAAGGATGTTCACTCTGAACATTGACTAAGTATCTCTTAACATAAGGTCCTGCAATAAGCCAATAATAAAGAGAGTTGGAGGAACTCGGTCTTCAGAATTATGACTTCCTATCAGACTATGGAATTCATGCTAGTCTGATTCATTGAGTGCCATGATAGGGACCCTAATACTTTTTGGATTTTCGAGGAAGTGAATTTTCTCTTTTCTGACAGCACTCTGCTGTGTATGAATTTCTTCAAACTGTGGTCTACCATTTTCATAGAGTTCTTCAGCTAATGCAAAGAGAGCTGGGAACATTAGACCACTGCTTCTTTCTTGAAAGGCAAATAAAAGATTATCCAAGATTTCCTTCTGGTGATAAGCTAGTCTCCTGCCAGTTCTGAACACAGGAGCATCAAAGGTTCTTAATTCATAATTAAAAACATTTATAACTCCAGTTGGAGTTGGTCTGCTTTTTGGCAAAGCAGCAGCCATCAAAGGTCATGATGAGCCTTTACCGTCTGCCTTTTGAGACGGACTAGCCAATCATTTACCCTGGGATTGATCAGTTGAGGCCAAGCCTTTCGGACTTTGCAGAAACCTTTTGAGGATTTTTTTTCTTTGGTTTCTTTGGGATCCTCTTCGGGTTCCTGTTCTTTCCCAGTTCTTCTGCTTTTGGGATTACGACCTTCGTCGTCATCTCTTTGGCTTAACATTGCCAGTTCTCTGGTCAGGGCGTCTGGAAGATAGTTTTTATTTCCTGCAATTAGTTCAACATTATAATCATATTGGTTAAGAAATAATTGCCAGTTTGCTAATCTTTCTCTATCAGCAGCTTTATCAAGTTTGAAATTTTTGAAATTCTTTACTCGGGCACAATCGTGCAGACAGTAAAGGGTTTTCCAAGAAAAGCTGGAGAGTTTAAAATCGTTTTCTTAACAGCCAAAATTTCTTTTTCCCCTGTGGGATAATTCAATTCTGCAGGGCTGAACTTGCCACTACAAAATTTGCAGATCTTTTCAATGTTAGTTCCAGGCATTTTTGCCAGAACCACACCAGACCAATAATTATCACTCGCATATGTTTGGAGGATAATTTCATCATTCTCTTCTGATTGTTGAAGAGGAGGGAGGTTTTTGCAGAGATTTTTTATTTGCTTCACCATTTTTTCATCATCTTCTATGAAGTTCCATTTTCTTTTGGAATTTTTCTTTGGAGATAACATTGCTGTTAACCCCGAGATTTTGGGAATGAAATCTCTCCCATAGTTTATGACACCAAGAAATCTCTCTAGACTCTTAGCATCAGGAATTCTATTTGGAAACTTCCAGACCTTCTCAAGGATGTGAAGTTGGAGTTTTATCACTCCATTCTTGATATTTATTCCTAGGAAATCAACTTCATCGAGGATAAAGAAGATTTTATTTTCACCTAGGATAATTCCATGCTGAACTATCAGCTTTACTACCTCATGGAGGTGTTTCATGTGTTCTTCCCTGTTTTTGGAGAAGACCAGGATGTCATCTATCTAGACGACACAGAACTCCGCAACATGCTTGAAGATGTTGTCCATCTTTCTTTGGAAGATTGAGGGAGCTTGCTTTAGACCAAAAGGCATTACTAACCATTCGTAATGGCCTTTTGGTGTTCCAAATGCAGTGAGAGGAACACTCTCTAGATGCATCTTGACCTGCTAGAAACCCGACTTTGCATCGAATTTCGAAAAGACTTTGGCTCCTCTGAGCTGGTTGATCAATACTCTTACTTGAGCAATTTGATAACCATCTTTGACAGTCTTCTTGTTGACGTCTCTGTAGTCAATTACCATTCTAGCTTTTCCTCTAAGGTTTTTTGCATGTTTTCTCACGTAGAATGCTAGAGCATGATGAGGGCTAGTGGAAGGTTGAATTAATCTCTTGTTCAGGAGATCTTCAATATCTTTTCTGAATTCTTTTTTATCTTCCTCTTTGTATTGAGGAATAGCTTTGACATGACAGATAGCATTCATGTCATGCAATCTTAATTCACAGACCACTGGGTCTTTTTCCCAAAACTTCTGAGGGTCTACATTGATATTCTGTTTGAGTAGTTTCTTGATTTTTTCAAGAGTGGGAACTTTCTGAGACTCAAGCTTATTCTGAAAGTGCTTGAGGTTATGCTCATGGACGAAACTAGTTTCTTAATCTTCACTAGTTTCTGTTTCCTCTTCTTCTTCTTCAGAAGATTCTTCAATAAGTAATTCTTCTTGTTGCTTGATTTGGAGTATAGGCTCAAATTAGGGTTTGTAGGGGGTAAGATCACCACTATTATGTTGCAATCTCTGATACTGAGTAGTAAAACCAGGACCTACTACACTTTTTGCGTGTGTAAGTCTGTCTGCCCAGAACACCTGTTCGCCTTTTCTAAAGCCTATTGCTTCTTCATCCTGAATAAATCTCTGTTGGAGAATAAAATCATTTCCCAACAAGAAATCTGATCCTTGGCCTTCAGATTGCCAAACATTCTAGATAATAAATGTTCCTCCACCAATGGTGATATGAACATTTTTTGCTACTTTGTTAATGGTGAGATGGCTTCCATCAAATGTTACACCAATAGCGGTTTTTTTTTTTCTTTCTTCTTTCCAGAGTTCCTCTAGAATTGCAAATCTCTTTGCAACTGTAAATCCCGATCCATTATCTACAAAGGCATGTAGATGATATTTTTTGTGATCAGGGAATTTTAGCACAATCTCTATGTAGTTGCTGTATCTACTAGTAGAGACGACTTTCGATTGTTGAAGCTCATTTTCTTGAGCTTGTTCCTTTGGAATGAATGGCTTACATTCTTCTGGAACAATTTCTAGTTGTTCGACCAGTTCAAAATTTTCATTTTCATCGATTTTTTCTTCATCGATGATTTTTTCCTCTATTTTTTTGGAAGATGGTTCCATGATTTCTTAGAACAAAGTTTATACTTCTTTCTCTTTTTGCTCAGAGAAATATTCTTCATATTCTTGCTTTACCAATTGGCTGACAAGGCCATTCTTGGTTTTCCTTCTTGCTTCAGCTATGAAGCATTCTTTGTGATAGGTCTTTTTGACTCTTCACAAAACATAGGGAGACCATTCTTTTCGTGACATAAGCAGTAGTCACAAACGAATGTACTAGGGTTCACCTAATAAGAAGACATTAATGATTATGTCTTACTTTCTTCCCAGTTTTTTATTCTCAAGACATTCATTTGTCTGGATTCGAAGTACTCTAATTCAGAATCTGTCTCAGACTCAGATGAATTTTCTTCTTCAGACCAGATAGAACAAACTGACCTGTCGTCATCTTCATCATAAGAATAGGCTATTTCGTAGCCTTTCATATTTGTTGATTCTACTATATGTTCATATTCTTTGAAGAGAGTTTTAGTAGATCTTTTACCCTTTTCCGGGCATTCATTGGCATAGTGCCCTTCAGCTTTACATAACCAACACCGGCAAGCTTTCTTGCTTAGTTGTTTATGCTGATGAGTATTCTTCTTTTTCTTGAAGAATTTCTTTTTAGGATCTTCATCCTGTTGTTTCTTGTAATTGGAACTTTTCTTGAATTTCCAATCCTTCTTCTTATTACTCTTTTTGAATTTTTTAGAGTAATATTTTTCTTTCTTTTTTCTGTGGAACTTGGACTCATGACATCCCCAGTTGGTTGGCATATCAAGTATTCCATAGCAGAAATTTTCAACTCCTTTTAGTTGTTTCTTGGCCATCTTAGCTCTAAGATTGGCTTTGCATTACTCTTTTAGTAATTGCTGGATTCTGTAAGCAATCCCTCCAACTGAAAATCATTCAATTGGTTTTTCGGTTATGCTTTCTCGCACAGCTGTTCTCCATGATTCAGGGAGTTTCTTGTGCAACAGGTTGACTAGATCAGTGTTTTCTAGTTCACCAATTGTACAGTAATATTCTTGAAATTCATTCAAGTATTCTTCAAAATATCTCATGTCATAGATTTTGAGAGTATAGATATTTGATTTGGCCGTTTCTTTAGCCTTCTCACTCAGATTTGAGAGATCTCCACAAAACTGATCATATAGGGGTACTGCAAAATCATACGGAGATTTTGAATTTTTGATTTCTTCTAGCCAGTCTCTTCCTCTGACAGTCTCTTTGTAAGATAGGTAATACTTTTTTGCTACTCCAGTAAGAGTAGTTTCATAGTACACTTGCAAATCTGGTGCTTCAAATTTTCCAAGGGTAAGTGCAGAAGCCATCATCATGCTATCTACCCATTGGTTAATGGTTTTTCTTTTATCTAGACTCTTGTCTAGATTTAACCAGATGCCATAGTTTGTGATTGGAACTCTAGGCATATTGTCTTCTGGGACAAATTTTTGGGATTTCTTTCCCCTTTTCTACCCTTGGGGGCTTTTTGAGCTGGGAGTTTTATTTTCCCTTTTTCTCTGCTAATGAAAGTTCTGGAGCTTTCTCCTTCTTCCATTTCAATATCTTGGTAAGGAAAGACTTTTCTCGTCTTTCTGATTTTGAATTCTTTCATTTTTTTGATTAGTTTTTCTAATCGTTCAGGATTTTCGCAAAATTATGCTTTTTCATAGAGTTCATAGAGCTTTTCTGCTCTGAACATATTGACTGGTCTGTTTAGATCAGCTTCTAATTCTTCTTCAGATATTGGTTCTTCTATAGTGGGTTTTGTACCACTGACACTAGCTTCTCTAGTGTTGTAGCTTCTTTTGAGAAGATTCTTGTTGATCATGAGGTTCTCAGGATAGACATCACTTTTTCTGTGATTGTCAAAATTGAGACTGATTTCTCCAGTCTTTCTACTTTCATAGATTTTTGCGTTCGCTCTTTCCGGTGACTTTTTTGGACCGGATAATTTCCATTCAAGAGGAAAAGTCACTTCATTCCAAGTAACTTTATGAATCTGTTGTGAATAGTTCTTCTGATTGGTGAGGAATCCAGTAGTAAGACCTGGAATATTTGTTATTCTGGTCTTGGGGGCTATTGTAGTACTCATCAATTTATAGACTATTGCGAGTTCTTGCATAACTTCTTTCATTGATATGCCATCTGTCTTGACTCTCAGTCGTAGACAATGAGCTGCATCTTTCAAGCTGGTGGTAAAATTTGGGAAGCAGTTGAAATATGCCACTTGCTCACATAGAGATGCTTCAAGTGTTCCCAACAGACTAGCTCGGAAGTCTGTTAATCTATGGTCTTGTAGAACACATAGAACTGAACAGTCTATGCCTTCCCGAGCAAGCAGATTTATGCCTACTTGGACTGCTCCAATGTGCATAAATTGGTATTTCTTTGCTTGAGCTCTGGCAACTTCTGAAGGAGTGATCATTAGAAGATCGGTCTTTCCTCCTGCTGTAGCGGGGGTTGTGATTTCCAGTAGTTTAAAATAATGGCTATCCATTAGATCAAACTTTCCCCTCTTATAGATTTGTTTAAAATCTAATTTTGGAATTGAGGAGTTTTTTACCTCTTGTTCGATTTCGTTGAATTCAAACTCTTCAGCATTTAGGAGCTGTACTCTTTTCTTTTTTTTCAAAGATGCTTAACATCTTGATATCTCTTTTCTCCGGATTTTCATACCGGATACTAGTCTGACTAGTAGATGGTTCCAGAAAAATCATGTTTGGAACAAGATTCTTGTCTGGCTTTTCTAATAGTTTGAATCTATTAGCTTTCTTTGTTTTTACTGTAGGCACTTTCTTGTCCTTTAGTATAGTTTTCATAGATTCCAGCGTTTTTTGCTGTTCATTGATTTTTCTACTAACGACTGTTAGCTTTTCTTCTTCCATTTTTGGAAGTACCTTGATATAATCCATTTTGTTTTCCAATCTTTCCAATTAGTGGATTATAGCAGGTAATTTTTCTAGATGAGTTTGACATCTAGATAATTCTAGTAACAGCCTCTGATATTTCTCATCAGAGGAATTTAATAGAGAATTTATTTTCTCTAATAGCAATTCTGACATTGTCCCCATTAAGGAGGGATTCCCCTTTGAGCTATTTTACAAGCTCTGATACCAGTGATTTGCGGATCTAACCAATGCTCAAATAATCAAGAGGTTTTTGTTCTTCTTCAATCATATATAAAAGATTATCAATATTTTGCTCAAGTCTATAGATGCTTCTTTGGATTCTATAGATGGTTTCCCAATAATTGGGAGTGTTTCTGTTGAGATTATCTCTAAAGAGTTTCAACTTTCTCAACTTTTCTCTTTCTGTTTTTAATTCTTTGCTTGTATTTCTACAAATAGCAAGTAAGTCTAGTCTGTCAACAATCGAAATTATGAATAGTAGATTTAACTGCTTACTTTTGAGCATTGAGGATGAATTAACAGCAACATAATATGATAAACAAATTCAAATATGGGCCCACTATGTTTCCCTAATAATAATTGTAAAAGAGTTAAATCGGTAGTAGAGTGAGAGATAGAGACGAAGCAAGAGAAAAAATAAAAAGGAGTCAGACCAAAAGGTCTCTTAGGTGTAAGGTTACGAGTAGTTATGGACAGCCCTTGCTGACCCGGCTGGTCAACGAAGTGTTTTCCTTTCATAAATCGTGCCTAGTAGTTGCATTATTCAAATCTTGTGCACCTCCTTTGTTATTGCAAGTTTGCAACTTGCCGGTCAGCTATTTCATTTTCAATAATTGCTCAAGTTTGAAAGAAAACCATTTACTTGTCTGACATACACGGAAAAGTCAATGGGACTCATCTAAATCGGAAATCTCGATCAGCTTGGATCCCATTAACAAATCTCAGTTTATGTCACCAAGAAAGCAAGAGAAGTGCACTGAATCTTCCATACTCTTCTGCTTTCTCTTATCTTCAACTCTTCTGGTTTTGGTGCACACATATTCAAATCCAATATCGAAGGGAATGGCCGGGGAGTTTGTCGGAGGGGCTGCTCTGGGAACAGCATTCAGTGCACTGTACGACGGCGTTAAAGAGCTGATTTCCAAGAATCACATATTCAAATCCCTCCTCGTAAACATGAAATCCAGTCTTGAGACTTTAAAACCGCTTATCCAACAAATAGCGCAGTCTAACGAGCTCCTGTCTCGCCCAGAGGAGGAGCTGAAAGGCTTGGAAGCAGTAATGGAGGATGGCAAAGATCTTATCAGCAAGTGCTCGAAGATTCGGCAATGGAACATCTACAAGAAGTACGAGTACGCCAACAAACTTGTCGAGTGGGATCAGTTGCTTCGGAGACAGTTGGATGTACTGAAGGTGCAAGAGGCGAGGGATGTGAAGGAGAACACGGTTTTGTTGAGGACTATAGAGGCGGTGGTCAAACGAATCGAAGAGAATGTTGTGGTAAGAAATTATAGCTCTACAGTTGAACCTCGTGATCTGGAGAGACGTGTTGTTGAGGATCCAGCTAATAAGAGTTTTGGTTCCGAAGAAGACGACGGAGAGGTTTGTTCTGGAAAGACAGAAGTATATGGCACTGCACTTTACAACTTCACTGCCGGTGGAGAGGATGAGTTGAATTTGATTGCTGGAGATGAAATTGAAATTGAGTATGAAGTCGACGACTGGTTTTATGTGAAGAAGAAACGCCCTGGGAAGGATGGGAAAATGGCTGGTCTAGTCCCGGTCCTCTATGTGAGATATTTGTCTTGAATTGCAGATTGTAATCCAATACGTACAAGATCAAATCAAAGCCCCTCTATCAAGAATTTTTTTTCTTTTTCTTTTGAATACGTGATTCAAAGTTTGGATATGAGAAATACTACAATTTAATAGCCAATTTGTTTTTTTTTTTTTGTAAAAAATATAATAAAAATTTGTTTTGTGTTGCAGTTAACCTAACTTTGGTGTGATTGGTCCAAAACAAGAATATGAATCCTTATGTAATAAAATTTAGTCATAGAGTTTCTTTCCATATTCAGAATAGGATTTCTTGTTGTATTAGATTTATGACACGTTTACTTACTTGGAATGAGAATGAAAATAGAGGGAATGATTACGGGGTAAATTTATTCCTGCGTTTACTAACACATAAAGGAATCGGAATGATTCCGGGCAAAAGTATTCATGCGTTTACTAACACATGAAGGAATCTGAATGGGTGTAGGTTCCACCTCCTTATAAGGAATCGATTCCTGAATACTCAGGAATTTGATTACGAAGGGGGGAGATGAGTTTAGGAATCAACTCTTCCGGAATCAATACCGATTCCTTTCTTCTCCCATTCCAGTTGTCTCCGATTCATGATTATTTTCCATTCCAAGTAAGTAAACGTGTCATTAGATTCTATGTAATCTTTGTATTCTTATTCCTATATAAAGGATCTATTATCAATGAAGAAGTAGTATTATTTTCTCTTAAATTTTCTGCACCTGCCCTATCCTGAGCACCAAAAGACCAAAATATCCCTAAAATCCTAAATCCTGAAATCATCACCGTACACACCCTCCTTCTAGCTCCCTAGCACCCTACGCTCGCCTTGCTCACTGTCAACAGCCCCTCAACGCACCCGCAGCCTCCTGCCAGCTTCTTCACACGCCTAGCCACAAGCTTCTGCGAATTACTTTGCGTGCAAGAAATCAAGCTTCAAAAAATCAAGTAAGTTTTCTTGCTTTCTTATTTTCTGCTTTCTGCATCGGGGATTCAAATATCTCTTGCCTACACTCACCTTTCTATCACGTGGGATTCAAGCCGAATTGTAGCGGTTCGCGCTACTCTGAACTGCTGCTATGAACTTCGGTTCGTTGAAGCCTTGACCAGTTTTTGTTCTTGACCATTGAGAAATGTCAATGTGCTCTGGAGAATTTCAATGTCTTGTGGGTAGTGCGACTACGCACACCATTCTCCATTCTCCGAAATAGGCAACTATTTTTGGAGATGTTGTCTGCACATTCTCCTTTGACAACTATGGTAGGTCTATTAAACCTTGTCCTTGGCAGTGGAAAGGCCCAATTTTCTTTACCCAACAACACCATATTTACCATCACAGAGCCTCTCTACGTTCCTCGGGCTGGAAGGAGCCTTTTAATCTTTAGAGATATTCGAGCTAACGAATTTCATGCAAAAACGCGTTGTGAGAAATGGGAAAGAATTCCTTTGCAACACTTTTGATAATTGCGATCATAAACGCATCGTAGAAAAGTTTATGTGTCTCTCTAGCTAGTTATATATCACGACTATTCGAGCTATTGAATCAAATAATGTGATAAGAGATGATCTCTTAGATTCTGACACATATTGGATTTGGCATGACAGGCTAGAGGTCATCCTGGTCGTGATACAATGATTCGTATACTTAAAAATCCATACATACATAATTTCTCACGAGCTACATGAAGCCAGAATCATATGACGATTTCTCAAACCACAAAACGTGGTCCCATGCTTTAGTTGACCGCAATCAGTCAACAACCGGCCACAGGCCTCTAGGCAGCCACCTCCTCCACCAGTGCTTACTCTGGTCCAACAACTGCCGACACCACTTGTGGTGCCCCAGAAATTACTTATGCCTTTTCAGCTCAACCGATTTCCTCATCGGTTATTACCAAGGCCCGTAGCTCGTTTTGCAAAGCATGTTCCTTAGGAAAATCAGGACCGAGACAGCCTTATGCAAAAGATTCGAAAGACTCCTTCCATTCTTACAAAGAATTCAAGGTGATATTTGTGGTATTGATTGACGCATCGACACGTTGGTCACATGTTGTGCTCTTGTCTAGCCGCAACGCTGTTTATGCTAAACTCCTAGCTCAAATAATTAGATTACGAGCCCACCACCTGGATTATCCGATTAAGTCTATTCGACTCGATAATGTTGAAGAATTTACATCAAAAACTTTTGATAACTATTGCATGTTCTATGGAATTGACGTTGAACATTTGGTTTCCCATGTTCACACCCATAATGATCTCATGGAAGCCACCATTAAAAGGTTACAAATGGTCACTCGAACATTGATTATGCGCACCAGCCTTCCAATTTCCCCATGGGTTTATGCAATCTTGCACGCAGCTATACTCATTCGTTTGAGGCCTATTGCCACCCAACATTTTTCTGCGTCCCAGTTGGTGACTGGGTACGAGCCTAACATCTCACACTTACGCATATTTTGTTGTGCGGTTTATGTGCCAATTGCACGACCACGACCTACTAAAATGGGCCCTCAACAGAGAATGAGTATATATGTTGGATATGATTCTCCTTCAATCATCCGCTACTTAGAACCCTTGACAGGTGATCTCTTTACCGCAAGATTTGCGGATTGTCACTTTGATGAGACAGTATTCCAGTCATTAGGGAGAAATAAGAACGTCAACTTTCAACAGGAACTACATGAATTGTTGTGGTCTATCCCCACTTTGTCTCATATTGATCCCCGAACCGCACTGTCCAAAACTGAAGTGTAGCGAATTATCAATCTTCAAAACGTAACAGATTCATTACCTGATGTGTTTTGTGACATCGCTAAAGTGATGAGGTCACACATACCCACTGCAAATGTGCCTGTAAGGATAGATGTCCTCATCACAAGACGTAGCGACTCCCCAGGAGAAGCTGGGCACGACACCACTGTCCATGAAGGTGGTGCGGCAGCCAATGAGGTCACGGGCAAGAAAACGCGGGAGACCTTTAGGTTCGATAGATTCTTGTTCGAGAAAAATAGTAAATTCGGCAAGGTTTTAAACAAGGCAGCATGAAAAGCGTCATCAAAGTTACAATCAAGGCAGCATGAAGAGCGTCATCAAAGTTACAATTGACGTCACATTGGGATGTCATAAGGGGGAGTGTTGCAGTTAACCCAATTTTATGATTGGTCCAAACATGAATATGAATCATTCTGTAATTGAGAAAGTATATTTAGTCTTAGATTAAGATTCCTTATTGTATTAGATTTAGATTCTACATAATTTTTGTACTCTTGTCCCTATGTAAAGGGCTTATTATCAATGAAAAAGTACACATTATTCTCTCTCAAATTTTCTCATTTTGCATTGTTTAATAAGCTTGTGTTTTCATGCACTAAAATTGGAGCTATAAAATTAAAATTATTATTATTATGCCCAGTACTATTTATTTCAGTGGCATAAATCTTTCATTAATTTATAAGTAGGAGATCTAGTTGTAGTTTTGAGTTGTTGATGTAATCACATAATAACTCAATTTCACACGACTTATAATTGATTTTCTTTCTGTAAATGTGTGAATAATAAACACAAAGATTTATAATTGTTTTCCTCTATGCAAACCAAACGGGGTTCAAGAGTAACCCAATTTGCTTAGAAATTACAGGTCCAAAATAGGTAGTATTTTTGGCCGAAGTGGTATATCGCCTGAACGATGTCGTATTGGTCGAATGTGCAGGGCAATACAAACGACGTCGTGTAAGTTTGAAGTCCGCCTACACCACTCTCCCTTTCTCTCAGTCTCTCATACTTCTCAGCACAATTAGCTCCGTCGCTTCTTGAAAGAAATGGCGTCCAAAACCCTAATTCGAACCGGAGCTTCTCTGATGAACCGGTTCCTATCAAAACCACTGCTCCGCCCCAACCCGAATTCGACTCACCAGAACCAGATTGTATCCCACGCCCTCGAAATCACTCCCAAGCTATTCCCCTCTCTCTCCAACTTCGACACCTCCCTCCGTTTTCCCCAAAACGACGCCGCATCGATCACAAGGGTCTTCAATGAGGGCTTCGTGCACCCTTGCGGCCTCCCTTATCTCCCGCTCATCTTACCCGAAGGTACTCTCTAGTTCTCTGGCATCATGGGTTTAAGCTCATTTCGGATTGTTAAACCAAATTTGAATTCTTTTCGAATTCGTTTAGAATTGTATGAAAGAAATTAAAATCATCAAAGTTTGCAGCTTTATCTAGAGTGGGGAGATTTCAGGGTTTTAGCGAGTGCGCCGGATCACTTTGATTTGGGTTTTGTTTTGTTGCTGAGAAATTTTGTTGAATAGGAGTGAAAATGTTGGTTGACTTGAGTTTATAGATTTGAAAGGGAAGGAAGCATTTCGGTAGTAATGCCATGTGCTCTGAGGTGAACAAGTTTTGATGGGATGTTGAACTGAAATACTTGGTCTCATGGGCTTGGTTTTTTAATCATTTTATGGACTTTGTTGTTGAGGCTTAATGTATGTTGCATGACACATCGAGCTTTGGAATTAACATCTGTGTTTCTTGAGGTATGCCATTAATTTTGTGATATATTAGCCCCATGATAGGAGTGTAATGTTTAAACTGGAGTTCAACTATTAAGAGCCACAATAACTACAACCACATAGAAAAACAGGAAGATTCTTAAATTCATTAGATTCTAGAAGTTGAATTTTGAATTTCCAATGTCCTAATATAAAGAAACAACCTTTATATCAACATACTTCAATAATCTTATACTAGGTTTATGATCAATGTATTTCAGCTAATGCAGGACATAAGTAAGTTTGTTTTGTAATATAAATTTTTTATGGGGAGAAGTTGCTTTGGAGAATGAGATCTTATTCTTAAAGTATGTTAAAAGTTTCACATCACTTGCATATCTTTGTCAAGTTGTGTTGTTCAAATGGATTTGTGTGTTAAGTTAGAGATCATTTTTATCATCATTGTATGGTTGATTAATTTCTTCCCCTGTTAGAAATATGATTGGCACTATAACCTGGGAGCCAAATTCTCTGCTAGTTGTCCTGTAGGTAATGCCAACCAAGTGTGCTGCATGCCAACCAGATAAATGGCTTGCACAAAAGTAATTTGGACACAGTTTGTGTTTCGCTTTGGTTTCCACTTACCCGGTATGTAATTTATTCCTCAGGAGATGACTCTTCATCTAATGAGCCAATGATATTATTTCCGAAGCGGACATTCCAGCCTAGTACTATCAGGCGTAAGAGGAACCATGGCTTTTTTGCTCGGTATCTCTCTCTCTCTCTCCACACACACACCATCTGATATGTGATATGTGTGTGTGTGTGTTTGTATAACTTATTTTTCATTCTAGAATTGGTTTTTTTCTTATGTTATATAATGTACCATAAAGTTGAATTTTAAACAGCTTTTAGAATAATAATTATGCCTTTGTTATGCACAGTCTTATATTGCAAAGTTTAGGTTTAGCTGGTTATGAAGGAATAAGATGACTCTGGTTGGCTTAAGTGCTACCCATAGCCTCACAATGTTTTTCTGTAATAGCAATGTTAGTGAGCATATTTACAGCATGTAATTTCAGTTCTCTGCATAGTATATGCTTAAAGTTAGCCTTGTTCAGACCACTTGAGACATCATTGAAATGTAATGCTACTTCGACTGTCATATCAGCCTATTAGAACACTTCATCTTATGTTAGTCTAATCTTCAGTTAAATTCAATTTTTGTTTCACTGATCTCCCATTTGGTGGGTTTTTACAAGGACAAATTTTTATCTTTTGGCACAATTTTGTCTTATCTTATGTTTATGTCGCAACTCGGTCAAGATTTTGCATGAATGACTATTATATTGATCACATGAACAGAAAAGCAACCAAGGGTGGACGGAGAGTAATTGCTCGAAGAATAGCAAAGGGTCGAGCAAGAATTACAGCTTAGCATCTCTTTCCCCGGCAGATCGTCATTGATCAAAAGAGCGATAATCTAGTTTAGAAGCTCATATTTATCTTTGGAGCTTGTAGTTGCTCATAGCCTCGAAGTAGGCTTTTGTTTTTTTTAATTTTTCATAGATCTTTTTGTTACCTCAGTATTTCATACTGTTTGTGAGTTTTTGTTTGGCCTTATTTCAGAGGTCGGGCAGAGCTGATTTGTAATTTTGTACTATCAACTATCCAATCCACTCACAATTCAATAGCAAGGACTTAAGATTCCGTATGTGATTATACAGTGTTTCACAACAAAAGGACGCGTTGTTTATCTCTGCATTTCTTCAAATAAGGATCGTTAGAATGCTCGAGCTTTATTTGGACGTCCAATTTTTTGTTTTTGTTGTTGTTTCTGATTTATTTTTTTGGTGGGTCCACAGCGACATAAAAGAGAACAATAAGACAAGTTAAACTATTTGTCAATGTCAACGTGAATAACATGTAGTAAGAAATTGTAGATTGATTGAAAGTTAAAACAATTTGCATATGTCACAACAAGTTGACTATTAGCTAGCAAACATAAACAGGATCCGGCTTTATTTGATTCTCATAAATAGTGAACAGTGAGAGTTCCTCAGTAGGAAAATAATAATGGATCACAGGATCAGTTGCTAGGGTAGGGTACAAGTGATATACAAATATAGAACACTTTGATGGGAATACATCAGTATAACGAAACCAACACGTGAAAGAGAGTACAAATCTTTATACATATTGAGCAAGCATTACTCCTTTTAGGAGCCTCATCTAGCAACATTTAGTTGTCTAGTTATGAGAATAACGATACCTTATGATGTGAATTACAGGAAATAAATATACGCATTGTTTCGTTTATGAACATTAATTCCAACCATACAATCAAGGTAACTAATTTGAATTTATAGTGCCATGCCTAGCGAGCTAGCTAGCTAGCCAGGCTTCCCAAGCTTGAAAGAACATTACGGTTCGTGATGAATAATTGGCTACTTGGTAGTGGTAACAAGGATGAAGACGCGGATGACGGGGACGGCTGTGATAACATTGGCAACGATGATATGACGGGATCAACTAATTCCAGCTGATTGGAAGGAAGCTGCAGATCGAAAGGATTGTAAGAGCCATGATCACCAAATGGACCGAAACACGATGAAACTTTTGCAAGTGAGTCAAGTTCTTGTGGAGGATGATTGTCAGGTGGATCAAATGGCATTGCTCTGCAAGCACTGCCATCAATATTGATCTCACAAGACTGAGGCATTGTGGATACAACTGATAGATTCTCATGATCATAACCTGGTAGAGATGCCACAGTCGGAACCATAAGCTCATTTCCAATATTAAAATGTGGAGCAACTTCAATATTGTTGAGAATTTGATCTTGTTGATGATTCGAATCAAATAGATGGGGTTGATAACCTAATGACCATGACGAATCATATGACGATGAATAGTTTGATGGTAATTGGATGGGGGTTGGAAAATGAAGGCGGTTGGAACTATAATTGGTGTAGTCTAACTTTAAAATACTGTGATCACCATGGTAGAAACTAGATGGTGGCAATGGTGTTGGAAAGGGAAGGTAAGGCTGTTCTTGTTGAAGACCGAAATTAGGGTTTGTGATTAGAGTAGTGAAGAAACTTTCCTGATCAGAACCAGCATTACTAGGGTTAAGAAAATGAGAGAATGAGGCCAAAGCTGGAATGACATCATGGGGGATGAGCTTCTTCTTTATGCTCGAGTTCCAAAAGTTCTTCACTTCATTATCTGTTCTTCCTGGTAGGTGCTTGGCTATCTGAGCCCATCTGCTCAAATATCACGCGCGCAAAAAATATTAACCATAATTAACATGATAATTAATATTGGTACATGTATACACTGCCCCAAAAGTGCGGACATCGATGCTTCTACAGCGTTCAGGAGCCGACGGCTTGCCAGACGGAGGCCAGGGGTCGATCTTGACCTTCTTCTTGCTTGTGGACTCGTTGGCTACTAGTTTGCAGTCACCCTTGATCAGGCTTGAAGTTTCAGGTGAGGTCGCTGCCCAGAACCTTCGAGCTCGATCTCCATGGTGAAGAGGTTTGGGATGCCCGTGGCCCAGTCTGGCAAGACCAGCGCCGCCGTCGCCGCCAGAAGGCTACAGAAACATCGATGTCCCCACTTTTGAGGCAATACGGACGTCCGTCGGCCTCTATATATATATATATAATACATATCACCAAGTCATATTAAATTACCTGTTGCCTAAAATGCTATGGAGTTGAATGATGAGTGCAGCTTCCTGGGAAGAGAAGCTCCCACGTTTCAAGTCGGGTCTCAGATAATTTATCCATCTCAGTCTGCAGCTCTTTCCACATCTTTGGAGACCTGCCTCAGTTATTAGACCCATTAAAACCCATAATAAACAGAAGACAAGTTTGAGTTTTAACAAATTATAACGGGTTCACAACAAAAATATAAATTTCAAATCAATTATAATGAACATATAATATAGATTACCTGCAAGTTTAGGAACTGAGCTCCAGCAGCCATGGCCGTAATTCGTAATGTAGTTTATGAGCTTTTCATCTTCTTCTGGGGACCATAGCCCTCTCTTCACTTTCTGTTTGTTGCAGCATGAGTGATGTCCCATCTCTCTCAAATTACCCCAGTAGTGGCAGAAGAAGATCAGCAATATTGGGTCTATATATAGTTGTGTAAATGAATTTAAAAATGAATAGCACAGAGAGATAAAGGAAAGTAAAAAGCTCTCTAGCTATAGAGCTGTAAGAAAGCCAGGTTATAATCTATACGATTGAAACAGTGAAAGAATTATGCGATTGAAGTATTGGTTCTCAGAAAATGAATGACATGGAAGAGCAAGTACAGATGAGGTGGTGAAATTAATGGAGGGGTGGCAGTGATATATATATATATATATATATATATATATATATATATATATATATATATATGGTGGTGGCCCGATTAGGGTTTGTGGAAGGGGACTAAAAACTGCAGCATCCTTCTGCGAGACTTGTATGGCTTATAATGGAACCCGGCCATAGCTAGTCCCAGCTCCCATTTCAGAGATGGGGTTTGGCTGTACACATATTTTTCCCATGCAGGTTGGCGGGTCCCACTCTCCTTTCGACCTAAACTTACCAACCCAGAATTTGATCGATGTGTGCTGTACGTACTTGGTGTTGAAGGCTTAAAATTTTATTATGAATTTCGATCAAGTTCGATCCAACTCGATCATGAACTAGAGATAGATTCATATAGTAAATTATTTTCGGGTAATATTATCAGCAATCCGAGATGTGACTCCCCTGCCCTCTTTACTTTGTGTCAATCACACCTTAATAATTCAACTTGTAATTCTTTTCAGATAAACCTCGCTTTTCATTATTACTAAAAGGAAGATGGACCGGCAGCGATCTTCTGGACACCAATCACCGTCTCTTTTTTGGAGAGGAGACAGCCGTGTCCTTTTCTCTTCCAGGTAGAAGGGATCCCGAACAAGCCAGTGTAGTGCTTGACAGTCTAATACTCCTTTTCTATTTAAAGAAGAAAAAAGATCCAAAACTATCATTACAAATAAAAGCATGCAATATTTGACAACTAATTATAAAAGGACTTGAGTGATAATATTTTCATAGCTGTGAAAATAATTTAGAGTCCAAGTGACTTTTTGTATATTTAAAACACTCATCAAAGTAGTGTTGATTTGCCTAGCTATTGTATTTGATAAAAAAAAGAAGGAAAAATTTCACTTTAGCACTGTTTGACCTTGACATCATGTCAGTCCCTGCGGTTTCAATTTAATCAGCAACACCCCCGAGGTCTCAATTTCGATCAGCCGTGTCCAATTTTTACTGTGTCATCCAATGTGAACGTTAACTATGACGGAAGGGCCCACTTTTGGGGCTAAAAAGGTCATTTCAAACACATTTTCTTCTTTTCCTATTTTTAATTTCCCATTTTTCATTTTTACAAATACACACTTCCCTCCACCAACCCAGCCAACCAACCCCTCTCTCTCTCTGCCTCGACGGACTCTTCGAGGCTCTTCTCTCTCTCTTTCTCACTCTCACTCTCACTCTCTCTCCAATGTTGAGATCTTGACGTCTGAACCTCGAAAATGCAGACCGCCGCCTTCACTCTCTCACTGTTTCTCCCTCTTCTCAAGTCTCGCCGCCTCTCCGCCCAAACCACTACCCTCAAATTTGCTCCCACACGTGTCTCCGCCTCGCTCAAGCCTAACACTGCTCTCACCTCTTCCGCCAATGACGCCCTCTCCGCCTCTCTCTCCCGTCGATCCTGGTCTATCTCCTTCTCCAATGACTTCAAGCCCTGGACTTCTCCGGCCCTCTATTGGATAAGTTTCTCCGGTCGTGGGTATAAAAATGGCCTTAAAGGCAGCGACGACGGGGGAGGAAGTTAGTAGTTTTCTGGACAAGGAGGAAGTAGAGGTGGTTGAAGGGTGCAAAACGGCAAGTCGTTCGCAGAGGCATGACAGACATATGCCGGAAATTCTCCTTCGGGAGGCAGTGGCAGGAGGTAGACGGTAGTGGGACTGCGGCGGTTTGGTGGTGGTTGTGGGTTCGTGCTGGGATTCATAACCGGCGGTCAGGCTGAATTGCTTTCTGGGTTGAGGGAATCGACGGTCAATTTGATTCGAGCTTGGTGGAGTGGGAACTGACAGCGTTGAGGTAGTGTAGAGAGTTGCCGATGAAGGAATTGGATGGCGACAATCTCATGTTCTAGTGCAACACCGGAACCGTACTCCCCATTTCAAATTAACCCATACTTTTTCCTTCTAGGATGAAGATAGTGATGTTGGCATTGGAGTTTGGATGCGGTGGAGGAGGCGATAAAAGAGGGCGTGGTGGCCGGAATCTCGGGCTTGACGAAGGAGGATTGAAAAGCTGTTTGTTGCAGCAGTCGATGCCCCCCACTACGAGATGGTGCAGAGTGCGGGCTATGGTGGCCATTGTCAATGATGAGGAGGAGGATGAAGAGAGTGCGATAAAGGAGAAGAAGAAGAAGAAGAAGAGGACAAGAGTGGAGAATGAGGAGTTAAGGACGGCTGATGCGAAGTTGCGAACCATTAGGGGCACATTAGGAATTTACCCTTTCATGTGGGCCCACTTGCTGGGTTTGTCAGAGCCAGCTCGTCATTTAATGTTTGATTTGAAAGGCTGGCGAAATTTTGGGCATGGCTGATTGAAACTGAGACCTCAGGTGTTACTGATTAAATTGAAACCGCATGGATTAAAATGATGTCGAGGTCAAACATCAGGGTGCTAAACTGAAATTTTTCCAAAAAAAAAAAAAATACTGTTGATTTGAAAGTTCTCATAAAATACTCATTTTAGAGATTCTTCCTAAAGAGTCTCTTGTATATTGTATACAATTCTTTCCATTTGCATATAAAAGTGTATATCTGCCACCTATAGCAAGGTTAACTGAACCACAAAACGGTCAATCACCCCACTTGAAAAGTAAAGTCTAATTACCTAAACTATCATTTTAATTAGTTTCTTTTTCCTTAGAAATTATACTTATTTGGATGATTAAGCGGTCTTCGATCAACGTAACTAAGGATATATATATATAATATTGTGTAAGTAGAACAATTCTTACAATATCAATGAGAATATTTGATGTCAGTGAGATTTTAACCTGTGACATGAAATTATTCAGGATGTTCTTATTGAAGATGGTTGTAATGTTACATGTGAATATGAGATTTAGCCTTTATGTTCTCCTCATCGCACTCTCCAAATTTAAGTAATAATATTATAGGTACATGGGACCGTCAATACTCCTGGCTAACTGGAGCCTTTGCCCATAAAAAAAAAAAATCTAACCAATCACAGCTCACCTGGTCACTTCTTACTAAGGTGAATATTTAATTAAGATAAAACAGGGATCGATGGTTCTATTAATTTGTTTCACCAACTTACAATCTCAATTTGCATGATTCACTTTTCTCTACTATTTTACAGGGTTGATAAGCATTAATGAGAATTGGGAAATAAGAGGCGAGGAGAATCTCGCAGGGCCACGAGCTCCGTTTATGTTTGGATTCAGGGCTCCATTTTGTTAAAGAAAACAATAAACAAGAAAGCACTTGGCAAAGAGCAGGCTTTTACATTCTGTTTTAAGGATTCTTTGTTAATATACAGATTGAAATTACTACTTTTTTGATTCTTTGCAACCTTTTCATTTTGATGAATTCAAATGGAATCCCTAAAGTAGTTTGCTGATTTGAGCTGCAAAAGTCCAAATTGTCTAATCCAAGTCATTTGGACGATTCTCTTTAATTAAGCCAGTAATATTAGTCTAATATATGCAATCAATCCTCAATCCCATTACTAAGCGACATTTTTGAAATAATTAAAGATGGATTAATATTTAATGTGAATGCCGAGGTAAGAAGCCCACATGTTTTGCTTTTTACATGGAATATTGACTATGAAAAAGCAAACCTTCATTTCACGAAAATTGAGCAGCTAATTAAACAATACTGTATGTTCCAGAAAAGTTGTGCTGGTTTTGCTGGCTTGCTTGCTTCTGATTGAGAATATATAGGTAAAAAGAATGCTTGTGATGAAAGAAATAGGACCTGACAAGATTCTTGATTAGTTTTTGCATGTGCAACAATTAGTTGTATCAGACTCGATCGTTTGCTTTATTTGATGAGCCATGAAAGGACGCAGGCTGCAAGAGGTTTTTGTTTTTAACCCAAACTTATTGAAGAATCAATTCATGAAGATCGACATGAAAGAATGACTAGCTAGCTCTATATTCGTTGTTCTTCACCACCGTTATATTAATTGACATTTTCGACTAAAATATTGTTTGACAATGAAACTCAATCATATTTGAAAGGTAAAAAGTTTTACATTCTTGTTCCCCAGTGGTTCTTGCATTGCTTGTGTGAACTTACATAAGCAACAAATTAATAATAGCTGGCCAAACTTAAGGTTGGTGGAAGAAGTCAATATCTTCCATAATTTATTTTTAATTGGTAGATTGAATAGGGTCGGTTAATTCAATATCTTTGTAACCTATGCCGACCTAGCGCTATCTGCTAGGGTTTGTGGAGCGGCGCCGCTTCCGGGTCCGTCGCTACCTATACCTTCTCCATTCATGGAGATTTCTTTAGGCTTCGGCCTCCTCTTGTTTATCCTTGCTGTTTCCAAAAGCAAAGGGTTAGGTTCGTATCTTCTATTTATTGGTTTGTTGCTTGTCAACGATGGCGGTCATACACTACTAGCAAAACAACAATTACCCACGGATTTTAATCTGTGGGTAATAAGACTATCTCACACGGATTTCAGTGTGTGATAGCTTTTACCCACGGTGCACGCACAGATTGGTATTACCGTGTGGTTTGGAGGGGGGTAATGCTCATCCGCCACGGATTATGTTGTCCGTGTGAAATACTTACGTGGGCCCCACTATAATTCCACAAATATAAATTACCGGAATTAGCTGCAATCCGTGTGAACAACTCTATTTCACACGGATTTCTGTGCCAAATACCTACTTATCTCACACGGATTTCTGTGTCAAATACATAACTATCTCACACGGATTATTTTGTCCGTGTGAATATTAGAAGTGGGCCCCACTATCTTTCCGTAAATATAGATCACCGTAATGGAATGCATCCGTGTGAACAACTCTATCTCACACGGATTTCTGTACCAAATACATACCTATCTCACACGGATTTCTGTGTCAAATACATACCTATCTCACACGGATTTCTGTGTCAAATCCTTTTACCCTAACTCTCACTGATTTCTGTGTGTAAAAGTAACAGCATGTTAAAAAAAAAAATTCTGCTAATTAATTTGCAACCTAAACATAATAATACTTTTATTTTTTATTCAAAAAAAAATTACTTTTATTTTTCTACAATTTAAATATATTACAAATATTTACAATAAAATGAACAAATCCACAACTCAATCGAAAATATTCAAACTTTACATTCATAGCAAGATATTTTTTTACATTTCATACCAATGCTAATTAGAATAAAAATTAGTACATGATCATCAACAATGCAAGTACTACTAATTTCATTGTCTGCCCAAGCTGCAACATTCCAAGTGAAATGTGAAAAGTTTGGATGAGAGCTTGACATAACCGAACTTTGTCTTCGATTACCGGTATTCGTCTGTATGGCAACCAAGACAATGTCATAGAGTAACACGTCTCAAGCAAATTGAAAATCAATATAGGTAGGTAGTTTCTGCAAGACCCACATTTGTGACAGTCCTACGATCATCATATCAAAATTACAAGTCTAACGGATGGTCCGATCTTCACATATCACAAATCGAACTATCAAAATCGATCGAAATTGTAAAATTCACAACTAAATCATACGATATCCAAAATTCACATGCTATATATCAAAATGATCGTATCGACATGTAGAATCTAAAAATGAGCAGAAACTTCTCTTGGGACCCCCGGAACTGGCCGAAAAAGGTCGCCGGAGTTACGGGCAGAGCCGCCGCCGACCACCTCCAATGGTGTTGGGGCCGGGCTTTTCCGCTTCGTTTCATCATTTTGAGAAACATTTATAACTAGCACGAAGTCAGAAAATGAGTAAAAGTGATCGAAAATTACCAAAACAGTCCGGTTTGGCCGGAAAAACTGCAGTTTCCGATAGATGCTCCGTTCAACGTAAAAACGGTTGCTTCGGGTCCGGTCCTTCTTTCTGCATGTTCTACTCCTTGATACTAGTTCAACAAACTAAAGAACTCGAGTTTTGGTGGCCGGAGTTGGGAGAAATCTCGGTTTGAACCAAAACGGCCGAAAATGGAAACGTGGTTACCGCCGCCGATACAGGCCGTGCCGCCGCTCAAGGCTACCACAGGCAGCTGCACAAGGAAGATACGAAGCTGTAGGATGTGGTTTGGCGTCAAACGGTGGCCGGAGGAGGGAGAACGGAGCCGGAGACTCCATGCTCTGTTTTCAGCTCGGGGAGAGGAGAGAGAGAAATAGGGATCGATATGCTTCAGATTTGGATCAATGTGCTGGTTATAAGCGGAATTGCCACGGATATCCGTGTGAAATACATTTACCCTTGCTACTGATATCCGTGTGTATAGCTCAGTAATCCACAGAAATCCGTGTGTAGTACTACTACGGGAGGGAAATTGAATTTATTCCAAAAAAGTGAGCGGGAAAAAAATTTACCACGAAAATCCGTGTGAGCTACATATCTGTTAGTATTTCACACGGATTTCTGTTAGTATTTCTATTTCACACGGATTTCTGTGGCTTTTAAGTACAGTAAATCCATGTGTGTTGTTATTTTGTGGAAAATTTTCAGGTTTTAAGTAGCATTATACACAGATATCTGTGTGTTTATAGTATTGCACACGGAAATCCGTGTGAAATACATTTACCTTTGCTACGGATATCCGTGTGTATGTACTTAAGAAATCCACGGAAATCCGTGTGTAATACTACTACGGGAGGGAAATTGAATTTATTCCAAAAAAGTGAGCGGGAAAAAAATTTACAACGAAAAATCCGTGTGAGCTACATATCTGTTAGTATTTCACACGGATTTCTGTTAGTATTTCTATTTCACACGGATTTCTGTGGCTTTTAAATACAGTAAATCCCTATGTGTTGTTATTTTGTGGAAAATTTTCAGGTTTTAAGTAGCATTATACACAGATATCTGTGTGTTTATAGTATTTCATACGGAAATCCGTGTGAAATACATTTACCTTTGCTACGGATATCCGTGTGTATGTACTTAAGAAATCCACGGAAATCCGTGTGTAATACTACTACGGGAGGGAAATTGAATTTGTTCCAAAAAAGTGAGCGGGAAAAAATTTACCACGAAAATCCGTGTGAAATACATATATATTTACCACTGATTTTCGTGTGTATTTATCTTGGTAATATATAACTGTCATGTTAATTATTGTTTACACTGAATTCTGTCTCTATTCTATTTTTTTCACACGGAATTTACTAGCTAATTTTTCATTTCACACAGATATTCGTGTGTTGCTCATTTCACATATAATTTTGTAATAAACACTTGTTGTAACGGAATTCTGTAGCTAATAGAGTTTTTCACACAGAATTCTGTAGCGAATGGTTCTTTTCACACGGATTTCTGTGTGTGTTACTTATTTCACACAGATGTCTGTACCAAAAACCGGTCAACCCTTTAAACGCTACTACTTCCCTAAGGGGAGCCGACCCTTGAGGAGATAAAATTTCAGAAATTTTTACATTACTTGATATAGCTTCTACCCATGAGGGCATGAGAGTTTACAGATCAAAAAAATAAGTTACGAGTGAGCGGTTATGAGCATATTAGTTTTATGTAGTTTTTAAAATTTAGGGTTGACCTACTAGATCGAAACCCAAACGACGACGAAAACAGCTGAAATTTTGAACACAACCATTTATTCTTATCATGATAACATCCTACGGTCGATTTTGATAAAGTCTATTTCCTACGCATTGTTGCTTATGGAAGGTATACTTTTCATTATAACTAATAAACTAGTTATACCACATTAGTAGACATATAATAATTTTGTGCAATCCAAAAAATAAAAATTGAAAATTAATAAATTTGAGATGGGTATTTATAGCGTATTAATAGGTATGGTGTAAAAAAATTAACTCAAATTAAAGCCATTATTTCAATATCAAATAAAGTGGTTAACCTTATATACATCGATACTTCCCTAAGGGGAGTTAAACCACAAGGAGATAAATTTTACAAAATTTTTACATTATTTGGTATACCTCATATTCATGAGAGTATGAGAGCTGACAGATCGAAAAAATAAGTTGCGAATGAGCGGTTATGAGCATATTAGTTTTATGTGGTATTTAGGGTTAAGGGTTGATATAGTAGATCGAGACCTAAACGATAACAAAAATAGCTGATATTTTGACCATAACTATTTATTCTAATCATGACAACATCCAACGGTCGATTTTGATAAAATCTATTTGCTCCACATTGTTACTCATTAAATGTATACTTTTCTTGACAACTAATAAACTAGTTATACCACATTAGTAGACATATAAGAATTTGGTGCGAACCAATAAATCAAAATTGAAAATCAATAAATTTGACATTACCCATCTATTTATAGTGTATTAATAGATATTGTGTAAAAAAAATTAACTCAATCAGCCGTTATTTCGATATCAAATAAATGGTCAACCTTATATACACCTATATTTTTTCACACGGAATTTTGTAGCTAATTGTTATTTTCACACAGATATCCGTGTGAAAATGTTTTAGTTTTCACACAGACATCAGTTACTATTGTTTATGCACACGGATTTCTGTGTGTAGTCTCATTTTTGGCTTTTTCACACGGAAATCCGTGTGTATTACTCATTTCACACAGAAATCTGTATCAAATACTTATTGTAACGGAAATCCGTCCCTCCATAATTCACATAACATAAAAAATTAATGATTTCAAAATAAACTAATTTATAATACATACAGAAATCCGTGTGAATTGTTTTTCACACAGATATCCGTGTGAAAATGTTTTAGTTTTTACACAGATATCTGTGACTGTTGTTTATTCACACGGATATCCGTTGATATTGTTATTGTATAAATTATTGTGGGCCCCATTATGCTCATTTCACACGGATTTCTGTCAGTATTTCTATTTCACACGGATATCTGTGGCTTTTAACTACAGTAAATCCGTGTGTGTTGTTATTTTGCTAGTAGTGATATTAGCGAGGTTGGAGTAGAGTTGCCGGCTAGAGAAGGGCTTGTTAGGACGGCGGTTGTTGGTGGTGGAAGGTGGGATCCGGGAGGGTCGGATCTCTTGCATTTCTTCCATTGTTGCCTCAAAGGGCCGACTCATCTAGGCGAGGATGGTGGCATTTCGAGTGAGCTGTCGTCGATCAGAGTGGGTTTTCTCCAGGCGGATCACCTGACGATGCTACTACCAGATTGTGGGTTCGTGGCTTGTGCTATTCTCAGAGGAGTTGACGTCGAATTCTTCTCGGCAGTTGACGACCTTCGACGACGGAGCAGTATAAACAGTGTTGCAGGCTACATGCCATCGAGCAGTTTGGTGGACGGATGGTACGTTGGAGGCGGAAGGTTTGAACGCCTTTGGACTCTAGGCAATACTTGGTGCTGGGTTTGGTGGACGGATCTGGGCGGGATCCGGATATGAGATCCAGGTGGGGTCTTGGATCCGACCTATAAGTGTGATACAAATTTTCTGTTAGGTTCCCTTCCAATTATTGCATTGGTTTTGGGATTCTGAAGTTTTTTGGTATTGGGTCAAAAGGACCCGGAATTTTGGTATTTGCTCGAAAGAGATCGTATGCCAACACGGCCATATTCTAATACCATTGGTTGTTCTTCTTCAAATTGACTTTTGTCATTTTGTGAGTTGGATATGTATTGGTAGTCATACCATCGATCGACTACGAAATTCATTACACGGCAGTATTCCGTAGTGGTAAAATAGCGCTTGCGCTATTGCTATATTCCTATTTTCTTGTATTTTTGATGCATTTGTTGCACCTTTCTTCTTATTTAGAAAGCATGTACCCTGAGATTCTTCTCGATTATCAATAAAATCTGACTTCCTTAAACTAAAAAAAAAATTCAATATCTTTGTAACCTAACACAAGAGCATCCTCTTTTTTTTTTTTTTTTTAAAAGAGCACTCTTAGGCTGTGTTTGTTTCCTGGGACTGGACTACCTTATGTAATAAAATTAGACTTATCCCACGTTTGGCACACACAAGGACTCATTTAAATGAGATAACAGAGTCCCCGCATCAGCTCCGCACCTTCTTACACAGACCCCCCAAAAATCACCGGACTGTGGAAGGCAGGGCTTCAACAACGCTCATTAGTCTCTCCTCTCTTTCGCGCGAAGCCTCATCTCTCCATCTCTTTCGCGCGAAGCTCGTCTCTCCACTCTCGATCGCGCTTCATCCTGCTTGAACTACTCTTCCAGGTTCAATTTCTTGTCTCTCTGATGCTCCTTTTGCTTTGATTCTGATTCCCTCTTCCCTTCAATTTCTACTGTGATTTGTTAAATTAAAGACTATGGATTGATTTTCTATTAACAATTGTTTATGGGTTGTAGCAATTGGTGTCTAGGTAGCTTGATTTGCTAAGAGAATTGATCAATTTCAAGACTGTGTTTTTTTCTTTTCTTTTAACAACGTCTGTGTTTTCACCATGAAGTCTGGATTCCAGCTGCTGAAGGGGTCTTGAAGGACTTGGTCAAGAAAAGGGGTCTGGATTCCAAGTTCAAGATTGACTCTGTTGGCACCATTAATTACCATGAGGTAGAGGGACGAAGAAGAAGATGGCCATGGATGGCAGCAATGCAGCAGTAGTGGAGGAATTGGCCGTGGGTTGCTTCGTCTCCATCAAGACCACCTTGGACGACGACTTCCAGGGACAGGTCATCACCTTCGACCGCCCCTCCAACATCCTCATCCTTCAAGGGGGTTTGAAAGGAGGGCCTAAGCGGAACATCAGGCTACTCAAGGCCAACTATATCAAGGAGTTGAGCTATTTGGGTCAAGCTGAAGACCCACTTGACATTAAGAACTGTTACCTTGATCTTAATAGTCTCAAAGCCTGAGATATTCAGGTAGTTTACTTCCTACCCAATTTGGAGTTTTGTTGAGTACTTGTTAATCCAAGTGTTTAGAGGATGTTAAGTCATGAAGAACCCAATTGTGAATTTAGTTGAATAATGTAGTGTTTGGTGTGTTTAATTGCAGACAAGCAGAGGCAGAGTGTGAGAGGATCGGAGTTGGTGTCACCAGCCAGGCTCAGAACATTTTTGATGCCCTGTCTAAGACGTGAGTGCTTTGCTCTTTCTTCTTAAGTTAGTTTGGAGCTAAACATATGATGTAATGCTCATTGCTGGTGTTAAATAAGCTGCATTTTTGGATTCATGGTCATTCAATTTAGTAATGCTCTGATACTTGTTTTCGTGCAAAATGCAAGCAATTGTTTGTGGAGGGCAGATTTGGTTGAACTTTGTAATGAGGTGTTGCTCTAATGTTTTGTTTCTAAAGTAGCTTAAGGGTTAAAGTTTATGGGGTTTTAGGCTGTTTGTAGAACTATTGAGTCACTGATGGATGCAAAATCAAAACTTTCTAACTTTCAAGACATAAATCATAATAAAGTTAGCTCTAGATTGTGACTTGTGAAATTTGTAATTCGTAAGTTTGTAGAAGTTATGTTGTCTGGACTGATTGTCATGGTGGTGATCAGGCTTCCAGTAAGCTGGGACAAGACTGTCATAGTTGTGATGAATGAGGTTCGTGTGAGCAGTCCATATCTTCCCTAGTCTGTCAGTGGAGGAACTCCTGCTGCCAATGATCGGGTGAAGAAAGTGCTGTCAAGACGTAAGACCAAGCATGAAATGTTGTAGTATGGTTTTACGGTGGTCTTTCTTGGTGATTTCTTCCTCGTATAAATACAGGTTCTGTTGTTCTTGTTGCTATTGAGTATAGTTTGATTTTCAATCCTTTGGTTGTAAAAAAGTTGGTCCAATATTTTTAGTCCAATACACAAACAAACATGGGATAGGATTATTTTGACTATTCTGCTCTTTAGTCCTAAGCAGTACCAAACATAGGTCTTGTATTAGCATAGCATATCCCAAGCTAGAAGAGTCCTAGACTACTATAGGAAATAAGGTGGGGGATAATAGTCCCACATAACAAACACAACCTTAGTATGTTGTTTTACGTATACCTACGTACGTACACATAGTATCTCATTCTAAGAAAGTATGTCTAGCTAGAAAAGCTCTTAGATATGTATAGATTTATATTATCTAACAATTAAGTTCAACCAAAAAATTACTAGTTAAGTATTAATAAGAAGAATTGCACAACATGAACATTTGACACATTCCCGTACAATCCAAGCAGAACCAAGGACTGCGCCTCTCTTGTTACTAAGAAACAGCCACCATTTGTTTCCCGAATCATCGATCACACTTCACGCTGTACACAAATCTTACCCATCTTTAACAATAAAGTAGAAGGGTCCAAACTTTTTATTAGAAAGAACATTACAAACCACATAAAAGCATCTTAATTCACCAGGGAAGCCGGGATTGTAAGATCCACCATCGCAGAATCTGCCAGAGCCTTCCAAACTGGCAATTACACACACATATCGGGAAGGATCTGAAGCGGATATCCGCAACCTAGAAAAAGTGCTGACATCGACGCAGCAGGAGCTTTTAGGTGGCAACGGCGGCGCGGGGCTGGCCTGATGGAGGCCGGAGGCATCCCAGACCTCTTCTGGGCAGAAATAGAGGTCGGAGGAGGTCGAGGTTGCAAGTTTCTGGGCTTCCATGGTTTTCGGCGAGCTCGCTGCACAACACCGAGTTTCCGATCGCCTTCGCCTTCACCGCGTGATCGAGGCTATCTGGGATGTTCAGAGGGTGCGTTCGGCACCCGCAGCGCAGCGATCGCCACCTTCCCGAAGCCGGAGGAGGGATGTCCACACTTTTTCTGGGTTGCGGACATCCTCTTCAGAACCTTCCCGTACACACACACACACACAATATATATATATATATATATATATATATATATATATATATATATATACAGGATCGATCACAGGCGGACGTCCGCACTTTTGCTAAAGTGCGAACGTCAACGTAGCAGGAGGTTCTAGGATGCGACGGCGGCACGGGGCTGGCAGGAGGGAGGCCGGAGGCGTCCCAGACCTCTTCTGCGCAGTGATTGAGGTCAGAGGGGGTCGGGGTTGCCGATTTCTAGGTAGCCACCTGATAGGCGCATTTTAATGTGATATTTTATATGTTAATTCCTCACATTTTGCTTAGTTATTCCTTAACCAATCGATTTTTAACTTAATTTCTATTTTTAGGTACATTGGAGTAGATGAAGAAGAAATGAGTGTTACGTCCATAATTACCTAGAAATGATGGAGAAGAATGAAAATGCACTAAAAAGTCAACCTTGAATATTTTCTTACTCCGGCTAGGAGAATCAGAGCCAAGCAAGGAAGAAGGAGCGGCCACCTGACCAAATGAACTCGAAATGAGCTGAAACTCTCCAGATCCATTCTAGACACCCAAAGGATCATTTCTTATGAAGAGTGCCAGAGAAAAATATGAGTGGAAGGCCTTC